>NC_069384.1:52817500-53442500 GCF_027475565.1 Acinonyx jubatus
CTTAAGACACAGGCTGAACTTGTGTCTTTGGGCATTGCTTATACCAGATTTCAGATGTTCTACTTCCATTTTATAATGAATTCACGATGAACCTACTTATCTTTCTTTTTTAATTTCATTTTGTATTTTTTAAAATTTACATCCAAATTAGCATATAGTGCAACAATGATTTCAGGAGTAGATTCCTTAATGCCCCTTACCCATTTAGCCCATCTCCCCTCCCACAACCCTCAGTTTGTTCTCCATATTTATGAGTCTCTTCTGTTTTGTCCCCCTCCCTGTTTTTATATTATTTTTGTTTCCCTTCCCTTATGTTCATCTGTTTTGTCTCTTAAAATCCTCATATGAGTGAAGTCATATGATTTTTGTCTTTCTTTGACTAATTTCACTTAGCATAATACCCTCCAGTTCCAGCCATGTAGTGGCAAATGGCAAGATTTCATTCTTTTTGATTGCCAAGTAATACTCCATTGTATATATATACCACACTTTCTTTATCCATTCATCCATCAATGGATATTTGGACTCTTTCCATACTTTGACTATTGTTGATAGTGCTGCTATAAACGTGGGAGTGCATGTGTCCCTTCGAAACAGCACACCTGTATCTCTTGGATAAATGCCGAGTAGTGTAATTGCTGGGTCATAGGGTAGTTATATTTTTAGTTTTTTGAGGAACCTCCATACTGTTTTCCAGAGTGGCTGCACCAGCTTGCATTCCCACCAACAATGCAAAAGAGATCCTCTTTCTCTGCATCCTCACCAACATCTGTTGTTGCCTGAGTTATTAATGTTAGCCATTCTGACAGGTGTCAGGTGGTATCTCATTGTGGTTTTGATTTGTATTTCCCTGATGATGAGTGATGTTGAGCATTTGTTCATGGGTCGGTTGGCCATCTGGATGTCTTCTTTGGAGAAGTGTCTATTCAGGTCTTTGGCCCATTTCTTCACTGGATTATTTGTTTTTGGGGTGTTGAGTTTGATAAGTTCTTTATAGATTTTGGATACTAACCTTTTATCTGATATGTCGTTTGCAAATATCTTCTCCCATTCTGTCAGTTGCCTTTTAGTTTTGCTGATTGCTTCCTTTGCTGTGCAGAAGGTTTTTATTTTGATGAGGTCCCAGTAGTTCATTTTTGCTTTTGTTTCCCTTGCCTCCAGAGATGTGTTGAGTAAGAAGTTGCTGCAGGCAAGATCAAAGAGGTCTTTGCCTGCTTTCTCCTCAAGGATTTTGATGGCTTCCTGTCTTACATTTAGGTCTTTCATCCATTTTGAGTTTGTTTTTGTGTATGGTGTAAGAAAGTGGCCCAGGTTCATTCTTCTGCATGTCGCTGTCCAGTTTTCCCAGCACCACTTGCTAAACAGACTGCCTTTATTCCATGGGATATTCTTTCCTGCTTTGTCAAAGATTAGTTGGCTATATGTTTGTGGGTCCATTTCTAGGTTCTCTATTCTGTTCCATTGAGTAACACCAGCATTCTTCACAGAGCTAGAACAAATAATCCTAAAATTTGTATGGAACCAGAAAAGACCCCAAATAGCCAAAGCAATCTTGAAAAAGAAAACCAAAGGTGGAGGCATCACAATCTCAAACTTCAAGCTTTACTACAAAGCTGTAATCATCAAGACAGTATGGTACTGGCACAAGAATAGAACCTACTTATTATCTTAACCATAGATCTACTCATGAGGGAATCTCTGACCACACGGTCATTTGATGACCACATGGTGAGGCATTCTGTTTCTACCAGTGTCCAGTGACTTAAAAGAAGAAATATTTCCCAAAAGGCATAAAATATTGTGCAGAGCCTTGCTCCAGAATAAACGATATTGTGTTTCTCCTACTAGGACTTACCAAACACTCCATGTGACATCTTTTTTTTTCCCATCTGACATTTTCCTCCCCACAGGTAACTCCAAATGCATCATAAGGCCCAAGACGCAGAGCTGTTTGTCCTACAGCCTAAACTGACTACAGAAACCTTTTTTTATATCGACTCAAAGCTAGCAGCTTTTCATATCATACTTTATACGGGGAGAACACTTTTTCAAGATGTGGAATATGCTGTTTCTAGAACCTGAATAGGCCTACCCAATGTTGTGTTTTCTTCTTCATGGGGAGAGATATCAGAGACAATAATTTGTCCTTTACTTTATATATATTAACATATCTCTGGCCATTGAACCCCTCAATACTGATATGACAAACCCCTGAATCTTCCCATCCTCTGGAATAGAAACACATCTAACATACTTGTTACTCTTGCTTTTCCAATCTGATTAACATGATGTCACCAATATAGGGTAGTAGTGAAAGGTTTATTGTGATGTCCAGATGATTCAGGTCTCATCACACTTTATTATAACAGAAGGTGGGGACTTTCACATAGCTCTGGGGAAAGACATTAGTGTATATTCTTTTCAATTTGAAGGAAATAAATTTTCTGATAATGTTTTTTTGAGAGGAATGAAAAAGAACATATTTGCCAGACCGATGGCCACATATCATGTGCCTCGGGCCAAGTTAACCTATTTTACCAAAGGTACCACATCTGACATAGCATCTGCAAGTGAGTCTATTATTTGGTTGCATTAGTGATAGTCTATGCTATCCTTCAGGATCTAGATGGCTTTCCTAGGGGCTAGGCTGGTGAATTAAATGGAACTAAGAAAGGGCCTAATACTCTGCTAGGTATTTTAAGTTTGCACCAGTGTCTACCATTTCTTTCATGTTGCAAAAGTGAATTTCATTTAGCATTTTGTCTGGGAGGAAGAGACAATTTCAGAGACTTCCATTTTCCCTTCCCCATTAGAAGCCCTCTTTCCCTGCAGGCCAAGAAACCAATGTGGACATTGTGTCCACTAGCAAAACTATCCCTGTCAATTATATATCAGGGACTAGGAAAATTACAATTAGGTAGTTCCATGGACGAGTGAACACAATGTGAGCCAGACCTGCACCAGAGACTCTATTATTTTGCTTCTATATCCTTATACTCTAACAGAAAGGGTATGGAAATGCTTTGGTATCAATGTCAACTTAGACACTATGAACACAAGTCCAAATGGTTGGGTATTCCCCTTTCCTGAGTAAATAGTTACCCCCAAAACAAATTATATACAAAGACCTACAAGCAGGAAGTTTACTGGGGATTGCTCTCAATATCAATGTCTATGGAAAAGTAAAGGATATAGGATTGAAAAGAAGAAAAGCTTGGACTGTGATGCTGTCTCACAAAAGATCTCAGCTGGTCTCACAGGGAGCTCTGAAGCTTTGATAACCCTTCAGAGTCATAAGTTTTAACAAGAACCATGACTTTCTATCTCTGTGTTGACTAGTCATTGTATACAAGCTCCTTAGAGTAGGAGATGAGATATTGGGTGAGGTAGGTGGGTAAGGAGGAGTCACAATGTCTACCATACCCTCGCAGTTGGTACATTATACCATAAAAAGGACACTAATAAACTGAAAAAGAAGTTCAGTGTCTCTCCATAGAAGCTCAATTTAATTAAGATCATGTTTTCCCATACTCTAGTGCACACCAAACACTAGGCATACTTCAAACTCTAAGTATATCAATAAATAATAGATGCATATGTTATTTTCAAACTCATGTAGAGTAATATATCAATAAACTGTATAGCACAAATTACAGAAATTTGAAAGCAAATACTCTCAATTCTTAAAAACTTCCATGGGAGTGCCAAAGTAATCAACACTAGGGATGTTTTTCCTTTCCCAGTATTCATGAGAAGCAACTAAAATATATTTTGAAAAGATCACTGGTCTGGGAGTGAGAATTCTAGTTTGTCTAGGGTGTCTTCTAATTACATGATGTAGGGCATGATCTGTATGTCAGTTTCTTACATGTGCATATGGGTGTGTGCATGTGTCTGTGTTACGACTTCCTCATAACATTGTGAAAATGGAAAAATTTTAATATGTAAAAGTGTTTTCATAAGCTACAAATTAGTATATGAACATAATATAATTTACTGATCTGTGGTAATTCAAAATTATTATACTTGAGTTATTACTATATATCTTTCTGACTTTAAATGGCATATGAAGTTTTATCCTTCACCATTTTTGTGAGATGATAAGATAGTAGATGAACATGCATACATACATAGCTCAGAGACTAAACCTCAGTAGGTACTCAGTAAATAGTCAATGAATGAATGAAACTCCCATATATCATAATGAGCATTAGTGATCAATCCACAGGCATTAAGACCTTACTATCTAAATAGAACCTACATGAGAATATACTAATCATATTGACTCCCAAAGACACTTGGCATTATAGAGATGTAATATCTTAGGGCTGTAAGGATACTCAGCAATCATCCAATTTAGGTATTTTACAGGTGAGTAAATAAAGGTGCAGATATGGACAAAGACATGTTTGAAATCAGGTCCAGCTTGTTGCATCAGAATCCAAACCTCTCAGCAAGCAGGTAAGCCTTTTTTTTTTTTTTTCTTTTGCATCCTTATGTCATTATTCTATTATTCTGGTTCTCTAAAGAAGTAAACCTTTTTTGAAACAAAATGTTTTCTTTCTTTTCATTACATTTTTATTTGTTTATTTTTGAGAGAGAGAGAGAGAGAGAGCTCATGCGAGGAGCAGAGGGGAGAGAGAGTGGGAGAAAGAGAATCCCAAGCAGACTCTGAGCTCTGTCAGCACACAGCCCAATGCAGGACTCAATCTCATGAACCTTGAGGTCATGACCTGAACCAAGATCAAGAGTTGGGCTTAACTAACTGAGCCACCAAGCACCCCAGTAAAATGTTTTCTAGCATAATACATCATCTTGAAGTGATTTTTCAATGAAAGCTCAAATTAAGCATATAATATTTGGAATATGGCAGAAGGAGAAAACTCAACAGTCATTTTAATATAAGAGAGTGAAGAAGACAAAAGTTTTAAAAACTAACATGACCTTTTTACAGCACTTAATTGAATTTCATGTTATTTCTACCTTCAGATACCATTCTGAGTTTCCAACCAGTACCCAAAAAACATTAATTCATTTTTCTCTTTTCTCCCCTAATTTGTCCAACCTTAGCTTTCTCATATGAAATATGAATTCAGTGTACCTCATATGAAATACAATTTATCTTTTTCAATTTCCAAATAAATGATTAACAAAAAAATATGTTTATGGTCCAATTTGAACTATCAGAAAACAATCACTACAATCAATTTTACATATCATAAATAAAAGTTTTCAAAATGCTACTAGACTTATATGATTTTTAAATACTTAAGCAATTTCTAAAAATTATTTTCCTAGTGATTATTTAGACAAAATGTCAAGAAACATTGGAGAAGATTTCATCAACAGATGAAAATAGTAATATATGGGCATGTCTTCCTAATGTAGTGATAAAGAAAAGAATGTGAGAAATCAGAAAACTTGAAATATATGTCTGTCACAACAGCACAAACATTATAATGAAAGTATTTCCTGTGGTTTTTGAAAGCCAACACAAACGGCAAAGTATTGAAAATGAGAGAAAAGATGATTTTGTGGAAGTTCTCTTGTCAAAGAAAAATTAAGTTAATAAGGATCTTAAAATAATAAGATGGGAAAACGTGTAGAGATAGTTCTTCCCCATCAAGATTTTTTATTTAAAAATTGTTTAAGTTTATTTATCTTTGAGAGAGAGAGAGAAAGAGTGAGCACGCAAGCGGGTAGGGGCTGGCCAAAGTCAGACACTTAATCGACTGAGCCACCCAGGCAACACCCCCAAAAATTTTTGCCAGCATTTCAAATGGTAAATATATTACTTTACTTTAGACACAAAAAAATGGAATTCATCAGAATTATCCACATAATCACATCACACATCTGTCCAAAAACATATATAATATGTTTTGGCTTCTGTTCTAGAATTTTAGGGATCATTAACTTAATGGGCTTAAGTATAAGTCTTAAAAAGGAATTGGTTATTTCCTGTGCTCACATTAGAGGTTGTAGAGTGATTTCTTTCTTTTTTTATTCATAAAGTAATAGAAACCCTATTTCCTATGTAATATGGATACTGTTTGACATTGATAAGTAATATATTCAGCATTAATAAGGTATTTGTGCAAGTAGAATAGGTTCATATGAATAGTCTGATTAAAATGGAGAAATTTTGCTTCTAAATGCTATTAGGAGAGCAGATCAATATTTTGGTCAGATGACTTTTAATTTATATTCAAAGAGATTTGGTGTTCTTACTTTTTAATAAGTTGCCTTTGTAACATAGAGACCACTTCTTTGACTCAAAGAAAGTGGAAAAAGATAGTTTATGATCATGATGTTCTATTCAGGCATTCTGAGAGGAGATTTGAAATTTTCCACCTGTGCCAAGCTACTTAAAAAAACCCACCATCCTTTATGTCCCCACACCTAATTATTAAGTGTCGATCGAACCTGACAGTAGCACAACAAAACCACACAATTATACAGAAGGATATGCTTTCACATGTCATTCTAAATTTACAAAATTGCATAGTTTTACAGTCCTCTTATGAAAATGTCAAAAAGTGCCAACCATATTCTTTTCTGCGAATGGTGAACACAACAAATTCACACTGTTAGAGCCTTCACCTTTTATTCTTACTATGATAAAAATCCTGGAATGTAATTCCTGCCTTTTTATTTCATGAAGTAAGAATTTTTATTTCATATCTATTAGAATTCCCTTACCCCTAGGAAAAAAAGACAAAAGTTTTGATTTGGTGATAATAATGTTGTTTAATTATGAAAATAATTTATTCTCATAATATTTACATTTCTGTTTGTTTATTTATTTATTTATTAAGGAGAGAGAGAGAGCACAAGCTGGGGAGGGGAAAAGAAGAGAGATAAAATCCCAAACAGGCTTTGTGCCACCACTGCAGAGCCCGATATGGGGCTCGAACTCATGAACCATGAGATCATGACCTGAGCCGAGATCAAGAGTAAGCCACTTAACCGACTGCGCACCCAGGCACCCCTAAAATATTTAAATAATATAGGAGAAACAATGTAAAAAAATAATATAGGAGAAGTTACAATAATATAGGAAATGATAGGAGAAAGATTAAAGTTTACTCCATTTCTAAGCTGATGCAGCCAAATTCCTATCTTCAAAAGTCATTTGGGGGGCACCTGGGTGGCTCAGTTGGTTGAGCATCCTACTCGATCTGGGCTCAGGTCATGATCTCACGGTTAGTGAGTTCAAGCCCCACTTCGAGTTCTGTGCTGATGGCACAGAAGCTACTTGAGATTCTGTCTGTCCTCTCTGCTCCTCACCTGCTTGTGCTGCTTGTGCTGTCAACATAAATCAATAAACTTTATAAAAAAAAAAAAAGAAAAGTCATTTGGATAGTCCAATTAAAATGGAGAAATAAATTAATTTTTTGACTGATACTTTCAGATATACTCATATGAATTTATATTTAGATATTTATGGATATGTTTATTTGTAATTATTATATATCATAAGTTGTTATGTAATATAGTTGTCACATAATTGTAACTATTTATATTATTGCCTGTCTCTGTGAATGCATCTATAAGATAGATTATTAGGGAATAGGATGAATTCATAAGAAAATCTCTATATTGAAGCATCTATTTAAAACTTAAATTATTGAATATGAAATTATATCAGCTAAATGTAACATATTTCAATATATAGTCTAGGTTTAATCCATTTTAAGAGTTTAAAATTAATCAACAATGACCACAAGATAAATGATTATTTGTGAAAACAAATAAAAACAAAACTTAAACAGAACAAATGCTTTGGGAAAAGTAGTTGATGCCTACCATTAGAATTGAATTTTGAAAAGCATAACCCAGGGACAATAGCAATCACTAGTGTTTAAGATTTAAAATGAAAATAAAGCTATAACTTGAATTATATTAGGTTAAAAAGTTACAGGCATACCTGGTTTTATTGCACTTCATTGCACTTTACAGATATTCTGTTTTTTGAAGGTTTATGGCAACACCGCATCGAGCAAGTCTATCCCCACCATTTCTCCAAGAGCATCTTCTCAGTGGTGTCTCTGTGTGGCATTTTGGTAATTCTCACAATATTTTAAACGTTTGCATTATTATTATATTTTTGTGATGATCTGTGATCGGTGACTATGACTCACTGAAAGCTCAGATGATGGTTAGCATTTTTTAACAATAAAGTATTTTTAAATTATGTACATATTTTTTTAGATGTAATGCCATTACACACTTAATTGACTATAGTAGAGTGAACATAACTTTTATATGCACTGGGAAACCAAAAATTCATCTGCCTTATTGCAATATTTGCTTTATTTTGGTGGTCTGGAACCAAACATGGAGTATCTCCAAGGTATGCTTGTATTAGGAAAATGTTAATAATGGATATGGTTATTTCTTCAATTTGCAGCATCATAAAAGTAACCAAAATTATTTAATGTCAAATGAGATAACCTATATCATCAATGCAGACATAAGTAATTAGTCAAACATTTGAATGGTTTCCTGGTTAAAGCCATTAAAATCATATAATTCCCTGAAAATGTTAAATGACTATGGAACAAAGTGGTATATATATCCTAATTCCCAACTGTTTTGTTCCTACATGTTCAGTACATTTTATTTTTTCCTCTGCTTTTTTACTGGGAGGGAGGGAGACACAGATGCTTGAAAATTTATCCTCACTGTAACTATTGTTCTATTTGGATAGAGAAATTAAAAATAGTCTTTTATTATGGACAAAGGAACATCATTCCTCACAGGTTAAACTGACTTTCCAAAGTTAAGCTGCTAGTTACAGCTAAAGCTGAGACAGAAACAGGTTTCCTGAGTCCAGTACTTTGTCTGTTATACCCAGTATTATAATGCTAGTCAACTGGAAAGAAGTATTCACACTAATTAAGCCCACTTTACAACTTTAGATTGTATTCCATTATAATAAAGTATGCCTTACTTCATCACAAAAGTCTTTTCAATTAGAAGAATTTAACATATAGAGTAAACAGTACTAGGCTCGTCACTGTATAGTAGTCTGAGTTTTTATAACCAGGGTCAACAGACTTATTAGATCTCTAATTTCTAGCAAGCAATTTGATAAGTGGGAAAATATCCCAAATTGGGAAACTTTGGGCATTTGGTAGATGCAGGAAGTGCAAGTGTGTTCAACTCTTCTGAAAATGAAAAATATATATAATACATAATCTTCTAGTACTTTTTTCAACATTTTATTCTCAAACTATGTATTTTTAAAATATATTACTTGAGGCTTTCTTACTAACCTTCTTTGAGAATGTGGGTTTCATGTCAAAATGTCCTTTCATTAATCAAGTTTTAAATTTAATGTATGTTATTTTGTATATAGTATTTATTACACAGGCACATAATGAGGCAAGAAATGTTTACAGCGTTCTCTCTCTGTATCTCTTTCTCTTTCTGTCTCTCTCTCTTACATACACACACATTCGGCAAGCTTCTAACTTAATGACAGTAGTTATCCTAGAGATCACAATCGGCTTAGACTACCAGAATCTGCCTGGTGCCAAATAAAGCTATAGCAATAATACCTAAAATATTATTCATAAAAAAGATTACCATCTCTTTAATAAAACAGCTTTTCCAGGACTTCTATCATCAATGCCCGAATGATACAGTGCCCTTGCTTTTTATTATGACACATATCTGCACTGTCTTCCAAAAAATTCACTCATCACTTCACCAAGATTAAATTTAATGTACACACTATGTAGATCATCGTATTAAGAATAATACATTGATCAAAATTTGGGTTTGATTCAGTAGCTCATATTGTGCCAAGTTCTATAGTTTATATAGAGAAATATAGTCCTGCATTTCTAGGAGCTTCCAAAGTATCTGGGGATTAATGATCAACAACAAAAAGTCAAACGACAACAACACAGGATGCATGACAAATGAACAGAAAGGCAATAAAGTACTGTGGATTTTTGGCAGAAGGGTAGTCATTAATTCATAGAAGAAATTTATTTAGACCCATCCCTTGAAGATAAATGAGATTTAGACTTGCAGAGGAAAAAGAAAACTCCAATTTAGGTGTGGGTAATTGTGTGAGTATCGAAAAGGAGGTGTACTTATGTAAGGCACATTGCAGGGGATTGGCTGAAGAAGAGAGTGCAGAGGTGCCTGGGTAGCTCAGCTGGTTAAGTGTCTGGCTCTCGACTTTGGCTCAGGTCATGAGTTCAAGCCCTGCATTCAGCTCTGTGCTGACAGTGTGGAGCCTGCCTGGGATTCTCTATCTCTCCTTCTCTCTCTTCCCCTCCCCTACTCACGCTCGCTTTCTCTCTCAAATAAATTTAAAAAAAAAAAAAAGAAGAAGAGGGTACATATCCATCTTGTCAGGATAGATTTTGAGAAAGTCTATAGGATATATTCATTGAAAACTAGTTGGAGTCTAGGTTATTCTAGACCATAGGGATGTGTTGGTCGAAAGAGACAATACAGGTCTAAGACAAAAGCATTTTATCATATAAGAAGAGTGAAGTTCTTGAAAAACGTTTTCTCTGAGATGGTAATGTTTTATAAAGATTAATCTAGGGGCGCCTGGGTGGGTCAGTCGGTTCAGCGTCCGACTTTGGCTCAGGTCATGATCTTGCAGTCTGAGTTCCAGCCCCGCGTCAGGCTCTGTGCTGACAGCTAGGAGCCTGGAGCCTGTTTCAGATTCTGTGTCTCCCTCTCTCTCTGCTCCTGCCCTGCTCCCACTCTGTCTCTCTCTCTCAAAAATAAATAAACATTAAAAATGAAAAAAAAAATAATCTAAGTCTGTGAAGTAACATGAATTGCTAGATGGATGGTCATACTAATACCTAAAATCTACTCAGCAATTATTGTGGAATAGGCATTGTGCTAGGTAACCAACAAAGACTGTCTCATATGAAATATGCTTAGAGACTCATGTTATAATAATCGCTTTTTATAAGGGAGAAAATAAGGTTAAGAAAGGTTCAAAAATTTCCCCAACATCTCCAAACTAGTCCATGGAGGAACCGAAATTTAAATGCAGGCAGTAAGTCTGTAACCCAGAGTTCTGGAGGCAACTAATTACAACTAACTAGTCTTTTTCAATAAGTTGCTCTGTTGTGTAGCAACAGTAAAAATTTTAAAAAAAGAATGAAAAGGTGTTTGAAAAACAATGTTAATGAAGTCAGATCAGAGCAAACAGGGCTATGAAAGCACAATATATTTAAGGAATAAAAATTTTTGAGTAAGGACGTGTTAGTATTATACGTATTTTCTTTGCAGAAACTTGCTTCCTCCGTTCCCTGAATTATGTGGTCATGTTAATGATAGCGAGTTATCCTAAATTGGCTTGACAGAAAAATTCAAGATGAAAACAATCTGCAGATGTCTCAGAATACATTCATTTTGTCAGATTGCTCTGTGGGTGATGGTTCAGTTTGGTTTAAATAATTTTTCCCCAATATGTGTTTGGTAGAAATGGTATAAACCAGATATGCAGATAGATCCTTTAAGAAAAAAAATTAGAGTAGTCCTTACCCATTTCCTAAAGGCATTCTTCCACCTAATTATTTTCCTTTAGTTTCTTTTGGAGTAGACATAAAGGTAGCATTGAAAATCTGCTCACAGTAAATTCTTGCTAAGTTTCATCTAAAACAGGTTTTTATAGAAAATACAAATAACAATGGGCTCATTGAATGCATTGACTGATTTTTGTCAGATTTTACCTATCTTCTTTAGAGACATACTTACTGAATAGCTTCACACAGATAATATCTAATTAGAAATATGACTGTCTAACAAAACAGATGAACATAAGGGAAGGGAAGCAAATATAATATAAAAACAAGGAGGGGAACAAAAACATAAGAGACTCTCAAATGTGGAGAACAAACAGAGGGTTGCTAGAGAGATTGTGGGAGGGGGGATGGGCTAAATGGGTAAGGGGCATTAAGGAATCTACTCCTGAAATCATTGTTGCACTATATGCTAACCAACTTGGATGTAAATTAAGAAAAATAAATTAAGTAAAAAATAAGGAAGAAAGAAAGAAAGAAAGAAAGAAAGAAAGAAAGAAAGAAAGAAGGAAATGAGTATCTAAACTTTAAGTAAATGTTTGAAATAGCATTAAATATGGCATAAAAATTTTTTGCTATGAAGTTCCTACTAAGGCATATACAGTATGTTTGATAAACATTTATTATTGAATGAACAATATAACTTTAATTTGAATGGAAGTTCCACCTCTTCTTCATACCTATTTTAAAATGCAATTTATGTAAGATTATTTTGGATGCTCACATAAACATAATTTTCTCCAACAACATTTAAGTGAAAATGTGACTCATGACCATGCCACTTCTGTGCTTAAAGTCCTGAAACAGCTCCACATTTCACTCTGAGTGAGATCAAAGTCCTCACAATGATCTTGTGTGACCTGGAAACTGCTTGCTCTCCCTCTCACTCACTCTATGCCAGTCCCTTTGGTTCTCTTGGCTACTCTTCAAACAAACTGGGTACCTTCCTCCATTAGGGCTAATACTGGTTGTTTCTTCTGTCCAGAACCTTCTTCCACATTTCAACATAATTGATTTCCTCTTATTCAAGCATTTGTTAGAAGATATTAGTAAGGCCAACTCTGATCTATTTAAATATGATCCCTCCACTGACCCACCATTCTTGTTATTCTTCCTCTTCTTCAACTTACATACTTTGCCAATAATCATCTTCTAACACAGTAGAAAACCATATGTAATGTATTTTTAAAATTTTCTAACTCATTCTGATAAAGTGTTAGCTTCTGGAGAGAAGGAATGTTTGTTTTGTTCACTGTTGAATCCCAAGCATCTAGTTCAGTGTCTAAATACTTAATTAATTGTCTAAATACTTAATTATCTAATGATTAATATTTGTTGAATGAAAGA
This sequence comes from Acinonyx jubatus, assembly GCF_027475565.1. Taxonomy (NCBI): domain Eukaryota; kingdom Metazoa; phylum Chordata; class Mammalia; order Carnivora; family Felidae; genus Acinonyx; species Acinonyx jubatus. The sequence goes on from NC_069384.1 coordinate 52,830,418, forward strand.
ATGAATGAATGAAAGTATCTTCACATTCTCCAGCCAAAATTGGTCTCTAAATAGCCATCTTGTGTTTCAGAGCTGCAGTGTAAAAAGTCAGTAACTTCTCTAGTTGACCAGTCTTTCACCAGGGAAACATAATGAATATAATTCTGCCAGGGCATATTTCTGCTAAATGTTTAGAGCAATTACTAGTTTAATACTGTGTTTTATTGTTGAAGTCTGATGAGGGTGATTTTATAAAATTTCAATTAAACAGGATGAAGTAGACATTCTTTAAGTCATATACAATCCTATTATCTTTGATAAGAGTAGATGGTAAAGAGCACGTCTCTGAGACAGGAAAAATTAACACAATTATGTGTTCTTTGAAATTATATCTGTCTCATCTTTGAATAAAACCCTTCATAAGCTTGGCACTTATAAACTCTGAATAAATATTTGTTGATACAAAATGCATTTCAAAAGTGTTTCTCTAGTATCCATGTAAGTGTCAAAGATTCTGGACTTTTGCTGCTGAGATATAGATCTCTGGTGGTTCCATATCCTCTTCTATCCAATGAAGAATTTTCACTAAATGACTTCAGGGCTCCCGTTCTATCAATTTTTTTTCTTATTTAACATTTCTGCTTGATTAGAGAATTTCTTAGATAGAAGGACATTAGGAGAAAGATTAATGAACATTTTCCTTCAAATTGCCATGCTTCAATTATACTTCTCCTCAATCTGTGGCTTAAAGAGATATTCTCCTCACTTCAGTTGAAACTACAAGCACCATGTTGAAAGAATCTCATCTCCTTGTTTTAATATTATATCCCAAAAGGAAAAAGGCTTATACCATGAACAGATATTAATGCTTGGCTGGATTTCATCAATGACAAGAAAATAATAAATTCCACACTTTCCAGGTTTGTGGCTAGTGCACAATATTGTATATTACAGAGTGGTATTGTATCTAAAGAAAACAGTGTGAACCAAAAATGGAGTGACAGCCCTTAAATTGGATCTAGCTTTTAAGAATTTAATGGAAAAATTCTAGAATCAGAGAAAGTTAAAGAAAAATATTTAATCAAAAACATCTTCCTTGTACAATTATTTTTCCATTGTCCCTTTATCGTGATGTTAAACTTACATATTTGATTCAAAGCTATTCCCTCAATCTCACTTAGGTAGCCATAAGGTTGTCATAAGGCAATTGAAAGTTTGAATTCTTTTAGTGCTGACTTCTCTCAAAACATTTCAATCAAAAGTATGATTTTTAAAAGGTCCTGCTATGGTCTGAATGTGTCTCCCCAAAATTCATATGTTGAAACCTAACCCCTAAGGTGACTGGCATTAGGTGGTAAGGTCATTGTAATGTAAGTAGGTGATGAGGGTGGCATACTCATGAATGGGACTAGTGCCTTTTAAAAGAAGCCCTACAGACCTCCCTAGCCCCTTATGCCATGTGAGGATACAATGAGAAATTTGTAAACCAGAAGAGGACCCTCAGACGACCATACTCTCACCCTGATACTGGGCTTGTAGCCTCTCAACTGTAAGAACTAAATTTCTGTTGCTTAACAACCACCCAGTCTGTGGTATTTCATTATGGCAACCCAGACAGACTAATACAGGCCCCCACTACTATCACCATTTCATGAATGCCTATCAATATTCACTAGGACTCATGAGATTTCTTTCTTAGAATACGATAATTCTTGGCTGCCTATGTGGTCTAGAAAGTAGATTATAGGGGATAGCAATTGCATTAAGGCTTCTTCCACATATTCCTACATTGGCAGCCAAAATCCATCTCCCAATCATGAGGACAAAATAAATGGTATTTCTGCTTCCTAAAGACTGAGGAATAAATTAATTCAGTTAATATTTATTTCTTTTTCCAGTGCTAGGCCCCAAATCAATGCTGTCTGGTAGAACTTTCTGCAATGAATAAACTGTTCTAAATCTTCATTATACATTATGGTAGTCACTGACCACATGTGGCTGTTGAGGAGTTGGTGTGTGATCAGTGTGACTAAGAAACTAAATTTTAATATAACTTTAATTAATTTTAATATAACTTTACTTAGCTACATGTATGTGGCTAGTGGTTACCATATAGGACAGTGCAATTCTAGAGATATATGTCTGAGCAGGACCAACAGGAGTTGTGCCAGCAAAAGTTCATAGTCTAATGGACAATTAAAATAGCAAAGGAGAATAAGTAGAGCAAATGCTTGATACAGCATCATTCTCAACTGTTGCTATTTGAAATGAAGTAGAAGTCACTGGCAGCAAGAAGTATCCAAATCTTGGTGACAGGGAGCAATGTCTTCATTTGAATACTTCTAACAAATATGATACATATACATAAAAGAAATATTGAAATATATCAGAAAGTGCTCCCCATAAAAAAATCTGCTCCTGACCACCTTGCTATGGTCATCATCTAGTTTTTGGCAACATAACTGGCATCACCAGGGATAGGAAACAAGTCAATTTTAGGTCAATATAAAGAAGACATTTCTTTTTTTTAAGTTTCTTTGTTCATTTTGGGAGGAGGGATGTGCTGCGAGCCGGGGATGTGTAGAGACAAAGGAAGAGAGAGAATCCCAAGGAGGCTCTGTGCCTCTCACAAACCATGAGATCATGACAGGAGCCAAAATCAAAGGTATAATGCTTAACTAACTCAGCTACCCAGGTGCTCCTAAGGAAGACATTTCTAACTAAGTTATTTAAAACAGGATAGTGATTTTCTTACCACTAAAATTGGTCAAGCAGAGATTAGATGATAAATTTGAATAATAGTTTAGGATGATTCATGTATCACGAAGGAATTTGGATTAGAGATTGGACATTTTTTTCCCCCCAAATCTGGTGCTTAGTTGCCTTGTATAAACAGTCCTAGGGACACTGTCCAAAGGCAGTGGACTAGATATTTCAGTCTTAAGAACGATGATGATCTAACCTCCTCTGGTCAATGAATTAATATGGATTAAAGTAAAATTACTTTTTTCACTAGTGTTAATGACAGTAATATAACATAGTTGTTATAGATTAAATGAGATACTAAAACTTCATCAAAAAATTAAAATTAAAACTAAAAACTAAAGCTAAGTAGAAAACACTTAGCCATTCAATGTAATTGTTTTTTTCTATCCTTTAATAACATGAACACACTAAATAAATTTATTTGTGAAGATAATAAAAGTGATAAATATGTAAATTTGACTTCTAAATCCCTTCCACACTTTCCCTCTTTGTAGTCTCCAGATGTACAAATTTATGGCTGCTTGTATTGTTGCTGTTGTTCAGGAGAGGTTTTATTTGAAACAGAGGGAGGGGAGAAAAAAGGGGGAAGGAGATTGTAAAGCTAATCAGAAAGAAAGGAAGGAAGGAATTTGCCCATGCTGAAGTAATGATGTTTAGAGAAGATAAATGTCAAACCTGCTTTTAAGAATTATGAGACGAAATTATTACTTTTTTTTTTCAGTTTTTAAATTTAATTTTGAAAGAGAGAGCACAAGCCAGGGAGGGGCAGAGACAGACGGAGGCGGAGGATCCAAAGAAGCAGCTCAGTGCTGACAGCAGTGAGGTGCTAGCTCAACTCACTAGCCAGCCGTGAGACCGTGACCTGAGATGAACTCGGAAGCTCAACCCACTGAGCCACCCAGGTGCCCTGATGAAGAAATTATTTAACCAGAGAAACTAACCATATTTCAAGGTATTGTTCCCTATGAAAACTCCTCTAAAAATGGAATGCTTTCAGGGGTGCCTGGGTGGCTCAGTTGGTTAAGTGTCCTACTTTGGTTCAGGTCATACTCTCCCTCAGGTCATGATCTGGAGGTTCCTGAGTTGGAGCTGTGCATGGGGCTGTCTGCTATCAGCACAGAGCTCGCTTCAGCTTCCATTCCTCTGTCCCTACCCTATGTCTGCCCCTCCCCCCACCCATGCCTGTTCCTGCTCGCTCTCGTGCTCTCTCTCTCTGTCTCTCAAAAACAAACTTTTAAAAAAAGAGGTTAGAGTGGGAGAGAGCCAAAGCATAAGAGACTCCTAAAAACTGAGAACAAACTGAGGGTTGATGGGGGTGGGAGGGAGAGGAGGGTAGGTGATGGGCATTGAAGAGGGCATCTTTTGGGATGAGCACTGGGTGTTGTATGGAAACCAATTTGACAATAAATTTCATATATTAAAAAAATAAAAATAAAAAATAAACTTTTAAAACAAATATAAAGCTTTCGACAGACCAAAGCCAGATTTTGTGAGTAGATCAAAACACTGTGCTTGTGTTAGTGACCTCATTTTACCTTCCATTCTTTTCTTCAGCTATTTGCAGTGCACTGCATTTCAAAATGGAAGATCTGCTTTGTCAGGTGGAAAAGGTAACTGAGCTTATGCAAGATGCCTATTTGGCTGCAATGTGTTTCATTTCTGAGCTAACTGATGGAGAAGATGGTATGATTGTGTAGGGATGGGCTGTTCTCCAGGGAATGAAGAAAGAGAGACAGGGAGAGATGGAGGGAGAGGAAGAGGGACACTTGATAATCTAATTAGAAAAACCAAGGAGCAGAATGAGAAGGAAAATCAAAACCTGGGTGGTAATAAATAAGGAATTACCTATGTAGAATGGTCTAATGGGATATGTAGTTCAAATACATTAGGGCAAAGACAGCATTAGAGGAGACAGTAAATTTGGCTTATTTGAATGATACAGGAACTCAGCAGTACACAGGGACAGTGACAAGTCAGGAGCTGAAGAATGATGTCTTAACACTTGGGAAAATTTACCCTTTTTTTCTTAAATCACACATAAATGCCTTCTTGCCTCTGCATAAGTTACTTTGAGAGATCAGAAATAACTTCTTAACTGAATTGATCTTAATTTGGTCAATATTACTTTCTCCTTCCAGTAAAAAAAGAAAAAGTAGTTCTGGGTGTTCTTCAAGGAATTTAAAGAAAATATTTGGTTTCTTTAAAACCTTTGGGGGTAGTTTGCGAACAAACTGAAATACTGTTAATATATTTACAGACATTTTTCTTTGATACTCTCACTATCCCATGAAGTAAACAGAGTAAATTTCATTGTCCACATTCATTGTAAAGAGAATTAAGGAAAAAATAAAATAAATGGCTAATATAATGATTTATGTTCATGATTATTTACCAAATCAGTGACAAAAATGTCACTTTAATACTTTTATAAAGGGGAACAATGAATAGAAAGTTGTTTTTTTTTACCATTCCCTTCAAACTTTCAAAGCTACCTCCTAACATGCTTTAAGAAATGGGTGTATGCTTTTTGCCAAAGAAGTCAGATATAATTTGACTATCCCTATTTATATCCCTATTTAAGAAATACAGAAGCAGAGAGACTAGTTGATTTCTTCCCCTGCAAGTTTTTTCTGCTTTCTTTAAATCTTTGGTTGGTTGGTTGGTTTTGTTTGTTCATTTTTTTCTCCTTAGGGTAGTTTGATGTGTGTGTGTTTTCTGTCTTTCTTTGGTTAATAAAATGAAATCCAATATTAGATTTGTATTATTCATAGTACTGCTATGTAAAAATTTACATTTTCATCAGGATATAGGAAGCTTAATAGACCATGACCCTTAATAAAATAATAAAATAAAATGATGGGGCTTTAATAATTACATGTTCACTTTTAGAGTGGCAGCCAAGACTGTTTTCATGGTGAGGCATTACTAATGTCACTATTCATCTTTCTGTCCTAATTTTCTGTAAATTCGTATTTGAAAAGCCTCAATTATCTAATGAAATCATTTGGAAGTTATTTATTAAAATGTGTAGTTTTCTACAAAACACTCTGGTTTTCCCTTTCATACTGTCAATAGAAATCTGTTCTCCACCAAGGTTTAATGTACATCAATGAATAGCCCTGGAGATAATTCTTTGCCCTTTGGACAATTTTTCATAGCAGAGGGCAGTGCTGTTTGAATTTAAATGACGCTGCACTTGAGGCCAACAGTAATAAGCAAGTTCTCCTAGACTTTCATTACTTTTTTTATCATCTGAATATAATCATAAGCATTTGATGCTAGCTCCCACAGCCTTCATGTGAATTATAAATATCACATTCCCTTTAAGTTTCCCTTTAGAAGAGAAACAAGATTTCTGTTGCTGATGAAGCAGTGAATACAGTGAAATAACATGATCTGTTTACCAAAAGTGCTTGCCATCGGAAGAAAGCAAATGCCTCGAAAATGGGAATTGGCTTGACAACTCATTATTTAAAAAAAAAAAAAAAAAGAAAAAGAAAAAAAAATCTTGTCTACACCATGGGATGCATTTCTGAATACAGAATTAACCTATTGGCCCACTGTCAAAATAAAGCTTCCAACTGAATGCCCAATTACCTACTCAAAAGACCCCCACAAATCATTTGGGCAAAGGCCTTTATGAACAGACCTACCTGAAGGTCAACAGTGGAAGTCCATGATGCAATATGGGGAGGCAAACACACAGAGAATTCAAAACACCCTCCTTTTTATTTCCTCAGTTCCAAACAAAAGGACCCTTTTTTATCTACAATTAATGCCACATCTATCCCAGCACAGGCACACCTCAGAGATGTTGAGGGTTTGGTTCCAGACAACCACAGTAAAGCAATACCACAATTAAAAGAGTCAAATGAATTTTTTGGTTTCCCAACACATATAAAAGTTACATTTTATACTGTACTGTGGTCTAGTAAGTGTGCAAGAGCATTATTTCTAAAAAACAAACAAAAAAATGCAGATACCTTAATTAATAAATACTTTGACGCTAAAAAATGCTAACCATCATCTAAGCTTTCAGTGAGTCGTTATCGTCACTCACAGATTACCATAACAAATATAATAATAATGAAAAAGTTTGAAATACTGCAAGAATTTCCAAAAGATGACAGAGACACGAAGTGAGCAAATTCTGCTGGAAAAAAAATGGTACTGACAGACTTGGTCAACACAGAGTTGCCACAAACCTTCAATTTGTACAAAATGCAGTATCTGCAAAGCACAGTGAAATGAAACACAATAAAACAAGGTATGCCTGTGGACTTTTTTAGTGCATTATTTTATTTTATTTTTAAAGTTTATTTTATTTTATTTTATTTTATTTTGAGAAAGAGAGAGAGCAGGGAAGGAGCAGAGAGAGAATCTCAAGCAGGCTCCTCACTGTCAGCACAGTCTGACACAGGGCTCAAACCCACAACCTGTGAGATCATGATATGAGCCAAAATCAGGAGTCAGATGCTTAACTGACTGAGCCACCCAGGTGCCCCAGTATGCCTATTAGATTTTAATTACAACAGTGGAATTGCATAAAGACTATGTCTACCACCAGCAGAATTTATTCTCTCTAAGCCCTAAGAAATCCTACCAGACAAGTAAAATAAGTCAAGGATAAATAAATAATCCACTCTAAAGTACACTGCCCTTGATTTAGGTGATTGTCCAAGCCTTGATATCACTACTTGCTGTACGCACATGGCCTATCGTTCTCTGTTCTAGCTAGATTTTTGGTGATGTATCTAATTTCAGTAATGAAAGCCCTGATTATGCCCCCTGCTCATCTGATTTTATGTATGCCTATGCATAAACATGGCATTGTAAAAAAAATGTATCTAAGTAAAGGTTATCAGCCTTTAAAAATTGTAATGAGGCTACCAAGTGAAAAAACAAATAAAAAGGGTCATAACTTGAATTTTATGCAAAAATAATGCAAAATTTCTCTATCTGGAGGTACCACCTTAAATCACTTCTGCTCTGTGAAGACTTTAATTCAGTGTAGCAAAAATACTCTTCAGTTTCCCCCAAAGCTTCCATTTTACCTGGAAACCTGCCTGCTTTCATTTTATTTCACAGTCACTCAAACACTGAGGGAAATGTGAGAACCAATTTTAAAAGTGTACACCTCAGTGACATTAATAATTATCTACAGGAGTTCCATTTCATCTTAAATTGACCAAGACAATATTCAGGCCAGAAGATCATGAGATCATGAGATCATGAGCAAACGGGTAATTCCCCACATATATCTGACTGAATGATCAATACTTGTGTAAGAAAATTGGTACTATCTTTGTAAAATGTTGATATAGTTAAAATATTGAGCCCAAGAATCAAATTGTCTCTGCTCAGATCTTGAGTTTGCCATTTGTTTGTTCAGTGACACTGGGAATCTAAATCTCAACTCCTCATCTGCAAAATGAGGATCACAACAGTGCCTATTTCAAATGGTAATTGAAGTTTGTGAAATAATTTCAGTTGACTAATTGTGATAGAAACCATAAGGGTCTAGGTTCTTAGCATACTGCCTGGCAAAACAGTGAGAGTGTGTTAAGTGTTAGTTAACTTCTTGTTGTTTTTTTTCTGTTTTTTGGTTTTTTTTTTTTTTTTTTTTTTTTTATGAAACTGTTATCTTGGTAACTAGACACGACCCAAATATTTTAACCAATTTCTTTGTTCCATTCTTCCAGATACCACCTCCATTGTGCTCAACCTTCTAAGCTGCTTTATTTTAACTAATTAATTGATATTAGGAATAATCAAGTTTCAGTGAAGGACACAGGTACAAGTCTTAGGGCATTTTATGTTCTGATCTAACTCAGAAGTTACCAAATGGTTTTCTATAAATGGACAGACAGAAAATATTTCAGGCTTTGAGAGCCACAGAGTCTCTGTTTCAATCAAGTCTGCCATTATAGGGCAAGTAGCTTTAGATAATATATAGGTGATACACACACATATAGGTGTGGCTCTGTTCCATAAAACTTAATCAGTGCAAACTGAATTTGAATTTCATGATTTTCATGTGTCACAAAATATTACTCATCTTTTGAGTTTCTTTTCAACCTTTAGAAAAACAAAGCAAATATAGTCTTAGTCTACACACAGATTGGACGGGAGCAGTATTTAGCCCTCAGGCTATAGTTTATCTAACTGTTAAAGCCACTATTTCTGCTAAGATTGTTTAAATGCTATATCTTGCATTCAAAGAGCAATTATATAAAAATTCTTTCAAAATTCTTGACTATTCAGTAGTCAAATTAATGAAAATATCATATTAATGTTCTAGTATTATATTGTAATATTAACAGTCCTAAGAGTGAACAATGTTAGTTAGATATTATGAACACAATTTGGCACATTCCTTAATTTTATTTCCCCTGAAATGTAGAAATAAAGGGAAATTTAGACATTACTACTGAGGTTGTTCACTCTGAGACAGACAGAGAGAATGTAAACCAGCTTACTTGATCAATTTAATGAAATGTCAATTCTGGAGTTGTCCAATGACATAGCCATTGGAAGAACTGAGGGAGGCAAGATATTTGGAAAGAAAAAAAGGGTCTGTCTAGAGGAAAACTCTGATCTTGATTAAGATAGGGAAAAGGATTGGATGTGGATAATCAAATTAGACATTTCAACTTTGGTATCCAACACTATCTGGTCAATTAATTGTGTGGCTTTGTTTGAGAATTTGGATTGTTCCAGATGGAAAAATAAATGGGACAGATCAGCCAATGAATAAAGGAACTCTATTAACTATACATCTATGCTCTATGAAAAATCTCTTGAAGATTCTAGAGTACATTAAGTACCACCCGATATTTATGTTGTCTTGGGGTTCCCCAACACAGAGAATGAGAAAAGAAGAGGAAGATACTAAGAGGGGAAGAAAATGGAAGACAGATCAATGTAAATGGGACCTATACAAGTTTATATCTGGAACTTCTAGAGCCTGATTATCATTAAGATCATTCAAGAATTTCATCTTTGTTGTGTTAACTTGGAAGAGGTTCAAGTTTAGAATACAGATGAATTTCTTAGGAGAACATTCATAGTTCCCTAAAATACACACAGGCAAACTACAATCCAGGAGTTAAAACAACTCACCTCTTGTTGTTGTAAATGAAGTTTACTGGAAGACAGCCATGACTATCCATTTATGTATTAATTATGACTATTTTTGTGCTTTGATAGCAGAGTTGACCAATTTTGACAGAGATTCTATGGTCTAAAATATTTCCTACCTGGTTCTTTACAGAGAATGTTTATATCCCGCCCTAAAATCTTACTATTCCAAGTGCATTCTGTAGACCAATAGCATCTGCATCACAAGAAAAATGGCCAGAAATGCAAACTCTTAGGCTCCCCCTTCAAATCTACTGAATCAGAATCTACATTTTAACATGATCCCCAAATGACATAATATCAATGACTGAAAAGAACTGCCCTAAAATAATTTCTTTTTGTTGACATATACATGAAATGAGATGTAGGGGGACATGATGTTTACCATTTGTGAAGAGTCCCATTTCTGGCATGCATTTGTGAAGATGAGACTTTCATTGCTCTCCCAACTGGATGAAACTTTGGTATTCATAAAAGTTACATTTCATAATCCTCAATCCAAACTTCTGATATGAAGATTATTATATCAAGAGGTCAAAACACAGGCTGAAATATATGTAGCAATAGAATATTCTAATAACTCATAAATTACCATCTATGAGTCTTGAAAAGAAGGTCTCCTTTAAATTACCAACAGGCAATGAATGTACTACAACTAGCATGTGAGTTCACGTTCAGAAACTGTCTCATTTAAATGCTGTTCAGCTACAATAATAATATTTTTAAAACTGTTTACAGTTTTGTAGTTTAATCAATCTGAAGAGTTTTATTTTTATACTTCAGTCTCTTAATCAGATGTAAAGACAGAACTTGCATCTCATTAGTACAAGTACATGTTAAAAAGGAAAACACAGAAATGCGCTTTCTTGGCTGATGGACATGTAGCTCTATTTAATAGATACTTTATATTTAAGTATTTTATTATTAAGCTTAGTTCAGTATAAAAGCACATTTTCAATGTCATGAATACATAGCATGAATGATGTGACAAGCAATTTGCATTTATATAGCACCTTTCAAAGGTTTAGGAATGCAAAGCAAAGCATAAATGCTTGTGTAACTTTGCAATTAAGAATTCACTTCTAATTACTCCTACTTAAATGTGCAGTCTCTTTTTAATCACAACATTTTTACACCTGTGGGTAAGTGCTCTGACAGAGCCTTAGCCTTATCTCTAAAGCATGCAAACTGCATGACTGGGTTTTGTAATGAAAGCTATGTTTGCCAGGGGGGAAATGATCACAGTCATGTAGTGCCAGTAACAATATTAAAAACATAGCTATATTTAAAGGCATTATTCTTTTAGGTTATGTACTCATTCATATCAACACCCCCCACCCCCCAAAACACACAAACGCATGTCCAGCTCTGGAGCAGGCATGAGTTTTAGGCCCGGATACACTTCTGCTACCACCAGGAAGTCAAGAGATGAGATCTGAAAACCAGCTTGTAAACGTATGCTTGCCTGTAGTAAATCTTCAGCTACTGGAGCTACAATTGCTAGCATGTGTGAGATTCCTAGTTTTCTTGTATAACCAAGGGACCAGTAAATAATACGATGTTTTTAAAAAATGATATCCTGCTACTAGGGGAAAGCACAATTCAGCTGCAACATATGGTTCTGGAGGGCTACAGACTCGTAAATGGGGTTGAGGAAAGAAAAGCAATTCTGGGAAGGTGGTTGTAACTAAAGAGAAGGCCCTGGTGACAACTATCTACATAACCGACTGCAGTAAAGCATGAAGCTCCATTTTCAAAAGCTGATTAGAAAGAAGATTTATTAAGAACCTATGATGATCTGGGGACCAGTGTAGCACAAATAGACAAGGCATGGATCCTGCACCTTGAAAGGCTGCCAATAAGCAGCAGAACCGGGTGAGCCAAGAAGCAAATACATTTCAAAATTCATAGTCAAGAAAAATTAGAAGAAATCAGAAGTTCCTGGATTTTCAATAAAGTATTAATTGTGTGACACGGAACTCTAAAATTGTCCACTTTAAAAATAAATATCGAGTCCTTCCAAGATACCAGATATTGTGTTCATCTCAGATGATTAAAATGAAAACAATCACAGCAATAATAACAACAATAATAATAAAGATGATGATCATAAAGGGGTCTTGGGGAAATCACATAACACTTCCTGCATTCAGGAGAGTCACGGGATAGAGGGCATGGAAGAAATAACTAAACACTATCATGTATTCTTTTATAAGCTTGTGTGGAGTGCTCTGAGAGCAGAGAACAGGGAATATTTAATTCTGCTGGTCTTTGGGAAAGGCTTCAGAGAGACAAGGACATTTCAGGACAAATGTGAAATACTAGTAGGATTCTGCTGGCCACAATGTTGGTGAGAGAGAGAGTAATATCAGGGAGTAGGAACATTCCAATATGAATATTCACACAAATTCTTTGTATGGCCCTTGACTTTATACCTAAGCATTGTCATAACAGCACGTTAATTGGGAGTACAGGTTCAAAAGTCAAATTGTCTCTATTCAAGTCTAAATGTGTGACTTTGGACAAGTTACTTAACCTGCCTGAGTCTCAGTTTCCTTACCTGTGTAATGGGGAACAGATAGAATATACCTCTGAGGATCACTGTAAGAACTTAACAGCACTTTTTTTGACATATGACTAACATTTAGTAAATACTAGCTGTTGGTTTTGTTTTGTTTTGTTTTGTTTTACTTCTGTATCTTTTTAGGTAAAGCTAGAGCCATTACCAGTATATGGTGAATGAAGCATGAAAATAAGCCCCCCCTCCCCCCACCTAGTACTTTAGGAAGCCCATCTGTTGCTAATTTCTGATGGGAAAGATGATGGTGCTGCCATTTGAAAAGTAAAACACAATACCCTTTAAGTCTGCTTCTTTTCCCACTCCCATTCCCAGTACACATATTTAGTCTTTACAATTATCATTATGAGGAAGATAGTATTATTATTATATCCACTTTATGAATGGGGACTGAGCCTAAGAAATAAAATGATTCTGCAACTTCAATAGCCAGGAACTCGTGAAGCCATGATTAACATTTAGGTGTTCTAACTAGGGAAACCAAGTATTAACCACTTTACTGAAATGTCCTAAAATAGTTTGGTCCAAAATAATCACCCCTCAGGAACTGAAGCATCAAAGGAGCTCAGATTCCATTTCCAGCAGGGGTGGGGATGAGGGGTGGTCTAGAAATTCTGAAAGACTCCTCTAACTAAAATCCTTAAAAATACTGGATTGAAAAACGTTTGGTGAGTTTGTCACAAATGGAAGGAATCTGCAGAGAGCAAGAATTATGTGAAAACAGGGATACTAGGAGATAAATGATCCATGAAAAGTTTTCAACAAGAAAATTTCTATTGACTCTGGGAGATTTTAAGCTACAATTTTGACGGCCACATAGTGTAGGAGACAGAGGTAAAGACTAAAGTTCACCAAACATGAGTAGCCTAATAGATAATTTCCTCATATAACTAAGGTCCTCAGAGGAAATCAGGAAAGAAGTAAGAACAGCCCCTTTGCCAGGGCTATATGACTCCATAATACACAGCACAAAGAACTGGAATAGATGAGACAATGATTAAGATAGTTAGGAGCCATTTTGCTAGTTTCTTCCATGCTGACAAACCAACAGAATTGTTCATGCAGTAGCGTTCTTTTATTTGTCTTCATCCAAAATCTTACTACATGAATACCAGACTGCTATTGTGTGGAAAGTTACTTGAACTTTCACTGTAGACTTATTGGCTAACCAATACTAATTTCTGACAATAACAACTACAACAACAAACATACCAGAAAGAAGAATCAGTCTCCAGCCTTATACATTTTTTTTATCTATTATCTAGAAATGCTCGCCAGACTTAATAATTTTGTTTCAGAACTAACGTTCTTAATTTAAATGAATTTTAGAAGTTAAAATTAATTCTCAATGAACTTTTGGCTTTATATTTTCTCAAATAGACAGCACCCCAAATCTCACTCCAATGATATCTCTCCATGTCATTTTTTGTTAATTACAGGTATACCTCAGACATATTGTGGGTCAAATTCCAGACCACTGCAATAAAGTGAGTATCACAATAAAGCCAATCAAATATTTTGGTTTCCAGTGCATATACGAGTTATGTTCACCTCACACTGTTGTCTGTTCAGTGTACAACAGCATTAATTCTAGAAAAACAATGTAGATACCTTAATTAAAAATTACTTTGTTGCTAAAAAAAATGACTTTTTTTTTTTTTACCATTATGTGAACTTTCAGTGAGTCATAATCTTGTGATGGTGGAGGGTCTTACCTCAATGGTGACGGTCACTGACTGATCAGGGTGGCAGTTGCCGAGGGCTGGAGTATCTATGGCAATTTCTGAGAAGACAACAATAAAGTTTGCTGCATTAACTGACTTTTCCTTTCACAAACAATCTCTCCATAGCATATGGTACAGTTTGACAGCATTTTGCCCTCAGTAGAACTTCTTTCAAAATTGGAATCAATCCTCTCAAATGCTGCCACTGCTTTGTCAATTAAGTTTATGAAATATTCTAAATCCTTTATTGTCATTGCAACAATCTTCATAGCAGCTTCATAGTTTCTATCTCAAGAAACCACTTTCTTTGCTCATCTATAGGAAGCAACTCTTCAATCACTGAAGATTTATCAAGATGTTGAGGCAGTTCAGTACATCTTCAGTCTCCACTTCTAATTTTAGATCTTTTGCTCTTTCCTCCACATCTGTGTTACTTCATCCACTGAAATCTTGAACTCCTCAAAGTCATCCATGAGGGTTGGGATCAACTTCTTCCAAACTCCTGTTGATGTTGATATTTTGACCTTATTCCATAAATCATGAATTTTCTTAATTGTATATGAAATGTTGAATCCTTTCCAGAGATTTTAATTGACTTTGTCCAGATCCACCATGTGAATCACTACCTATGGCAGCTATAGCCTTATGAAATGTGTTTCTTAAATAATAAGATTTGAAAGGTGAGAGTACTCCCTGATCCATGGGCTGCAGCTTGGGTACTGGGTTAGCAGGCATGAAAACAACACTAATCTCATTGTACATCTCTATCAGAGTTCTTGTGTGACCAGGTGCATTAACAATAAGCAGTAATATTTTGAAAAGAATTTTTTTTTCTTAGCAGTAGATCTCAACAGTGGGCTGAAGGTATTCAGTAAACCATGTTGTAAACAGACACGCTGTTATCGAGGCTTTGTTGTTCCACTTATAGAGCATAGGCAGAGTAGAATTAGCATAATTCTGAAGAGCCCTAGGATTTTCATAATGGTAAGTGAGCACGGGCTTCAATTTAAAGTCACCAGCTCCATTGGCCCCTCATAAAAAAGTCAGCCTGTCCTATAAAGCTTTAAGCCAGGCATTGACTTCTCCTCCAGCTACAAAAGTCCTAGCTGGCATCTTCTTCCAATAGAAGGCTGTTTCATCTCCATTGAAAATCTTTTGTTTAGCGTAGCCACCTTCATGATTGCTCTTAGCTAGATCTTCTGCATAACTTGCCTCAGTTTCTACGTCAGCACTTGCTGCTTCACCTTACACTTTTATGTTATGGAGATGGCCTCTTTCCTTAAGCTTCATGAACCAACTTCTGTTTGCTTCAAACTTTTCTTCTGCAGCTTCGTCAGAAAAGAGTTAGGGCTTTGCTCTGGAATAGGCTTTGGCTTAAGGGAATTCTGTAACTGGTTTAATCTTTTTTTTAAAATTATTTATTTATTTTTTAAATTTACATCCAAGTTAGTTCGCATATAGTGCAACAGTGATTTCAAGAATAGATTCCTTAATGCCCCTTAGTAATTCAGCCCAAAACCCCTCTAGAAACCCTTTGTTTGTTCTCTATATTTAAAAGTCTCTTATGTTTTGTCCCCCTCCCTGTTTTTATATTATTTTTGCTTCCCTTCCCTTATGTTCATCTGTTTTGTCTCTTAAATTTCTCATATGAGTAAAGTCATATGATATTTGTCTTTCTCTGACTAATTTCATTTAGCATAATACCCTCTAGGTCCATCCACATAGTTGCAAATGGCAATATTTCATTATTTTTGATTGCCGAGTAATACTCCATTATGTGTGTGTGTGTGTGTGTGTGTGTGTGTGTGTGTGTGTGTATCACATCTTATTCATCCATTCATCTATAGACGGACATTTGGGCTCTTTCCATACTTTGGCTATTGTTGATAGTGCTGCTGTAAACATGGGGGTGCATGTGTCCCTTCAAAACAGCATACCTGTATCCCTTGGATAAATACCTAGTAGTGTAATTGCTGGGTGGTAGGGTAGTTCTATTTTTAACTTTTTGAGGAACCTCCATACTGTTTTCCAGAGTGGCTGCACCAGCTTGCATTCCCACCAGCAGTGAAAAAGAGATCCTCTTTCTCTGCATCCTTGCCAACATCTGTTGTTGCCTGAGTTGTTAATGTTAGCCATTCTGGCAGGTGTGAGGTGGTATCTCATTGTGGTTTTGATTTGTATTTCCCTGATGATGAGTGATGTTGAGCATTTTTCATGGGTCGGTTGGCCATCTGGATGTCTTCTTTGGAAAAGTGTTTATTCATGTCTTTTGCCCATTTCTTCACTGGATTTTTTGTTTTTTCGGTGTTGAGTTTGATAAATTCGTTATAGATTTTGGATACTAACTTTATCTTATATGTCATTTGCAGACATCTTCTCCCATTCTGTTGGTTGCCTTTTAGTTTTGCTGATTTTTTCCTTTGCTGTGCAGAAGTCTTTTATTTTGATGGGTCCCATTTTTGCTTTTGTTTCCCTTGCCTCTGGAGACGTGTTGAATAAGAAGTTGCTGCAGCTGAGATCAAAGAGGTTTTTGTCTGCTTTCTCCTCAAGGATTTTGATGGCTTCCTGTCTTACATTTAGATATTTCATCCATTTTGAGTTTATTTTTGTGTATGGTGTGGAAAGTGATCCAGGTCCATTTTTCTGCATGTTGCTGTCCAGTTTTCCCAGCACCACTGGGATCTTTGTCAAAGATTAGTTGGCCATATGTTTGTAGGTCCATTTCTGGGTTCTCTATTCTGTTCTATTGATCTGGGTTTCTGTTTTTTTGCCAGTGCCATACTGTCTTGATGATTACAACTTTGGAATACTGCTTGAAGTCCAGGATTGTGATGTCTCCTGCTTTGGTTTTCTTTTTCAATATTGCTTTGGCTATTTTGGTTCTTTTCTGGTTCCATACATATTTTAGGATTGTTTGTTCTAGCCATGTGAAGAATGCTGGTGTTATTTGATAGGGATTGCTGTATGTAGTTGGTTTGATATTGTGTGTAGACCACTAAAACTTTCTCCATATCAGCAATAAGGCAGCTGCACTTTCTTATCATTAGTGTGTTCACTGGAGGAGCACTTTTAATTTCCTCAAGAATTTTTCCTTTACTTTCACACTTGGCTCACTGATGCAAGAGGCCTAGCTTTTGGTCTATCTCAGCTTTTGACATGCCTTCCTCACTGAGCTTTATCATTTAGCTTTTGATTTAAAGTGAGAGGAATGTTATTCTTCCTTTCTGTTCAATACTTAGAAGGCAGTATAAGCTTATTAATTGGCCTAATTTCAATATTGTTGTGTGTCAGGGAATAGGGAGGCCGGAGAACAGGGAGAGAGTCAGGGGAATAGTCAGAACACACACAACATTTATTGACTAATTTTGTCATCTTATATGGGTACTGTTCATGGCCCCCTAAAACAATTATAATAGTAACATCCAATCACAGATCATAGATCATAACAAATATAATGATAATGAAAAAGTTTGAAAATTATCAACATTACCAAAATGTGACCCAGACATGCACTGGGCAAATGCTGTCGGAAAAATGCACTGGTAGACTTTCTTACCACAGGGTTATCACAAATCTTCAATTTGTACAAAATGTAGTATCTTCAAAGTGCAATAAAGCAAATGGCAATAAAATGCAGTATGCCCGATATGCCAGTTATATCTGAATAAATCTGAAAAAAAATTCTTGCAAAACATAAATTAAAAACTTATACAATATGCTAGATGGCAATTATCAGATGTGCCCCAGACATCATTTGAGGACGTGCCAAGACCGTGTCAATGGTGAAGATATGCTCTTCCTCCTTGTCTTGTACAGTGGAGATCTAGTGGAAATGTAGTGGAGATCTAATGGCAGTCAGAATCACATGACAAAATATATCTATTCAATTGATTATAAAGGAAGAGTAAGGTCTATCTGACCCCATGCCCAGAGATGCACAAACAAACCTATAAATAGCATATGATTCCTAGAGGCATTTAAATATCACATCTACCTCAGGCGGTCACCAGAAAGATATAATACATATACTAATGAATAAACAACTGGTAGCTTTTATTCAGAGCAAACTTCTATTGCTCTATGACTATAAAGAAAGTAATTCTGAAACAAACACTGTCTTACAGCACTTTCATAGGACAAAAGAAAACAAATTGTATGTCTGAAACTAAATCCATAGAAAATCTTCCTGTCAACTATGATTTCTTTCTTTCATACATTCATGAAACATGTCATAACTGCCCAGAAATGAATGAGTTATAAAGGTCTTTTCTCCAAAGATATAATTGACCTTCATCTAAGACTTCACTTATTCATTTAAAACATTTTGTTTAAATTTAAAACTACTAAAATTATTGATGCTGGCTCTCTCAAAAGGAAGATTTCAGGGGAAAAAAAAACAGAAAAAAAATTAAAACCCAGTGTCTCTGAGGCTCCTACCTGATGCATAATTGAGTTGGAAACCCTTTAGGTATGCTGTTATCATTCCAGTGAATTCAGTCTACATTTGTGAGTAGAGAAGAGCCTTTGCCAGATATGGTTTCAAAAACCTCAGACCAAATATATGTAATTATTTTTTATGCACTGAATATTTTTTTTCTTGGAAGTAATAACCAAATGCCTGACTAAAAAAAAAAAAAAAAAAAAAGGAAAAAAGACCCAAGCAAAAAAATCCATTTCACGTTCCAATTATCCAAGTTGTAGAAGAAAGTATAACTTTTAAATTATAAGCGATACAGAAATACTTCTATTATAAAAGAGAAACATCAAGTATAAGAAGGGCTTTCATTAACCAAAATTGCAAAGATGGTTTTATTCCTTGTTACTTTGAAACCATATATATAAATGAATATATATGAATACATATTGAACATATGTTAACACATAAATGCATATATGTAAACATGCATATAAGAAAGAGTTTTGGTAGCATAAGGGGTTGGAAACAAGTGCTCCTAAAAACTCCTACATATATATGTCTATGTGGATTCAACCTTCTAGAATATATTGTAATATAATAGTAGCTACCCATTGTCAGGTCTGCATTTTGCATAGCATTCCATGGCTTGAATTCTTTCTCCACTTACTGGGTGTAAGTTGTGAGTCACCATCTCTGTTTACAAAGTGGTGTTAAGCAAGTGTCTCATTTACAAGCACACTCTACTCATAAGCAAGCATCAGCTTTCCTCTCCGCAGTTGTAAAAAAAGTACTTATCTGAAGATGAATTTCCATTCAGCTTGAAATGCTTTGCTGTTTCTCACTTCCCTCGTTAGTGCCAAGTGATTGGCAAGTTACCCTCCAGACAGGGCACCATCTTCTATGTGTCGATTTAGAAGTAAGTGCCCAATAAAGCATAGCCAAAAGGAAATATATAAATCTGTTTTGAAATTCAATAAATTTATAAGCCATGCTACTCACCAAGGCCTGTGGGAGCATATACATCATAAAACACCGCTGTAAAGCTATAAATATTTCAAGCAGTTAGTAACGGCTGAGAGCACATCGCTGAAAGCCTGGTTAAAGCTGGGCAGTGCATGATGCCCTAGTCCGAGTTGGTACAAGGTCTTTGGAGTAGTTTGTTTTTCTAGGCAAATGAAAAGGCACAGTCCCAGCTGTTATCTAGCATTCCTTTATTTTAGGTTGCAGAGGTGCTGGAATTGCCTCAAACTCAACTCTGGTTCTGTTTATTCTCTCTCATAATCTTCTTTCCTTCTGTCACCCATTCTGTGGGGCCTGTTTCCCACCAGTTCAGATACAAGGAAGAAATGAGCTGTGCAGGAGATGTTGTAGGAAAACTAAGGTTGGCACATGGCAGGATTGGTCTCAGCACTTTCTTGGGTTATTGTGTCTCTGCCTCAGCTTTCAATCTGGAGCGACCCCATTCTACCCACTATTTTCTTCTTGGATGCAACTGTGTTTTATTTCACTACTACTTCCTCTTTGTTTTTCTTCCTGCTGCTATATTTGGATATAGACTATATCCTAATATGGGCATTTTAGGATTTAGCTGCTTTCTATGAGCATAGGATATTTAACAGATCAATATATTATGATCAAAAAGACCAAAGCTTACGTTATGGTCAATTCTGTAAATTTTGTCCATTTACCATCACTAATTTGGAAGTTATATACTTTCCTGTAGTGTATTATTCCAGTATCATTTAGTTTATCAATACCTTTTTGGTGGTTATTCTAAAAATTTTGGTATGCATTTAACAAAATCTAAAGTAAATTACTATCTTTACATTCTTCCTGAATAAAAATAAATCTGAGAGTATTTTAACTTCATTTAATTCCTCCCAATGTATATGCTATTTTGGTCAAATACTTCTTTGTCCCACAAATTATACATTACTGTTTTATATTATTGTTTGTTAAGATTTAACCAAATAAATATTGTGATATTTGCTCATTATTATTCATTCTTGAGTCTTACACCTTCCTTCAGAGATTTTTTTGCTAAAGTGCCGCCTTTAGAAATGTCTTTCTAGTGAAGGTGTTCTGGTGATCAACTCTAACTTTGTCAAAAATGCTATAAAAATAATATAGCCTCTCTTCTTTCAGCCCTTTAAAGATACTATTTCTCATTTTTGCTGCTAATGTTGATATTAAAAAGTTAAGTGACTGTCAAACTGAAATTTCCTCTGACTCTAAATCTTGGCTTTGCTTTTGGTCATCTGCCTTTACCACATTGTCTGGTGATGGTCTCTTTATTTTTTCTCCAGAGGACACAGTATCTTGAATCTGACCATTGTTTTTTTTCACCAGTTTTGAACTATTCTCAGTCATTATTTTTTCTGAGATGGCTTTTCTCTCATTAGATATGGGTTAGATCTTAATCTTTTCCTCTGTTTCTTCATCTCAACTTCATACATTTCATTTTTTCTTTTTGCCTTTCTGTGTTATTTTCATCTTTAGATATTTCTTCCAATGTTCTGGTGTCACATTCCCCTATGTTTTCATATGTCTTCAGACATATTTTTGTTAATACATTAGTATTTCTATTTGGTAAATACAAGGGGTGGAATTGTGGGGTCAGAGGGAAGGTAACCATTTAGCTGTGTGAGAAAGTGCCTAATTATTAGTGCAAGTATTTGTACTATTTTATATTCCCACAAGAGATTACTTCCACCTCTTAAGACTTAGTAGTATCAGTACTTTTTACTTTAGCCATTCTAGTGATCTAACATTGTATTTCACTATGATTTGAATTTATGGCTCTCCAATATCTCATAACATTAACATGTCTTGTGCACACTGCCATTGTCTTCATCTTATTTTGATAAGTGCCTGTTGAAATCATTTGCTTATTGTTATTGCTTCATTTGTCTTTTCATCACCGTATTACTTTGCTTTTATATATATATATTTTCACCCAATAATGGCACATCTTTTCATTTCTTTAACATTGTCTTTTGAATAGCAGAGTATTTTTTATTTTTACTTAGGCCAATTTGTCATTTTTAAAAATAGTGCATTTTGTACACTTAGAAATATTTCAGTTTTATTCTTCTTTTACAATTCTATTATGGCTAGTTGAGGTCTTTGTATTTCTTAACAACTTTGTCATTTTATGCCAAAAAAAGCCTGCTTTAATTTTGACTTGGATGAGCATTAAATCTATAAATCAATTTACTGATGGTTAACATATTAATATTAAATCTTCTAACTCATGAACATTGCATATTTCTTCATTTATTTAAGTATTCTCAATAGTGTGCTGGTAAATATTTAATCATCAGCTCTCCAGAATACATAGCTCTCATGTGTAGCGTTTGTTGATGTCTATGGTATAAATACTCCTAGCATAACTCATCTCTGGTTACCACTGTGATGTAACTTGAACAGGAAGTTGGGAAAGTGGGCTCGAGTATACCACCAGGGTTTCATTAGTGTGGTGTAGTGATTTTGCGAATTGTTAAATTCATTTTTCTAAAACTTTTATGTCTTTTGAGGCTAACCCAAATGGGATATAATTTCATTTTCCAAATGTTTGTTTCTAGAATAATTGGAATACTATTTATGTTTACATTGTCCTATATTCTGTTACTTTGCCTTATTCATTTATTAATTCTAATAGGTTTTCCTGTAAATTCCTAAGGATTATTTAGGTATAAAATGATGACATCATCTATGAGTAGAGATATTTTTAAGTTATGTCATGTTCAGCTTCATGCTTTTGATTTTTCTTGCCACAATACACACAATTTGTAATTTTCATCTATCCAAGAGTAAACCCAATAAAAGCTGCCCCATTATTTAAATTAAAATGTTATCCTTTTTTTGAGTGGAAAAGAGGTAGTATAGATTCTGCCCCAAATATCTGAATTAAAGTTTACTATTAGGAATTCCCAAAGAAGATATGTATTTTTTTAATGTTTTAGTGATTTTTAGTATACTCATTATGCTATTCACTCATTATTACTATCTAATTTAAGAACATTTTCATCATTCCCAAAAGAAACTCTATCCACATTAGCAGTTAGTTTCAATTCCCCTTCTCCCACCATCCCCTGAAACCACTAATCAACTTTCTTTCTTGGTTGATTTGCCTATTCTGGATATTTCATATAAATGGAATCACACAATATATGGCTTTTTGTGTCTGGCTTCTTTAATTTAGCATACTGTTTTCAAGGTTCATCTATGTTTTATCATACAATAGTACTTCATTCTTTTTTATGAGTGAATAATAACCTATTGTATAGATATACCACATATTGCTTATCCATTCATCAGCTGAACTTTTAGGTTATTTCCACTTATGGGGTATTATGAATAATGTTCCTACAAACATACATATGCAAGTTTTTGTGGACATATGTTTTCAATTCTCTTAGGTATACAACTAGGAGTGAAATTTCTGGGTCATATGCTAACTTCCTCAACTTTTTGAGGAACTGCCAAATTGTCTTCCACAATGGCTACACCATTTTGCATTCCCACCAGCAATATAAGAGTTCAAATTTCTCCACATTATTGCTAACATTTGTTATTTCTGCTTTGTTTTTTTCTTAGTAGCCATCCTAGTGGTTGTAAAGTAGTATCTCATTGTGATTTTGATGGAAATATTCTAAAATTAGATAGTAATATGAGTGAACAGCATAATGAATATACTAAAAATCACTAAAACATTAAAAAAATACATATCTTCTTTGGGAATTCCTAATAGTAAACTTTAATTCAGATATTTGGGGCAGAATTTATACTACCTCTTTTCCACTCAAAAAAAGGATAACATTTTAATTTAAATAATGGGGTAGCTTTTATTGGGTTTACTCTTGGATAGATGAAAATTACAAATTTTGTGTATTAATTGTGGCAAGAAAAATCAAAAGCATAAGGCATAAAGCTGAACATGACATAACTTAAAAATATCTCTACTCATAGATGATGTCATCATTTTATACCTAAATAATCCTTAAGAATTTACAGGAAAACCTATTAGAATTAACAAATGAATAAGGCAAAGTAACAGAATATAGGACAATGTAAACATAAATAGTATTCCAATTATTCTAGAAACAAACATTTGGAAAATGAAATTATATCCCATTTGGGTTAGCCTCAAAAGACATAAAAGTTTTAGAAAAATAAATTTAACAATTTCTTCCAATCCATGAGCATGGGATTTCTTTGTTTCATCTTCACTTCTTTGATTAGGTTTATTCCTGGATGTCCTATTATTTTTGTAAATGACACTATTTTCTTAATTTCTCTTCCTGCTACTTCATTATTTATCTATAGAAATGCAACAGATATCTGTAGATTGATTTTGTATCCTAAGAATTTACTGAATTTGTTAATCAGTTCTACCATTTTTTTTGTAGTCTTTCAGGTTTTTTATATAGAAGATCATGTCATCTGCAAATGATTAAAGGTTTACCTCTTCCTTACTGATTTGGTATTTGGTATTTGGCTATTTCCTTTTGTTGTCTGATTGCTGTGGCTAGCACTTCCAGTACAATGTTGAATAAAAATTGTGAGAGTGAACATCCTTGTCTTGTTCCTGACCATAGGGGAAAGGCTGTCAGTTGTTTCCCCACTGAGTCTGATGTTAGTTGTGGATTTTTCATATATGACCTTTATTTTGTTGAGGTATGTTCCCTCTATCCATACTTTGTTGACAGTTTTTATCATGAATGGATGCTGTATTTTATCAAATGCTTTTTCTGCATCTATTGCAATGATTATGTTTCTTATTCTTTCTCTTATCGATTTGGTGTGTCACATTGATTTGCAGATATTAAACCACCTTAACAACACAAGAATAAACCCCACTTGATTGTGGTGAATGATTTTTTTAATGTATTGTTGGATTTGGTCTTCTGGTGTATGTTGAGGATTTTTGCATCTTTGTTTATCAGAGATATTGGCCTAGAGTTCTCTTTTTTTGTGATGTCTTTTATCTTATTTTGGTATTAGGGTAATTCTGGCCTCATTGAATGAATTTGGAAGTTTTCCTTCCTTTTCTAATTTTTGGAATAGTTTGAGAAGAATAGATATTAACTCTACTTCAAATATTTGGTACAATTTGCCTGTGAAGCCATCTGGTCCTGGGCTTTTGTTTGTTGACAGTGTTTTGATTACTGATCCAATTTCTTTGTTGGTTATAAGTCTATTCAAATTTTCTATTTCTCCCTGTTTCAGTTTTGGTAATTTATGTTTCTAGGAATTTATCTATTTTATGTAGATAGTCCAATTTTGGCATATAGTTTTTCATAATATTCTTTTATCATTGTTTGTATTTTCTGTGGTGTTGAGTGTTATTTTGCTTCTCTCATTTGCATCTTTGTTTACTTGAGTCTTTTCTCTTTTTTTCTTGATGAGTCTGACTAGAGGCTTATCAATTTTATTGAGTTTTTTAAAAGAACTAACTCTGGTTTCATTGATCCATTCTACTGGTTTTGTTGTTGTTGTGTTGTTTTGTTTTAATTTCTACATCATTTACTTCTGCTCCAGTCTTTATTATTTCCTTCCTTCTTCCATTCTTACCTTTTGTTTGTTGTTCTTTTTCTAGCTCCTGCAGGTGAAAGGTTAGGTTGTTTATTTGAGATTTTTCTTGCTTCTTGAGTAAGCCTGTATTGCTATAAATTTCCCTCTTAGAACCATTTTTGCTGCATTACAAAGGTTTTGGATCATTGTGTTTTCATTTTTATTTGTTTCTGTGTACTTTTTTATTTCTTGTTTTATTTCCTGATTGACTCATTCACGCTTTAGTAGCATATTATTTAACCTCCATGTATTTAGAGTCTTTCCAGATTTGTTCTTTGGTTGACATCTAGTTTCATCGTGTTGTGGTCAGAAAAGATGCATGGTATGACTTTAATCTTCTTGAATTTATTGAGCCTTGTTTTGTGGCCCAATATGTAATATATTCTAGAGAATGTTCTGTGTGAACTTGAAAAGAATGTGTATTCTGCTGTTTTAGGGTGGACTATTCTGAATATATCTGTTACATCCATCTATTTCAGTGTATCATTCAAAGCCAATATTTCTTTGTTGATTTTCTGTTTAGATGATCTGTCCATGATGTAAGAAGGGTATTAAAATCCCCTATTCATAGTGTATTATTATCAATTAGTTCCTTTATGTTTGTTACTAACTATATTATATATTTGGGTGCTCTATGTTGGGTGCATATTTAGAATTGTTATGTCTTCCTATTGGATCATCCCCTTTATTATTATATAGTGTCCTTCTTTGTCTCTTGTTAGAGTCTTTGTTTCAAAGTCTATTTTGTCCAATGTAAGTATTTATGCTCCAGCTTTATTTTGACATCCATTTGCATGATAGATGTTTCTTCATCCCCTCACTT
This sequence comes from Acinonyx jubatus, assembly GCF_027475565.1. NCBI lineage: Eukaryota > Metazoa > Chordata > Mammalia > Carnivora > Felidae > Acinonyx > Acinonyx jubatus. Next base: position 52,856,421 of record NC_069384.1, read on the forward strand.
TCAATCTTCAGGTGTCTTTCAGTCTGAAATGAAAAATCCCCTGCTAGCTTTATAAGGTTTCCCTATGCTACTGTCTTCTTTTGTCTTGCTGCTTTAAAATTTTGTTCTTTATCACTATATTTTGCCAACTTAATTACAATATGTCTTGGATCTGTTTTTTTTTTTTATTTTGTTGGGGGTTCTGTGTGTCTCCTGGATATCTGTTTCTTTCCCCAGATTAGGCAAGTTTTCAACTATTATTTCTTCAAATAAATTTACTGCCCCCTTTTATCTCTCTTCTTGTGGGACTCCCATGGTACAAATGTTACTATGTTTGATGCAGTCCCTGAGTTCCCTAAATCTATTCTCATTTTGCATAATTCTTTTTTCTCTTTTGTTCAGCTTGATTACTTTCCATTACTCTGTCTTCTGGGTCATTAATTCATTCCTCTGCTTCTTCCAGCCTGCTGTTCATTCCGTCAAGTGCATTTCTCATTTTGTTTATTGAGCCCTTTATCTCTGCTATATTATTCCTTATCTCTATATTAAAAGTCTTACTCATGTCTTTTACTCTTTTCTCAAGTCTAATGAGTATCTTTATGATCACTGTTTTAAATACACCATCGGGAATGTTACTTATACCTGTTTCACTTACATTTGATTCCTGTAGGTGGTTCTGCGTTATACTGAGGGGCTGAGGAGAGAAGTGGTTGCCAGCCAGTTCCTTTGTTCCCAGAAAGGTCTCTCCATGTATGCTGCCTCTCTGGGATACACTCTGACATGAGCAAATAACTTCCCCACTGTGTACCCCAAGTGCTCCCCAGAACAGTTTCCAGGCTGTACATCTGCCTTCTCCACAAAAGCACAATGCCCTCCCAGCTCTATCCCAGCCAAGCCCAGTGACCTTTAAAACTCCAGGCTTTAAGCCCTGCTGGTTGCCAGAAGTCACGAAATTTGGCCCTTCTCACTTTCCAAGCCAATTGCTATGGGGATTCATTTTCCTCGTGTGCTTCCCTGTGTGTTAGTCTGTCTCCTCCTCTTCTCTATGACCATGACTCCCTCCCCACCACAGTGGCAATCATCTGTTTCTCTCCCAAACCACATCTCCACACTTCCTACCTTCTTCGATGCAGCCTCTTCTCTACCTGTAGTTGTGGAGTTTGCTCTGTCAATCTTCTTGTCGATTTCTGGGGTATTTAGGATGATGTGATAGTTATCTAGTTGTATTTATGGGACCAGGCAAGCGTAGGGCCCTCCTAACTCCACCCTCATCTTCTAACTCTTGTACTCTCTGTTCTAATTGCTTGTTCTATATGCCAGTCCTTGTGCCAGCCCACCCTGTCTTGATTACTAAAGCTTTGTAGTAAGTTTGGAAATCAAGAATGTGAGTCTTCCAACTGTGTTCTTTTTCAAGCTTGTTTCAGCTATTTTGTGTTGGAAGATACATATGCTTTTAAAAATTGTTTGTTCTTCTGGATCTGAGACTAATACTGGAAAATATCACCACTAACTTTCTGCAAGTCATGATTTGTCCTAGCTAACTCAGTTGACAGTGCCTTCTTTGGATTATCTCTGACCCCAATTGGGCCCAAGACATCTTGCCTCTTCCCTGGAATATTGCCTTTTAAAACCCAGGCCATATATTTATGAAAAATCAATAGCATACATCATACTTAATGATGAAATAAAAAATGGTTCCACCCTCCAGTTTCTCAAGGCTGCTGTAATATATTGCTATGAACGTGGTGGCTTAAAACAACAGAGATGTATTTTCTCATAGTTCTGAAAGTCAGAAGTCTGTAATCAACATGTCACAAGGCCATGCTCTCTCTGAAGGTTCTAGGAAGAAACCTTTTTTGCCTCTTTCAGTTTCTCATAACTCTGTACATTCCTTGAGTTGTAGCAGTTTAATTCTAGTCTCTTCCTCCATCGTTACATGCGGGCTCTCTTGTGTGTATCTCCATGAGTGTTTTTCTGCTTTCTATTAGAATACAATCATTGGATTTAGGGCCCACCTTAACCCAGTATATCTCATTGAAATCCTGACTTCATTACATATGCAAAGACTTTGCTTCCAAAAAAGTTATAATCTGAGATCCCAGGTAGATACAAATTATAGAGGGACACTATTTAACTCGATAAACACCCTAAAATTAAGAACAAGGCAAGACAGATGTTCAACAAGGTAATGCAATTAGGCAAGAATAGAGGCAAATTCATTGAAAAGAAACAAAAAAATTGCATTTAGTCACATGACCTGATTGTAAGTGTGAAAAATCACAAGAAATTTATAAAAAGCTTACAGTATTAATATATGAATTTAGGAAGGTCACACAATACAAGTCACTATTTTAAAAAATATACTTCTATAGTATGCAATGAAAATTTGGAAATTGAACTTAAAGTTAACATTCATAATACTGTAAAAAACGTGAAATAATTAGCACTAATTTTATAAAAATATGTATAAGGCCTATATACTGAAAACTGTGTGTCTCATATTTAGAACAAACATTGAGTTAATGCTAATTATTCAGCATTTAGGGATTAATAAATCTTGTTGATACCATTCTCAACACATTTACTAATATTTTGATTTGTTTGCTTTAATTGTTTTAGTTTTACTCCCTCAATCTCTTAATTTTCAGCAGCTACTAATGCATTAGAGAAATGGGTGGTATTTATTATTTTTCACCAAAATAATATCTTGCCTTATTTTAAACTGTTTTAACGTGAATGAGGTACAAGTAAATATATTAAACAAAATAATGTATTAAAAAAGAAACACTATAATTTTAATTAAAAATATGTCACATTTAAAATTTCTTCCAGCTTTATCAAATTATAACTAACAAATAAAATTGTAAGATGTCTGAAGTGTAAAACGTGATTTGATATACATATACATCGTAGAAGAACTCTTCCCATTGAGTTAATTAACACATCCATCATCACACATATTCACATTTGTTTTGGAGTGAGAACATTTAAATTATACTCTCCTAGCAAATTTCAATTATATAATACAGTGCTATCCACTACAGTCACCATGTTATACATTAGATCCTCAGGCCTTATTCATCTTATAACTGAAAGTTTGTACCCTGTACCAGTCTCTCTCTATTTTCTTCACTCCCCAACCCATGGCAATGTGTCACATTTTTATACTAAGAAATTGTATTTTTTATAGTATTTTACCAAAGAAAGAATGTAACTCTCAGAAAATCATGAATATAATATGGAGTTATTGTCTCCTATATCTGAAGCACTGAGTTAGATACTGAGCAATCAAAGGTAAACTAAAGGAGATTATGCCTGAAATATACAGAATATGAAAATAATGAACTCAAGTTCTCTTTTTGTATACGTAAGGGGCACCTGGGTGGCTCAGCCAGTTGAGTGTCCAACTCTTGATTTAGGTTGAGATCATGATCCCAGAGTAGTGAGATTGAGCCCTGTCAGGCTCCATGCTCAGCATGGAGCCTGCATAAGATTCATTCTCTCTCTCTCTCTCTCCCTCTCTCTCTCTCTCTCCCTCCCTCCCTCCCTCCCCCTCTGTCACACTCACTTGTTTTCTCTCTCTCTCTCTCTCTCTCTCTCTCTAAAATAAAAAAAAGTAAAAGTAAAATAAATTTTAAAAAGAATACACTTAAAACAGGAGAGTGATGGGGAAGCCACGACAGAGGTAAAATATGTAATTCTTCCTAAGCAAGCTTATAAACAAAAGTGCTCACTTTAGTCATCTGTTTTCCCATCAGTTTGTCTGGTAAGAAGTAAGTTAAAATGCAATTCTTTTTACAAATAAATAGCTAGCATCTTACCTTGAAGTGAAATGGTTCCAGGAGAAAAGAAAACAAACAGATCCAAAAAAACCTATTAAAATACCAAGAGAAATGGAAAAACAAATTTCAGAATGATGCTTCCTGTTAACAGAATTTTCATGTTACTGGACTTTCCTCGAAGGGTGTGTATAAATTGTCCATTTCATTGTTATCCCATCTCAGCAACGTCAATCTGGCCTCCAAAGCTTAGTGTGAGAACAGAAAAGAAATTTCCTGAGGCTGCGCTCTAACTTCCTACAATTCCTCCAGAATTCACCTGGCTCATAAAATATTCCTAAGATGACAAGTTTTTGTTATGTTACTTTTATGAGCTTTAGAGCATCAAGTTACAGGTACATCGGTCATTTGGATGCCCCGGCCTGTCAGTCATAGATTTTAATTGCTCCTTGTGCTTAAACCATGAACTTCTCTTTGAACCAGTTAAGAAAAATCTCTTTCTTCTGCTTTTTCAGAGTCTAGTGATGAATGGCTCACTAGTGAGTCTTTGACTAAACTGGTTTTGAGTTTCATTGTAGTGTCTTGAAATATGATGCCAAGGAACACTTGTATTACCTAAAATACTGCAGAAATATTTTTCTAAATGTGTTTTTAATTTAGTTGGAATCTAGATATTAGACATAATTTGATCAAATAATCAAAATGTGCAGTTATGATACCATTTTTTGTTAGTCACTTAATGCTATCCCCAAATGTTTCTAGTCTTCACTTATACCTTTTCTCATTAGCTACTTGTGTGTGAGCAGAAGCTTGTAAAATAACATAATTTGGATGGTTCTTGATCCTTGACTTCTTGTGTCAATTTTCAGTTTTGATAAATCTTTCCCACTTCCCCTTTTCAACCAGATTGCTAACAGTGTTTTAGGATTCCTATATTTCATTTTGTACATCTGTAAATTGCTCTGTACTTTGCATTAGGTCAGATGTATAAACGTGTGAAGCACGTAAATCATTCTTAAAATTATTTTCAGGAGAGAATTCAAGCTGACTTATATTTCCACTGAGGTTGATGGTTAAGGCTGAAATATACATTTTAAATTTGCATCCTTGTTAACTGAGGCATATATTTACTGCAAGTTGAAGTTAGAGCAGCCTTCCATACCAAAAGGTCAAAGAGAAGGGAGGCCTTATCAGCTGCTTGTCCTGACAAACCTGAATCTAAGGAAATGCAGCTATTCACTAGCACAACTGCAAGCAGGGAGCTGAATATATCTAAAAATGGGAAATCTGTCATAATCACCAGACTCCTTGATTTCAACAAATGCACAATTTCTGCCCTGAAACAATTCTACGGCAAGCTCACATGGGTTAACAAGTTATGTCAGTGACTGTCATGGACCCTTATTTCTAATACTCATTTCTGCGTGCTTCATGAAACAGAATATTAGGAAGCACACAGTAGAAGTAATGGATGCATAAGAAGACATTCTTTTTAGTCAGCACTTGCTTAGCCTTTTTCTCTTCTCCAAATGGTATTGGGCAGGATTAATATTTAAGTTTTGCAGAAAGGACTGCTTAGATTAACTGTCCAGGACATCACTGTTTTTTTTCTGAGGCGTATCTACACTAAGCAGTTTCTAAATAAGCTTCTCTGGAAAATCTTTACCAGCAGGAATTCTCCCCCACCCCAGTGAATTAGACAGAAATGTGAATATTGGATTGTTGGCATAGGAAACATTAATTACAGACAGTCATTTAACTCTAGAAATGATATATAACATTATTGAAGGGAATTGCAGACACCTTTCTGTCTCCCAACAATAATACGAAAAAAACAAAAACAAAAACAAGAAGAGAAAAATAAAGCTACAGAAAAATCATTTCATCAGAATAACTTGAAGACAGAAAACACCAAAACTTAAAAAAATAACTGTGAATAGAAGAAGAAAGATCACCACATCCTGGTGCATGGTCTTTCACACTTCAGACCCCACCTTTGTTTTGTTTCCAGGCTTTTTGGAGAGCACAGAGAAACCACGAAAAACTGCAGGGAAGACAGAAAAAGGAAACGAGAGAAGGGAACTAATGTTGATCTAAAATTATTGCATGGAAGGGATGCCTGGGTGGCTCTGTCGGTTAAGCAGCCGACTTCGGCTCAGGTCATGATCTCACGGTCCATGAGTTTGAGCCCTGTGTCGGGCTCTGTGCTGACAGCTCAGAGCCTGGAGCCTGTTTCAGATTTTGTGTCTCCCTCTCTCTGACCCTCCCCCATTCATGCTCTGTCTCTGTCTGTCTCAAAAAAATAAATAAACGTTAAAAAATTTTTTTAAATAAAAATAAAAATAAAATTATTGCGTGGAAGACTAGCCACACTAAGTCTGAAAATATTGAAAAATCTTCTGATAGTTAAGAGCATGAACCACAGGGAAGGGATCACCAAATCTGCATGAACTAAAAATTCTTTGAAAGGTATTCCAGAGGAAAAACAGGAAGCCAAAAAGGAAGAGAGAAGCACTCTTTCGCGTAGTGAAGGGTAGTGAAGGGAAAAAATACAAAAACGGGAAAGTAGGGCCTTATGAGAGAAAGAGGACTCACCAGCCCCTTTCCCCTACCAAGCAAAGAAGCATAGTGTCCTAAGGTATCTGAATGTAGCTGAAATAGGAACCTTTTAAAGACAACCCAATACCATAAAAATCAGGAAAAGTAAAACTAACCAATTCCCACAGAGCCCCCTGGTTCCCTTAGGAGGATATGATTGGCTTGTTGGAGTAATTCTGTGGCCTGGAGAGCAACTGAAACCAGCTCCTTAGGGAGGGACAAGCAGGAACTGCACCCGCTCTTTTGACAAGGTTGTCCTGCCAGGGCACCTTATCCAGGAGAACAAAGTGAGGAGGGGAACTTACAGTTAGGTTATTCGAGTCTTCCAATTTTACCAGATGTCAAAGCAGCACAAAATATTGGGCTTTAATTTTAGCCAGAGCAAAGAGAGTTTGGGAAGAAATGAATTACCCTAAAAAACTTTGGAAAATGTTTTGACTCTATACTGTAAGGCAAAAGAAAAAAACCCCTGTATTTCAGTACTGTAAACTAGCTATTATTTTTTTTTCCTTTCAAGGGTATAGGTTATCAATTCTGAAAATACTTTGTATATAGTAGGTTCGAACAAATGAGCACGTTTACTGTAGATAATGAGACCCAGGTATCTCGTTGGTAAAGAAACATGATATAAACAAAGAAGAGAGAAGTCTTGAAAGAACTCTGATGGACTGGGATATGAGGTAGGAGTGTTAACTCAGGATAGACAGATTGATAGATACATAGATGCATAGGTAGAGTATTAAATGTTGTTGGGCATGGACACATGGGTTAGTATATATACAGAGATTTACTAGCTTTCTGTGGGGAGTGTCCACTAGGAAACCTCTGTAGTGAGGAGTGCACGTAGTGCTGATTTGATGGCTTCTAATGTCCATTCTCCAATAATGGAGCCCAGTGCTCCTTGGAGAAATTCTAGGACTATGGCCAAAAAATTGGAGAAGCTTGGAATGTGTTGTGCAATATTCTGTGGTGCCAGAAAATAAGGGAGTGTTGAAAAAGATAAAAGATGGGGCATGCTGAAAGAAACCCTTAATTGACAAAGCTGGAATGATTTGAACAACAACAACAACAAACTAGTAATGATATTATTTATAACATAATAATATACAATGTAACTTTACAGTGGGGCCATGCGGGAGAAATTACCTTAACCAAGTGATGAAGGTGAACATGACCAGTAATACGACCTCCTGATAAGATGCACTGAGAAGGGCTCATCATTTGTCTGATATTTTTGCCAATATGCATTACCTCAAACTAATCATGAAAAAGCAAATAAATACAAATTAAAAACATAAATAACTGGCCAGTACTCTTTAAAAGTGTCAAGGTCATGAAAGTCAGGAATGACTGAGGAGTTGTCACAATGGAAAAGACTAAGGAGACAGAAGTAAATAAAATGTGGAATCCTGGATGGGATAATGGACCAGAAAAAAGAAAAAAGACATTAATGAAAATTTTGTGAAATTTGAATAAGGTCTTTATTTAATTACTAGCACTTCAACAATGTTAACTTCCTGATTTTTATCATTGTACTATAGTCATATAAAATGTTAGCATTAGGGAAAGCTAAATTAAAGTATACAGTGACTCTCTGTACCATGCTTGAAACTTTTCTCTAAGCTAAAAGTATTTCAAAATAAAAAGTAAAAAAAAAGTTTTATTTTCAACTCTGTAATAATTTTTGCATAATATCTCATCATGTAGTCAATATTTTCATACATAAAAATTGGGCTTAGCTACAGCTAAATAACTATTGTTATTAAGCTTGTCACAAATATGGGAAAGATTTTGCATAGGGTTCTACAGGTGTTATTTTTGTAAGTTACAACTGTGCAAGTAACAATCTTTCATCAAAACTATAATTCTCCTTCAAGCTAAGACAAAAGTCAATATGGAATGGAAAAAAAAGAACCAGCTTCAGGTCTAAAAATGGGCCCTTGAGCTGTGATAAATCCAAATACATGTTGGAATTATAGAAAGAGACTTATCACTTGCACAGAATGGTATAATAATTCTATGTCTATGGCATTGCCTCTTAGGTTATATTCTTTCCAAAATAGCATGATAGAGTTCTGTCATCTGTCTTCATGATACTCAAAAGTTGCAATTTATCAGCCTCATAAAGATACTGAATTGAGGCTAAATTTAGGAAATATACAATGTTGTCACTTTCTATATAGGGCCAGGTTACAAGGTAGTATCGGTTTTAAATTACCCATACATTCTATCTCTCTATAGAGAGAGACAGATAGATGATAGATAAATGATACATAGATAATAAAAGAGAGAAATAAAAGAGACAAGGAGACTTTGAGGGTAAGGGAGAAGGAGAGAGACATATACAGAATGTATGGGATGACAGATATATCTATATATGGAAGTAGACAGGATGCATGGAAGAGAGAGGATAAATATATAGATATACACATATACATAGATATGGATGTATACAGATATGTATCTATATAAATAGTGTTGTATGTACAGTAGAATCCTTTAACTGTTCATTAGTAAATATCTACATGAATTTCCATTAATTGTTCAATTTTCTTCCAGGTTTTCAAGAAAGCCATTATCACCCTGCCTGCTCTCCCTAACAATGCAGCTAGCTCTTTATCATTGGTCAGGGAATCCTTAAAACTGTTGTCTCAATCTCTTAATGGGTTTCACCAGCCAGTATTGAATATTTCAGACATATCTGTAACCACTTCTTGGGACACACTTGTGCTGATAATGAGTGAAACAGCAGGTGCAATTTCAAGAAAATTCAAATGAGTCTCCTTCTTCCTTATCCTTCTCCTTTATGGTTTTTTTTTTTTCATTTTTGATTTCATGATGCCCAAGCTATACAACCTTGATGGCACTAAGGAAGAATACTAAGAATTACTCTTATCTTTATTAAAATGCAAAAACAAAAAACAATCATCACCTCTGCAAAGTACCAGTCATCACAAGTTTCTGGAGCACAATTCATCAGAGATTACAGCATCAGTCATCACACCAATTCAAAGTGTACATGCCATCCTCCTATGAACTGAGGTGGTGTTAGAATGTGAAAATCTGTCAGTTCTGCTAGTCCCCTCCTTCCTAGAAAATGAACTGAGCCAGAATTCAGTGACCTTGGTAGAAAAAAAAAAGGTTGGAAAGTCTCATATATTCATTATATGCCAGGCACATAGTAAATGCTCAATGTCAACAATAATGATAAGCATCATTGCATTAAAGAGGATCACAACCCTTGTCTAAATGTCTGCAAAATTTTACAAGTAATCTCAAATTCTTTTAGGTATGTCAGGCGGCAAATATGGCAATGCAAAATTGCCCAACTTACTTTCTCAATATAGATTTCATTTGATCATTTTGTCATCTTTGCTGTGATAGTCAATAATATAGGGGATCAACTTTTTCTAGATTCATGCCCATAGTTTAATTGAGATATCATTCTATTTCTTTTTGTCTACCACATTAAGTGTCTTGTTCTATGATAATGACATCTTTAGGGCCATTCTGCTATCATGATAAATACTTAAGAATCTTATGGAACTGTCTCTGTGAAAAATCTCTCCTTTTTTGAATAATAATAAATATTGTTCCTCCATCAAGGTCATCAAAATGAAGAAGTATCCAATATTTCATAATTTAACTTCTGGTAAGTTAAAAATAATGAGAATCTAAAAGAAAATAAATTTTGTGGGATAAAATTTTGAAAAATTCATGTTTTTAAAGCAGGTCCTTGAATTCTTTTTAAATGTTTCTTCATTAGATTGATATGATCTAGACTTCTTTGCAAACAGACTTTATCACAGGCACATGTAATTCATCATGGTTGCTGCTCTCATTAATCTTCCTTCTTTTCTCTGAAATAATACCTTCTGCTTCAACTCATACATTTTGAAAACAATGAAATGAAGCCTCATCGAGTTGATCTATGTGTCTCAAATGTGTTTAAGACACTTTATAGTCTTTGTCACTTATCTATCTTTTAAACACCCTTTTTTTTCTACATGGATAGGGTAATATATATTCTTAGCTACTCTTTTCAAAGAATGTTGATTATATGAATCACAAAATTAAATCAGAAAAAAATGAAGGACAGAAAAAAACTGAAATTTAGCCTATTTAAATAGAATAACAATGTTAAAGAAAGAAAGAAGAAAGTGAGGGAAGGAAAGATGGAAGAAAGGAAGAATGGAACAGGGAAGGATGAAACTTGAATTAAAACAAAGCATGGGTGACCTGGGTGGCTCAGTTAGTTAAGCATCCAACTTTGGCTCAGGTCATTATCTTGCAGTTTGCAGGTTCAAGTCCGTGTTGGGCTCTGTGTTGACAGCTCAGAGCCTGGAGCCTGCTTCAGATTCTGTCTCCCTTGCTCTCTGCCCCTCGTCTGCTCATGCTCTGTCTCTGTCTCTCTCTGTCTCTCTCTCTCTCAAAAATAAATAAACATTAAAAAAAATTTTTAAATAAAGCATTAAAATAGAACAATAATGGAAATGGAAAGTGACCTTGTTGAATATCCTTCTGATTAAGTAGTTATGATACCACTCACTAATTTTTTTCTTGGATATAATGTTAGTGTTTTCAAACTATTTTCAATATGTTACATGTGATGTTAAGAAGAAAAAAATCAAATTTTTTTCAAACCTGTGTTATAAACTTGCACAAGCATGTAATGGATAACAGGGTCCTCATATTTATAGGTAGTCAGATTGTGAATGGTCAAACTTATGTCAAAGCTCACTGCATATGAAGATGATCTTCAATATAATTGAGGAAAAATATCAGGACTATGAATTACAAGCAGACATATGGAAAGCTTTATTATTTGAAGTTTAAAAAATTCAGTTCTCACATATTTATAGATAATTTAGACAAATGAGAAATAAGGTCAACATACAAAAATTTCTCACAATTAAAATGGACAGAATGAGCTACTTATAAAAATGGGTGCAAATAGGTGGTTCAGAGAAAATTAATTGCAAGTGACTAAAGATCACAAGCCAGGAATTGTAGTTGCTACTTCACTCTTAAGGTAAGCAAAAACTTACCTTATAAAGAGGTAAGAAGAAGAGATAAGAAAAATATAGAGAAAAGAGAAGAGAAAAGAAAAATATATAAGGACACAGGATATGTAAAAGGATACTTATTTGAGTGATTTTTTAATGTCAAAAAATGTGGAAAAGTCTGAATCTTAATAAATAGGGAATGGTTTGCCAAATAGTATGTTCCATAATCTGTTTTTCTCATTTCTCTTGGGCTCTCTTTCTCTGGCTCCATCTCTACCTCAGTCTCTAACTATGTATTAACCTGAAAAGAAAGCCATGACATTTTTTAGCATTTTTTAATATTTTATTTTAATTCCAGTATAGTTAATATACAGTGTTATATTAGTTTCAGGTGTACAATAGAGTGATTCAACAATTTCCTGTATCACCCAGTGCTCATCATGCATGCACTCTTTAATCCCCATCACTTATTTACTCATCCCCCAACCACCTCCCTTTGTTTGTATCAGTTTGTTCTCTATAATTAAGTCTATTTCTTGGTTTGTCTCTCATTTTTTTCCTTTGCTCATTTGTTTTGTTTTTTAAATTTCACATGTGAGTGAAATCGTATGGTATTTGTCTTTCTTTGACTTATTTCACTTAGCATTATACTTTCTAGCTCCAACCATGTCATTGAAAATGGCAAGATTTCATTCTTTTTTATGGCTGAATAATATTCCTCTGTGTATACATACCACATCTTTATCCATTCATCTATTGATGGACACATGGGCTGTTTTCATAATTTGATGGTTGTAAACAATGCTGCTATAAACCTATAAACCTTTGAATTAGTGTTTTTGTGTTTTTTGGGTAAATATCCAGTATTGCAATTACTAGATCATAGGGTAGTTTTATTTTTAACTTTTTGAGGAAACTCCATACTGTTCTCCACGGTGGCTGCACCAATTTGCATCCGTACCAACAGTGCATGAGAGTTCCTTTTTCTCTACATCTTCACCAACGCTTGCTGTTTCTTGGATTTTTTATTTTACCCATTGTTACAGGTGTGAGGTGATATCTCATTGTAGTTTTGATTTGCATTTCCCTGATGATGAGTGATGCTGAGCATCTTTTCATGTGTCTGTTGGCCATCTTGATGTCTCCTTTGGAGAAATGTCCATCCATGTATTCGCCTATTTTTTAAACTTTGATTGAATTTCTTTTGGGGAGGTATTGAGTTTTATAAGTTCTTTATGTGTTTTGAATACTAACCCTTTATTGGGTATGTCATTTGCAAATATTTTCTGCCATTTTTAGGTTGCCTTTTATTTTGTTGATTATTTCCTTCACTGTACAGAAACATTTTATTTTTATATAGTCCCAATAGTTTATTTTTGGTTTTGTTTCTCTTGCCTCAGGAGATATATGTAAAAAAAAAAAAGTTGTTACCGTTGATGTCAGAGACATTACTTCTGTGCTCTCTACTAGGATTTTTATGGTTTAGGTCTCATATGTAGGTCTTTAATCCATTTTGAGTTTATCTTTGGGCATGGTGTAAGAAAGTGGTCCAGTTTCATTCTTTTGCATGTAGCTGACCAGTTTGTTGAATAGCAATTTGTTGAAGAGACTATCTTTTTCCCATTGGAAATTGTTTCCTGCTTTGTTGAAGGTTAATTGACTACACAACTGTGGGTTTATTTCTGGGCCTTCTATTCCATTGTATTGATTCATGTGTCTATTTTTGTGCCAGTATCATACTGTTTTGATAACTACAGCTTTATAATAGATCTTGAAATCTGGAATTGTGATACCTCCAGCTTTGCTTTGCTTTTTCAAGCTACTTTGGTGATTCTTTTGTGGTTCCAAACAAATTTTAGGATTGTTTGTTCTACCTCTGTGAAAAATGCTGTTGGTATTTTCATAGGGATTGCATTAAATGTGTAGACTGTTTTGGGTAGTATAGATATTTTCACAATATTTGCTCTTCCAATCCATGAGCATAGGCCATCTTTTAATTTATTTATATCATCTTCAATTTCTTTCATCAGTGTTTTGTAGTTTTCAGACTACACGTCTTTCACTTTTTTGGTTAGGTTTATTCCTAGGTATCTTATTATTTTTGGTTCAATTGTAAATGGGATTATTTTCTTAATTTCTCTTTCTGCTACTTCATTATTAGTGTATAGAAATGCAACAGATTTCTGCATGTTGATTTTGTATCCTGCAACATTACTGAATTCATTTATCAGTTCTAGTAGTTTTTTGGTGGCATCTTTCTGTGTGTGTGTGTGTGTGAAATTAACTTCAAAGATAAAGAATAATTTAATTCTTACTGATACTTTAAGGCTGAGTATCATCACATACTTTAGGATCAAAACAGAACACTTCATTTTATAAAAGAGCAAACTTAAAGTCAAGAGGGTGACATTTGATCAATATCTTACAAGTTAATGGTTAACTGGGATGCAATTCAATTCTGGAAGTCCTGGGCCTTCTCTGAAGGAGTTGTGAGAAAGATTCTATTTGTCTGAACAGGAGGCTCAATCCAAGCCTGAAAAGGAAGAAGGGCCCTCAGGCACCCAGAGTTGTCTTCCTTAACTCTATCTTTAACCCCTCTTTCATTTGTAACAGAAACTTCAGTGAACTTTTGGCAGGGAAAATTTTACTGAGCTGAGAAGCCTCTGCTACCTTCCCTCCTGGTACTGTTGGAATTTAAGAGCCACAGGCAGTTTGACACAGACAGTGTCAAGGTGACTCAGGCATCCCGTCATCAGGATGCCTGTACCATTTCTAGTATGTGAGCTACTACTCAAGAACCAGTGATCCACCTGGAAGCTGTTCCCTCCACTTCCACCTATGCCTTTATGCATATGTCCTATGGTCAGGATTTGAGTCCCATGAGAAATATATTCCCAGTGCTATGCTCTGTGCAGTTCAGAGTCATAGGACCTGGAATGATTCTAATTGTTGTAGGCAACAGAGATAAACCTTCTGGCCAACTGGTTAAAAAGAGTACAGTATTATTTCAGGCATATATTCAGTTCAAACACCACACTGCAATTGATTCTTGGCAACCAGCATGCCCCTATTTAACCCCATGGGCAGAGAGAGAGTAATTTTCAGTTTATTTTCCATAGCCCTTCCCTGGCCAAGGAGGTTGGGTTGAATTAGTAATTGTTAGTAGGTGGCCAGAGTCCTGTCTCAAAGCTGGAACCAACAGAGTGAACTTGTGCATGGAACAAAAAGTCAGACTTTGAACACAGTCTCTTAAGAGGGCTGGGTCTGAGGCTGGCGGTGGACCATGTGAGGTCTACTATTGAAGGAGACAGAGGTACAGCAAAAGACAGAAGTTAGAGCATAGAGTCAAGAAAGAGTAGACATAAAGGTAGATACTGAGAAAAGGTTAAAAATGGAAGGATGGAGGGGCCCCTGGGTGGCTCAGTTGTTGAGTGTCTGACTCCTGATTTTGGTCAGGTCATGATCTCACGGTTCATTGGTTCGAGCTCCATGTCAGGCTCTCTGCTGACAGTGTGGAGCCTGCTTGGGATTCTCTTTCACTCCCTTTCTCTCTGCTCCTTCTGTGCTTGTGCCCCCCCTCAAAATAAACATAAATAAACTTCAATAAACTTAAAAAAATAGAAGGATAGAAAGAAAGCCTAGAATAAGGCAAAAGCCAATTTATAAATGTATGTAGGAACTGGGTAATGGGTAAATGTGTTCATTTCATGTAGAGAAACATTGATGTTGGGGTCCTCTCACCCTTTGCTGCTCACAGTGATCCTCCAAGACAGTAAAGGAACTCACTCAGAGAGGCTGGGTGATTTATCCAAGATCATCCACTTAACAAACAGAAAAGAGAAAATTTAAAGGGCTAGATTTGCTGATTTCAGACAAACCTCTCAAGCTGTAATTTCCATTTTATTAAACTGCCTCTTTCTGTATTTTCTTTAATGTTTTTTAGAAATGTTTACTGTTATTTATTTTTGAGAGAGACACAGAGCATGAGTTCAGGGAGGGGGAGAGTGAGACAAACAGACAGACAGAATCCTAAGCAGGCTCCAGGCTCCAAGCTGTCAGCACAGAGCCCAATGTGGGGCTCAAACCTACGTACTGCAAGATCATGACCTGAGCTGAAGTCCAACACTTAACCAACTGAGCCACCCAGGTGCCCCCCTGTATTTTCTAAATGCTATTTTTAATTTTTGATTAAGAACTTTTTTTTTGCCTTTTCTTCTGGATTTTTAGGTGAAAAGAGTAAGGAACAGACACTGAATATGCTCCAGGCCTATCACCTTCCTGAGAATGGCTGGCTGTGCAGTAAACTGGACAGTGTTATTATGAGTATCTGTGAGTGTGTTGAAGAAGAAATCACTACTGGACTACTTCCAGTCTCCTTAGAATAACACATTTTTGAGACTATATGAAGCAAATCTATGAAGCATTTTCTTCCACTGAAGACTATGTTTGCACATCCCTTTCCTTTAAACTGTCTTGACCAGGATTTTTCCATATCTGTATCCTCATGTCTCCAGTGTTTTGATTTTAGGTCCAAACATCCATGTTCAGTCTCCTGCAATGGGACTCTGACTAGATTTGAGCCTGGAGAGTCTTACAATTCTATCAGCACAACTCTTTAAAGAACCGCAGGGAGCTCAATCCTGTGGGAACTTCCATAGGCATTGCTACATGTGTTTCCCCTACCTGACAATAATAGCTATGAATGGTCACTAATATTTATTGAACATTTTATTGATGCCAGACACTGTGAAAGAAATGTTCATATTTTTCCTCATTTAATCCTCACAACTGTGCTATGATGTGTTATTTTCTATTTACATATAAGGAAACTGAGGCTCAGAGAGGGGAGGTAACCTTCCCAAGATAAGACAGCAATTGGCCACACAGGATTTGAATCAGGCCTGCTTAACTCTGTAGCCCACCCTCTATCATGCATAGAGAAAAGAAAGGAAAACGAAGGAGAAAGGACATTTACTATTGAAAAACCTACATAATAATACAGAAAGATACTTAAAAATTTTGAAAACATTTTTTGAAAAGCAAGACTCATTCTGTTTTTAAGAACAGAATAAAACAGAAGTACATATGCATTGCTTCCTTGGAATGTAGTGAGGTCTAATGATTTCCTCCTACATCATGTAGAGAATTAGTCTGGTCTTAGATGCAATTTTATGTTTTTTTTTATTTGAAGTAATTTTTTTCCTCCAGGTGAACTGATCTGTAAAATAATAAAGGTCTGTGCAACATTCCAAACAGCAAGAGAATTCCCCACAGGTGTGGGAAGCTAGTGGCTATGATTGAAAATAAAATAGTGTCTGTATCAGCTGTTGATGTGTGAAATTGTAAGGAAGATCATTGGATCTGGAAATTCCAATTCATGCTTTCAGTTTTTCTTTGAATATTGAAGAAAGAAGTAAATTAATATTGACTAAAAGTTTCCTGGGCCTGGCACTTTGCTAGGTAATTTTCACAAAAGTTTCTAACTTTTTGTTAGAAAATCAGAAAACCTTTTGTGAAATGCCTTACTGTTCCTATTTTACCAAAGAGAAATGCAAGATCTTGAAGCTAGAATATGACAGATCCAGGAATCAAATATACGTCTTTCTGACTTCATCTGAATATGAATTAATTAGCCACATGTAAATTCTGTAGATGCATAATATGATGCTCCCTCAAGTTATTGTATCTTCAAACATGAAGTTACCATTCTGAGAATCTGAGTAACCCCAGCACAAAGAAGCTACGACACATTTCTCCACTTTCTCTAGTTACTTGGCTAAAATATTGCACATAGAAAATTACACATATGGCTATTGATTATTTTGTTTTTACATTGATAAAACCCAAAGCATACACTGATAAAATCCAATTTTAATGGTGGCTTTCCATATATTTTTGACTGCCAGTAGGATACCCAAGCACACAGTAAATATGATAGAAGTGTTGGTTAAACTGAACTATACACAAAATATCTGTGTCTCCTAAGAGCCAGTAGTCTCTCTGTTTGATAAGAGAGATTTAAGAATCCATAGGTGATCTAGATTACAACTTTGACTTCCATTCTAAATTCCAGACCATCTAACAGTTTTCTGCCCCTCTGCAGTTCCTCCAGTTCCACATTCTTCATGCTACCTCTTTATTTGGTAACCTAAAAGACTATCTTTTGGGGCACCTGGGTGGCTCAGTCAGTTAAGCATTGGATTCTTAATTTCAGCTCAGGTCATGATCTCATGGTTGATGGGATGAAGCACTGCATGGGGCTCCATGCTGAGTGTGAAGTCTGCTTGGGATTCTCTCTCTCTGCCTCTCTCTGCCCCCTGCCTGCTTGTGTGCACTCTCTCTCTCTCTCCCCAAATAAATAAAATAAACATTCAAAAGACTGTCTTTTGCCTAACATCTTATATTTAAATACTTTTTCTTAAATTTCAAAGTATTCAGTAATTGTTCCTACCATAACCAGAAAACTTGAGGAAGAAGGAGAGAAATAAACATTTGAGTGTAAATAGAAAAAAAGAGAGAGAGAAGCAGAACATTACTATTATGAGTTTTGTGGCTTTAAAACTCATGGTGTGGATCATGTGTGATGGTTTTTAACTGAATGATATGTCTGTGCCTTGTTAGTCTATAAGAAAAATGTATTGCTTTTCTCACTTACTCTTCCCCCAATTTCTCGATATCCATTCACTTACTTGGTCACTTTTGGTGGACATCCTGCCTGATCTCCTGTTCACTAGTGGAAATATCCCTGTCTACCACCAAATTTATCCTTAGATTCTTCCCCTGACCACTTTTCCAGTGTCCTTCAGTGAACACACTTGGTCTTTCTGGATCTTAAATACAGGATATAAAGAATGGAAATTTTATAAACTCAAGTACAATATACAGACATATCTTGTTTTAAAGTGCTTTGCTTTATTTGGCTTAGCAAATATTATGTTTTTACAAATTGAAGGTTTGTGGCCTCCATGCACTGAGCAAGTCTATGAGCACCATTTTCCCAACAGCATTTGCTCACTTCATGTCTCTGTGTCATATTTTGATAATTCTCACAATATTTCAAACTCTTTCATTATTATTATATTTGCTACAGTGATCTGTGACCAGTAATCACTGATGTTACTATTGTAATTATTTGGGGGCACCATGAACCAGACCCATGTAAGATGGCAAACTTTGTCCATAAATGTTGTGTGTTCTGACTGCTCCACCAAATCGTTGCTCTCCTCTCTCTCCCTCTCCTCGGGCCTCCCTATTCACTGAGACACAGTAATATTGAAGTTAGGCCAATTAATAATTCTACAATGAGCTTTAAGTGTTCAAGCAAAAGGAAGAGTCACACATCTTTTACTTTAAGTCAGAAGCTAGAGATGATTAAGCTTAGTGAGGAAGGCATGCCAAAATCCAAGATAAGCCAAAAGCTAAGCCTCTACACCAAACAGTTAGCCAAGTTGTGAATGCAAAGGAAAAGTTCTTGAAAGAAATTAAAAGTGCTACTTCAGTGAACACACAAATGCTGAAAGAGTGAAACAGTCTTATTGCTGATACAGATAAAGTTTTAGTGGTCTGGAGAGATGAAACCATCTACAACACTTCCTTAAGCCTAAGACTAATCCATAGTAATACACTAACTCTCCTCAATTCTAGGAAGGCTGAGAGAGGTTGGTTCATGAAGTTTAAGGAAAGAAGCCATCTCCATAACATAGAAATACAAGGTACAGCAGCAGGTGCTGATGTAGAAGTTACAGCAAGTTATCCAGAAGATCTAGCTAAGATCAGTAATCAAGGTGGCTACACTAAATAAATTTCAAAAGACAAAATAGCCTTCTATTGGAAGAGAATGCCATCTAGGAATTTCATAGCTAGAAAGGAAAAATCAGTACCTGACTTCAAAGCTTCAAAGGACAAGCCGACTCTCTTATTAAGGACTAATGCAGCTGGTGACTTTAAGTTGAAGCCAATGCTCATTTACCATTCTAAAAATCCTAGGACCCTTAAGTATTATGCTAAATCAGGGCACCTGGGTGGCTCAGTCAGTTAAGCTTCTGATTCTTAGTTTCGGCTCACGTCATGGTGGTGAGTTCAAGCCCCTCATCGGGCTCCACGCTGGCCTGCTTGGGATTCTCTCCCCTCTCTCTGCCCCTCCCTCACTCACAGGCAGGTGCTCCCTCCCTCTCTCCATCCCTCCCTCTCTCTCTCTCACAAATAAATAAACTGTAAAAAAAAGAACTGTGCTACATCTACTCTGCCCGTGTTCTATAAATGGAACAACAAAATTTGGATGACAGCATATCTGTTTAAAACATGGTTTACTGAATAATTTCAGCCCACTATTGAGACCTAATACTAAGAAAAAGAATAGGTCTTTTCAAAAATAAACAACTGCTCATTTACAATGAGCACCTGGTCATGCAAAAGCTTTGATGGACAGGTACAATGAAATTAATGTTGTTCTCATGCCTGCTAACACAACATCTATCCCATGGATCCCACGGGGATAGCCCATGGATTAAGGACTAATTTTGACTTTCAAGTTTTATTACTTAAGAAACACATTTTGTAAGGCTATAGTTGTCATAGATAGTAATTCCTCTGATTGATCTGGGCAAAGTCAATTGAAAACCTTTTGGGAAGTATTAATCATTCTGGATGTCATTAAGAACATTCATGATTCATGGGAAAAGGTAAAAACACCAACATGAACAGAAGTTTGGAAGAAATTGATTCCATCCCTCATGTATGACTTCAAGGGGTTCAAGACTTCAGTGGAGGAAATAACTGCAGATGGGGCAAAAATAGCAAGAGAACCAGAGCTAGAAGTGGAGCCTGAAGATGTGACTGAATTACTGCAATCTCATGAGAAAACTTTGACAGATGAAGAGTTGCTTCTTATGAATGAGCAAAGAAATAATGTCTTGAGAAGGAATCTATTGCTGGTGAAGATGTTGTGAAGATTGCTGAAGTGACAACAAAGGATTTAGAGTATTACATAAACTTGGCTGATAAAGCAGCAGCAGGGTTTGAGAAGACTGACTCTACTTTTGAAGGAAGCTCTACTCTGGGTAAAATGCCATCAAACAGCATCACATACTGCAGAGAAATGTTCATGAAAGGAAGAGTCAACTGATGTGTCAAAATGCATTGTTGTCTTAAGAAAATGCCACAGCCACCCCAACCTTCAGCAACCACTACTCTGATCAGTCAGCAGCCATAAATATTAAGGCAAGACTCTTCACCAGCAATATGTATCTATATATCTATAGATATCTATAGATATATAGATATATAGATAGATATAGATATAAATATAGATGATATAGATATATACGGCTCACTGAAAGTTCAGGTGATGGTTAGCATTTTTTTAGCAATAAAGTATTTTTAATTAAAGTTTGTACATTATTTTTTAGACATATTGTCATTGTACACTTCATAGACTGGTGTATAATATAAACATAAGTCATATGCACCGGGAAAACAAAAATTTTATTTGACTTACCTTACTGTGATATTTGCTGTATTGGGATGGTGTGGAACCAAATCCACAATGTCTGCCTATATAACATTGTGTAAGATTAAGATGTATAATACGATGATTGATATATGTACATATTGCAAAAATAATTACCACAATAAGTTTAGTTAATGCATCTGTCACCCCACATAGTTACAATTTATGTGTGTGTGTGTGTGTGTGTGTGTGTGTGTGTGTGTGTGTGTTGAGAACTTTTGAGATCTTCTCTCTTAGTAACTTTCAAATATAAAATACCATTATGTCAACTATAGCTACCATGGTATAGTTTACCTCTCTAGAACTTTCCCATCTTATAATTGTAAGTTTGTACCCTTTGACCACACTCACACATTTCCCCCACCCACTATCCCTACCCTTGGCAACCACCAATCTACTCTTTGTCTACAAGTTTGGTGTTTTTACATTACACATATAAATGAGGTCACACAGTACTTATCTTTCTCTATCTGACTTTTTTTGCTTAGCAAAATGACCTCAAGTTTCACCCATGTTGTTGCAAATTGCAGGATTTCTGTCTTTTTAAAGGCTGAATAATATTCCATTGTCTGCATATGTTTGTGTGTGCCATATTTTCCTTATCCATTAATCTAGTGATGGACACATAGGTTTCCATGTATTCATTATGATAAATGCTGCAGTGAACATTGGGGTGCAGATATCTCTTTGGGACAGTGATTTCTTTTCTTTGGGATTTATACCCAGAAGTGGGATTCCTGGATCACATCATAGTTTTAATTTTTTGAGGAACCTCCCTGCTTTTCATAGTGGCTTCACCAATTTACATTTCCACAAATGGGGCACGAGGGACCCTTCTCTCCATATCTACCCTCCAGAGTTCTGCAAGTCAGATATCCAGCATGACACAACTGAGTTCTGAGCTCAAGGAAAATGAGATTGAAATCATGGTATCAGCCAGTCTGAATCCTCATTTGGAAGCTCTGGGGGAAAGTCTGCTTCCCCCAGTCTTGGGGGAAGTCTGCTTCCAAGTGCATTCTTCTTGGTGGTAGAATTCAGTCCCTTGCAGTTGGGAGGACTGGGCTCCCCATTTCCTTGCTGTGTGTCAGCAGGGGCTGCTTTTAGCTCCTAGAGTCAGCTACATTCCTTGCCATATGCTTCTCTCATGTTCAGCAATTGTGTTAAATCCTCCTAATGCTTTGAATCTCTCCCTCCTGGAGAAGACCAGTCCCTTGTAAGAACTTATCTGATTATGTCAGGCTCACCAAAGATAGATTTCCTTTTACAGAGTCAACCAGTTGGGTCCTTAATGGCATCTGCAAAATACATTCATAATAGCTCCTAAATCAGTGTTTGATTAACTACTTGGCATAAAAGAGGCCATATTAGAATTAATAATCAGAGACAGTGAAGGCCATTTTAGAATTCTGCCTGCCACACATATATATTTGAACATTTTCTTAACAGCCACTTTATTACTTCCAGAAATCAGCTCATGATGTATTTTGAGAAACCCAAGACTACTTCTTCTCTTGACTATGAAAGCCTTGAAGGTGTTGCTTAGTTTGGCATATGAGGAACTCATACCAATACCAGCACAATAAATGATAGTTTGACAGGTACATGAAAACTCATATTTTCTACAAACATGTTACTTATTTACCTACAATGTTCATTTTTGCAGCTCAAACCCATCTGCCGTTTGGATTCACAAAGAACAAGGCTAATTTCTGTCTGAAATATTTGAAATCCCTTGGGGCACCTGGGTGGCTCAATCCATTAAGCATCCAACTTTGGCTCAGTTCATGATCTTTAGGAGTCTGAGCCCTGCATCAGGCTCTGAGCTGACAGTCCAGAGCCTGGAGCCTGCTTCAGATTCTGTCTCCCTGTCTCTTTGCCCCTCCCCCGCTCATGCTCGCTTCTCTCTCTCTCTCTCTCTCAAATAAGTAAATAAATAAATAAACACAAATATTTGATATCCCTGGGTAAATTTTCATTGTGACAAAAAATTGGCAATTAAGTTTTTTCCCTTCTCATGTATGTGTCTCTTTTTATAATCCTAAAAAATCAAATAATTGTAATGAACTTTGAATTCTTATTTCAAAATATATTAATTATTGAAGCACCATGTTTTCTTTAATTCCTATAAATTTCCAGCCAAAATATTTTATCTTCCCCTTTGCTCTAATGTTGAAATATTTAATTTATATTCCAAATGGGATAATATTTTAATTGGAGAAAATATAAATGTACTCACTTACTCTGAAAATAAGAGAAAAAAGTTATAGCACTGCAATACAGAAATCACATAAAAATGCAAATACCTCTATTCAAGAATATTCACTAACTCTCAGGTTAGTAAAACATAGAAAAGACTCTTTAAGAATCATTTACATCTTTCTAATGTAGATTCACAATTACTCTGTGACCCTGCGTCATAATGAACCAAAATATTTTATAGGTAAACACAATCAGTATCTTGGTCTTTTATAGGACAAATAGGTTATTGGTAAGTTGGTACATTTCCCAGTTAATGGCATAGGATTAAATTAAAATACATTACATAAATGGTATTAACATACTTAGTGATTGAATCACTTAAGAAAAATGATAATGCTAATTAAAGTTATGCACTACTAGGTTCATCAGCAAGTACCCAGACTGACATAGAGAGCTTAGAAGATAATTTTTCCCTCTTTAGAAATTAGATTGGAAGTTAGTGGTAATACTCAAAAGAAAAAAAAAGTCTACAAGATGAGTATCTCAATAATTTGCAAAACCACTACATCAGATAACAAGGAACATGTTTATGATAAAGGGCAAGTCTGAATACCCATAGGGCCCTGGTTTTTGCCTTCTTTTCAATGCTTAACATCTCAAAGGAGTGCTCTAAATTTCAGTCTAAGTTCTGTTTCTTCACCTAATTCATTTCTTATTCCACTCTTGTCCAGATTTTCTCTTCTGTGTATGAAAGACGTCTTGCTAAAGTCATAGATGATTTCCTACTATGAAATCAAAGAACTTTCCAGCAGCACACTGTTGAACACACTTCTCTCCTGAGCTTCTGAAACACTCTATTCCCCAAGTTGCCTCTTTTAACTTCAGGTACTTCATTTGAGTCGCTTCTGCAGGTTTATTCTCTACTGCCTAGACACTAACGTTAGAATTTTTTAACACTTGGTCACAGGATGGTTTCTGTTCTCTCTCTGCTCTTTGCCTAAGCAATCTCAACTATGATTAAAGCTCTATTAACACCCGGTCCTCTTTCAGTGTCTCTTATCTCATGAATGGCAACACCAATCATCCTCTCAATTTTAGCTACTCAGTATCTCCAAGAACTACCCATTCCTTTCCATTTCAGCTGTCATCACCAAAGTATAAGTCACTGAAAGATCTTACCTTTACCAATATGATTCCCATCCTAATTTGTCTCTATGTCACCTTTTTTCCTCCAGATGAGTTCTCCACTGCTGTCAGAGTGATCTTTTTGATGAATGAATACCACTACAACCACCACCCCTCAAAATTTAGAAATGCCTTCCCATTGCTCTTATGATTAGAATAAAATTTTAACTTGCCCTTCAAGGCTGTATCTTGCTCTTACTCACTTCTCTAATCTCATCACACACCAGGACCTCACCTCAGTCTGTGTGCTTCAGCCACACTGTTTTATATCAGGTCCTTAAACACATGCTTCAACTTGCCCAAGATCTTTGCAGGGCTTCTATCCCCCCACATCACTCTTTAGGCCCAGTTAACTCCTCCTCATCCTTTAGATCTCAGCTCACAGGTAACGTAACAGGAAACTACCTTCCATAACTCCTCAGATGCCCCTAGATATTATTCTTTGTGGCAAGTTGCAAACTTATTCAAAGGAATTGTAGGAAATTAAACATTTATTTTTAAGTTTATTTCTTTATTTTGAGAGAGAGAGAGAGAACGAGCAGGGAACGGGCAGAGAAAGTGTGTGTGTGTGTGTGTGTGTGTGTGTGTGTGTGTGTGAGAGAGAGAGAGAGAGAGAGAGAGAGAGACAGAGAGAGAGGGAGAGAGAGAGAGAGGGAGAGAGAGAGAGAATCCCAAGCAGATTCCATACTATTAGCACAGAGCCTCACATGGAGCTAGATGCAACTGACTGAGCCACCTAAGCACCCTGAAATGAACCATCTAAAATAAATTCATATGCCAACTTGCCAAGTCAGCTTTATTCTACCACATCACTCATGAACTTTTTTTTTTATTTTGATCTGCAATATTTACCTTCTTGGAAATGCTAGGCTTGGAGAGTCAATTAACTTCCTGAAGTATCAATTTAATTATCTCTTCAACATCAACTAAAATAGATAATGTTGAAAAGCCATCTATCTTGTGTCAAACAATGAATTTAGAAAGGAATTCTCATGGTAACCATATTTATACAAGCAGCATTTGCTGCCAGCCAAGTTTACTCTAGCCTTCGTCCTCCTATTTGTTAAGTCCATTGAGGTAGACCAAGCTGGTAACTGACCAAGCCTTAGGCAAGAATATACTTTCAGTGGGTTTTCTCATTTTTATCATAATCATGCATTGCAAACTTTAATCCCTACGATCTTGCATTATGCTTCCCAGGGCTAATATGTATTTGAGAAAAAAAAATGTTAAAAAAAATAAAATCTTACAGGGTGCCTAGTTGGCTCAGTTGGATACAGCATGTGACTCTTGATCTCAGAGTCATGAGTTCAAGCCCCATGTTGGGTGTACAGATTACTAAGAAACAAACAAACAAACAAACAAGCAAACAAATAAATAATCTTTTAGTCCTATTGCCTGAACAATACCCAGAAATTATAATCTAAGAATTTTTTATTTTATCCAAACAGAAAAGCCCTCTTTTTTTTTTTAACCTTATATCTCCAATGCTTAGCTCAATGCTAAGATTAGTATTAAATTTTTAAAATACTTTTTCCTTGGGGCGCCTGGGTGGTGCAGTCGGTTAAGCGTCCGACTTAAGCCAGGTCACGATCTCACAGTCCATGAGTTTGAGCCCCGCGTCAGGCTCTGGGCTGATGGCTCAGAGCCTGGAGTCTGTTTCCGATTCTGTGTCTCCCTCTCTCTCTGCCCCTCCCCCGTTCATGCTCTGTCTCTCTCTGTCCCAAAAATAAATAAATGTTGAAAAAAAAAATTTAAAATACTTTTTCCTTGTAATAGGTGTAGAATATTTCATGAGAATGGTGTTCTGTGGAATATACTCTAGGAAGATTGATTCAGAACATGTTAGAAAAATACAAAACATCTTGGGGCACCTGGGTGGCTCAGTTGGTTGAGCATCCAGCTTCAGCTCAGGTAATGATCTTACAGTTCGTGGGTTCAAGCCCCGCGTCGGGCTCTGTGCTGACGGCTCAGAGCCTGTAGCCTGCTTCGGATTCTGTGTCTCCCTCTCTTTCTGCCCCTCCCCCACTTGTGCTCTGTCTCTCTCTGTCTTTCAAAAATAAATAAATGTAAAAAAAAAAGAAAAAAATACAAAACATCTTTAGCATACTATATTGTTCAGATTTAGTACCTACTTGATTATATTTAACAAGCATCTAAAATATAAATATGTCCATGAAAAATATAAATAGATCCATGAAAACTAACAAAAAATTTAATCTAAACAAACAAAAATCTCAGAATAAAATCAGAAGGAACACTATACTATGGAATATAATGAAAGTATGAGCAGAACCTGAATAATGCAGGATATAGAAAGGTCCATAATAGTTTAAAGGTATTCATCAATTTCTTAGCTAGGAAGAAATTGGAAATTATCATAAGAGCTGTATGTATATTTGCATTAGCTTTTCTGTAATAACTTTACAGAACTGTATCGAGAATCACAGTGTTCAATGTTCATATTCCAAAGTGTAATTTCACTTACCATCAACTAATCATTTCATTGTCTTCCTTATCAAGTTCTAAGTTATAAAAGCTCATCCAGACATTGTTACATAAGAAATTTAGCTTAAATGGGCCCTCTTTGACCGTTGCAGGAAAAATTCCAGTGCCAACTGCAGACAAAATCGGGCACCATCATTCCATATGCTTATACATTTCTTATGCTTATCCTTTATATTCCCTTAACCTGCTCTATTTTTGTCAGGGTAGATGATTTCAGGACATTTTGGATAATTCTGTGAAGTGTTTTTAATTAAAATAGCTACATTATAGAACCTGTTATGAACCAATTCTCTATTACTGAAAATTAATAATAATTTTTTATCATTTTCTTCCTAGCCATATATTAATAATTCACATATGATAATTTCCCTATTTTCAAGAGATATTTTAGAATTGATTCAAGCTATTAGAAGCTTACTGTATAACCCTATAAAGTCATATTCAGCAAGACTCGCTGTAAGCACATGCGTGCACACACACACATACACATGCACACACATACATACACCCTGATTCACCCAGAGACATATATTTAAAAATTCACACATGACTGTTTTGATCTGTTGCAAGAGGACTACAAGAGCTCTGCTTCTACAAAATAGAAGAAAAAAGACTTCTCAATTGATTTTATGAAGTTGTTATTACCCTCATACCAAAAGCAGACAAAGACAATATAAACAAAGGAAATGAGAGCAAAATATCCCTCATGAATATAAATGTAAGTATCTTAATAAAATATTAGCATATAGAATTCAGCAATAATAAAGGAATTATACATCAGTAACAAGTAAAAATATAAACAATCCAATTAGAAAATGAGCTAAAGAAAAAAAAATCACCAAAGATGATATGTAGATGGAAAATAAGCACATGAAGCAATGTTAAATGATTTAGAAATTAGGAAAATATGATTAAAATTACAATGAGCTATTATGAATGCCTGGGTGGCTCAGTCAGTTAAGTGTCTACCTCTTGGTTTCAGCTCAGGTCATGATCTTATGGTTTGTGGGTTTGAGCCCCGCATCAGGCTCTGCACTGACAATGTGGAGCCTGCTTGGGATTCTCTCTCTCCCTTTGTCTCTCTGCCCCCCTCTCTATTTCTGTCTCAAAATAAATTAATAAACATTAAAAAATTACAATGAACTATCAATTACACCTATCAAAATGGCTAAAATAAAATATTGTGGTAAAATTAAATGCTGGCAAAAATGTGGAGAAACTGGATTCCTCACACATTGCTTGTGGGAATGCAAACCCACACTAGAAAATAGTTTTCCAGTTTCTTAAAAACTAAACATGTAACTACTCATGACTAGTAATTGCCCTCTGTCTTATATCTCAGAGAAATGAAGACTTAATTTCATGCAAAAATCTGTACATGAATTTTATAGTAGTTTTATGCATATTTGCCAAAAACCAGAAACAACTCAGTTGATCTTTCATAGGGAAATGGTTAAAGAAACCATGGTACATTCATACCATGGGATAATACTAAGCAATAAAAATGAACTATAGATACACACAAAACTAAGATGAATTTCCAGGGAATTATGCTGAGTGAAAAAGCAAACACTCCCTAAAAGTGTACATACTATATGATTCCATCTAAATAATATTTTTGAAATGACAAATTACAGACGAAAACAGATTAGCAGTTACCAGGGGTCAAGGAAGAAGTGGGGACATATATAGAAACAGATTCATTACACACACACACACACCTGCACACACACACACACACACACACACACACACACACATTCTGATTCATTCAGAACATTCTCAAATGGATGTTTTCAATTTATTGCAAGAGGACCAGGAGAAAAGTGTGTGTGGAATTATACAAAGACAATGTGCCTTTAATGGTTTCAGATTTATTCTCTTCAATTTTTCTTCCCATAACAAATGGCTGGCTTCTCTCATGGGGGTCTGCCTTTTAGGGACCAAAAGGACCTTTCCATATAATACTATCACACAGTCTCTTTTAAATTATTATTTGTATAGTTGAAGATGTTGTGCCTCCCAGAGATTCATTTTATTTAGTTAGTTATTTAGTTTATTTTTTATTAAAGTATAATTGGCAGATAATATTA
Organism: Acinonyx jubatus; assembly: GCF_027475565.1. NCBI lineage: Eukaryota > Metazoa > Chordata > Mammalia > Carnivora > Felidae > Acinonyx > Acinonyx jubatus. The sequence goes on from NC_069384.1 coordinate 52,885,276, forward strand.
CAGAAACAGCATTATTTTAAACAGGGGCTTTAAATCTGGATAACACCAAAAACCCAAAAGAATGTGTACTGGTGGAATTGCTAGCACCAGCTGGATAAGATTATGTGGGGCATTTAGTCCAATAAGACATCTTTACAAGAATCACACTGTGGAGAGCATGCCACTCTGAAAAATGTGTGGATGCTTCATCTACTGGCAAAAATGTGCGGAGGGATCAGAAAAATCCATTCCCATTGCAGATGGTCCCTGACTTAAAAACGATTGTTTATCTTACAGTTTTCAACTTTACGATAGTGTGAAAGTGATACACATTAAGTAGACACTGTACTTTTAATTTGAATTTTGATCTTTCCCAGGCTAGTGATATATTGTATAATACCCTCTGCTGATGCTGGCAGCGGCAGCCAGTCATAGCTCCCAGTCAGCCACACGATCATGCGGGTTAAGCAACTATACATTTACAACCATTCTGTACCCATACAAGCATTCTGTTTTTCACTTTCAGGAAATAACATGGGATTTTCGACATTTTCTTAATAAAATAGGCTTTGTGTGTGATCTTTGGCCAACTGTAGGCTAATGTGGGTGTTCTGAGCACATTTAAGGTAGGGTAGGCTAAGCTATGATGTGTAGTAGATTCGATGTATTGAGTGCATTTTTGACTTATGATATTTTCAATTTAACATGGGTTCATCAAGATGTAACCCTATTATAAGTCAAGGAAAATCGGTACTGGGAAAATGATTCAAAGTGGTTTTTTTAATGTTTATTTATTTTGAGAGAGAGAGAGAGACAGACAGAGACAGAGACAGAGCACGAGCAGGGGAGGGGCAGAGAGAGAGGAGACACAGAATCCGAAGCAGGCTCCAGGCTCTGAGCTGTCAGCACAGAGCCCCACGTGGGGCTCAAACTCACGAGCCGTGAGATCATGACCTGAGCTGAGGTCGGCACTCAACCAACTGAGCCACCCAGGTGCCCCTTGGGAAAATAATTCAAATTTGTCTCAATTTGATAATGAATCAGGAGTATTATTAATGTATACAAAAGGACATACAAAAAGTAGCATTCATAAGGCAAATATAATGTTTTGTAAGGTGACCTGCTAACAAGGGGATTATAAAGCAATCAATTCACCTGGAAAAGACTTTTTATAGAAAATGTATTTCAGAGAAAAGTAAGGCTGAGTTCATCAGTTAAGCCGATCTTACTGCCAATGAAAGACTAAAATAAGGTCCCTAGGGAATCCTTGTTAAACTCAGAACATTTTGAAAAAATCATTTATTTAAGCAGAGTCCATTTTAATTCCTACACCTGTACTGGTCCATGGTAGAGCTTTCGTTTATCAAACAAAATTAAAACTTTGTTTGATCAGCATTATGAAACCAGGCAAACTCCATATTTGAGACCATTCTAATCCACCTGGGTGAAGAAGGGATTTTACCAGGGAACACTGAGAGCTCTCTTCATTTCCTTAACTCCAATTCCAAATGGTACCTCTGTTCTTTGTTAACTTGAGAAAATTATGAAATCAGAGTGAAAACAGCATCAGAAGAATCCTGGACATTTACCCAGCTCCCCAGTTCCTGCACTATTCATGACACTTTTCATTGTCTGTTATAGAGACTCAGGAAGGAATTTTGTGAGTGCTTGTCCTCAGAGACTGGACATTATCTAGTATACAGGTTATTGAACTTGACCCCTGCTGAGCAGGAGGAGACAGGCCCTGAAACTGGGTAGTGGGTGATATTTATATCGTTTAAAATTCTTCAAGCCTTGGGTCTCTGGAAAAACAGAGGGAGGAAGATCATTCAACATTTTCTTAACTCAGTGAATTAGAGATGGGCAAGCACAAATAATGCTTTCTCAGCCTTCTTAAAATACTAACCAAAGAAAACAATGTTATGCAGTGGTGCTTAAAATTTAATGCCATTTATGGGGCGCCTGGTTGGTGCAGTCGGTTAAGCGTCCGACTTCAGCCAGGTCACGATCTCGCGGTCCAGGAAATCGAGCCCCGCGTCGGGCTCTGGGCTGATGGCTCAGAGCCTGGAGCCTGTTTCTGATTCTGTGTCTCCCTCTCTCTCTGCCCCTCCCCCGTTCATGCTCTGTCTCTCTCTGTCCCAAAAATAAATAAACGTTGAAAAAAATAAATAAGTAAAATTTAATGCCATTTTTAAAACAAAAATCATGAATTACTAAGTAAAAATAATTATACTGCATGATAATACTATAAATGCTATACTGATAAAAGGAAGACATTGAAATGCAAGTAATCCATCCCCTAATGGACCCCCTTCATTGGTCCATTTTGTTCTATACAAAGATGTGTTTAAGATGATTATATTGCTTTCTTTCTGGAATATTCTTTAGGTAGAGTGCTTGAGCAAGAATATGCATAAGGATAAGCTATAAATTGGAATGAAGGTTAGAAAGAGGATAACACAAGGTAAATAGCATGCAGAAGAGATATTAACTTTAAGGAAAAGAAAATGAAAACATTTTCTAAATTACTTTAACACATTCTGAAACCTATAAACTACCATTCATCCATAAAATAGTAAGGCAATATACCTAGAAATTTCTGGTAAATATATATTGAATGCCCCATTTGTGATATTGGTTTAAATGTTATTTTGAATATTAAATTTAAAAATAAAACTGAAAAATCCACAACCCTACAAAAATAACCTTCCCTCTGGATACACATTATCTTTGGAAAGGCACACACAACCTTCCGTTACTATGTTACCTCAATTTTGAATTGAAAAGGCCAAATTTGTGATATGCAGCTCTTTAGCCTCTCCACTTGACCTGCCTACTTTGCCTTCCAAAGGAGAAACTAAAGGTAGGCACTTATTAGCACAATTTGAAAACCCTGGATAGCCATGCTTGAAGAATTGGTCTGAACCATTAAATCCACCTCTCTCTCCTAGTTCCACCATACACACACACACACACACACACACACACACACACACACACACTCTTAGAAGAAAAGATAATGTGATGGTAAACAATTTCCTACCAACTTTATTGGGGAAAAAATAACAAAATGTTTTTTATTCACCAATACAAGGTACCGACTCTCTCATGAAAAAGCATTCATAATGCTGTTATTAGGATTAACATTTTTCACTGCTAAAGGAGCCTACTGTCTCTAGCTTTCTTTCAGTTCTAAGAAGAGGAGTCTCAAGCCAATAAATGACCACATTTTGATGATTTCGTAAACAACATTATTATAATTTTATTTGTTTCTTGTTCTTATAAATGACAACCATTTCCATTGGTATTAATTGCAAAAGAACTTGGAAACTGACAAAGACAGGGATTAGGGCTCCTTTAAATTAAGTAACAGTGTGTAAAAAAAATACTGTAAAAATTTGGTGTATTTTTTATAGATTTGTAAAAATAATTTACAACGTGGAGACTCTATTTTCATCTAAAGTAAGTCCCGTTTGTTGAAATTCTGAATCACAAATATCAGTTCCAAAAAAGGAAAGAATTAAGATACAAATAATTATTTTTTCAGAGTATAATTTATTGAGTTGGCATCTGAGCTCAAATAATAATTTCAAACAATTTGGAAGCAGTTTTCATATAATTTCATGCTCTATGAAAAATCCATTTGGAAACTGTGTGTGACATTTGTTATAAATAGTACATTTATACATACATCCCTGTTTTTCCGTTTTCCATCAACTGCCACCTACCATATTTCTAAGAGGGGCAAAGCCTGCCATCAGTCTGAAATCACTAGGATATGTGAGCTGAAATCATCATTCAGGCTTCCATACTCTTATGTTCTGCATGGGAATTTAAATAATTATTTTTAAAGAACCTATTGGAGGTTAGAAGTTGTGCTCCCCAACTGCTGAGACCTTATATAGAGCTGGGCTTCTCTGTACTCCTTTCAAAGGATATCTGTGCATGAATTAAGTGGGAAATATGCTAAATGCTAGGAATGTTACCTTCAGCTTTGATAAGGCTAATATGAGTTTTAATTGCTCTTTCATTGAGATATGATAAAGTTTGAGGGGATAAACATATATAGAGACCAACATGGAGGTTAGTTTTCCTTTAAGTAAGACCAAAGGAAAATGAGAATGTTTTTTTTTCCATTTCTTATTAATTGTTTAATTCTAAATATTTATTACTGCCACAACACAACTCTATAAGATTGCCCTATACCACCTGTAGTGTCAAAAATTAGCATAAATATAGGAATTTATTAACACAAATATAGGCAAAAATTCCATAAATATAGTAATTAGTAAGCCAATTCATCAGTTTTTCTGGGAGGATAGCTATGACCACAGTATGAATTATTTAGCTACTTTCCCTGATTAGTGAGTTCTGCTAACTAAGCTCCATCCAGATTATAACTTTTATAGCCCATGAGTTACACATACAGCTTTGTTCTAGGGTTTCATAACCTACATGGGAAGCCACTATGTATGTTGTATGTGCTAATGCACTGATGATCAAAATAGCTGAGAGTGTAGAGCTAGATGAATAAAAATCCATCACTAAGAATAGAAAAGCCAATTATAACTATTGACTGGGTCAGCAGCTTCATTTTTGCATACAGACAAAAATTATTGAAATTGACAGAAAAGAGAAAAAATATGATATGCCTTTCTCTAAGAATTTAAAATCTGACATAGGATAGGAAGTGTGGGGAGGCTGATTAATCACAAAACTATATAAAAACAAAAATATCAGAAATAGAAAATGCACAGACAACACTGATTCTCTTGTACAGAGACTCTGTGAGTGGGGCAATAAAAGCCTTTATTCTCCAGACCGCTCTGACTCTCCTCTACATTCACTAGTGACTACATTTTAAAACTTTATCCATCACAAATATATGTATTACTATTACATTCATAATTTATCATGTATGAGAAGGAAATAACTTCATATATTACCACAGGACAGAAATCGCTTTTAACACATACAGATTATCCCAAGAATGTTTTATTTGTATGTTTTTCACAACATGATTGTATTTTTGCCTTTAGCTTTACAGGCTGAAGTGTGGTTTTTAGAGATTAGTATATAACAATAGGGTTAGGGAGGCGTGAGATTAATAATTACACTGATTATTACCCATTAATCCATTCACTTATCAAAGGAGAGGTTTAGAATTATTGACACTTTTTTCTCTGATATGGTATGCAAAGCACCTGGCTTCTTGCCTAGCCCACAGCAGTGTGGTATCAGTGATTTTTGCTTCCTTTTATTCTTATCATCATATGTATTTATAGGGCTGAAAAGTTTCAGCAGGCTTTGTAAAAAAATGAAGAAGTTCAGCAACATTATGAAGCCCTCATTTTTAACTCTCATTCATTCTACAAATATTTCTGGTGTTATTAAGTGCTAGCTCTTATTACATTGGTGGAGTCCCTATATCTCAGCCTAGAGGTAAAACAGAAAACTAAATAAGGCATTACAATGTGGTGCTGTGGACATTAAGAGAGATGAGAAAGGTATACTACGGCCACTTTGGAACAACTTCAGAAAGGAAGACAGTCAGGCTGGGGAGAGCAGACAATACAAATCCCCACAGGAAGGAACAGAAAGCATGGATCATTCAGGGAACTGAAAGTACTCAAAGAATTTCAGGAACTAAATGAATTATGTGAAAGTAACATTTCAGAGGCACAAACTGCTAAATCATGGAAAATCTGGATTAGCCTTATAAATATAATTTTTTACATGAAAAAGAGGCTATGTGGTATAAACTATGTGGTTTAAACTATGTCCTCATTAAACATTCAGCTGTGATATAGCTAAATAAGTGGCTTTTCACTGAAATAAATCTAAAACTTCACAATAGCTTTTTAAAAATTCTTCTTATGTTGTTATAGAGGTGACAGAAACATTATTTATTATATTTATCCTGTATTTTTTTCTTAATGAAAATAAACAAATTTAATAAAATATTTCAAAGTGGTATTTTATATTCATAATTATTATTTTATAGTATTTCTTTACTAGTACAGTTTGCTCTTCACTGAAGTAGTAATGCCCTTCATATTAAATTATTGTTGGTATAATTTAGTTTGAGTCAGTCTACTGCTAAATGATGCTTGTTAGTAGCTGAAGCTGCAGACTGGATACTGAATAAGCACGGAGGGATGCTTTCATTTTCTATAATGTCTATAAACAGTGAATATAGGCTAAAAACACTTATGTTTGTACACAGAAACAAAATAATCACTGTGAAAGTGTATCTGTTTACATATAAATTTAACTTGCTGATTGTTTGACCTTTATTGAAAACACTGCCATGCAGAATATCAAAAAGATATTTTTAGCATAATTTCTTTGAAATCAAAAATTTCTTTGAGCTTCTAATAATTTTTTGAAGAAGATAAAGGGAACACTAATTATCTTTCTAAAAAGAAAGAAAATACCAAGTAAAGGAATCTGTTTTCAGATTCCTTTGAAGCTTATACTTCATTCACCAAACAACACTTGAGTCATGAGAGTTTCTGAGCATGGCCAAAACAATACTCTTTCTTATCCTTTAACTTTTAGATCCTGATGGAAAATTATTAAACTTAAAATTATTTTTCTTACTGGAATTTCTCCTTAATATTATTATTTGACTTCCAGGAAATTCTAACTTCTTGCTACTGTCTGTTGTAACAAAATTGGACAAGCAGAACAAAACAAAATCACTGTGATTTGAGAATGACTTTTCATTCAGTAAATGGATTTCACCTCCAACAAATCACAATGAAGAATGATGATTTTCTGGAACATTTAAAAGACTAAGTACCCACAGAACAAAGTTAAAACCAGCAAAGTGGAGAAAGGCTAATATAATTTATGACACATATCCTAAAACACAGAAGACTTGTGATATTAAAAGAGAGTTAAGAAATCTAAGGGAAAAAATTCTCTAACCAATAACTGACTTGACTTGCAAAGATACAAAATATGCCACAGAACAACAGAAAGCAGCTTTTTAAGATTTTTCAAGTTACTGAACTTTTAAAATCAATTTGCTCTTTAAGAATGAAATATTAATTATGTTAACCAGTAAAATTAAATGTAGCAATATAGGAGTTGCTTCAGGTTAAAAAAAAAAAAAAAGCAGGCCACTAGTGGCTGATGGAATTAGATGATGGAAAAATAATAAAATCTGTACTAAGCTCAAAAAACGTTTTTTCTTTCTTTTTCAACGTTTATTTATTTTTGGGACAGAGAGAGACAGAGCATGAACGGGCGAGGGGCAGAGAGAGAGGGAGACACAGAATCGGAAACAGGCTCCAGGCTCTGAGCCATCAGCCCAGAGCCCGACGCGGGGCTCGAACTCCTAGACCGCGAGATCGTGACCTGGCTGAAGTCGGACGCTTAACCGACTGCGCCACCCAGGCGCCCCCTTTTCTTTCTTTTTAATTTAAGCCATGAATACATGCTGCCAAAATACCAGATTCTGCACTCCAATCTGCCAAACGTTCATCTACAAGGAGGGTGTGCAGTGATATCCAAAGCCACCATTGGATCAGACCAACTTTATAGTTATCCAATATATTTGTGAGTCGGAAAGGAGGGGCAGAACACAGCTAGCTCTCCCTCCATTTAAAATGTGCACACACCCAGGATTTTTATTGCCTAATGTGCTAGGCTCAAGAAACCAGTCTGTGTTCTGGAGAAGTCTACAAGTAATACGCATATAAAGGGAGAAAGTAACTATAAACGGTTTACAACCTATGTGTTTCCCTTTTTCTATAGATGTGCAAAAGAAAAAACATGATCATTTGTGAGTATGCCTTCCATACAAATTTCCACCAAAACAATTATTAATGTCAGAGCAAAAATAACTGTGACTCTTTTATGTGGACAAATATGAAAATTTTCAACTCAGATTCTGATTTGGAAGTTGAGATAACTGAAACAATTTGAGTTAGTTTAGTTTTGAAATAGTGTAAAGAGAAGTTCTGATGAACAGTGCAGTATACTAAAAATAATAGTAGAACGAATAGAAGCCCTAACTTTTAATCCTAACTCTTTACACTTTATAGACATGTGAATTTAAAGGAGTTATTCAAACTTTGTGCAAGAAATCAATTATCTTCACCAACTCTAGAAAACAGCATATATTAAGCCATCAGTAAATATTGGAATGAAAACTCTTTCTAAACAATACTGTTTGGCAAATGCAAACAAATTCATATTTTAAAGGTAACTATCAGCAAACTTAAAGAGATTTTTGAACACTGGTCCAGAATCAGTTTGCATTCAAATAATGGATAGCCCAATGGATAATTATGTAAATATATAAATAGAATTTCATATGACATTTCATATAAATTGCACCCATAAGCATCTGCATGTGAGGAATAAAATTGAAATTATTTTTAAATGTTTTCTTATATACTAAGTCACTATGATTTTTGAAAGCAGGTCTAGGTTGGGGAGTAACTGCAGTGACACATTTTCTTAAAACCAACATCAATATTGATGTAAATCAAAATAACTTAGAAATACTATTATGTATTTCTGATGGTAACCACTGGCAAGTTCATAACAATCTGTTTAACCTGGAAGGATATATATGTAGATACTATAAAGAAATTATGTGCTAAATGAATTACAAATATTTCATTTAGTTGAATAATATTAAAATCTTGTTTATCTGAAATTGGCCTTCACTCTCTTCTAGAAGAGCTCTAGATCCAGAAACACACACATAAAAAAATTTAAGGGGTAGAGGTAGGGGAAGACTCTTTAATAGCAGAAAACTACCTCCTAATTATGTAGCAATAGGATAGCTTGCTTTAAGCATGCTAGCCAGTGTAGTTCAACAATTTGAGAGACCAGAGTATTTATTTTATATAAAACTGTGTAAGAACACCTGACTAAGCCATAAATAAAATACAGTGTTCCTATGGTGGTATCAGAGGGTTAGGTGAATCCTAAAGGATGTGTATACAATATGGATTCCAAACTACACGTAGAGAAAAACAAAAGGCAGAATTTTTGAAATGCAGACTGTTAAAAACTAACATATGTCTTCATTACTTGAAAAGGTTGAGTACAAATAGTCATGCCTTACTACCATACTAGTTTACCAACATTGTCTGAGATCAGAATACTAAATAAGCAGAGGTTCAACAATTTTTGCAGTCTAAAAGTTAAACAGAACTCTAAATTGGTGCACCCAGAGCTATAATGATAGCTAAAATGCATGGAGAAATTTCTACATGCCAGGTACAGTATTAAGTAGAAAACTTTTAGAGGAAGTTCTAGATAGGATTCTGTTTTCATTGATTAGAAAACTGAAGTAGCTTGGCAAAACGTAGAACAGTTAGTAACTGTAACAGTTAGTAACTTGGACTCAACTCCTGGCCTTAAGTGTGATGATAGGTAACACTTGAATAATGATATTCTTTTTAACGCATATTTAGAATAATAAGACAACAATGCCCCTATTTCTAATCCAATGTTAAGAAAGAAGACGTTAGTTAGCACAGGCAGTTGATAGCACTTGAGCAAATTTTTTGAGAACTCTGGAAATTCAAAATGAGATGACATTAATACTATGTATAATTTATTTTAATCAGCTGGTTACATTATTTATCATTGCCAATTTTTGCCAAATTTCACTTGATAGGTTTTAACAAATTGGCTGAATTTTTAAAAATAGGTATACATCAAGTTATTACATTTAAAATGTGATAAAAACATTTTAAGCTGCTTGACAATTTCATTGATGTAACATTTCAAAAATGTTAAGAATTTACCTGGGACTTACAAAAAGCAAGTCAATCAATAGCTGGATGGAGAAAATTTGTTTTTGTTTACAGTTCCTCCCTCTCATACATATAATGAAATACTATTTATTAATAGCTACAGGTCAAAGAGAAAGAAATACACCTATTGCTGAAGGATTTTAGGTCCTTTCCTGAGGAAGAAGATTTAGTGCTTCTGAATTATTTTTTAATTCACATAATCATTCATTAATTACAGATCCATATGCAGTTTTAAGAAATTAAAGATAGAGTGTTCCTATGTACATTTTGCTCACTTTCTTCATTTGGTAGCATTGTGAAAAAGCTTAGTGTAATATCAGAACCAGGATGTTGACATTCATACAAGACACCAATCTTCCTCAGGTTTCCCCAGGTGAACTGTACTCCTCTGTAGTGTGTATGTATCAAGTTCTGTACAATTTTATCATCAGCGTAAGTTCATATATCTATCATTACAGTTAAGATACTGAAGAGTACCCCAACCACCAGAAGAATCCCTTGTGTTGCCATTTTATAACCGTTCCTATCTCCTTCCTGCCACCCCCATCACCAGTCCCTAACATTCACTAAACTATATGCCATTTTTAAAACTTTGTCATTTCAAACATGTTATATAAATGGAATTACAACTGTAACTTTGAGACTGGCTTTATTTTTCACTCAGCAAAATTCCTTGGAGAATCATTCAGTCTGTTGCATGTATGTATTAATTTTTTAATTGCTCATTAGTATACCATAGTTTGACCATTCACCCAGTGAAAGACATCTGGGCCATTTCCAGGTTTTGGTTATTACTAATAAAGCTGTTATGAACAATTATGCACAGGTTTTTTATGTAAACATAAATATTAATTTCTGTGGACTAAATGCCCAGGAATGCACATGCTAAGTCACGTGGTTGTTGCATGTTTAGTTTTTAAGAAACTATCAAACTCTTTTCTGGAGGGGATGTACCATTTTACATTTCTCCTAATAATATATGAGTGACCCAATTTCTCCATATCCTCACTAGCATTTGGTGTTGTGTTATTTCATTCTAGCCCTTTTGATAGGTGTGCAGTGATACCGCTCGCTCTGTGGTTTGCATTTCCTTCATGGCTAATGTCAAACGTCTCTTCATGTGGTTGTCATCTCTTTATTTGTTTCAGCGTGGTGTTTGTTCGTATCTTTTGTCCATGTTCTAATTTGGTTATTCATACTTTTTATAATGAAACTGAGATTTCTTTGTAAAGTAACACACTAGTCTTTCATCAGACATATGCTTTGCAAATATTTTCTATCCTTCTGAAACGTGTCTTTAATCCTCTTCACATATAAGCTTTCCAGAGCAGTTTTTAATTTTGACAAGATATAACTTATTAATTTTCCCTTTAATGGATTGTGCTTTTATAGCATGTCTAACACGTTTCTCTAGTCCAAGATTTTGGAGACATAATTTATAAAACCCAGGAGGAAAAATACAGTCTTATGTATGTGCTTGTATTTCTGAACTTTCCATTGTTCCTTCTTCCATCCTTATGCACTAAGCTTCCTCTTTCTTATCATTTCCGTTCCGTAAAATAACTTCCTGTAGCCACTCTTTAAGGAAAGAGCTTCTATTGATAAACTTTTCGTTTTCTTTTATCTAAAATGTTTTTGTTTCCCCTTTATTCATGAAGTACAGATTTGAGAGATATAAAATTTGGGCTTGACAGTTCTTTCCTTAAAAAATATTGTGCCACTTCCTTCTGGCGTACGTGGTTTCAGATGAGAGATCTGCTGCCCTTTCATTTAATGTCCTGTAGGTATCATGTCTTTTCTCCCAGCTTCCTTATAAGGCTTTTAATTTATCTTCAGTTTTTATAATTTAATTCTGATATTCTTGGTAGGCACTTCCCTGGGTCTACCTCTTTGGGGTTCCCTCAGCTTCTCATACCTACAGGTCTAGGTCTTTCACCAAGTTTGAAGCGTTTTAGCCATTATTTATTAAAAAACTCTTCTTTTTTAATGTTTATTTATTTTTGATAGAGAGAGAGACAGAGCATGAGCAGGGAGGGGCAGAGAGAGAGGGAGACACAGAATCTGAAGCAGGCTCCAGGCTCTGAGTTGTCAGCACAGAGCCTGACGCGGGGCTCGAACTCACAGACCATGAGACCGTGACCTGAGCCGAAGTTGTACGCTCAACCGACTGAGCCATCCAGGTGCCCCCAAAAACTCTTCTAGCTCCACTTTTTCTCCTTTCCTTCTGGGACTCTTACATATGAATGTTGGGTCATTTGCCATCATGCCATAGGACCTTGCCTCTGTTTGTTTTCTCAAGTCTATTTTCTTTCTGTTTTTAGATGTGATAAATTCTATTATTCCGTCTTCAAATTCACTAACTTACCCTCTGTTATCTACACTGTACTACTGAAATCCCAGTGAATTTTCAATTTCCTATCCTATATTTTCGTACAGGTTCCGTTTCAGTCTTTTTTATAATTTCAACTTCTTTGATAATATTTTCTATTTTTTTTGTTGCAAGATAATTTGTAATTGCCTGGTGAAACATTTTCATAATGTTACTTTACAATTCTTGTCAAATAATGCCAACATCTCATTCATTTGGTATTGGCCACAGTTGATTGTTCATTCAAGTTGTGATATTCTTTGCTCTTGGTATGAGTAAGTGTTTGTTGTACCTCGGTCATTTGTCTATCATCTAGAAGACTCTGCATCTTATTTAGATATTGTATTTTAGCAGGCAGTCACTGTTTAGTTTAGATGTGTATCTTGGCTTAATTTTATAGTCTGTGACTCTAAGGGCAGTTTAATTTTCAAGACTTTTGTGATATTATTTTGGTTTGTTCTTTTTATTTGGTTTTGGGGCTCACACTGGTCCCTGCTGGTGGTGTCTGAGGGCTTCTGAGTGTCTCCCTATGGAAGAGACATATGGGGGATCCCCATAACCTGAAGCTGACTACTCTAACATCTTTGCTTGTGAAGACAAAGAGGTTTCTCATACCATGTCACTTGCTGTGATTGAATCTCTTTTTATGGTGCCATCTACCCACCATGATGTTTCTGGGTCAGGGAGGAAAGTATCATCCCATGGAGAGAGGCATTCCAGATCAGACCATTTGCTATAGCTGGGTCTCTCTTGCTAGTTCTGCCCACCAGCTTCAATATTTTTTTGGTGGAAAAGGTAAGTCTTGGGCCTGGCAGGGAAGGGAAATGTCTCCCCTGTTTTATCTGGCAGCAGCCCTTATTGATTCTCCTTGCTGGTGGCACTGGGCTCCCTTGGTGTCATCAGAAATACTCCCCTTGGATCTGGGGACAAATGAGCCTACCCAGATTGTCTTCACTTGCTATATTGAGGGAAGGGGTCTAGAAATAGCAGGCTTGAGTAGGCTTCCTCTGTTGGGTGGGAGGATGCAAGATGCTCTGCTGCTCTGTCATTCCTCTGGTCCTGGGGTCTCAAACCAACTCAGCTTCTTACCATCTTTCACAGCTATCCTTTGGTCATCTCTTGTGCCTTATAGTTGTGCTTAAGAGGAAAGAACAGGGAAAAATGGGACTGCACAATTTGTCCCAACTGGAGTCTCAACACAACTATATTTTGAAAAATTCATCCACAGTGTGATATAAACAAAGGCTGGACATAGCTCTGAATGCTAGTAACTGTTTTCTTAGAGAGGAACGAGGACTAGCCAGTTAGCAGAATACTTCCAATTAATTTGCTCTCTCCCCAATAGAAGGCTGTCTCAGAGCCCAACTTCCCCAGAGGAGTAGAGCATCAAGAACATCACTCATAGCATTTTCTCTCTACTTCCACCCCCTTTTAGAACGCATGGACCATTCTAAAACCTCTGAAAAATGGAAATCTAGGCTGGAAATTATTTTTAAACCATTTTTTGCTTTCCTTAATATGACATCATGACTCAATATATGGATCAAAATACAAGTCATTGTAATAAATGTTCATACAGATTGATTTATTATTTAGCCCCTTATCATAGTTTTTAACCTTATCCCCCCCCCCCCCCCCCAGAGACACACATTTCCTATTGTTTGTGACTGAACTTCTGCTCAAACAGGGGATAACGCAATGGATCTAATATTACCTCTGATGAACGGTCAACCTTTATTTTAACTGAGGCCAATGTGTAGAATTTGCAGTAAGCTACTTCCAAGTTGTACATGTATATGTTCTTGAAATAGTGAGGGATACTTCCTTACCCTCCATCAACTATGCAAGCAAGGTAAGTAAATATGATCAGGTGAATACGCATGTCTGTGGACTTTTGGGTCACTGATTCATAAATCAGAGTCAGTGTCTAGTTGGAGGATGGTTTTCTGGGGTCCAGGAAGAAAAGTTCTATATGCATAAGGTCTGTAATTAATTGTACAGAAAGGCAGCTATGTTATTGTGTCCTAGTATGTGATTGTATATACTTCCTTTTAGAGTCCAAGGGGAAAAAAAAAGATTTCTAAGGCTTTTTCAGAACAAAACAAGTGTCAGGGACAGACCCAACAGGGCTGAGCATCTATGCCTCATATCATCAACATTAAGTCTGTACCTGTGTCTTAGTCAGCTCTGCCCACCATAACAAAATATCACGGACTGGGTGGCTTAAACAACAGGCATTTATTTTCTCAGTTTTGGAGGTCAGAAATTTGAAATCAGGGTGCCAGCATGATTGGTTTCTGGTGAGAACTCCCTTCCTGTCTTACAGACAGCACCTCCTCACTGCATCTTGAGAGAGAGAGACAGAGACAGAGAGCGAGCAAGCTATGTCTCTGTTTTCTATTCTTATGAGTATTAATCCCATCATGAAGAACTCACCCTCACAACTTTACCCAAACCTGATTATCTCCCAAAGGCCTCATTTCCAAATATCATCGTATTGGAGGTTAATGTTTCAATATATGAGTTTTAGATGCATACATTTCAATCCTGAGTAATCCGTAAATCCGTAGGTGTCTCTATGGGACATTATAGCAACCATCGTGCCTACCAACTATCCTGAGTCATCAAAACTAGGTGAATCAGTACTACCAGTCCCATATTTAAGGAGTTAGTAAATTATATATATATATATATATATATATATATATATATATATATGTCTAATAATACATTATAGGAAAACTATATACACTAACAAGAGTGTACATATAATATTTTCAACATAAAAAGTAACTTATATTGTTCAATAAATTTAAAGGATATGTTTTATTAATGTTAGTATATAATAAAGAATTTTTTCTCTCCCTTTCTACTAGTTCATTTCTCTTTGCCTGTAAGCATGTTCCGACATCTTGCTTCCAAATCAAATCCTCTCTCAACTATGCTGTCACTTTTAACTGCCAATTTCTCCATTACTAACACTTCTATCTGCAGGGATGGTCCTCTTTCCATCTTCCTCCCACATACTCCTGTAACAGGACCACCTGATTCCAAAGTTGTAAACTCATCTTTTCAGATTTTCATGTATGTGTCATTGATCTTTTCTATGTATGTTTGCTGACAGATGGGAGCAAATCTAGGCTTAATCTGCCAAAGCCCTAGAAATATAAGCAGAGAACTGATGCAATTTCCTTCCTTCTTGCCCTCTAATAACCTACAGATACTCAGTTACACATCTCTAGCCCAATTCTTATTATGAATAAACATGGTCAGGTTGCTCCTAACATGTTTTGGACCTGGGTTGCTTATATCCATGGGAACACAAATGTTTCTAAATGGGAAGATGGATACAGAGAAGACATTCATGCAGGCATTGGATCAGAGTTGATGAATTCTGGAGTTGCAGGAACATGATTTAGAATGAATGGCCCCAGGTTCTAGGTGGAAACATATCCTTAGACCAAGAGACTAAGAGAAGGGGTACAGTCAGAGAGGGGGGAAGCATGGGGACAAGTCCAGGGGCCCTATTTGTCTGAGTTAGTGGTAGGACTGGCCATGGTTGACACTTTGTTATTCTACCTTCTCAAATTAATCCATTAAATGTCTCTGTACAGAATATTAACTTTGTTCTTTTTTTAATGTTTATTTATTTACTTTTGAGAGAGAGAGAGAGAGTGCACAAGCAGGGGAGGGACAGAGAGAAACAGACAGACAGACAGACAGACAGACAGAATCTGAAGCAAGCTCTAGGCTCTAAGCTGTCAGTGCAGAGCCTGACCCTGGGCTCGAACTCACAAACCATGAGATCATGACCTGAGCCAAAGTCGGACACTTAACCAACTGAGACACCCAGGTGCCTCTTAACTTTTTTCTTTGATATCACTATCCTGCTTGTAATTTAGGGGCCATTTGTGTTCTTAATCTCTCTTCACTGTACTTTTCATCTCCTTTCAGCAATAGCATCCTCATTCCCTGCATGAAGTAGCAAAGAGTTTGATGTAGAAACTAAAGTGCTTCATACAATACTGGACAATGAAGTGTGAAATAAGACCTGTGATACATAATAATACATAGATATCAAGGACAATAAGAATAGGCCATATCTATTAAATAAAGTGAATTAATAATTAATAATCTTCCAAAATAGAAAAGAATAGGCCCAGATAGATTCACTGGTAAAATCCACCAACTATTTAAGGAAGAAGTTATACTCATTCTCTACATTCTCTCTTAGAATATAGAAGCAGAGGGAATACTTCCTAACTCATCACATGAATTTAATAAATCTAAGGCCAACATCACCCTAATACCAAAGCCAGCCCACATGTCTCTCATGAAAATAGAAGCAAAAATCCTCAACAAAATATTAGCAAATTGAATTCAACAAGTATAAAAAGAACTATACACTACAGCTAAGTGGGATTTATCCCAGGCAACCAAGGCTGGTTCAACATGTGAAAATTAATTAATGTAATCTATCACTTGAACAGACCAAAGAAGAAAAAAATTGATCATTATCAACAGACGCATAAAAAAACATTAACAAAATCTAACACCAATTCATGATTTAAAAAACAAAAACAAAAACCCTCTCAGTCAACTAGGAAAAGAGAAAAGCTTTGTTGAATTAATATAGATTATCTACAAATAACCTAAAGCTAACACCATACTTAATGATGAGAAACTTAAAGCTTTATCACTGAAGTTCAGATACAAGATAAAGTTGTTCCTTCTCACCATTCCTTTTTAACATCACAGTGGAAGTTCTAGTTAATGCAGTAAGACAAGAAAATAAAATGAAAACGATACAGACTGGAAAGACCTAAAGCTGTCTTTATTTACAGATGACAAAATCATCTATAAAGAAAATACCAACAAACTGATGAAAAAAAAAACACCTCCTCTAAGTAATAAGCAATTCTAGAAAGGTTGCAGGACACAAGGCTAATATATAAATATCAGCAATAAACACATGGAATTTCAAGTTAAAAATACATTACTATTTATATTAACATCCCCAAAATTAAATTATCAGGTATCAATCTAATAAAATATATACAAAATCTATATGAAGAAAATGACAAAACTGATGAATGAAATCAAAGAAGAACTAAATAAATTAAGAGACATTGCATGTTCATAGACAGGAATACTCAATGTTGTCAAGATGTCAGTTCTTCTCAAGTTTATTTAATGCAATCCAAAACAATATCCAGCAAGTTTGTTTGCTTGTTTGTTTGTTTGATAAATACTGGCAAGCTGATTCTAAAGTTTATATGGAGAAACAAAAGACCCAGAATAGGTAACACAATATTGAAGGAGAAGAACAAAGCTGGAGGATTGACTCTATCTGACTTCAGTCTTATTATCAAGCTACAGTAATCAAGACAGCATGCCACTGGCAAAAGAATAGACACACAGATTAATGGAAGAAAATAGAGGGCATAGAAATATAACCACATAAGTATAGTTAACTGGTCTTTGACAAAGGACCAAAGGCAGTACACTGGAGTGACAAATCATGTTAGAACATCCACATGCCAAAAAACAAACAACAACAACAAAAATGAACCTAGACAGACACCTCACACCTTTCACAAAAATTAATTCAAAATCATTCAGAGATCTAAATGTAAAACACAAAATTATAAAATTCCTAGTGATGTTGGATATGTCAATGCCTTCTTAGAAACAGTATCAAATGCATGATCTGTGAAAGAAATAACTGGTAAGTGACTTCATTAAAATTAAAAATCTCTGCTCTAGTAAAGAGAATGCCAAGAGAATTAGAAGGCAAGACAGACTAGGAGAAAATGTTTGCAAAATACACTTTTGATAAATTATTATTTTCCAAAATATATAAACTCTTAAAGCTCAAAAATAAGAAAACAAAGAACCCAATGTAAACATGGGCCAAAGACCTTAACAGACACCTGACCAAAGAAGATATACAGATGCCAGATATGCATATGAAAAGATGCTCTCCATCATATATATGCCATCAGAGAAATGCCAATCAGATAACAGGATACCAGACACATCTATTGAAATAGCCAAAATCTGGAACGCTGACAACCCCAAATGCTGACGAGATTGTGGAGCAACAGGGACTCTCATACATTGCTGGTGGGAATGCAAAATGTACAGCCGCTTTGGAAGACCGCTTGGTGGTCTCTTATAAAACTAAACATAGTCTTACCATATCATTCAGCAATCACACTCCTTGGTATTTTACCCAAGAGCTGAGAACTTATGTCCACACAACACCCTGCACACAGATTATTTATCACAGCTCTATTCCTAATTGCCAAAACTTGGAAGCAACTAAGATATCCTTCAGTAGATGAATGGCTAAATAACTGTGGTACATTCAGAACACAAAATATTATTCAGCACTTAAAAAATTAGTTATCAATCCATAAAAAAAGACATAGAGGAACCTTAAATTCATATTGCTAGCTGAAACAAGCCAATCTGAAAAAGGTACATACTATAGGACTCCAATTATATGGCATTCTGGAAAAGCCAAAACTATGGAGACAGTAAAAATACCAGTGGTTTCCAGGAGTTTGGGATGGTGGTAAAGGATAAATCAGCAGAATACAGAGAATTTTTAGGGCAATAAAAATATTGTGTATGATACCATAATAATGGATGAATCTTATTACACATTAGCCCCAACCCATGGAATGTACAATGCCAAGAGTGATTGTAATGTAAATTGTGGTCTTTGGGTGATTATAAGGTGTCAGTTTAGGTTCATCAGTTATAACAAATGTATCACTCTGGTGAAGAATGTTGACAATGGAGGAAGCTATTCATAGGTGAGGGTATGGGATATATGACAAATCTCTGTATCCTCACTTTTGCTTTTAAACTCACTTTAAAAAAAAATAAAGTCTTAAAAATATTAAGTCTTAAAAATATTAAGTCTTAAAAAATAGATGTCAAAGAATCCTGGAGATCACACCCTCTCACCTCTTTGAGAGAATGAGGTTGCTGTCTCCACTTTTGCAGCATTCTTCTCTTAACTCCCCTCAAAAAATGGACCTCTAGAAGAAGAAAATTCCAGAAGTTCTCACTGATGAGTGGGAAGCTGTTATTTTGTAGAAGATCCTGGTTCCTACCCCTCAAATCACAGACACCAAATAATTTTGTATTTTTACCTTCTGTTTTATCACAAAAACATCTATTTTTTTTAATGTTTTTATTTATTTTTGAGACAGAGACAGAGCATGAGCGGGGAAGGGGCAGAGAGAGAGGGAGACACAGAATCTGAAGCAGGCTCCAGGCTCTGAGCTGTCAGCACAGAGCCCGACGCTGGGCTCAAAATCACAGACTGTGAGATCGTGACCTGAGCTGAAGTCGGACGCTTAACCAACTGAGCCACCCAGGCGCCCCCACAAAAACATCTTTAAAGCAGAAAATTGTATTCATAAAATTGTTGGAAAGGAAAAAAGTAGTCATTAGCCATGACTATTTTCTGTTTTGTTCCTAATGTAATATTATAGCTCATCCTACCAATATTTTTAAAATCAATGCTGCATCAGTATTCAAATAAATGTTTTAAATTATCTAAGAAGCATGTAACTCAGATATCTAGAAAAATAAATGTTTTAAGAGAGGTTTGCATGGTGTAGTCAACTCAACAAAGGGAAAGGTAAGTTCACTGCTACCCCTGGCTACCTGAATTTCATGTGGAAGTTTCTCATCATTGATGTGATAGTAAGAAATGATTTGTGGTTCATAGGTTAGCTTACACATCTATCAATTTCCAATGCTATATGTTAATATGTCAATTCTCAATACTAATCTTACTTTTAAAGAGCACACTTCCATCCACCCAGGTGGAGAAACAGCTGAAAACTTAACTTGAGCCTGAGGTTGGCACAGTAATAGAAGAAAGTGAAAAACTGAAACTAATAGCCTCATTTTTACCCCCTCTCATGAAAGGAACACTACCTTCTCAAATAAATGAGACAGGAAAGTGAGAAATCATGACTTGTTGCTTAATGCTTCTCAGGGGTGTTATTCTAAATTCTGCAGACCTGTCTCTGCAGAAGGAATGCAGAGACTCTTTTGTTTTCAATCAAATCCTTGGTAGCAATTCTAATGAAGTCCCACTGAGTCCTTAGTCCAAGCCATGATTCTAAAATTGGATCTGAAAGTAACTCTAAAATATTTTCTTTATGTTACTTTTTCCTTTGCAGAAAAAACCAATGTTGGGACTCCTAGTACAACAGATGGTTGCTTGAAGATACTGATATGAATAAACCAATTTGTTTTATTATAGACACTGAAATCAAGGTGTGTTTTTCCTATATTTTAAAGAGTATTCTGTACTATAAATATATAAGGTATATTCTATAAGGAGTATTAATCAATGGGCTTCATCTTACTAAAAAAATTTATTTTATACAGAAATTCTATTTGTATTTTTAACTATGAAGTGATTAAAATTATGGGAAATAAAAGGAAACTATAAGTTGTATATCATAGGAGGGTACAAATAATGGTCAAGTTGGTGAGACTAAATGCTAACGTTTGTTCTTGCCTGAGCTCTACGTGATCTTGAGTACTGAAAACGGGTTGTGACTAAAAACAGACTCCTAAAAAATTGTGAGACATTTGGAATCTTCAAAAGCATAATACACAGAAGGAGAAAAAGCAGTTTTCCAGCTGTTCCAGAGAGCTCTGTCCAGCTCTGGCTCCCTGAGGGCACCAGCGCTCCAGCAGTGAGGCCAGTAAAAGTGGCAGCAATGACATTGTTGGTGACATAACAGATGAAGTACTTTCCCAGAAGAAACCCTACCAGAGCCTAGAAAATCAGGTAGCTGCAGACTAGTCCATGAACACACACAAGACATCATCCCCCTGCCTGGCATTCCAGCAATTCTTAATGGGACTTGTATGGTGTTGGAGTCTATATCAGCTTGTAAGACAAGAACCAGAAAAACAAGATTTACAGATTTCCTCATGAGACAGAGGAGGTACCTCCTGCTCTTCCTAACCTAAAATATTCTTATGAGGATAACATGAGGTATTACATATGAAAGTGATTTACAATAGAAAACCTCAACAACTACTATATTATACACAGAAACTATGCAGCAAATAGGAAGAAAGAAAGGAAGAAAAGGAGGGAGAAGGCAAGAAAGAAAGAAGTAAAATGAAGATACTTATTCATATGGTTGTTACTACACATTGAAGAATTTAGTCAAATTCCCAATGAAGTTTTCCTAGTGATGCTCATCTACTTTGGCCATTCTTTTTCCAACCTTTTCCTTTTTGATATTGTATCCTTCAATTAGCATCTTAACTATAACAGTCCTCAACCTTAATCATCTAGACAACAAAATTTATTATATCTGGGCAAGTAGCATCTATCTCTCTCTGATTGCTTTTTAGAACTCTGAGAATTGGAAATGCCTAGTAAAGAGGTATAATCAATTCTCAGTCCCTTACCCACACGATCATTGGATGAAGGCTATGGGATACAGAGTAAAAAGACTACTAAAGTTGGAATAAGAAAAATCAATTTTCATATCTCAGCACCAACACTTAACAAGTATGTAACTTTGGCCACCAAACTTAATGTATCTGAGCCATTTCTTATCTGACAATAAGGAACATGTACTGGGCTGAAATTCTTTGCAAATTAAACAAGATAATGTATAAAAAGAATGCTTGCACATAATAGATTGTATATGTTAGGCACATTTGAAGTTAATAAATTTTAAACGAATGTTCTTTAACTAGTATGCAAGCCAAATATGCCCCCAAAACAAAGACAACAGTGTCAGAACACAGCACATTCCCAATTTGAAAATTTACCCTGCACTAATATATTTTAAAATTATGTTCTGCAAACACAGTGAAAGCAGGGCCTGCCTCCATGTGATACATGAATATGTCTTGTTCATGAGTTGTTTTATGTGTATGAGTTTTGTGTCCTCAAATAAATTATGAGCTTATTGTGGGCACCAGGAATATCTTATGTTTTCATAGATTCTTTGATAAATGGCATAGTGCTGGAAGCAGATTTTCAATATGGTGAATTGATTTGTTGATGGATACAAAGCAACTGTCTAGGAACAGGAAAATTGGAGCCCTTCTATAATTAGAAAAACCCAGCAATTTGGAGCATCTGGATGGCTCAGTTGGTTGAGTGTCCAACTTTTGATTTAGGTTCAGGCCATGATCCCAGGGTCGTGAGCATGATCCTGTGCTGAGCTTGGAGTCAGCTTGAAATCCTCTCTCTCCCTCTGCCCCTCCCTGCCCCTGGTTGAATACAAGCACATGCACACACTCTTTCTCTTTCTCTCTCTGTCAAAAGAAGAAGAAGAAGAAAAGAAGAAGAAGAAGAAGAAGAAGAAGAAGAAGAAGAAGAAGAAGAAGAAGAAGAAATTTTGTATTTAATGTTTTTGATTAAATTGTCATCTGTCCTTTTTCTCCTTTAATATGAACATAGACCAAAATGTTAAACCAAGGTCACCATGTAATAAAATAATCACAAGTGACATATGTCTTTCTAAATGGAGGGGGAAAATCATATAGTTTCTTATCTATGTCAACAGAAAAAAAGTACAAGACAGCCACAAGATGTATATGTGGGTGTATATATATAAAATTTTTAAATTTAATTCTAACTAGCATTGTCTCTTTAAAGAATTAAACTTAGGATAGTTTGGCTGCTCCTGCTCTCCAGGATAAAGGGTCATTTCAAAGATGATTTCTTTTAGGGTTAGGATTAGGGTTAGTGTTTAGGTTGGCATTGAGATCAGGCTGAAATCTGAACCTCCTCTGTCTATACTTCAAATGGTACTGTCTCCACTTCCCAGCTTACCACCTTCTGGCTCCTTGAGTGCTACATAGTTCTCTATGCAAAAGGAATGCAGTTTGTTCCTGTATGAAACATTCCCAAGTTTCTCTCTAAAATATTCCCTTGCTGATCAAAATAAATAAAGAAGAGAATAAGTATCAAAATAAAGAAAATAAAAGGGGGAGATGTCTTTATTGATTTTAGAGCTCCTATTCAATTATTTCATTGGCACATGGGACAACTACTTTCCTTTAACTATTGTTTGTTAAATTTCTGGGCTCAAGAATAATCGGTCTAAGATATCATCCCGCTTCAGAGAGCTCTGCTTCCAGTCCTCACACTACCTAACCAGGTCTTTATTTACACTATTCCTCTGAGGACGCTTTCTCCCCAGGAGAGCAGGGCTGCTCTCTGAGCCCTAGAATCATTGTGTTCATCTGCATATCTTGATCCTCCCCAGACATTCCTTCAAACTTGATCTTTTTCTTTCCAACTTTCCAAATTTCATATTCTTTTCAAAATTTAAATGCAAATTATGATAGCAGCTATGTACTTGTCTCATCCCCAGGGAAACTACCACAGCCCAGCGCCTGCTGTAAATGACAATACTAGAGAGAAAGTGTGTGTGATGCACCATAGCTCCTGACCCAGGGGTTGGCTTGTGACCTGCGACATGATCTGGTGTGCAAATGAGCAGGATAATCACAAGTTCCTTCTCTAAAATTTGAATTAAGAAATAGAAGAAAGTGGCTCACAGAAGCAGGATATTTAAGAATGTAAGTATCACAGAAGCAGGGGACTGAACAGGCAAAAAGTTGTGAAGAAAATATGAGTACAAACTCAGATCTAAAGAAAAACAAACAAAAGGAACAAAAAAAAAAACAAAAAAAGAAAGAATAGTCTAGTGGAAATATATTTGGCATGGGGGCACTAAAAGGAACTGGCTATGTGAATGAGGGGCACTGGAGTCAGCAGTCAACAAGTGCTATTTAGACTCCTACCTCTGTGTGTTCTGGCTGTCCCAGGATTTGTGATTCACTGGAGGCATCGCACATGTATGTGATTAGGTACTGCTCACTGGCCTTCACTTCATTAAATTATCTTTACCACCAGATTAAAGCATCTTGAGCTCTAAGGCCCTGTCTCTCTCTTATTCTCTCTTTCTCTCTCTCAAATACCTAGTACTAAACAGTATTTGACACTTAGTAAATGCTAACTGATGGACTCAAAACAACTCTGAGACCCTATAAATTAATCTCTATCCAGAAATACACAAGGTAATCGTTCCAATCTTGTTATAAAGACCTTATAAAGTGACAAGGAATGTGATTTAACTCCTAACATGTTCATTTCCTCCTTTTTGTCATTATTATTAAGGCTTGGCAAAAATAAAGCACAGCATAGTTGAAACCAAGTAAGAGAAGAATTTAACCCATTGGTATTTGAGGATGATAAATGGCAGGAACTTGTCACAACTTGTTTATATGAAGAGAGGGGGAAAAAAACTATTCCTCAGATGTAAGAAACAGCAGAACAGAATAATACTCCTTATTTGATTATCTCTTCCTACCACTTAACTCTTTCAAATGGAAGGATGCCAAACACAAATTCAAATTTTTTAATGAAAAAAACATAATACTTAATATAAAATGAATCATATCTGCCAGTTACAGGAAAATTTCAGAATAATTCCTTGGTAATACGAAATCTGTATGAAATAGGTAAAACAGAAGTATTAATCTTCTTGAAATTTGAAGATAGCTATTAAGTTACCATTCAGCCTCTTGTTTTGTCAACTAAATAGCACTAGCTTCTTTAGTTTTCAGACACGTCATATTTTTTTATCCCTTTAATCACTGTGGTGGGTCTTTTCTGAACCAACCAATTTCTCTACATCCTTCTCAGGTAATTTTCATGACTTTACAATGGCTTGTGTTTAATGGCAGAGTGAGCCAAAAGAATCAAAGATTTATTTGGCTCCTATTGGCTTGTATTACAACAGTGACAGAATGTTCTGGCTTACAGACAAGGAGGAAACAATAAATTTAGCATGTCTGACCTTCAGGAAAGTTTTTGATGCTATTACGAATACCATTTTATTTAGCAAGCCACAAAGTTAATCATCTTCATTACATAATGGACAGGAGCTCATGGGGCCTCACCCTTTCACTTCTATTCTTTGTAATCCTGAGCCAAATAGAGTGGCCTCTCTTACCTATTTCTAAATCTTTGAGGACAGTCTGACTGATGTCCTTTTTGGTGCTCTCATAAAGTATAACCTCTTAGATCCTGGGTTTTTTGTGCTTATCACATGGATGAAACAGAACACGCTTCTGAATCTTCCTGCTACCTTATAAAGAATAACATCTTGACAAGTTTCACATAAAGTTTATCCAGAGGAATGCAGGAGAGCAAAGCAGAGTATAAAACAAATGGGAAAATTTCAAAACCACAAAGATAAGTTCTTAGTATCCCTCAACTTAGTATCCTGAAATCAACACAATGAGTTGATATCTTAATTTGCTTATCATAAATGTTAGTCATTACCTTGATCTGTACCCAAAATAGTCCCTCTGGTATTTTCCACATTCCTAAGAAGCAACATAGATGAGGTATTCAATAGGGAGTTTAGTACACCAAGGTTACTGTTGATTTTGGATTTGTGAACGTTAGGCAAGATAGTCAATCTTCTAGACTTCATTTTTTCATTCAAATGACATATACCGAGTACCCAATGTACCACATAGCCTCCTAAGATCTCAACTTTACAAATAAAGAAGTTGACTTTGATGACTCCAAAGTGCTCCTACTGAGGCCAAAGAAATTATGCTTGGTTACACTTTGGCAATCTCATTTTCTTCTGAGTATTTCTTTCTCTGTTCCTATTCTAAGGTGCTTCACTTTGCAATAATCACAAATTCTCAACTGAACCTGGTACTTCTAAATGCTTAGCTAATTAAGTGGTCCTCTTCAATTTAAAAAGAGATTATATGTCCTGTTGTATAAGCCATTCCAACTTGCATATGTAATATTTTGAGAAGAGTAGAAAAGTTTGTATTCTCACACCCTCAGTATCTATTGATGAAAGGTCTTGCCTGAAAGCTTCCTGAGGGCAACAGTTAGGTCTCACACAGCTCCCTCAGCAGTTATCAGTGCCCATTGTACCTTGGCCTGACTCATTAATTAGTAGATGGACAGGATTTGAACTTGGGCTTCTGGGCCCAGAGCTCATGCCTGGACCACTGCCTGCAGGGGGGCCTGGGCCAGGTTTTCACCAGCTGGTGCAGTCAACAAATGTATCACTTATAGTTATAGTGATATGCAGAAATAGGATTCCTGACTCAAAGGCCCCAATTGAAAACTCACACCCAAACATGTCCATGTACATGTTTTGGGGGACAGACAGAGTACAGGAACAGGAAGGTATGGAGACAAGGGGGGCAAGAAATATAGTATAGATCCACATTATTTGCAAATTCTGTATTTTTCAGTTGGCCTACTTGCTAAAACGTATTTGTAATGCCAAAATCGATACACCACTTGTGTACTCATTCCTGGACAGATGCAAAGGAGTGACAAGTTTGAGCCACCTGACATACACATTCCCAGCTGAAGGCAACCTCAGCCTTTTTATCTCAGGTCTCACAGGTGAAGTGGTTGAGTATCTTTCAACAATGAGATTTGGTCTGGAGGCTAATTTGTGAAAGTACAATTAGAGGGAAGAGACAATGACTGCAATTATAAACCTCATTGTTATCTTTCACATCGAGCAATTGTTCAAAGACACAAAAAGTATTTTATGCTTTGTGTGCTAGAAAAACATGCAAATGTTATTAAATTTAGAATTTTTGCATATGTAGAATACAGACATATATTAACCACTTACATTTCAGAAAAATATAGAGCAGATACAGATTCTATAGCTTATGAGAATATAATGAAGAATAGATATAGAAACCAGTGATTGAATACTATTACTTTATAAGCCAACCAGAACTCTCACTCTCTCTAATATGTATGTATATATTTAATCAGTGGTACCATCATCACTAATATATGCTAGTATCATAGTAGATAATTTCAGCTGTTATTTTCAACAAAGGTGCAATACAATTTAATTTATTCTAGCCAAGGAAATAAATGATACTTATTAGAGGTGTGAACTTGAATATAGGACTTCACCACTTTGAGCCTCCATAAAGGGAGAATGTATGTCTATGTGACGTTTTCAACAGAATGCTTAGCACAAATTTAGGGCTCAACAAATTTTAGTTATATTTACTTGGAACGTGGCCTAATAGTTGTGTGTGTGTGTGTGTGTGTGTGTGTGTGTGTGTGTGTGTGTGTTTATGTAATAGTTCATATATTCAAACTTGCATCACCTAATCCTGACTTATCAATCACAGGTTTATTTTGAAGACTTTCCTACCCATAAAATGGGTAGACTCACTTCATTAATTCAATACGTATCTCTGTATAAAGATCATATTAAAAACTAAGGAAAGTTCTTGAACATCCAAATCATAGAATAATTGATCCACATTATTTGAAAATTCTGTATTTTTCAGTTAGCCTACTTGCTAAAATGTATTTGTAACCCGAAAGTCAATACACCACTTGTGTACTCATTTCTGGACAGATGCAAAGGAGTGAGAAGTTTGAGCCACTGGACATGCACATTCCCAGCTGAAGGCAACCTCTGTCTTTTTGTCTCAGGTCTCACAGTGTAATCACGTATCCTTTTGGAGGTCTATTTGGTGCCATGTTTTCCACATTTTGTGCTTTTTGTTGACGATTTGCCCTTTATAATGGCCCCCAATTGTACTACTGAAGTGCTTTCTAGTGTTCTTCTGTGCAAGATGGCTACAGTATGCTTTATGGAAGAAGCACCTGTGTTGGATAAGTTTCGTTCAGGCATGAGTTATGGTGCTATTGGTTTTGAAATAAATCTTAATGAATCAACAATGTTTATTACATTATGTGTCTTTAAACAGAAAAACACCTAAGACAAATGTATATACTGATCGGCTGATGAAAATGTGAACAAATGTTCCCAGGAACTTCTTAATCCTGCACTTCCCCTAGAGCGTCCCATAGTACAGTGTTGGGGGATAAAGTGGTTACTTTGCAGAACGTAACTACTGTGAATAATGAGAACTGACTCTATTTGATTTTTACAGAGTTTATCTGTGGTGATAGACACGTAAGGCAATATAAGCAAGAGCAGCAGAAAGACTGATTGATACAGTTGCGAAATAATACCCAGAAGCCAATTATCCAAAGCTCAGTTTCTGAGCCTTAAGACTGAAAATAAGAAAAGGCCTCTAAACAGCAGAGCTTTGGTGACTGCCTGCTTCTCCCAACCTACGGCCACTTACAACCCTGGGCTCTTTCTCCCACATAATCATGGTGAGTAGGATATGAGAATATGGCTACTGAAGTGAAGGGCAGTGGGTGGTGATTCGAGAGGCACAGAACAAGAACTGGCTATCACGGTTGGCTCTGAGGAGGCTGGAAGTCAGCGAGAACTAAGCTGTGATGTCTAAGCCTGGGAAACTTGATGGTTAGTGATACAGTTAAACCATTTTATCATAAAGTCTTTGCAAAAACAGTTACTCACCTATTATAGTCAATATGTGCATCAACAGGGAACAAGGTAAAAATCAGAATTGCAGTCATTAACATAATAAAACTAGTCTTACTTCTCTTTTTTGAAATGTGTGCCTCCTCTAATCTGACAGTATTATCTATTCAATTTATCTATTCAATATTAATTCAATTAATGAAACCAATTAATTCTATTAATCTATTCAATTAATTCAAGTAAGTACTTACTCTGTGTAAGCATTCGATGTTGGAGCTGTAAGATGAAATGAGATACAGCTGTTGCGGACTTGGAACCCACAGTCTAGTGCAAAAGACAATTACAGCACAATCTCATATGCTCATGGGAGCAGCTGAAAAGTAGGTGATTTTTTTCCCCCAGTTACAGCAGGTCATAGAGTGGGAGTATGTCCTGATAGTAGAAACTGATGAATGGATCCTTAGGCCTGAGACTCAATTCATAATTTAATATGGTAGTAGAAGTTCTGGAACGTCAACCAAGGGATTCCCAAATTCTAAAGTGCATTCAGATCCTCCGGGAGTGGGGGTGGGGGTGGTGGGGGTGGGGGGTAGGGTGGGGAATGCTGTTAAAATGCAGTTTCTGATGCCACAGCCCTGGGGCAGGGCTGGAGACCAGCTCCTGGGTTTCATGCAACAAGCTCCTGGGCGTTATACCTGATGCTTATCTGCACACTACACCTGGGGTTACAAGGCCTCAGCGTACCAAAATTTGACCTGACGTTCTCGAAAAACCATTGGTTCTTGAGCCCAACCCCTGGATATTCAGACTCAACAGTCCCAGAGGGGGCCAACAGTGCCCAGTGATTCCAGTACAGATGGTGTTCAGGCAACACTTTTATATAGCACTGATTTAGGAGCGGGTAAATTGTTTTCATTAGCAGTTTCCTTCTAAGATTAGCACCTTTTCTAATTCCTGCCACCTGGACTGTATTTTTTTAAACACACCTTGTAATATTAGGAAGACTCAAAATAAGGCTGAAAAATGACAGTGTGCTCAAAATTAAAATGGAATTCAGAAGACAGCCAAATGTATTTATTTGAAAACAAATATTCAGTCAGCATGTATTATGAATCAATGTCTTAGGTATTGTACTAGGTGCTAGGGTTACAAAGATTGGGGAAAAAAGGAATGCCTGCTCTTGAAGTCCATTTCCGCTGAATAAATATGTACTGAATTCTGTGTGGGACATTGTTCTGGGCACAGGGACATCTCACAGGCTACTAGGAATAGTCATTTGTTCAGAAACTATTATGTAAACAAGTGAAATTATCTCTGGGTCTCCTATGATTGGTTCCAAACTTGTATTCTGAAACTTTTATTTTTTTCAACTTTTTAAAAGTTTTATTTATTTATTTTGAGAGAGATAAAGAGAGCATGAACAGGGGAGGGGCACAGAAAGGGAAAAGGAGAATCCCAAGCAGGCTCCATGGTGACACCCACAAACCACGAGATCATGACCTGAGCCAAAATCAAGAGTAGAATGTTTAACTGACTGAGCCACCCAGGCACGCCCTGAAACTTTTAAATATGTGTGCCATACAGAACATATTTTGCCCATTTTAACTATAATCACCGAGTTCACAAAGTGACAAAGCATTCAAGAAATCTTAATTTTATTTAAAAGACCTGAATTTATAAATTCCAAATGGTTGTTATAATGAATTGCTTATCAAAGATAACAAGTTGGTGACTCAAGCTTTATACTGTGTTGCAAGTCTTGTTTTTAACTATGTGGTCTGTTTTACTCTCGATACTCAAATTTCTACAATAGCTCTGATACTTTCTTATCTTCTATATTCATAGAAGAATCAAGAGTTTATTAGCAGAAGAATGTGAAATCCACAAAGGCATTCTACCCTTCCCCTGCCTGATTTTATTTCTAAATCATCTCTTTTAAATTAAAGCAAAAGACACAATATTTAAGACTGCTTTATCTTTAGTAATGCTGCAATGCCCAAACAATAAGTTTTTGTCAGATGCCCATGTCAAGTAATGGAAACGAAGCAAATTATTCCAATAAAAATCATTTTAGTTGCAAATAAAGAACCTGGTTTCTCCTAGGCAAAGTCTATGATCTGTAGCTCAAGAAAGATGAAGACTGTTCTGTTTTCATTTATGTGTCAAACATGATCGGTTAACCTTAAAAATACCAAATAAATGCCACAGGAAAGAGCACAATTTAAAATTCTTGGAGAAAAAATAATTTCAGGTATACTTCTGTAAGTAAAAGAGAAAAAGGGAATGTGGTAGGTTTGGGGTGATAAGTCACTAGTGACGCTGTACCGATGAAAATGTGAAGGCACAGGAAGCGTAGGAGTCAAGCTGCAGCCACATGGGGAGGAATAATTTACAAATGCTACTAGGGCAGCACATCACCCTTTGTTTTACCCTGATGTCTGCTCTGCAGGTCTGAAAATTCTCTCTGTTCCAGGAGTTCTGACCTCCAAAGAGTTTTTGAGATAGCACTAGAGAATAAAGTTTTCTCTTCAAAGCAAGGGTGGATGTAGTGCAATTGCTGACTTTTATTCAAGCTGATAGATGAGCAGACTCGATGTTCCCTGGGGCATAGCACTTCTATGATAGGGTTGGAGGAGCTTGATGCTTACTTGTCCTCATCCTTCCCTATCTGAGTGGCAGCCAATAATTATTTCCATTTTAGTGCCAATTACTTAGGTAATATAGGACCTGCATACCCACTTCCATTCTATCAAAAAGAATAAAGTTATATTTACATCAGTTACTTTTTAGTGGTCACAACAGGGAGGGGAGATAATCTTGTCCAAAAAGCAAACAAAATAGTGGCATTCTCAATGCATAAATAAAACCCTAATAAAATGAATGAAAAATCATGTTTTAGGGGCGCCTGGGTGGCTCAGTTGGTTGAGCGTCCGACTTCGGCTCAGGTCATGATCTTGTGGTCTGTGAGTTCAAGCCCCGTGTCGGGCTCTGTGCTGACTGCTCAGAGCCTGGAGCCTGCTTCAGATTCTGTGTCTCCCTCTCTCTCTGCCCCTCCCCTGCTCATGCTCTGTCTCTCACTGTCTCAAAAATAAATAAAAATATTAATTTTTTTTTAAAAATCATGTTTTAAATGATGGCCATAGTTACCATATAGATTTGCCAAATGATCTACTGAATTTTCAAAATTCTATTCCCTATTCTAGTCAGAATAATTCTGTGTACTTCACTACACTCACCAACCACCGCCCCCCCCCCCCCAACAATTTGTAGTAGCAATCGATTAGTTAGTACCTCTGGTATTTTTACTATTGTGTTCAATGCATATTATGATGAATACTAGCTATTAAAATTCCCAAGCCTTATTAAACCTTGTGTCCTTTGTTTTTAATATAAAAAATATGCATCATTACTTTCCCATGTTTAAAAAAGATGAAAAACTTACATTTTAACACTGAAATATGTTGCAAAGTAAAATCTGAAATACAGTAATATAATTATACTGCTGCCTTTTGTATCTGATCATACATGATAACACATAATTGAATGACTCCTGTACCAGAAGAATCACAACTATGGAAAAAAGACAAAGAGCCTAATTTATTCTGACTAATCAGGATTGATGTTAATTAAAAAAGAGTGCAAGATAATGACTTCTCATTACTACCTGATAGATGGAAATAGATTGTTCTTCTTCTAGGTAAAATAGCAATTAAGCAACTTTTTAAGAAAGATTTATTTTCAGAAGACTTTCTTCAAAAATTGGTGAAGTATTCATATAAAGGCCTTTTTTATGACATCAACCAAAAAAAAAAAAATGGATTTCACCAAAGGCTGTTTATTCTCTGGTATTTGTCACTTGTTGGACACGCATGACATAAGGACAGTATTTGAACAGGTGGTAATCAGAACAAAACTGAGTTGCATTATTTTGTAGAATGCTTCACATTAAAGAACATAATCTAGTGAAGTGATCTGGAGCTCAAATTCAAATCCCAGTTCCTTCATCAACCAGCTCTGTGACCTGCACCAAGTGTTTTGACCTCTTTAGGGCTTAATTTTCTCATCTGTAAAATTTTTAAATAATAGGTCCTGCTTCTTAGAGCTGTTGTGAGTATTAAGTAAAATCATCTATGTAGTAATCATTGCACACAGCATGGCACAGGAAAAAAGCTAAATAAATGTTAGCTATTGTATTAGTTTTTTATTGCTGTATAATAAGTCACCCCACACTTAGTGGTTTTAAACAATACCAATTTGTTATCTCACAGGTTCCATGTGGCAGTAGTCTGGACACAGGTGAGCTGGGTCCTCTGCCCAGAGTCCCCCCAGAGAAAGGGAAGGTATTAGCTGGGGCTGCAATATGGGGCTCAGGATCTTCTTCCAAGCTTACCTGTTGTTGGCAGAATTCATTTACATACAGTTGGGAGACTGAGGCCCTCAGCAATTAGAGGCTGCCCCTACTCCCTCCCACGTGACCTTCCATTACACTGTGGTTTGTTTCTTCAAAGCCAACAGGAGTGCACCTGCTGCTACTCCTCTCCCTGACTTCTCCCATCTCAACTGCTAAATCCTTTTAAAAAGAGCTCAACTCATTATGTCAAGTCCTCCCATGATAATCTTCTTTTGATTAACTTAAAGCCAGCCAATTAGGACCTTAATTACCCCTGCTAAATACTTTCCTCTTTGTCAGATGGGGTAACTTAATCATGGAAGTGATATCCCATTATATTTACAGTTCTCACCCACATTCAAGGGAAGGTGATCCCTACCAGGGGCATGAATGTGAAGCCAATCTTAGAACTCTGCTTACCACAGCTATCTTGTTGTTGTTGTTGTTGTTGTTGTTGTTGTTGTTATATTAAATGCTAACTAGAGTGTCTCTCCTTTAAAATGAGTCTGAGGCATATGATTCAGTTATACCTGAATTTTTCAAACACCTCCATTGTAAATATAATTTGCATGTATACATTTGAGACAATGATATTTGAATTTTTTAGAATTCTACACATCTCTCAGTGATTTGTCCAAGCTAACTTTTCCAGACATTTACATTAAGATGAAAAAAATAATAGCAGCAGTGCAAAGGAAGATAACCACACAATTATAAAATACCCTCATACAGGCTCAGAAACAATGCTTACAATATAAAAAGGATTAAACTATAGAAACATCAAAAAAGCTATAACTGAATAGTTATGGAAAAAATTAAAGAAAATAATGATTATTTACACTCCCAGAGATTGGTTGCCAAAGGAAATTACTACCTACAAAATATGTATGTATATACACACACAAAACTGCACAAATAATAATAACAACACTATTTGCAAAACCAA
This sequence comes from Acinonyx jubatus, assembly GCF_027475565.1. Classification (NCBI taxonomy): domain Eukaryota; kingdom Metazoa; phylum Chordata; class Mammalia; order Carnivora; family Felidae; genus Acinonyx; species Acinonyx jubatus. The sequence goes on from NC_069384.1 coordinate 52,919,150, forward strand.
AAGAAAACAATTGAAAAAAAGTTTGTAATGGATAGTTTTGATTTTGAAAGAAAGAAAAGACCTTTTCACTATTACCAGGATTACCATAATCAAAATTAGGCAAATTAGTAAATAAAATAATTATTAATTTAGGAACTGAATTAAAGCATATTTGGGGAACTAAGTTTATAGTTTAACAAAATATAAACAATTACTGAAGTAATGTTTTGAAAAAATATAATCTTTAAAAATGTTATCAAATAATTTAACAATGGAACCTCTATATGTGTATGGCAATTCATGTCTTTTATGGAAAAAAGAAATAGGCCAAGATGAAAACAGTATTTCAGAAATTCCTGCCCGGGGGCAGGGGGGGTGGGTGCGGTAAATCGCAGAATTAACTGTGAAAGAATCTATTGAGCTGGACAAGGAAAACAATCAAATTGCTGGAGTTAAATGAGTTAAGGTAAGAAATTTAGGGAGCTATATTCAGATCAAAGAGTTCTTGTAGAAAAATAGAGCAAACAAGCAGACAGTAGAGCTGCAAAATAATTTACATTTTTGCTTCCACAAAATCAAGAGAAATCGTACCAAGAAGTCCAAATAACAGTGAACTGCACATGGACCTCTCCCAGTGAACTTGGTAACACGGTCTTCATCTCATGGCAATGATTTATAATGAGGGAAATTTTCATACAAACAAACTAACCCTTAGTGATAGAATCTAATCAAAGCAGGCTCACCTGGGAGGAAAAATTTGAAGTCTTCAGGGGTTTTGTGAAGAAGATAAAGAATGAGATCATTAAATATGAGACCCAAATATGATTTATGTATAAAACAGCTCAATTAAGTTAATATACCTTCGAGATTCCAGATATTGAATATATTTATAGTTTCTGCCATTGATTTAGTCATGGTCAATACTATTGAATCAAATAGGCTAATCACACACTGTTTCACTGGTTCTTTCCTTGGGCTTTGCTTCCTCAAGGAAATTTGTCCTGGGAAAGACAAGAGAATGTTCTATTCATTGCCATTGTAAACAGGCTTGGGACAGTCTTAATTGCTGTTTCCAATATCTGTCAGGGAGAGGTAGGGGTAAAACAGAAAACACTAGAAAAAAATTATATAAGAAAAAAGATCCTTCTAAAAATTAAATATCCTCATTATTTTGAAAAATATATACCAATGAAAATTACTAATGCATGTCTATTGCTGTGCAGAATACTGCCCACCCCCCACAAAGATAACCGTACCCTGATGCCTGGAACCTGTGACCATGTTACCTTACATGGCAAATCAAACTTTGGAGATGCGATTAAGGTTAACGAACTTCAGATGCGGAGATTATTCTGCATTATCTGAGTGGTTATCAAGCTAGTCACACAAGTCCTTGAAAACAGTATTGTTTTTTGATGTGGTCAGAGAAAGAGGTGTAATGAAGAAGTAAGAGTCAGAGGGATATGACATTGTTGGCTTTGAACCCGAAGGAAGGGAGCCACCAGCCAAAGAGTGTGTATGGCTTATAGAAGATGGAAAAGGCAAGGGAACAAATTTTCTCCTAGAACCTCCAGCACTTCTAACTTGATTTTAGCCCAATAAGACCTGTGTGTGACTTTTTTTTTTTTTGAGAGAGAGAGAGGGCACAAGTAAGCAAGGGGCAAAGAGAGAGAATCCCACAAGGGGTTGAGGTGGGGGGTGGAGAGAGAGAGAAAGAAGCCAGGCTCACCTGGGCCTCATGTTTTTACCTGAAGTGGTGCTGGAGCTTACCCGAAATAGGAGACGAGCTCACCCAAAGCAGGGCTCGAACTCACCAACTGTGAGAACATGACCTGAGCCTAAGTCAGATACTTAATGACTGAGCCACCCAAGTGCCCAAGACCTGTGTGGGACTTCTAACCCACAAAACTGTAAGATAGTAAATCTGTGTTGTTTTAGGAACTAATTTTGTGGTAATTTGTTACAAGAACAATGAAAGACAACTATAATTACTAATGAAAATTTTGCAAACGTTACTCAGCTCAGGTGAAAAATAGTTCTCTCAGCAGAGAAGCAAAAGTTAAGTGTGAAAAAGAATCATGAAAGCAAGCCAATTATTGCTCCTATCTGTCCTCCTGCCCAACCAATGCCTATTACAACACCTCCATTAGGTTAATTGCCTTCTCAGAACGCCAGAAACTTATAGAGAGATAAGGTGTTACAGAAGGGAATGCCTGGGCCAAGGAATTCAATAAGTCTAGGCTTGAATTCGTACTCCACACATAGAAGATTTGTGAAAAGAAGAAACTATTTACAGAGCCTGAGTCTCAGTTTCTTTACCTCTATGATAAAGATAATTATGTCCAAAAGGTTGTCAAAATAATCAAATGAGTGAATAAATAATAGCCAATACATAGTATATCCTAAGTGAATTTTAGCTATTTATTATCATTGTCACTTTTTCTGGTGTCTTATATAAACCCTAGAAGTTGGATGCTTAGTCTAAAGCTCACATCAAGAAGTCACAGGATGGGAACAAATGTAAAGGCACCTAGTCTCTAATTACTATTTTTTTCACTACTGTCAGCAGCCTCCATTGGTCAAAAGATGACTTACTATATAAGAGTTCTCTAAATCACCATTTTAAATGTAAGGTACATATAACATTTGGACAAATTTTCATGCCCTTATCAAGGAAAGATTTTAATAGCATTCATAAAATCTGGGTTTCCAGAAATCTATGGACAATGATGTCTAAACTACTCTATTACTATTGTCAAAGTCATAAATCACCATTATTTATGGATCATCATGAATTCCATCTGAATGTAACCCTTAAATTGTGTATCTTACCTGAAATGTCACAAGATTGGGTTCTCTACAAGCACATCATAAATGGGGATTCTTGTGAAAGTGATTTATTGGAGATGTGCTCTCAGGAGGAGGCGACAGAGGCAAGCACAAAATGGCAGGAGAAGAAGGCTAAACATAGATTTAGTCTGTCCTGGAAATAAGTTTCAGCCTTATTCCACAGGGAGCTATAGAGCATGAATTATACCACAGACTTGAGCTCACCTTGGAGCACAGGGACCATTTGTGTACCCCTGTGTAGGGGTACATGTGACTTTTAAAAGTCAACAGATGCAGGAGCTCGAGGTGAGTGTACTGGGATGAGGGAGTGGGAGCAGTCACAACAGCATCCACTATAAAAGATCATCCCAAGGGCACCTGGGTGGCTCAGTCGGTTAAGCATCCGACTTTAGCTCAGGTCATGATCTCATGGTTTGTGAGTTCGAGCCCCACATTGCATTGAAAGCAAAGCCCACTTCAGATCCTATGTCCCCCTCTCTCCCTCCTGTGGGGGAAGCAGGGGGAGAGGGGGGGAGAGAGGGGCAAAGAAAGAGGGAGACACAGAATCCAAAGCAGGCTCCAGGCTCTGAGCTGTCAGTACAGAGCCCAACATGGGGCTCGAACTCAGGAACCGTGAGATCAAGACCTGAGCAGAAGTCAGACGCTTAACTGACTGAGCCACCCAAGCGCCCCCAAATAAAAACATTTAATAAATAAACATTTAATATATAAATAAAATTTAAAAAAAAGAAACTTAAGACAGTCTCCTCAACCTTTATACTTAGAGGAATAAGATGAACTTGTCTTTCTCTAGGGACATAAATAATATTGTACCAAATACTCTTTTGCTTTCTGTTGGCTCAAAGAGTGAAATTTTCTACATGAATTTTCATAAATGTTATTTAACCTCATTTACAGAGAATTACAGAAATGTAATTGAAATTGGTGATCTTCACTTTATTTTTAAACTTATTTTTTTAAATAGAAGAGCACTGATAAACGTAGACTTAGAAATAAATCAATTATAAAATAAATAATAATTGGCTCATTATCACTGATCTTTGAAAGTAATTGCATTTTTGTTTATGAATTCATAAGTCACTATTATTGATTTGCTGATATACAGATTAATGCAAATCTCAACATGCTGGATAATCTGTTTCCAGATAGGAACATGTGGCAAATAAGCACTACATTTTCTACTACACAACTAGATTCTAAAATCAACCTGTGAAGCAACAGAGGGAGTTGTTTAATAACATCCAGAGTGCAAGACCTGTCCTGGGAGTCTCCCTAATGAATCATCTCATCCCATATTCTTTGTCAAAACCTTAAATGAATTAAGTGTGTGGCTCACTCATAAGTGGGATGCACCAAAAGTAATTGAATGTGGTAATCAAAAATTTGTTAAACCTGTCACTGCACATCATTATCACCTTCAAATCCAACACAGCACAATTAGCTTACAATAGTTATAGTTGAATCAAGTCCACATTAAGGTGAGTGAGTAATGCACACTCTTCAGTAAATTAAATTAGACTCCAACTAGATGAACAGAATAAAGGCTGAACGTGTGAGTGGTATAAATAAGATAAAACACAGGATTTATGGAGTGCTAAACCTGTTTCCTAAAGCAATGTGGGCTAAATAGCCTTCATTACTGCCTTTTAACTAGCCGACATGCCATACATCAGGCCAGAGCCTAAAAATAAAAATCTACTTAACTCTGGCGCCTAGCTTGTGATTGATATGTAAAAGAAAACAATGAAATATGTAATCATTAATATAAAATAAACATCTTATTCTTCCCATTGCCACATAAGAGTACTGAAAATTACAAAAGAAGAAAACTAACAAACCCTATACTACCTTAAATTATAGAGAAGGCTTTGGCGGAAGAATACTCCATCATGCTCTCTCAGCTGATAGGTATTTTTAGTTAAAAATTATGGTTATACTCAAGGCAAAAAATTTACTACAGGATTTATACAATGGTGGAAATAATTTGAAATAATCGGTAAGGATATATTCACTTGCAAGGCAATTAAAAATTATATTAGTCTACATTGGTACATATACATACACACAAAGGTTTTAGGTGAAGATATGTGCTGGGGGGATGATTTATAATTTCCATAAATCTGATTAAATGCAACATAATAGGTATTTGTGTTTGGGATGCTCATAAATAAACACAAGACAATTGTGTAAATGTCACCTATAGCTCAGTTACAATACTCTATGAGGTCTGAAAATTTAGTATCTTTGATCCAGAAGTTATCTCAATTTCATATTATAGACGTGGAATGTACAAACTTAGACTGTTTGGGACTAGAAATTTAAGTAATTTGAAACTAAAAGTAAACCTTGTAAGTAGACTAGAATGCCCGTGTTTCCTACCAAGGTTATCTTCTCAGGATTATGGTAACTGAAAAATCAAATTAGTAATGATAGTGTCTTCTGGTCAATATGTCATGACAGCAAAAGATACTTACAGTCTTAGTAAATATGTTATTTCATTCAGGCTAAGTTAAAAATTAATGGGTCTCTTTGAGTTTCTTAAAACTGGCCTGTGGATCTCTTTTAGATAGTATATTTGGAAAAGTAATAAATATTGACAGGTTTTTATTTCCCCTAGCAGCCTCCACCACCACTTGCTGGATTTCGTATATCTCTGTTATTTTAGCACATTCTCCTCACATGTCACACATCATAGGACCAGTGCCTTCTGCATTGGTCATTTCCCGTTTTCTAACCGCCAGCCTCCTTAATCTCAATAGTGATGTCTGCAAATCTCAGTATAGAACTGCCTGCTTCTGGGACAGCTCCCCAGAGATAGTTAAACTCACCCTTCTGGATTCCTGTTGCTTGCAATAATAACATGACTCTTGGTGAGCCACTGATATTTTTCTGATATGTACTTTAGGCATGTTTTGGGGTCTTTGAGTTAGAACTGAACTGATAAATCCATGGCCTATTGACATTCAAACAACTGTATGATCTCTCATTTTTGTCTTTACCTAATGGTAAAACTGTTTCTTTTTATTTATTTGGAAAGCTGATTTGAAACTATCATATGTACATATAATAGTGCCTCGTATTTTTTTATTTTAAGCATTTCCCCTGGCAATTTGAAGGATAAGCGTATGTTTGAGGGAATACCATTACTTTGGGGTTATGAGCCGGCATGTATTTTTCTTTCCTAATCTGATCACTAGTTGTCCAGGGCCTACTGGTATTTAAGACATCTGTTTCCCTGGGGGTCGTTGTCCTTCACTGGCATCTTCACTGATACACATGTTAGGAGTATAGGGGGACCTTAAGTCCAATGTGGACATAAGTAGTTGTTGGATCTTTTTCTCCTGTATAAAAATAAAATCAGTGCCTAATATAAAAGCTATTGGAACTTTCCCCATACCATTTTCTTTTTTTGAAAATCAAAGATTGTGTATTTGAGTAAACTACATAACCTTATCTGTACTACTGACTCCGAGTGAACTAAATATTACTTGGTAAGGGTCCTGGCCTTAAAATCTTTCAGAAAAGATTTTAAACATCTAAGTAATTGACAGCATCATCATTTAAACATCCCCTGTGTCTACAGCACTGTACAACATTCTCTGGGTAGAGGTGCAAAATAAACAGAAGATGGATCCTACATTGGGGAATTTACAGCTTAATCAAGAAGTACATGTATGAAATAAAAGCCAATAGATGAAAACCATTTATAGATTAGTTCTTTGTGGTATGGCTTAAAGTCAGGCTAAGTCTTTAATGATTACAGAATACAAATATATACATTCGTAAAAGCACACATGCCTTCATCACATAAAACAAAAACACTCAGGCCGTCACACAGACCAGGATAAACCGTAAGAAAGGAGAGGTGCTATAACAGTAAATTTAAGCCAGTCAGTTTTCTTTAGTCTTAACACTGGAAAAATACCTATATTATGAATGAGGCTGCATGTGCTCAAAATATAGCCTCAGCTCTCAAGACTTACACAAAACTGGCACTTTGATACCATAGCAAGCCGGGGAATGACTCCAATGGTTTTAAGAAACAAAAATCTAAGATGGTTTTCATCACCTCTAGGTCTTTTCCAATTATTTCTTATAAACATTTTTTAAAATACAGTAACATTTTTTAAAAGTTTTAAAGTGAACACCTGCATCCTAACCACTGTGTTAAAGATTCCACAATTAACACTTTTCTAAATGTGCTTTATCACGTATCTATTTATCCATCCATCCCTCTATGCATCCATAAATCTACCTATATTTTGAAATGTATTTAGAAAAACATGGATGTATCGATCCGAATGCATTTCAAAATAAGTTGCAGGTACCTGTATACTTCTCACCTAAACATTGCAGCATATATATCATTATTTTTTAAACACTTTTAGGTTAGGGGTGCCTGGGTGGCTCAGTTGGTTAAGTGTTTGACTTGGCTCAGGTCACGGTATCACGATTCGTGAGTTCAAGCCTTGACTTGGGCTCTCTGCTGTCAGTGCACAGCCTGCTTTGGATCCTCTGTCTCCCTCTCTCTTTGTCTCTCCCCTGCTATTCTCTCTCTCTCTCTCTCTCTCTCTCTCTCTCTCTCTTCCTCCCTCTCTCTCTTCAAAAATAAATATTTTTTGAAAATTTAGGTTAAATGTACTGCTATGAAATGCACAAATCTTAACAATACAATTCAATAAGTTTTGGCAAATGCATAATCTATATAACCTAAACTCTCATTTTTAAAGATCTACCCTTAGTACTTTGATATATCAAGGGGTAGATATCTTCCAGAATGTTCCTGCAAGTCCCTTCCCAATTAATGTCTACTCCTCTCAGAGACTGCCACTGTTTCATTTTCTTCCCACCAAACATTAGTTTACTTGGTCCAGAATCTTATAAAGATAAAATTGTATAATATGAAAATGTTGTTTAATGTTTCTTTCACTCAGTATATTTTTTGAGATTCATCAATGTTGCACATAAGTACTGTTTTATGTCTTTTTATCACTAAGTAGTACTCCATCGTGACTACACCGTAGTCTGTTTATCCATGTGCCTCTTGATGGGTATTTGTTTTCAGCTTTGGGCTATTATGGGTGCAGTTTCTCAGACTACACAAGGCTTTCTGTGGGTATATTTTTTATTTCTCTTTGAGTAGAACCGATGAATCCTAGAATAGGTATATGTTCATTTTCTACAAATCCTTGAGGCTTTTTTCCAAAGTGCTAGTAATATTTTATATTCCCACCAACAGTGAATTAGAGTTCCAGGTGCCCTACATCCTTACCAACATTTGGTATCATCCATACTTTTTTTTTTTGGCCATTCAAGTATACATATAATTGTATCTCTTTGGGGCTTTAATTTGCACTGACAATGATTGTACTAGTGTAGGTCGAAACAGAAAATAGAAGCCGCACTGTGGGTTAAACAACCAAAGTACAATATGAAGAATTATCAACCCATGATAAAAGAATAACTATAACAGATATAAAAATGTTGTGTGGTACTCTAGGACTGAAAGAGAATGTCCAAGGAAGGACAAAGTCAGAAAGAAACTCCCTCCTCAAGGCTGAGGTTCATACCTTGTTGAAGAAAGTATAGTTTAGCCCACCAGATAGTAAAACATTCCCTGGTTTGTCCAGGCTAAATCTGTCCTGTAAAATTGGCCAGCACAAAGCAGTGTCCCACAGTGCAGGTGGGAGCAGGCTATCTGTTTCCAGGCCAGGGGCCTGCAGATGGGGTGGCGATCCCCCAGCCCAGGACATGTTGGGCCTGTAGAGAGAGCAGCAGCAGGGTGGAATCCTCTGGGTCTCAGGGGGCCACACAGGTGTCTGCAGTGGGAATCAGAATGCTTAGGCCAGCAGGAGGTTTTTGGGGTACTGGTTTCCCTATTGAGGGTTTTGGGGAGGTAATCATCAATCCTGGCCGAGACTGCAAGGCTTCCTTGGATCCAGGGCTCTGGGCCTGCACTGTAGCAGAGGTACACTGGATGTCCTTCCAGCCACATCAGCCACCCACCATGCAGCACCAGGAAACTACAAGGGAGCCCTTCCTTCCTGTGATGCTCCTCCAGTGCCCTCTATTGAGAAAGGTTAACATTGTGCTCATTTTAAGGAAAAATGCTTAAAGGAACCCTATTATTATCACAGAGCATATACTGATGGGGAAATCTGGAGCTGAGTGGCAATAAATTGTTAACTGGCACAGTGACCATTGACAACTGTAAACTTTTTCATGTGATTTTGTATATCGTCCTTTGTTAAGTGTGTCTGTTTAAACCTTTTTTTCCCCTAAGAATCTCACTTTTAGCACATTGATCTTGCTTCAGCTTTATCCGGATGCATGAATAGCTACAACAGAGAAGCACACCCCACACTTTCTTCTGCATTCTGTTACATGGTTTTGATTTGTACAAAGAATTGCTTCAATAGACTCTGATATCTAATCTCTATCAGAAAACATTGCTTACTATAAAAAACATTGTTGGAGAAGGTTCTTAATATTATGGACGAAAAATAGCATAGAAAACTGTTAAAAAAAGCACAGCATGGGTAGGAGAACTGACTTTGAAACCAGATCACGTATGTTGAAATACAGCTTCTCCACTGACTAGCTATGTAGCTTTGGGTAATTTGCGTAGGATCACTGTGCCTCAGTTTCCTCACCTGTCAAAAGGGATAACAGGTTGTTGTAAGGAATACCTGAGTTAATATTTATAAAATTTTTCAAATCGTTTCTAGCGCATAGTAAGTCCCAAAAGTGTTTAAATATGTTTTTGTACATACTTCATATTTACATACTTATTTTTATTAATTATTATGCTGTTAATAATATATTGGTATACAATAATGTTAGTATAAAAGTACGTTTAATATACTCATATTAATACATTATATTTATGTATAAAAATTTAAATGTAGGTTAGCTAGTGACAGCACTAGCTAATACTTTACTGGGCACTTTCCATGCACCAGGCACTGTGCTAAAAGCTTTGCAGGTATTATCTCACTGAATAATCGAAAAACAAATCCTTTCAATGCAGATATGATGAGGAAGTGAAGTCTTAGATAAGTTCAGTGGGTTTTCCATCAAAATAGTGGATTCAGTTTTAGTGTAAAGTCCACTCCACACCCCACTTCGCCTTCACCCCAGCCAACTCCAACAAGCAAACACCAATCCTCCATAAAGTATAACCATATAAAATAAAGGAAAATTACCATAAGAAACAAACAGATAAGTCAAAGTTACACAGGTGAATGGAACTGACTCTGAAAAGAACATAGGGTTTTGAAGCTTACATACCCTTGTAGGACTAGATGTTAATGCCTCTGTTAAGTCAGTAGATGAAGCCTCATACCGGTACACAGTGGAGTGTCGTGTGTAAGCTCTGCATGAACCACAGTGGGCTGACCATCCATGAAATAGGAATGAGGCGACTCACTCATTGGCTACAGAAAATGGCAAAGAAACTAAGCTGTTCATCAGGAGCCATGGTCTGAAGAAAGAGTTTTGTATAAGAAATCAAGCCCCAAGCCCCACACCATCAACTAATACTGGATCTGAAGTTATACTACCCAGATGGAGACCCCATGATATAAAACTGGCAACATGCACATTTCCCAGCAGCGGAAAGCAAAACTCCGTAGGAGTGTCCCCATAACCCAGAGCAGGTTAAACAACCATGGGAGAGCAAGTGCTACATCCATATTCACAAGAAAAGTTTACAAACTGCACAAGAAAACAAATCACTGTGACAATCAACAGAAACAACCACCTGGAGAACCCAAACTTTTAAAAAATGTAATAATGGAATAAAATTAAAGAGACATGTAAGTATGTTAAGTAAGTACGTTCTCTTAATCTTGACCTGCACACAATGTTCTACAGTCACAGAAATTTGCCCAAGAATATAATCTTACACTCTTTACAACCCAATCGACATGAAAACTTTTACTTATGTAAACTCAAAATTTTAAGAATTTGTATTTCTTTTTCTAGGAAGGCTAAATTACAGATTGGACAAGACTCTCAGAGAATCAGGTAGTAGATATCTTGTTCCTTATATGATCACTTTTACAGAAATGAAACTTTGGATTTTTTTTATCTACTATGTATCAAGAGACTAAGAAAATAATCTTAAAAAATAGATTTCTGCATTTAGTCCAGGGTTCAGTTAATACATTTGAGATTTGCCTATCTATGAGATTATTCATTGTGTTGTCACACATGCATGTGCAGGTGTATGTGTGTTAAAATTTCTTCCAGATTTAAATAACTTGTGTTTTTTCAAAGCAAAATTTCTTATTTGTTTTCTTTTCTTTTTTTTTTTCTTTTGGGAATCTTGTAACTGAACATTTTTTCCTTTTGAGTTAGTTCCTTGAAAACTCAAGGCCAAATTGGGAAGGATGTCCTTTTAGTAACATTGTAAGCTTTATGGCATGGTTTCGTGTACCACCAGTTTCATAGTATTTTCTTATTCTTATTTTTCTTTCATTCCCAATTTCTTAATTTTATATGCCTATTGTACAATATTCCTATAGCTTATATAAAATCCCTTTAGGAAAAGAAAAATCAAGGTGTGTGTGTGTGTGTGTGTGTGTGTGTGTGTGTGTGTGTAGTATTAAATTTCACCTAATGATGTTTTCCTTGATTACATTTTTCTTAAAATATACATTATAGCTATCTAAAATAGCGCTTCTTTGACCAGTGAATGAACACTTCCATTTTACCACATCTGAAGTTAAATTTCAAAGGTCATAAGATTTACTGATCTCAAAGATCACCTCAACCATCCTTTATCTTTAGAGAGTATTATACCTGTATTATTACAGTTCTAGGGCCGTTTATTTTATTAAAGTTTATGTTTTGATAGATGAAGAATACTGTGTACCTACTCTTACAAACAGACACTCACCCAGGGTTAGTAATGTCAAAGAAAAACTGCACCTGATGGAGTTAAATTGGTAAGGAAGACTTATTCAAGTCTATTTGCAAGAGAGGTCAAGACTACTGCAATAAGGGAAAGAGACTGAACTCAACTCCTCTAAAAGAGAAGGCAGGAAGGTTTTTAAGGGAGTGAGCTAGTGGAAAAGTACCAGAGAATGTTAGGAGAGAAGTTGGTCAATATGATTAGACAGTCTGCGTTTGCTAATTGGCACTTCCTGAAGCTAGGCTCCTATCCTCCCACAGAGACTGGAAGATATGGCTGCTACCTTCCTAGTTTTGACATTTCAAAGGGATGCCTCCCAGGTACTTGAGAAAGACATTCCTGGGTTGCAAAGCTAGCAAGAGATTGGGAGGAGATTTTATCTCACAGGAACAGAGAAATAATTTATAATTACAATTTTTATAAAGTAAATGCTCTAAGAAAAGGAGCCTATAGTTGAGAAGAAATCTGTCTAAAGTTTAGTCAATGAAGAACATTAGGCCATCTTGGTTTAGTAGCCAGTCTATAAGTGGAGAAAGCTATATAGTTTCACTATATATTTAGATCCGTAGGAGGTAGCTTGGTATTTTTATTTTATTTTATTTTATTTTATTTTTTATTTTTATTTTATGTTATTCTATAACATCTGTTTTTATTTTTAAATTAAACTCTACATCCAATATGGGGCTCAAAATCATGATCTTGAGATCAGAGTCACATGCCCTACCAAAATAAGCCACACAGGCACCCCAGGCAGCTTGGTCTTTTTAAAGATATATTATGTAAATATATTCAAAACATTTATTTTAATGATAGTGCAGTAATTTTCCGCATGTGGCATTACTCTGCCTTTCTCTGTATCTGACCTGTCCTCTTCCCTCTTCCTCTCTTCCTGCCACTCCTGAGATTTCATGTGACCGTCCTCAATCATCACTGCTCACATTTAGTCTCAGGCAGCCACTGAGTTTGGGAGCTTTATTGTTAATTTTTTTTTGACATTTATTTATTAATGAGAGACAGAGAGAGACAGAGCATGAGCATGGGAGGGGCAGAGAGAGGCGGAGACACAGAAGCCCAAGCAGGCTCCAGGCTCTGAGCTGTCAGCACAGAGCTCGACGCGGGGCTGGAAGCCACAAACCGAGAGATCATGACCCGAGCCACAGTCTGAAGCTTAACAGACTGAACCACCCCGGAGCCCCAGGGAGCTTCACTGTTAAAGCTACCTAACTCGACAATTCCATACCCAAGACACTCAGCGTATACTTTATGGGGTGTTGTAAGAAAAGAATGAGATAATGTATGTGAAAGCACATTACACAGTCCCTGTCTCAGTGATTCGATATCTTATGCATTTATTTCACCTTTTCTTGCTAGTCCTGCCACTCTGCTCTTTCCTCCTTGTTCCAGGCATCAGCTTCCTTGACTCTCAGCTTTATTTGTGGAGATGTACCATGCCTGCTGACAACAGCATGCCCATCTCTGGGCCCATGATCTCAACAGTACTAATTGCTTTACTCTCCACATCTGCCCTTTGTCTCGCCCCAACATCTGCATATCCCAGTTCTGGTTCTCTCCTATACTACTTAGCACTGAGGGATGCAAGGCAGACCAGTCCCATCTATAATAGTAGAATCACCCATGGCATCTGTAGATTGTTGGAGTACAGCCAGATCCCTGGCACATCCTACACCTGAACACTCACAGAAATGAGAAACACTCACCACCCTCCTTTATGTTCTGGATATTACGATTCTGACCAAAGTGAAGAGAAGAAAAGTCAATGGAAGGACAGGAAAAAAGGATAATATGACAAGCTCAGAAAAGTTATCACAAGAAAACAGAGAAATGGAATGAGAATTATTTTAAAAGGTAGACATCAAATTAAAAGTAGCAGAAGGCTTTGTCTTTTGTTTTGAAGAACTTGAGGATTGGAAAGTTGCAGCCTGAAACAAGAGCAGATAATACAGGACTAGGTGCCAGCTGCCCCAGGAAAGGTGCAGAACTGATGTGCCTATGAGAAAAGGCCATGAAGCTCTTCACAACGAGATGTCGATTCCTTTTCATTTTCTTCAGGCCTCTATTCCTACACACACCCTAATAGCAAAATAACTTAATCCTTGGTTTATTGATCAGAGTGAAGCCACTGAGGATATTTTTATCTTGTCTAAATTCCTTCTTACTGTCTTGTGTTCTTCTATCTGTTCTCTTCAACTCAACTCCCATTTCAGATGAATATGTGACCCATTTATCTGGGAGTGTATTCCTGCAAACTTTCATCCTTCATTCTTTTTTTCTTCTCCTCAGTTTTTTTTTTTGTCTCCATAATTAGCATCCTGCATGCACCCAGTATGTGTTCATCATAGTAAAAGATGTTTGTAAAGCTATTATAAATATTTTAGAGATGATTACTATTATCTTGAATAATATGTACCATGAAAATTTTAATATATGTAAAAGAAGAATGATGGAATAAAAGGAATAAATGCTAAGTACCAAAGAACATTGTCACATATCTTGTGCTCACTCTGCCATGACAATAACTCCACAAACCTTTATAATGAAGGATAGACTGAATAATGACACAAATAAAATTTTAATTTTCTTTCACTTTAAGTCTATTGAGGACTTATTATGCCTAGTCCTTAAAACAGGTAAAACAGTGATTTGCATTATTCACAAAAGATACATTTGTGTGGATACTATTGTGTAATTATTCCATAGCTCTCTTCTGTGACACTCAGGAGTTTCAAAATAGTCAATATAAAATGGGACTCTGAATGTTGACGAAGTCACAATACAATAAGCAGTGATGGTTCAGGAAAAATATTCATTACTGAGAGACATTAGAAATGTGTTTATGGAAGAATTGATCACGGAGTCAAAACTGGCATTTTTCAGTAGAATTGGTGCATTTCTTCCATTAAACTTGTAATGACTCGGATCCAAAGCATATTTAATTCATGGATCACTGCTGCAATATTGTGTCAACATGTACTTAGGGAGTCTTCAATGTATGGATCACTGCAGTGATAGACTGTAATGGTCCCTCATCTATCAAGTTAATGCATATTATCATAGAACACTAATACAAGGGTTATTGATAAGACATTCCACAACCCATACTTTATAGGAAATTGCTGACAAGCCCTTAACATTATCAGTAGTAGAATTAACAACAACAACAACAAACAACTAACAGAACTGTTGCTAAGACATTTTAGGAAAAATACTTATAAAACATAAACTTTCTCCAATTTCACTCTATGCTTAGATGACCATTTTATTTTAACACTGAGTTTTTCCTAAACTGTCTTGTTATAAGATATATACAGCTCTTCTGTTTTTTCTAGCCATGTATTTGGATAATTTTCTTTGACTTTTTCAATAAAAAAAAAAAAGTTACTGACTTGAGGTTGAATACTGAGGAAGTGAAAGATCTGATAAATTAGACAACTCCTAGATGACTATAGGTAAACTGAGATTGATGTTCACCTCCCTTTCCTGGGCAATGGCAGGATATATTACTACACATTTATTCAAGAGTCTCAGCTGGCATATTGTAATTATTAACAGACATTATTGAGCACCTTCCTTTTCTTAAGGAAATCAAAGACTCTATCTGATAATTCATGTGGAGTATTTTAATTCTCCAGAGAACTAAGTTCAGATTGTCTTCAATTGATACTTATTCCAAGAAAAAAAATTACAGTATTTAAAATGCTTAAGAGCTCTTACCCTTTATCTCTGAGCACTCGGTTCCTTTCTAACAAATGGAAAGTTGTATCTGAGAAAGAAATATTTTGTTCCTCCACAATCCTGGTTTATGAAATCTTAACTTCTTTATACTTGAGCACTCCTCTGCCAACCAATATTTTAATGGCAACTACTAATCTTGGAATTTCCATGTTTCCCGAGGCCTGTTAGTAATAATGTAAAAGAGAAGGCAACCCCTCAGAGCCAGGTCTTGGCATAGCAGTATTAGCTGGGCTTCAGTGTTACCGAGTGTTGGACTAGCACTCATGGCTAGATCATGTTGTTGTCTTGTTGAACATAAACAGCTTCATCGAACATCAATATGAGATAAGATCACTGTGTATAAGCCATTAATCCAGACAAAAATAAGACCACTGAACAATCATGTCTGGTTACAGACAATATCACACACATTTCCAGCCATAAAAATGATGAAGCATCTGTCTATCCGGCTAATATGAGTGCATCCTGCTTATTTACCAAATATAACATTCTTTTTGTTTCCTAGATAAGAATTGTTAAGAAACAAACATAGAGTTACCACTGCTTTCTAATGGCGCCCAAACCACAGAAAAGCCCTACATCCTTGAATCTTTTCTCAAAGCACCTAACAGAAGCCAAAATTCTACAAGGGGTCCTCTTTAACCCTCTTACTGAGATACTCCATGCATCCCCATGGTACACATTCTTCCTTACTGCAACTAGTCAATAACCCAACTTTGTTTAACTATAGTTGTGTTCCCTATGGTCTTTGGCTGAAGGCATTGACAAGAGTGTAAAAAGAAGCATTTTATAACATACTTGGGGGGCCATTTTGAATTTCAGCCCTTCTTTTCCCAAGATCTTCCCTCTTTCCACATGAGAAACAAAAAACAAAAACAAGTGAACAAAACAAACAAAACCACAACACAGCTAACAAGAAGAAACTGGTGTCTCAAGAGTCAGGGTCTATAGATTCTACATCTCACAAGCAAGCACTGGTCTCAGTTCTTTTCCTGACCAGTCTGGAGGCTGAATGCTGGCCCCACTGTGCAAGATCATGTTAAAGAAGGTTAAGATATTTGATTGAGCTGCTACTGAAGGGTTTATTTTTTCTCAAATGTATAATAGTATGACTGTTTTAACAAGGTCTATTCTCAGGAAAAAAAGTTCATATGGTTTAAACATGAATTAATTACTTAGTTATTTTCACTTTTGGCAAAATTATAATCAATACTGATAGACTGTAGTGGAGAAAAGAGATCAAAACCAAAGTAAGCTTTCCTCATATCTGGACAAAACTTAGAGGAGCAAGTCCTTGTGATGGGATAAAAACAGCTTTATGGACAAATGACTTAAAACAGCAAACAAACTACTGTATTATAATATACAATATTCAGAAATATTTTAGGAGAAAGAGTTTGGGTTCATAAAAATAGATTCTTGTTTAGCATGGATAGACTACTTAATTGTCTATGCAATCTCAGACTTAGCTTGAAATCTCAATTTACTCACAGGCTGTTATTGTTTATTGTGACCTTGAGAAACTTACTTAACTCCACCTAAGCTTGAGTTTTTCTTCCCTAAAATATAAGCTCCATTAGGGCAGAGATTTTGTCTCTTTTGTTCACTGCTTATTTTCCTGGTGCCTAGAGAAGCTTCTGGCTCATAGTTGACAGAATAGAAACCAGGATTTATAAAATGGCAGCATAGTCTCTGGTAAATAGTAGATGTTTAAATACATGTTTGTTGTTAACTGAGATGATGTGGTGATGCCAGTGTCATGATTTCAGGCATAATTTTAAAACAAAATATTAAAACACTGCCATCAATTTCATTGATATAGCAAGTCACTCAAATAAGGAGAGTTTGAATGCATCTGTGTTAGTCGCTGCTAGGTAAAGAGTAGTGTCTTTTAATTAATATAGGCAAAAATGTCATCCCCATTTGGACACGGAAGGCAACATGAAAAAAACTGCAAACGTTTTATTCTCATCTACCCATTTCAAAAGTATTATCAAAATAATTTTTTGCCATCCTATGATTTGTATAAATGAAGAAGGGGAAAAAGGAGGATTTAGAGAAATGTAACAAGATATATGGGAATGTAAAACCTTCTCCTACAAACTTAAAATCTTATATTTTTTTTTAATTTTTTTTAGGTTTATTTATTTTTGAGACAGAGAGAGACAAAGCATGAACGGGGGAGGGTCAGAGAGAGGGAGACACAGAATCTGAAACAGGCTCCAGGCTCTGAGCTGTCAGCACAGAGCCCGACGTGGGGCTCAAACTCACGGACCGCGAGATCATGGCCTGAGCCGAAGTCGGCCGCCTAACCAACTGAGCCACCCAGGCGCCCCAAAATCTTATATTATTGATCACTGTCTAGATATTCTTTTCCAGACTTGGTGAAATAGCTAATGTTCCCCCAATTTTTTGCCAGCCACTTGATTCTGGGGTGGCTTTCCATCTCCGCCAGCTCAGGTTTTATTCTAAGCAGTTTGGGAGTTTTTCAGTTTTAGAGACAGAAATGAGAACTGAACTGTGTAGGGGAGCAGATTATGCCACCCCAAAGTATGTCACTTTGGCATAAAGATTATTTTGAGCTGAAGGCAACTGAGAAGCAATAGGTATGAGGAAGAAAGCTTTCTGCTCTCTGTCTGCTGAAAAGCAGGACATGAGTTTGCAAAGGTATCCCCTCCCCTCCTCTCTACCAGGAAGGATGAAAGTTAATCACCAACTTTCAACAATTAGCCCAGAGTTGAATCTATATAACAAAATTTATTAATTTATCTTCCATTAATTTCCCCATATATTTGCTACAATTTCTTGCCCCTAGAAATTCAGAGTCCTTTTCCTTTGTCTCATCAGTGCTCTAAAAATGTATTGTTCCTCAGCTAAAATGCTATATAAGCCCAAGTTCTAATCACCCCTCTAGGCTACTCATCTCTGGATGCTCCCTTGTGTAAGCACAATGCACATGCTAATAAACTTCAGTTTGTTTCTCTCTTATTAATCTGCCTTTTATCAGTCTAATTTACCAGGACTTTGCTGGAGAACTAGAAAGGTGGTAGGAAAATATTTTTTCCAACCTGATCACTACTTTAGGAATGAAAAGTCTCCAAACTGCTTGTGTGTCCATCTGAGCCAGGGAGGGATCTATTCACTTGGGGCTTGTCCACGCCTCCTGTGTACCTACACGACCGCTTCAGGGGACCCTCTTCTCTTGCTACACTCTCTGGTAGGTCCTTGAAACCCCCCAAATAGTCTACTCAGGCCTAGGTTTCTTCTTCCTGTAATTAGGAAATAATGACCTACTGTTGGACCTCACATTTTCAAACCAAGAAGGGACAAACAACAGAGAGTGAGTCCCCAAGATAAATTGCTGGATAAACAAACATCTAACATTGCCTGCGGTTATCACTACTTCAATAACAGTCTGAGGTTTGGTCTCCCAGAAAAGACTAAAGTATCCTCTGTTTTAATAACTTAGCCTTTTCTAACAATCTCTATTTATAGCTGGGAACATTTATTCACTTACTAACAGCCTATACAGGGGGACATTGGCAAATTCAATCTGCTGAGAAAGCTATGCTATACTACTGCCCTCTCCCTGTAACTCTTATTCCAAAATGTTCTTATCCATCCTTTCTTTTGAGTACTCTGAAGTATACAGTGCTCTGTAGAGGCCACCATTTTCTCAATCTCTGGTGATTTATTATTATATATTAGGCATCAAGTAGGTTATAAAAAATATGCCACCGTCAAAACATTTTTTTTCTTTTCCATGTACATCTGCATTTAGAATAATGAGAAATTCCTTTTTACATCTGTCTTTATTTGTTTATTTGTTTTGGTGCCCAACATTTAGGAGAGGTGGGAAAATTAATTGAGAGAAAGAGATTTCAACATGAATGGGTCTAAGATCTGTAAAGGTAGCAGCAAGTCATAGTAAGTTGTTTAGACATTCATTAATTCATTCTTTGAATGTTTGGATTAATCACATGAAAATTAGTGTTTGCCTCTGGAACAACTAGGTAGTGATAAATTTATTAAATGTCTTTTATCCTGACAAATTCTAACTTGCCAAATGTTGTTTTGTTTATGTGTGTAAATATATGCAAAGCAATTCCAACTTTACTTTGAAAGTCTTCAACTTTATCACTAAAATTGCCTGTCAGCCCCAGAAGAGACAACGAGGTAATTTGTTAATGGTTAGAAGTGGAGCCCGGGGAGACATGATTAAACCTGGCTAAAGACAGTAGGGATTTCCTACAGGTAGACCCACAGGTTAATGTTCATCTTTCATGATCCTCTAAATTATATCTTGCTTCCTAATCAGCTGGGTTTAAAATACTCTGTCTCTTAATACTAACAAGGGCCAATTTATTAATTCTTCCACTCTAAATTTACAAGACCAACTGTATCTTGGTAGAGATGGAGGACATGTGCTATTAAATCAATTATGTTATTGAACAGAATCTCAAAACAGTTGTCCTTGATTAACTTAAAGAGGCTGTACTATAAACAAGCCTCACAGGTTCAATAAACTATATGCCTCACATATAGTAATGACATCTAACATTAAGTACTTACATTGTTCTAAGCATTTTACATGTATTTATTCATTTAATGCATACAGCAGCCTTACAGGATAGGTACTATTATTATGCCAGTTTTGCAGCTAAGGACACTGAGGCATAGAAATCTTCCGTAGCTTGTCCAAGGTCACACAACTAATAAAGTGACAGAGCCATGCCCATATTTAAACGCTGGCAGAACAGTTCTACAATCTGCATGAATGTTAAACTGCCTTTCTTACAGTAACACACTTTTTTTCCCAGTGTATGTAGATGATGCTATAGCTAATAAAGTACTACTAGAAAAGCAGAGACTGATTCTTAGTCTCACACATACTAGAAAAGCAGAGACTGATTCTTAGAAGCCAATGAATACCAGCAGTATTCAAGGTCTATGTTGCAGTTTCTTGAAATTACTTTGGTTTTCAAAATGAGGTTTTTATCCTCAAAAGTCTGGGAAACGTAGGCTTGGTACAATTCATTGTACTCAATAAGCCTCTCCTTCACCTCACAAGACTAACCAGAGACTGAATTCTCCAGGAATAGCCCACAGGCTCTGATTATTGCTGGAGAATGGGCTGGGAGCCAGAAAGACAACATAGAAGAAAGAGCTCCTAGGAGAGGGAGCCACTACAGATACCTGACAGGACCATAAAGAGAGATGCAGAGTCAGGATAGATTCATCATCAGGCAGGGATCCATGTGGAAACCGGGCCAATGTCTGCACACCATAGGTCACCTTTGAGGTCAGAATTGTGCATCACCCACTCTAAGGGACCTGTCCAACAGATGTGGAGTGAAGGCCTTTTGTCCAAGGTTTGCTTGCTAAAACCTCAAATCACTCAGCAGGGAGATACCCCATTTAAACTGTAAAGTTATAGGATATTGACATGGGGGATAGAGCAGTGACGAAACCCACTCACTCTAATAACTACACATCTATAATGCCACACTCTTACTTTCAATATATGTAACAGTTTAGAAGAAAAACCTTTTCTAGGGAAAATAATAGCTGGAAGAATTTTCTCATTTCCTTGAGTTTTTAAAAATTTTTATTTGCTATATCTTTCTATTTCTCAGAAATGTGGTAAAGATTATTTACTAGAATTAATGGAAAAATAATTGCGCATGTGAAAACAAGACCAAAAATTCTTACGTGATAAATGTAAAAATATGGTGGCTTTGAATTTTGACTTAGAGTATTCCAGATATGATTTTATCAGGCTGATAGACACTTACACAATATTTCCATATTGTATGTTTAACACTGTGGGAAGAAGCATTTGCTGCCAAGTCAGCTAGAGAAGTTTTCTAACCAGGTACAGGCACTATGACTACACTGTTCATGTTCCATTTTAACTTTATAATGTGGACCAGGAAAATGGAATTGATGTTCATGCTCTTTCTGTTTGCATCATTTCTTTCACTGATCCAAATACAGATTATTAAGGTCTCATCATGTAGTCCAATCTCTATCCACTAACTAGTCCAGGATCTGAAAATGATATGAATGATTGACTAATCAACCTAAAATGATCTGAGTAAGCCCATTTGTTCCATTCCTATTTGGCTTTCTTGCTGACTGAGCTTTCATGACCTTGTGAAAAATGGCTGTTTTATCTAAAAATGTGTTTTATTTCTAGGTAATGGACTATGTCAACTTCCATTTCTTATGGAATTCACAGAATACAGTCCAGCATAGCAAGACATTTCTTACATTCCTATTTGCTTGTTCTTTCCCACCACACACTTTAACACAACTGACTTCCCAATCTTATATCTCTTGACTTTAGCAATTGGGTTTTCAATTTCTACGTCTTTCTCTTTATGGAGCACACACATTTGCTGGAGAACACAGTACATTTAGTTTTCCACTCATGTAGCTAGGAAGAAAGAAAGTGCTCCTATTTCGTGAGGTCTTCTCAGCTAAGTGAGTTTGGCTCCATCTGGCCCAGCTTTTAGTTCTTCCATTAGTGTTAGAAGAGGCTTCAGTGAAATTTATTTTATTTCCATATAGTGGAGGTACCCATATTCCCACTTTGACGTTGAGAGTGTTAAAACTTGGTTTTCAGGATTGTAATTGTAAATTTTCCCAGGAAAGTCATAGGCAGACTCATATTGTTATACTGATTTAGCAATATATAATTTTAAAAGAAATATGTACATTATTGCTAATTAATCTGGCAAGAGCTATAATTTCTTAGCCCTGATAGAATCATTTGGTTAGAAGTAACCCACTGAGATGACTCGAAATGATGGTACTTGCTGTGTCAAAATTCTTAGTTTTCAAATGCATGTTAGATGCAATAAAATTTCCCTTTTTTAAATGCCAAAATAAAAGTATGTTCTGTGGAGTCCGTACAGCTACAACAGCATGAAGACGTGGATCTAACTCAAAGGAGATACAAGAAAATTATCTCATTTTCCACCCTCATTCATTTTGAAAAACAAAAATTGAATTTTTAAATTTTAGTTTATCAGTCTTTCTGTGTCAAAGATGTGGTAGCCATTAGCTATTCCCCACATGATTTGCCTTTAAAAATGTCGAATTTTGCTCAGCTACATGATAAATTAATGTAAAATGTTTCAAATGTTTGTTTCCTATATATATTCCTTGTCATGGACTTTCAAAGATGAAATAATAAAGTACATCTTTTATTAGTAAGAGTTCTCCAGCAACACAACCAGTCTCTCATAACAAAGATTTATTATGAGGAACTGGCTCACATGATTATGGAGACTGAGCAGTGTAACTAACAGTCTGCCATTTGCAAGCTAGAACCCACGAAAGCTGGTGATGTCATTCAGAGTCGAAAATCCTGAGAACCAGGGAAGCCCATAGTGTAAATCCCAGTCTAACTGAGGGTAGAAGATTGAGATATCCCAGATCAACAAAATGAGTGAACTCCTCCTTCCTCTACCTTTTGTTCCCTTCAGGCCCTCAATGGAATGGATGATGTCACCCACATTGGGGAGGGCAATCTACTTTCTGACTCCACCATTCAAATGCTAATACCAGTTGCAAATGCCCTCACAGACACACTCAGAAATATGCTTTATCAGAGCACCCTGTGGCCTGTCCTTTTGATGCATATAATTAACTACCACAGATCTTATGTTATAAATGAGGAAGCTGAACCCAAATAACTTGCCTTAATCTCTGAGCATGTAAGTGACAGCATTAGACCTAAATACTGGACTCCTGATTGCTGATCCACAGATCTTTAATATGTCACTGTGTTTCTAAAATCTCCTGTGGAGTGGATGCTTGTCAACTTAGACATTTACTTAAATGACAATCTTAGTTCTAGAAACATGGACATATTTCACATATTTCATCTAGGAGCAAAGAGTCACATTCAACCTCCAAGTCCAAATGTGTCATGGGATTGTAATAGAAAAAATACTGTTTTTAGAGATGGGGAGATAAGACATAAAGAAAATAAACTATCTTCCCCAAACTCGTATGTTAGCAAATATCTGATGCCAAAAATATATGCTTATGTTCATCACAATTTAATATTCACAATATACTGGAACACCAAGTTCCTGCTTAGTTCACAACTTGCTTCAAATGTCTACCATTAGCTGCTTTCTCATTTTCTCTACCATATGCATGTACGGATCTGTGGTATGGCATCCATGACTTAAGGATTTACCTCAAAAGATAAGAGGAAGTAACAATTTATTTTTAACATTTAATATAGAATATTTCATTTACTCCTCACCACAATCTATGAGATAGGTATCATTTCCCTTCCCCTTTTTAAATTAATAGAATATAACTGACATATGGTGTTTATTAGTTTCAGGTATACAACATATTGACTTTATGGTATCATTCCTTTTGAAAGACAAGAAAAATGAACCCCAGGGTTATATAAATGTCGTAATATATAATGGTAAAAATTTGGAAAATGTTTTCATGTTTACTAAAACTAGTCAACTGCAGTAAGCTCACCTTTGGGGAAGTCATTAAAATGACGGCTTCACTGAAAAAAAAGTAGAGCAACAAGAAAAAATGTTTGTAAATATTACATTAAAATAATACATGATAGCATATGCTAACTCATTTCAAATATTTAGAAATGTGAATATAAACAAGGAAAGAAATTCAATGAAAATATAACAAATAATTTAATAGAATTAAGACAATTAAATCTAATCAGAGTTGTATTAGGGTGGCCAAATAGGGCATTTTTTTTCTTTTATATATTTTATGATTGATTTTTGTAATGTACATATGTCACTTGTACACTGATAAAAATTAAAACGAAGAACTAAAATGCACTATAACTCAGGTAATACTAAAAATAAAGCTACCTAAAGATGAATTGTATTTGGTCATAGGTATTTGTAAATTCTGAAGTTTAATGTCATTTTTGTTTCATAATTATTCACAATAATAGTTTCCATATTGTATTAATATTGAATTTAAAATTTTTCCAAATTCTATCTGGTACTTCTTTGTTTTATTTTTCCCCCTGGTAATATTCCATATTGGATAGATAGAATGATTTGTCATATCTAAAATATTACCCTACAACCAAGGTCAAACTTGCCACCTGAAGGTTTTTTAGATGCTTAAATTAGCTCTCACTTTTCACTGTGATATGGGTGAAAACATCCTTTTTGGGGAGCTGTTTCTGTCTTTATCCTTTGCTTTTATATGCAGCTGCATGTTAAATAAGTTTTAAAAACAATTTCAACCAAAACCAGACTTCTCTGTAATGACTAGGAATGAAAAATAAATAGAAAGATTGAAAGATTTTGTCGGGATTGCTTTTTTTTTTTTTCCTATTGGCACAGAAATAATTTGGATGCAACCCATCACTTCTCCGTAGCATGCATGCTTGGCTGTATTGTCCATTACTGTTCAACTGAAAAAGGAAGACTGTTTAAAAATAGAAACAGGAAGGTGACTTTTGTTTTTAGATGGAGAGTCTCCTTTGTGACACTTGGGCTTAAAATCAGTGTTGAAAAATAGCTCAGTAATCTCAGGGGGTTTGAGAAAGAAATAAGGAAGAGGAACCTCAGAGTGATGTTCAAGGCCAGAATCATGCATGGGTGGTCAGTGTTTTCTCTGGCCCTTTATACACTGTGAGGAGCAAGACCTAGAAAGCAGTGCTAGGAGAGATAAAGTCATTTTCCCTATGGTATTTAATGATAGGGTTCCTTAGCAGAACAGTAGTCCTGAGGATTAAGTTTCAGGGTAGGTGACCAAAGAGAAAGATAACAAAGAGATGGTATACTAGCATAAACTATTAAATGCTATAAATCTTAAGATACTTAGTCTAAATGGATTAACATGGCTTCCTGTTAACACGTTAGCCCTCCAATAATAATATCTAAACAAAATTTTAGAAGTATATAAGACACTGAAGAGTGACCGAAAGAGGCAAAAACTAGAAGGAGTTTGATCTTTGAAGAAAAAGGAAGTACACAGATTGTGGGGTGGAACTCCTACTTACATGCTTTTTTCTTGAGAACATTGCCAAGTCTATATAGGACCGGCAAACAGAACTCAAGCAAAAAGTTACAGTTTTTATTTCACTTTATTTTACTTTACTTTGTTTTGTTTTATTGCTTGAGGTGTCAAATTAAATAGTCTGGGGCTACCTGAAGAGGCAAAAATCAAAGGAGGAAATCCTATAAAGAAAGGATCCACAATGGAGGAAGCCCTGAAATTATCCTATAATTTTCCCTTATATTCCCGGCTGATCCCTGAATGACAAAAACATAGGGAAGACTTGAAGAACCCTAAAGGAAAATAACAGCTGGAAGAATTAAGAAGAGATTTCAAGGACTTCCACTGCACAAGAGTTTGGGGTATGAATCCTTCCATGTTAGAGAGATGTAATAAATACCTCAGGTTTGACACAGACTCACTCTAACAAAATAAAAACAAGCTTTCACAAGTTCAAAGTGATCAGTAAATAATTTAAATGTCTGATATAACAATAAAGTAAGTAACACTCTTCAGAAGAAGATAACAGAATCAACTGTCTCTATAAGAAATCAGGATTTCTAGGGGAAAAAAAGAGGTAATTAATTAAACAGAAAAATATGACCAGTTATCTGCTTCTTTCCCCCTTTCTCAATCTCATTTCCTCTCTCTCTCTCGTCCTCTCTCTCTCTCACACACACACACATACACACACACACACACACACAGAGTCAACAGAAACAGACATATTAATGGATATAAATATGACTAAGATACTGGAATTAGCAGACAAAGAATCTAAAGTAGCTATCAGGGGAAATAAATGTATGAATGAGAACTTGCTCTTGCCAGAAACAATGAATGAAGGCCAGAAGACAAGAAAACAGTATCTTTGAATTCCTATAAATGTCAACTCAGAATTTTTTCCATATAAAATATGCTTCAAAAATTAAGGGGAAATAAAGTCATTTTCAGGTAAGTAAAAGTTGAGAGAACATATAACCATCAAACATTAGAACTGTATTTAAAAATGGAAAAGGGAGAATATAGGCTAAAGGCAAATGTACAAAATGAAATTTAAATCTACAGAAAGAATCAGAGCTGGAAATCATAAATATGTGAGTAAATATAAATACAGAACTCTCTTTTCATTTCTTTAAAAGGCCTATGCTTGTTTAGAGGTGCCTGG
Source organism: Acinonyx jubatus (assembly GCF_027475565.1). Classification (NCBI taxonomy): domain Eukaryota; kingdom Metazoa; phylum Chordata; class Mammalia; order Carnivora; family Felidae; genus Acinonyx; species Acinonyx jubatus. Next base: position 52,945,840 of record NC_069384.1, read on the forward strand.
GTGGCTCAGTCAGCTAAGGGTCCTACTTCGGTTCATGTCATGATCTCGTGGCTCACAAGTTCAAGCCCCGCCTCAGACTCTGTGCTGACAGCTCAGAGCCTGGAGCTTGTCTCAGATTATGTGTCTCCCTCTCTCTCTGCCCCTCTCCCACTCTACTCTGTCTCTCTCTCAAAAATAGATAAAGCATTAAAAAAATGCTTTTAAAGGCCTATGCTTATTTAAAGCAAAAAAAAAAATTACAACATTATATTGTTGGAAATTTGATGTATATAAATATAGAATATATTAAAACAATAGCACAAAAGACGGGAGGATAAAAAAGGTACAATACTAACTTTAAGTAGACTGTGGTAAGTTAAGGACACATATGTAATCCCTAGAGCAACCAGTAAAAATAATGCAAAGGTATGTAATTAAAAAGTCAATGGAGAAATAAAACTAGAATATTAAATTGGAAATATTAAACTCATTTTTTAAAAGGACAGGAAAGAAGGAGCAGAGACAAAACAAACACAAGGGATGAGACAAATATAAAACAAATGGCATAATGATAGGCTTAATTCAAACTGAATCAATAATTAGACTTAATGTAAATTACTAAACACTCTAATCAAAAGGAAGAAATTGTCTATGACAAAGGAGATAAGAATATACAATGGGGAAAAAGTAATTTCAATAAATGTTGTTGGGAAACCTGACAGCTACATGAAAAAAAAATGAAACCCCTTTCTTAATGCTATATACAGAAATGAACTCAAAATGGATTAAATACCTAAATGTGAGACCTGAAGCCATAAAGCTCCTTAAAGAAAACATAGGCAGCAATCTCTTGGACATCAGCTCAGCCACATATTTATGGCTGAGACATGGATGTCTCCTCAGGAAAGAAAACAAAAGCAAAAATAAACTATTAGGATTACATGAAAATAAAAAGCTTTTGCAAGGCAAAAGAAATCATCAACAAAACAAAAAGTCAACCTACTGAATGGGAGAAGATATTTGCAAATGATATATCTAATCAGGGACTAATATTCAAAATGTACAAATAACTAACATAACTGAAAATACAAAAAAATCCGTTAAAAAATGAGAAGACCTGAATAGATATTTTTCCAAGGAAAATATACAGATGGCCAACAGACACATAAAAAGCTCAAAATCACTATTTACCAGGGAAATGTAAATCAAAACCACAATGAAATATTAACTCAGACCACTCATAATGGTTAGTATCCAAAAGACAAGAAATAATAAGTGTTGGTGTTGGTGAGGATGTGGAGAAAAGGCCCTTATGCACTGTTAGTGGAATGTAAACTGGTCCAACCACTGTGGAAAACAGTATGAAGGTTCCTCAAAAAAAAAAAAAAATCGTATGATCCAGTAATTCCACTTTAGAATATTTATACAAAATGGAAACAGTAATTCAAAAACATATATGCACCCTTATGTTTATTGCAGCATTATTTACAATAGCCAAGTTATGGTAACAAGATATGGAATATTACTCAGTCATAAAAAAGAATGAAATTTTGTCATTTACTATGGATAAACCTAAAGGGTATTATTCTAAGTGAAATCTAAGAAAAAGCAAAACAAATGAACAAACAAACAACAAACAGACTTTTAAATTACAGAAAACAGACCAGTGGTTGCCAGACGGGAGGTAGGTGGAGGGAGGGGAAAAATAGGTAAAAAATATTAAGAGGTACAAACTTGCAAAAAAAGAGGAGAGAGAGAGAGAGAGAGAGAGAGGGAGAGAGAGATTCTTAGATTTGATAGGGAAAGCAAAACCCAACTATATGCTGCCCATAAGAAAGGCAGTATAAATATGAAGAAATAGGGAGGCACCTGGGTGGCTCAGTCAGTTAAGCGTCCCACTCTTGGTTTCAGCTCAGGTCATGATCTCACAGTTCGTGAGTTCCAGCCCTGCATTGGGCTCTGAGCTGATGGTGTGGAGCCTGCTTCAGATCCTCTGTCTCCCTCTCTCTCTCTCAAAAATAAATAAACACTTAAAAATATGAAGACATACATTAAAAGAAAAATATATACCATTCAAATATTTTTCATCATAAGAAAATTGGAGTCGTTCTATTAAGACAAATGGTGAATTCAAAACAAGAAATACTGCCAAAAATTAAGAGAAACATTTTATATTAATGAAAGAGCAAATTCATCAATAATATATGACAGTCCTAAACGTGTATACACATAATAACAAGGCTTCAAAATACAAGAAGCAAAAAATAACAGAAATTAAAGGACAAACAGATCCATCCATAGTCATAACTAGAAGTTTAATGCTTCTCTCTCAATAATTAATAGAAAAGCTGGACAAAAAATTTTATAAATTTCAACAATATGAAACTGCTTGTCCTAATTGACATTCATTGAATATCTCACTCAAGAGACGCAGAGAATCATCTTTAAAAATGCACAAGATGTTCAGCAAGTTAGCCCATATCTGTGCAATAAACCTTAAACTGCAAAATGTTCAAAATTAACTCACATAAAAATTCAACCAGTAGAAATTAAAAACAAAAAGTTTAAAAAGTTATAACTGAAATATCTAAAATCTTTGAATATAAGAAAATTAACAATCTACACTGAATTCCAAATTACACGGACCTAAGAAGAAAACACAAGGGCATTAGACGGTATTTCTGATTTAATTGATGATTAATAATAAAAATCCAGTATATCAAAATTCCTAAAATAAAATACTAGAAGTAAATTCATAGCTTTAAAAACTTATACTAGAAAAGAATAAAGGTCTAAATCAATGACTTAAATTATTACTTTCAGAAATTTGAAATAAAATAGGTTACACATAAAATAAGTAGTAAAGAGAAAATAATAAAAAATAAGAACAGAAATTTAAGAAACAGAAAGCAAAAATAGCTAGACTAGTCTAGAAATTAAGAGACAAAACACAACTTTACAAGTAAGGGATTAAAAGGAAATGACACTACAGGTACTAAAGACATTAAAATGATAAAGAATACACTGAACAATTGTATGACAATAAATTCAATGTCACAGATTAAGTGGAAAAATATTTCAAGAAAAATTATGATAATCTTACTGAAAATCCTTCAGAAAACAGAAAGAATACTTCCCAACTCATTTTCTGAGACCAGCATAACACTTACAACAAAACTTGCCCAAAAATATTGCCACAAAAGAAAATCACAGACCAAAATTCCTCATGAATATGAAAACAAAAATCTTTAACAAAGTATTAACAAATAAAGTTTAGCAACACATAAAAAGTAATACTTCAAGGTTTATCCCAGGAATACAAGATTGGATGAATACTTAAAAATTAATATAATTCACCATATTAACAAAATACAGAGAAGAAAGTCACATAGTCATTCTAGTTTCAAATGGAGCACTTGAAAAATTTCAACACCAATTGTTTATTTAAAAACCAAAACAAAAACTCAGAACTATCTAGGAATAGAAGGAGACATCCATTATTAATAAATGGCATCAAAGAAACCCTATACCTAGCATCACATATAATTTTAACATGAAATATCGAATACTTTCACCCTAAGATTGGGAATAAGGAATATATAGTTCTTTTCTATTTATTTTCATTATTATTATGATGCACATAGCTAATATAAATGCAATAAAAAGAATACGTGAAGATTATAAATGAAAAAATAAAAGTTTTTATGCTTGCTAAGTATTTAGATACAAAGTCCTAAGAAATCTACAAAACAACAACTACTACAACTACAAAAGAACTGCATTAGATTTTTAGGGTTGTCCTAACAAAATATCACAGATTGAGTAGCTCACGCAACAGAAATTTATCTTTTCACAGTTCTGGAGGCTAGAAGTCTAAGATCAAGGTGTGGGCCAGTTTGGTTTCTCCTGAGGTGTCTCTCCTTGGCTTGCAGATGGCCATCTTCTCCTTTTCCTGGTCCTTTCTCTGTGTGTGCATCCCTGGTGTCTCTTTGTGTGTCCAAATTTCTCTTTCTTACAAGGATAACAGTAAGATTGGATTAGCACCACTCTACTTACCACATTCTAATTTAATTACTCCTTTGAAGGTCTAAGTCCAAATACTGTCACATTCTGAAGTTATTGGGAGTTATGCTTCAACATATGAATTTTGAGAGATCAAAATTCAGCCCATAACAAGAACAGGTGAATTTACCAATTTTCATGGATACATGATCAACATAAAAACTTCAATGGTATTTCAATATAATATTATAGCAGTGAAAGAAAGAAAGAATTTAGAGGAAACAATCCATTTATAATACCACTAAAACCAAAAAAATCCTTATGTAAAAATTAACAAAAGATGTGCAATATGATATTAAAAAATAATGAAATGCACCACATGGGTGAATCATTTCAATTTTACTATGTGCTGCCAAAGCAGCACCGCAACATGAATAAATCTTAAAAACAAAATGGTGAGTGAAAGAAGCAGACATAAAGAGTATGTACTATACTATTCTATTTATATGAAGTTCAAGGGAAGGAAAAAATACTCCATGGTAATAAATATCAGAACAACATTTACATATTTGGTTGCAAATTTCCTTGAAGGAAGATGAGGGAGTTTTCTGAAGTGATTCATATGTTCTATATCTTGACTGTGTGGTGATTGCATAATATATACATACATTCATCAAAACTCATTGAACTGTACATGTAGTATCTGCGCATTCACTATATATACATTTTACTTCAATGGGTACGTGTGTGTGTGTGTGTGTGTGTGTGTGTGTGTATGCGTGAAAATTAGAGTAACACAATTTCGAGGAAGGTAGAATACTATAAAAAGACAGAGAACAAGCTTTGAAGTCATACAAAAAGAAATGTAACCCCAGATCTGCCACCAACTATTTTGTAGCACTGGATGATTTACATAACTTGTCTGACCCTATGCTCTCCATTCAGGAAACTAAGGGTGATCCTAATATCTATCACACAGAATTATCATGAAGCTTATATAACATATGGAAATGGTTTAGGGCAGTGACTAGCATACAGGATGTGCTGACAAGTAGTAAAAATTGTCCTGATTCAGGTACAACAATTTTTTTAAAAAAAACTGAAGTAATGGTTTCATGCCTGGACTGAATTGTCTTCTTTGAGGTACATTACAACGCATGATATCCACGTGCGAAGAGAGATGGATGAAGAATAAAAGAGTAACAGAAGATCCACTACTCCAGTTAAGGCATAATGTTCACATGAGAATAATTGAGAGAGACTGAGAAACTCAGTGTCATTTCATAGAGATACCGTGTGGATTAAATAAGGTACAACATGCAAACTTACTTGGCTGGTGTCTGGTATTAAGTAAACCCTCAATAAGTGGTCAAAATGAGTCTATTTGTATCCACATCCAACTTTTTCTAAAACTCAAATACCAATACATTTAAAAAAGCTTTTTAAAACTATTTTAGGGATGCCTAGGTGGCTTAGTTAAGCATCTGGCTCTTGATTTCAGCTCAGATCATGATCTCACAGTTTGTGAGTTTGAGCCCCATGTTGGTCTCTGTGCTGACAGTGTAGAGCCGGCTTGGGATTCTCTGTCTCCCTCTCTCTCTCTCTGCCCCAGCTCTGCTCTGTCCCTCTCTCTTTCTCTCAAAAATAAATAAACATTAAAATAAATAACTTTATCTTATTAAGAAAAGACACCATATAATAATTCATTCCAATTAGTTGGTATTCATATTTTCACAAGATATAGTTGGAGCAGATTATTAAATCTTACTTATGTGGTGACTTTAAAAATGTTACTCTATCATATAAATCCATATATCTGAATGAAAGATGTTTTTCTTCAGTATTTACTCAGTTATAGTTATTACACTTTATATATGTGTGTATATATATTTTTGTTTGTTTGTTTGTTTTTAGACAGAGAGCATGTGAGCAGGGGAGAGGGGCAGAGGGAGAGAGAGACAGAGAGAGAGAGACAGAGAGAGAGAGAGAAAGAGAGAATCCTAAGCAGGTTCCATGCTCAGCACAGAGTCCGATGCAGGACTCAATCTCTTCACTCTGGGATCATGACCTGAGCTGAAATCAAGAGCCAGATTCTCAACAACTGAGCCACCCAGATGCCCCTAGTTATTACATTTTAATTTCACCCCCAAATCACAGCATTTTTATTATCCCTACTGCTCTTCTAATTTATTATCCTTTGTTTACCTAGTTCTAAATTTACATGACAATGTTCCAATCTCAGCTAATTTTAATTAGGTTTTGAATTTTTAAACCACTGAAAACTTTGTCAAAGTTATAATAAAGAGTTACTGAAGGCCTTTATATAATTATAATTCTATCTATTCAGAAATTCCCTTAATCATCTGCTTATGGTAAGTTATTTTAAGTGTGTGATTTCAACAAAATTCCTTTTATTTCTCTCTCAATAAAATAACTAAACATAGTTCTCTATTCTATTTCTGTCAACTTCTAATCATTTACAAAATAAATTTATAGGCTCTAGATTATTAATATTTTCACTTTTTAAGTATTTTTCATCTTTTCTTAACCTCTTCAATACTGATCTATTTTAATAATTAACAGAATCTTTTCAGGATGAGAGTCAGGGAAAAATCAAGTGGAGATGAAATATTAAAAATCAGTTATACCTTCTACTGCTCACCCAGAGGTCTCTTAAGTAGCAATGAAAAAATGAAAACTATCTTAAATTTTCTCTGTGATAGAATAATTTGAGGAAGGTAGGTAGAAAATAAAGAAATTTTGGCTATATCTGCCAAAAGCTACATATAATTTTTCAATACTAATTTCTATTAAAATTAAACCAATTACATGTCATGGCTTTGGAAACATATTTCATGAACAGATAAGAATGATGTATGATACAATTAATGGGCTTTTTACGTTCAAACATAATAAACTGAGATTTCTGAGGATACCAATCATCATCTCATTCCTAATAGTGTGGGCATAGACACTGAAATCATTTTTAAATTAATAGACTTAAAATTTTTCTTTAAAAATCAATGTTTGAAATATGTTAGTTTTTGTACACAGAAGTAAAATTTAGCCCAAACCTGGAATGAAATTCTACATATTCTATTTTAATATAATTCAAATTAATTATAGATTTTTTGAAGTTTTATTGAACATTGCTATTTTTTTCTCCCATATATGTTGATCAATTTTAAACTTTTTTTAGTATGTGACAAAGTATCAGTAAGACAAAGATGTTCTTTCCTTATAAATATCATGTATCTCTGTAACATACTTCAAATCAACTGTTTTATGATCACTACCAAAGCTCAAAATTCTGACATAAAAAGACTATATAATGGCGAGTTGAAAATGTTGGTTTATGTCCTCTTTGCTGTTAATGTTTATTTTGTCTGTTTTGCTTTAGGCTACTTTGGATGCACTAAGAAAAAAATATATATGCATTCCTTTCCATGGCCTCTTCATAAGAAGAGGTCAGTCACCAATATGCTGCTAACATAGAAGGACAATTTTTAAAAGGTAAAATCATGACTCATATACAAAAGTAATGCATGTCAAATACTATATCTAAGTCATCAGTAAATAAGAAAACCAGTAAAATGGTACAACTCTCTCAAAAAAGAACTTAAAATACTCCCATATATAGGCTATCAGGAATTCTGAAATGAGTTTACAAATAGATGTAAAACTAGTCAGTATCTACATAGGACAATAATCAATTACATTCAACTTGACACATTTGTTTGAATTTCTGTGGACAGAAATTACTTGCGTTCCTCTCAGTTTTCTGAAATAGTTTTGTAACATAGCTCAGAGGAAACAAAAGGTAGAGATAGTTGAAAAGGGTACTCTAGATAGAATAATTAGTATTCTGGTTTGCCCATTTCAAAGTCTTTCACAATGTTTCCTGACACTAAAATATCTCCTTAAAAGTCTTAACCTCCTTAAACTTGTGTCCTAATTAGAGCTGAAATAAATACCTTTAGTTTTCAAGACTCTAGATAGTGACAACATAGCACTTTACAGCTCACACAGAGATTATAGCGTATATTGGAAAAAATAAGTCGCTCCCTGCAGATAAGAAAGAGGACAAGATTTTCAATGTTCTTATTATGGGCAGAAACAAAGGTTCCTGGGGGGAAAGGTGATGGGTGCTGATGGAGTAGGAAATTTAACACCAGGATTTGACAGCAGAGGATTTGACATGGACACTGGGTCCATGTCAGCAGAGAGCATGGCTGTGAGGGACAGCACCATCACATGCAGAGCCCAAGACGGAGTAGAAAACTAGCAATGGAGCTGATCATGTATCCAACGATGGTGGCGATATGGATTGCAATGCCTGCAGGCTAGGAATGAGCCCTATTTCTGATTTTCCAGATATACACAAGCCCAAAATTTTTGAATGGAGGAAGGGATCTTGAAAATGTTTGATACTGGATTTCTAGTCTAACCTCAGGCTGGATTTAATTTGACTTATAAAAATAGAGTAAGGTAATAGTTCTGAAACTGAAATATAGTATTCTTGCTATAATGTTAAGCCGTTGGTTAGTGGCATTACAAGAAAGGATTATTTGTTCTTATTTGTTCTGCATTTGCTTTCATTTTCACAGCCAATTTAGCATAGAATTCTTACTTTTGGAAAGTGAAGATAGGAAATATAATACTAAAATGTAATTATATTGCAGAATGCATGTGATAAACTGTTTCCTAAAATCCTTGAAATTTTAGGATTTTTATCAAATAATTTCAAGATCAGAAATTAGTAATCTGTTAAGGAAATTCAATAATGTGTGTGAATGGATGAGCTTTTCCTACCAGTCTATGAAATTTTCATCAGTCATAGCTTCACTGAGATTTTACCTCTAGAAGAGCCAACATATTCCTTTCATGGATATTTCAGAAAACAACATGAGTTATCAGAATAATATTATCACCCTTAACCAGATCATGACATCATTTATATCTATCCAAACACTTAATGGTTGATTCATACATCTCATAACATGCATTCATCCAGTGATTTCTAGGTGCCAAACAGTGTGTTGGGGACACAGCAATGGATTAAACAGGGAAAGTCCTTGCTTTCATAGAGGTAGTATCATAGTAAGGAGGGGAAAAAAAGGAAATAAATTATGTGGAGAAAGATTAAGTGTACAAAGGGGATGGAGGTACCAAGGCAATGGAGAATAGAATGTATTGAAGTGGTCAAGGAAGGATTAAATGGAAAGGTACAATGGGCAAAATTCTAAGCTTTTGAAAACAGAGACATATGTAGATTTCTAGGCAAAAAGATTTGCAGAAGAGGGATAAAACTCAAGAACTAACAGCAGCAACAAAACAACACATACCCCAAGGAATGAGCATGGAGCATGTCTATACCTGGAGCCAACTGAGAGGAGAGCAGTAGGAAATGCTAAAGACACAACATCAGATTTCACACTGTGCATGTTATTTTAAGGACTGTTGCAACAGAAGAATTGATAATAGCAATTTAATTCCAAGACTCCCAGTCATTTACACAAGTATTAATGTTCATATATTGTGTTTAAATTTGGTGGTTATAAAATATTAACTTGGGACATTAAATTTGCAAATGATTAAATTGTACTATATTTTAGTTGCTGTAACTGAGATCTAAATTATCAGTGATTAAAACAAGGTAAGCATTTCTCGCTCTTGCATAAAAGTCTACTCATGGACAAACTGGGGCTGGCAGGATGGTTCCATAGTATTGGGGATCCAAGTTCCTACTAACTTCTCTGTATTTAGGATTTTGCCCTTTTCAATGGCATCCACATCACTACTCTTGTGAGTGGGAGCAGGAAAAGGGAAATGTAAGGTTAAGGCTGTTCCTTTTTGGTGTGACCAAGCAGTTGTACACATCATTTCTTTCCCACTGAAGAATATTTAGTCACAAAGCTACCTACAACTGAAAGGGAGGCTAGGACACAGTCCTGATGCCAAGTGGCCATGTGCCAAGTTAAAATTAGGGGTTCTACCATTAGATAAGAGGATAATAGATATTAGAGAATAAGTAATTTCTTTAAGCAGATTCAAATGATAGTTTAATTTTGAAATGCATTAAACATCCTTAAAAAAGTGTGATATAAAGGAAAGAGTACCTAACAAAAGGCAAAAGGACATTAGTTCTATTCCAAATCTACCAAGAATTAGCTAGCAACCTTGAATCAAAAATTTAACTTCTCTTATATTCGGCGTATCATCTGTAGTATTGAGCTGAAAAATACTCTGCTGTACCTAAACAAAAGACTCTCCCCCAAACTTTAGAAAAGTCATTTTTATCAAATGCATAGTAATTATAAAACACTGAAACCTATGAAATGATATAAAAACTCAAGTGGGGAAATATCTGGCCTTCAGCCAAGCACCAGATGTGTCTCTTAAAAGCCAATACAACTTCTCTTTATCCTTGAAAGTTTTTTTTTAATACAAAAATCAAGGTGAAAATAGCTTCTATCTTTATCCAGATGGAACTCTATGATTGCCTCACTGACAGGGGACAATGACCAGGCTGAACATACCACAGGATAACTCACTGGCATCCCTAAGGTCATAGGTGATACACAAGTTAGAGAACCTTCCAGCACAGAGATCAGCAATGAGTACAGTCAATGAATCCATTGCCACTGTATTCATTCAAAGAAAGCCATTGGTTCAAGATGTGCCAGAGAACTCAAAGTGCCTGTTGGGGGTTTAAAAAAATCACAGCAGAAACAGATTATAGGTCATGTGTTAGCTCTTTTCAGGAATGTGTGGTTCTGGTAATGGTAGCATTACCTTTCAGATAATGGCTGGAGAAACATGCGTTCACAGGGCCAAAGCCAGTTCTGCCCAAGTCAGGTCATTTGCTCCTCTCCCCAAGGGTACACTACAGTCCTCTCTGGAAAGGGAGAAAGAAAAGTTGTTGTTCTTCATGCTATGGCCAGAGTCAAAGTTTCTAGGAAAGCCAGTTAGTCTGGGAAAACAGTATCCAGACAAAACAAAGAAGAAATATTCTAGTATCAATTGATGTTATAACCTAACAAATTTGTAATAGAAAAAAAAAATGAAAGGAGGTGGCCTCACAAAACAAATAGAAACCCAAAAATATACAAACATCTCTCTCACCACTCACAACTGTAATCTATCTGAAACAATTACAGTGATTTGATGCTACATTTTCAGATTTCAGTAACTTTCATTTTAACCTGTTAGAAACATGATTAAAATAAATGATTAAAACACATACTGCAGTACATAATTAAAATGTTCTACAACAAACAGGGATGTCACTTTAATGTGCTAATTTGATGATCTGTGTAAAAAGCAAAAACCAGTTACGATGACAGAGCACAAATAGATAAGCGTTCATACCTCCACAGCAAATTTGACAGAGCGTCTCTGTGGATATGTTTAATAATTGAGGTGCTGACTGTACAAAGTTCAACTTACCCATTTTGGTCTACTTCATACAATGGGGATTCAGTCACTGGAATAAAAATTCTGATGCTTTCACCAGTCTGTCTTTTTTTTTTTTTTTTTTTTTAAGTCAGGCCATTTAGTACTATGGGCAAAAAAAAAAAAAAAAAAAACAAAAAACAAAAAAACAAAAAAGAGAGACAAAATTCCAGTGCACTAGAAAACCTTTCAAAGCCTAAAATTATTCATCCTTATAATAGTCACCTTTGTTATGGATACTTCCACAAAGGGGGGAATAGTTACCACTCCTTTAAAAACAGGAGCACCTGGGTGGCTCAGTCAGTTAAGTGTCTGACTTTGGCTCAGGTCATGATCTCATGGTCTGTGAGTTCAAGCCCCATATCCAGCTTTGTGCTGACAGCTCAGTGCCTGGAGCCTGCTTCAGATTCTGTGTCTCCCTCGCTCTCTGCCCCTCCCCCACTCACGCTCTCTCTCCCTCTCTCAAAAATAAATAAACATTAAAAGTTTTTTTTTAATAACACTTAATAAAAAATAAAAATAAATCTTCAGGGGCGCCTGGGTGGTTCAGTTGGTTAAGCATGGGCTCAGGTCATGATCTCCCACTTCCGACTTTGAGCTGACTTCGAGCTAACAGCTCAGAGCCTGAACCCTGCTTCAGATTCTGTGTCTCCCTCTCTCTCTGGCCCTCCCCTGTACTCTGTCTCTCTTTCCCTCAAAAATAAATAAAACATTAAAAATCTTTTCTTTAAAATAAAAATAAATCTTCAAAAGCTAATTTTTAACATCCAGACTACAAAAGAAGTTATGTTAAGTGAAAAGCTCATTTGCTTTAGAATGATAAAACCAGGATTTAAATCACCTTCCCACTGTTTTTCACATTTGGTGAGAGGATTCAACAATTCAATGACTATAAATATATATTTCATATATATATATATATATATATATATATATATATATATATATACATATTTCATATGTATCCTATATATATAAACTAACTGTCATGTTGTAGGCTGTAATCAAATACTGCAAACAAATTATCTCCCAATTTAAGCATGAAGTTTAATGTAAAAGACTCTATAATACACTGGTTAAGAGCATGGACTCAAGTGCCAGATGGCTTGGGTTTGAATGGTGGCTTTTTTGAGTTCTCTGTGCTCCAGTTTCCTCTTCTGTAAAATTGGGATAATAACAGTGAATACTGCATAGGATTGTTATCAGGGCAAACTGAATTTATTTATTCATACTGAGGAGAAAGGCCTGGGAGATCAACCCAGGAGATAGCAGGCCAGGAAGCGGCATGGTGTCCCAGGTTCAGAGTAAGGCCACACAACTAAGCCATCCAGGGAAGGGAAGCTGGGACTTCCAAGCTGGTCATGGAGCACCTGCTGCAGGGCAGAGCTCAACCCCAGAGGAAAGGAGCATGCACAAGATAGCACCAGTAGGTGAGGTGAACTCTCTCAGGAGCAGGCAATACCTGAGGGAGATACTTAGTCTGAATGCCTCAGCAGTGGAGCCTGTGGAGGACACTACACAGGCACACTGGGCCCTCAGGCAACAATTCAGACCTGTTGTGAGGACAAACAGAAAGAGAAAGCACTGTTTTTGTGGGCCTTTGTGGAAGAAGACAAACATCTGTTTTCCTCTCCCTCCTCCCACTCCAATACAAGGGCATGAGTCCTGGGAACAAACTTGAGGAATAAAGTACTATCTCTCCCCCACCCTTTCAAGATCTCACAACTAGTTAGTCAGACAAACATGCAAACAAAGAAGCGTCATACAATTAACTTGAGGGCTTCATAATGAGATATCCTCTGTGCTGGGTCCTGAAGGATAGGTATGAATTCTCCAAGCAGACAAAGGAGAGAAAGCAACCCAGAGGTAATATCTGATGCAAATATCATGAGGAAATTCTCAGAGGCATGGAAATGCATGCTATGTTCCAAAAAGAGCATTTAATTAGAATTCTGGGTACCAGGGGAGGAATGGATGAGGAAGAACTAGGGAGGAGGCAAGAAAGAGGAGCTCTAGAATAGAAGGCTAGAAAGTTTTACCTTAGATATTGAAGGCCCTTCCTTTTGTGCTAGAATGAAGAGTAGAATTATTCTGTAGTAAATTAGGAATGAGCAAGTTTGAATACAGGTGAGTATGGCATGGCCAGATCTACATTTTGATCTCTATCACAAATTGTAATATGGAAAGGGCACTGAAGGGAGAAAATGTTGCAAGGAAAGGAGGTTCTAGTAACCCAGACTGCCAGAACAATGTCCACAGCAATTACAGTTACCAAAAAATAAAGGGCAGGAAAAAAGAATGAACATTTTTGAGCCCCAAGCATCATAAATTCTCTACCTTATGCTTTTAATAACACATACTAATCAACTGGTGGGAAATAATTTAAGGACAGCTAATATAAGACATTTTAGGAAAGGAAATAAACACCATTGCAAAGTTACAAAGGATCTTACATTATACTAGACCAGAAATCTCCCCAGGAATTACTAAACCAACACAAACCATTAATTTCATGTTTGTCTTCTCTGTTAAAACCTATGGCTGATTAGCTATATAAATACATATATGCATACATAATATATATACACATACATAAACAAAACTGGCCACATGAGTACCCCAAAAACATCTGATTCTGATAAGTAAACAGTGTCATTTGCTAGGAGTTCAACTCCATATTGACCCCATTTTAGCTCTCTATTTGACCCTTTCTTCTTTTCCAATTGGGAGAAAGGAAAATAAGTAAATGAGCCATAATTTTTGGCAATGCATATTTAAATTGAGGTCTGCCAAGTTCAAAACTGAAAATGCAGCAGCTGTTTGCCCAAAACATGGGCCAAGAAATTCCTGCATGACTGACAATATGCTTTTGCTTCCGGCTGCACAATCTCTGACCAGGGTATTCATTTCAGCAGCTGTCATCTAAGCCTTGAGAGAAGGAGGGTTTTTCTCACTCTAGAGAAGATCCCAAAAAGGGAGGGATTAAATGTTCATACTTAGTAATGGGAGTGCTTCAAAGGAGGAAATCTGTATATTCAACCAGGGGAAAATCTATATGGGACTGGAATAGTAATCATATTTGCAGTATAGGTAGATTAGAAACAGCATATATCCTGCTTCTTGAGTAGCATGGCCTGTGCCTTCTTGATGCTGGTCACACCAGGCACCTAGATCTCCATGACTGACAAAGTGTCTAAGGCAGCACCATCTCCCACAACAACCTGCAGCTGTGATGGGACCGGGGCCAAAGGCATTTGTGGAAGGAGTCCAACAGGGGCCATAGCTATTGCCTGGCAAGGAGGCAGCTAGCAAATGGAGAAGCAATGCCTGAGACTCTAACTGTAGAAATTCCACAGTGATAACTGCAGTTAACAGCACCAAAGGACACAGCAATAATTTGGAAAACAAAACCTTGGAGGAGTTAGAGGGCAAATAAATAACCCTTTCACTTTTCAGGTTCAAAGCCAAAGCAAATGGAGAGAGGAAAGTCAGACAGATGGAGATAACATTATCACACATACTACTGACAAAGCTGATTGCAAAATGTGGTTCAAGATCTGCAGTTAAATGAGCTCCTCTAGACTTCATTCTAAATTAGATATGGGCATAGCTGGATGAGAGCAAGCAAGAGGCAGGTGTGATGGAGAGAATCCATGATTTTCTGCCTGGGGCAAACTGGCTCAGAAAAGTAAGAAGGGGATAGGCTGGTCACATTAGAAATTGAGTATTCCTAATTTAAAATTTGCCAGCCTTTCATCTGTAGGTAGGAGCAGAGATAAGATAGAGGCTCTCCCCTAACCCACCATAAGTTTTCCTCTATGAGTGAAGTATTGATTAGCTATCCTTTATGGAAATATGAGGAGGGGGGAAATATTGCTTAACCGTAACACTAATATCAACTATTATTTATTAAATGCTTGTTTACCAACATTGCACATACTGTACATTATCTAATTTCACCCTCATACAATGTCTTTGTAGAAATGTTTCCTCTGTGTGTGTGTGTGTGTGTGTGTGTGTGTGTTAAGAACACTTAATTTCAGATCTACCCTCTTAAAAAATTTTTTAAGTGCACTTACCACATTTTCTTTAATCACGTAGACATAATGGGTTGTTTCCATATCTTAGCTATAGTGAGTAATGCAATGAACACGGGAGTGCAGGTATCTTTTCTAGATCCTAATTTCAATTATTTTCATAAATACTCAGAAAAGGAATTGCTAGAGCATATGGTAGCCCTAGTTTTAATTTTTTGAGAACCCTTCATACTAATTTCCATACTGGCTGCATCATTTTACATTCCTACCAACAAAGCATAAGGGTTCCAATTTGTTCACAACCTCAGTAATACTTGCTATCTTTTTTAAAAAATATAATAGCCATCCTAACAGGTGTGAAGTGACATTCCATTATGTAAATAAACTCTCCAATGCAAAAATACAGATTTTTTCACATAAGCTAACTATTACTACCCCGTGTTGGGCTCTAAGCTGACAGCTTGGGATTCTCTCTCCCTCCCTCTCTGCCCCTCCCCCACTCACAGGCAAATGCATGCTTGCATGTGCTTTCTCTCTCTCTCTCTCTCTCAAAATAAATAAACATTAAAAAAGAAGCCAAGGCTGATTCCAAGAGTATCAGTTATGAAAAAAGATTTTAAAGTATAAAAATTCAGGAATAGACAGAATAATGGTGTCTAATGGTTCTGGGAAGATCTTGTCTTCTCCCATAGCTTCTATACACAGCCGACTGCTCACCAAAATTCCAAAATTAGTTTCATTTTGTTAATGTCTTTTAAAAATGGACATGCTCTTAAGATAGATAACATTCTAAGCTTACTAAAGCATCCAACCAACATTTTCTAAGATACTTCCATATGCCTGACCATGTGCCAGGTACTAAGGATACAAAAATATTTATTAAAAAAATTAAATAAAATAAAAATGCCTTGGTAATCAGGTACGAACCCAAACATGTAAGCAATTAACTAAAGAGAATATAATAGGGGCTATTACAGAAGAAACCACACAGAGCTGTGGGAACATGAGATAACAGGAACTGAATCACTGGCAAAAATGTCTCAGAAGACTTTCTGTAAAAGGTAACTTTTCAACTGAATCCAAAATTAATGTAGCTTTTGATAAAAGTAAGAAGGCAGCAAGCATGAAGCTGCAGAGAGTTGAAAGACCTCTACGAGGAGAGGAAGAAACAGGATGTGTGCATAAAATAATCTCCAATTATTTATACCTACTTTTAGGTCATAGAGAAAAAGTAACTGTTTCCAAACTCACAGAACATTTACACATCTTCTCCTAATTAGAACTAAAGACATACATGTGTATTAATATATCCATGAGCTAAAACTATGAACTATTATGAAATTATGAACTATTTTTACTGTAAACATATATACCAATGGAGATATAAATAGAATAGAAACTACCAGATATATGTCAGTAAGCATCTAGATATAAATTTTTTAAATTGTGGCTTTATTATTTTTCATCTAAATGAATCCAGCTGCCTATTTATTCAATAAATAGCTTACCAGTTGCTATGTGCTTCTCAAGGCACTGGGGTCACTGGCGAATAAGCCAAAGTAACCTGATTTCCCAGTTTATATTCCTAAAGAAGATGGAAAGTAAACAAGAAACTAATATGTGATATAATTCCAAGTGTGGCCAAATTGAAAAATCTTGCAAGCAGCTAAGGTGGAATTACTTCCGGAAACCAATAGTTCTCTCAAGAAAAAGTAGAAGAACTGCTGATAAAAGGAAAGAAAGGAAAGAAAAGAACCTTCTGATTTAAGGAATTACAGGATTACAGATTGACTGAAGCTACTAGAACTTGAGGATCCAAGATCACAGAAATACTGGAACCATAGAGAGGTGAACAGACACTCTGCCCCCCCCCCTTTTTTTTTTCTCCTCAGGGCAATTTTTGAAGTGAGGCTAAATGCTAAGAATTAAGCCAGAGAATTACACACCCCTCTGTGTGTACAGGTGGCACTAGACCTCTTTGTGTTGACTTCTGGGTGACAGGGTCTGAAGAACTGCAACTAGAAAAATATGCTATGATACACTGCCTACTGCTATTGTTATTAAAAACAAACAAACAAAAAACATCCTTTGTTTCTGATCCAGAAGCCTCATGACTTCTGTTAAGGGACAGAGAAGCCAACAGAGCTTTGGAAAATCTTATGGGACAAAAGACACACAAAAAATTGAGACTGCTAATGTATCTAGGACTTAAGGATCCCAATTCCTGGAAAGAAGGGAGGCCCAGAAAATTCTGCCAGATGCTGCAGGTTTTCACTTTAATATATTTGATTAAGCTACATAAAAGCAAGGGATTAAAAGCTAAATAGAAAACAGCTGAAAAGTAGAATGCATTTTTTTTCTGCAGTCTTCTGCTAAAGACTTAGAAATTGTTGTTAAAGACCATCCAACAAAGAGAGGGCCTAAAAAATTCCCAGGCTCTCAGTTTTTCATTTGGAACTTCTGGAGAGCTACACCAAAGATATAAAGAGAACCAGAGTCTGCAAAACTTCAAACATCCCTGAGTCATCTCAATCTGATAATTCTCCATGGGACTCTTGCAGAAATTTCTGCACATCTTCTAAACAGAGGAACTTGCTGTCTTTGTTCCATACTATTTATTATGAATACTTTTATGATAAATCGCTGTGGAAAAGAAAAACAGTGTTTTCCTTTGGAGCAAAGGCAGGTTGTTTAAATGATATACATAGCATACATCTATGCTCAAGATAGAGAACTATAAAGATCTATAGATCTATTTAGGTTATTTTTCTTGAGTGATCTCTGGAAGTTTGTATCATTTAAAGAATGTGTGCATTTTATGTATGTTGTTGAATTCATCAGCACTACTGAATTACAGTAGTCTCTGCTTATCCTTTAGTGTCTATAGGGTCTGTGGTGATGTACCCTCTTTCATTCTAATATTTATCATTTTATTTATAATTTGTGTCTTCTCTATTTTTATGTGATTAGACAGACTAAAGGCTCATTAACTTTATTGATATTTTCAAAGAACTGGCTTTTGCTTATGTTGATTTTCTCATATGTTTCTGTTTTAGTTGCATTGATTTCTTCTCTAATTGTTATTATTTCCTCCATTATACTTGCTTTGGGTTTTATTTCCTCTTTTTATTTCTAGTCTTCTAAGGTGAGCTCTTTAATCATTAATTTAAAATTTGTTTTTTTAAATAAAAGCATTAAAAGCTATGAGTTTACCTCTCAACAGTGTTTTAGCTACCCTCCACAAATTTTGTATATTAAATTTTAATTTTAATTTCAATTCAATTCAAAATGTTTGAATTCCCCTTGTGACATTCTTTTTGAAGTGTGGGCTATTTAAAGTGTTCATGTCCAAATATTTGGAGATTTTTTCAGATATCCTACTGTTACTGGTTTCTAGTTTAAATCCCATTTGATCTGAGAGTATACCTTAAATAATTTCTATTCTTTTATACTGGTATATCTAGGATAAGATCTGTATTGGTGAAGGTCCCACATGCACGTGAGGAAAATGTATTCTATTAGTGCAATGAGGAGTGTTCTATAGGTATCTAAGAGATACATTTGGTTAATAGTGTTGTTAAGAACTTCTATTTCCTTTCTTTCTGTTTGCTTAATCCATTACTGAAAGTTAAAGTCTCTAACTCTACTTGTGGGTGTATTTCTCATATCAGTTCTATCAGTTTTATTTTGTATATTTTAAATTATATTGTCAGGTTCATACATATTTAAAATTATTTTTTATTTGTTGAATTGTACCCTTTATCATTATCATTATTCCTGGTAATATCCCTTGTTCTGAAGTCTACTTTGTCTGATATTAACATAGACCATCTAGCTTCCTGTTGATTAGTGTTTTCATGTTGTATCTTTTTCTTATTTTTACTTTATCCTATCCATTTCTTCATATTTAAAGTGGGTCTTGTTAACAGGATGTAGTTGGATGTTACTTTTTTTTTTCAATCTAAAAAGCTCTCATTTTTATTTTGTATGTTTCATAGTTTAACTTTCATGTAATTATTTAATTGGTTAGTTTAAAGTCTTTCTAATCTCCAATTTGGGGTTATTTTTTATACATGTCTTAAATGTCATAATGATTGCCCTTGAAGTACATGCCTTTAAACATGTACTATATGGAATTTATAACAGTGTAATTCCAATTCCTTCCTTATCCTTTGTGCTATTGTTACCACGCATTTTACATATACCATAAACATGCAATACTTTCATACAATGTTAGTTTTTGATAGTTATCTTTTGGATAAATTAAAAATAAGAAAAATAAATTTTGTATTTTCCTTCATCAATGTCATTTCTAGCATTCTTTCTTTCTTTTTATAGATTCTAGTTATTGTCTGGTATCTTAGTCCTTATTTCTAAAGAACTTCTTTTAATATCTTTTTTTTTTTTTTTTGAGAAGGGTGAAAGGGAGGGCCAGTGGGAGAAGGAGAGAAAGAATCTTAAGCAGACTCCATGCTTAGTACAGATCCCAACATGGGGCTGGATCTCATGACTGTGAAATCATAACCTGAACTGAAATCAAGAGTCAGACACTTAAATGACTGAACAATCCAGGCACCTCTTTTAATATCTTTAAAAGACGGCTAGTAATGAATTCTCTTTGTTCTTGATTTTGCAAAAATGTTTTTTTCTCCTTTAATTTTATAAAATATTTTTTTAATAAATTTAATATTTTTTTTTCTTACAGCACTTTAAAATGTTATTCCCTTGTCTCTAGATTTCACAGTTCATAATGACAAGTCTGTTCCAATTCTTATTTTTGTTTCTTTGTATGTAATGTGTGCTTTTTATCTGGAAGCCTTCGTGATTTTCTCTTTGTCTTTGGGTTATAGCAGTTTGAAAACAGGTATCCCCTGCTTTCCAAGTATGTGTTACACCACTTCACTATTACAAAAGATGTACATTTGTACCTATTTTCATAAACCAGAATAAATCTCAAGGCAAAAGGCAAAAAGCTAAAATAGCAATCAGTCTTGTCTTGCAGCAAACCCTTATAGAAGCAAAATGTACCCTGAGCAGGGAGAACTGGCACTTCCAAGCTCCTTCCCCAGTATTAGGTTAATTATAAACATTAATTATAAGCAATGAGATACACTCAGCATCTCAGCATTAAGCCGCTACAGCTTTGAACTGTGTCTGAAAGCATCAGTGCTTTATCTCAATTTATTTTGTGCATCCATTAGCAAGACTGTGTCCTAAGGTATCAGAAAAGCCTGAGAAGTTATTTTTGGGTTCTGAGAATGCTAAAAATATTTTCCATATAAATTAATGGTAATTGCTTCTTCCCTTTCTACCATTTCAGCTTACAAAATGTTTCATAGGAATGTTCTACTTTTAGAAAGCAGGAAAACCCGTAATTGCCAGGGAAAATAGAATCTTATAAAGTTTATGGAAAATAGAATCTTATAGTCTTTTATCATATGGTGGTACAATTTATATCAGGAAAAAGTAAATGTATTTCATTAACTTGCTCATCACTCCATGAATCTATGATGAGAAAACTGGTACTTACATGTCATCTGTTTGTATATGATGTAATAGAAGCCATATATGTCAATGGACCAAAGACTTTTGACAGAATAAATCCACAGGTATGGGCTCAACATTTCAATAAGTGTTAGGTTATTTCCCACAAATAACTTTGTCATTATTAGATTAATTCTTAAAGTAAAGTATAAATTTCAAGAAAAGCTAATGCTATAAAAGGGGGTAAACTATTTCTTTCCCTAAAATACAAAGAAACTGTGCGTTCCAGTGGTTAAAATAAGACAGAGAGAGTGACTTTCTGATTTCTACTCAGTATTTAGAAAGCTAGAAAGAGTATCATTCCTACCCTTACAGTAAAAGAGAGAGAGAGAGAGAGAGAGAGAGAGATCTGCAAATTTATAGTTGCCCTTGAATTTATCAGAGAGCTGAAGTTGTAGGGCAATCAACTAACCCAAAATTTAAAAAAAGAAAAAAAGATATTCTTAGGGCACCTTGGTGGTCAGTTGGATAAGCATCTGACTCTTGATTTTGGCTCAGGTCATCATCTAACAGTTCGTGGGATCGAGCCCTCACTGGCAGTGAGGAACCTGTTTGGGATTGTCTCTCTCCCTCTCTCTATGCCCCTCCTCCACTTGAGTTCTGCCTCTCTCTCTCAAAATAAATATATAAATATTTTAAAAATTAAAATAAATAAATGAATGAATGAATAAATGAATGAATAATTTAAAAAAGACATTCTTCTGAGCGGAGAAACAGAATATGAGCATTTTCCTGGGGATAAATGTTGGACCCTGTACAAGATGTTCAAAAGAATTAAACAAAAATTTCTGACAAATTTTTGAAAGCCTACTCAGGGCTAGTATGAGTATATAGAATCCTGGGAACTGTAGTCACAAGGAGAAATTGCACATATGCACATCATCTCCACAGACCTTACCATTTACTTATAAGAGAGATTAGAACAGGAGAAACTTTCTGTCTTGGTGTAGGTATGGGAGAGGGGGACAATAGGTGTTGTGGAAAAGGCATAAGGTTTCACATAGAACCTTTTCCCTTCCTTATCTTCTCTATGGAGCAAAAGCTTAAGCTGTTGTGAAAAGAGCAACAAACTTTGTCACTCTCAGGCCAGAGGTGAACATTCATTGCAAGTAAGTGAAGGAAACAATAAAACACCCTCTGCCCTTGGGGGAGGGACAGGAAAATACCCTGAGCCCAGATCACTTAGAATCTCCTACCTTTGAGGGAGATGTATATCCATGAAAATAGGCTCTCTTCCCATGATCATAGGCATAGTGCCTCAGATGGAGATTGAACCAGAATAACAGAGAATGACTCCCCTGTTCCCATTCTTCCACCTTTCTCTATCAGGCTAGCTAGTGACCGACAGCAATTATCAGCTGTATAATGTTGGAAGAAGGGCAAAGTGAAAACAGAGATCTTTTCTCAGGCACAAAGGAAAGACCTAAAATTGAGAGGTGAGCAGACACTGAGAAAAAATCCTCTGAAAAAGTATTACTCACTTTAAGTACAAATTAAGACAAGAGGAATTTGGGGAGCCTGGGTGGTTCAGTTGATTAAGCATCCAACTTCGGCTCAGGTCATGATCTCAAAGTTCATGGATTCAAGCCCCATGTCGGGCTCTGTGCTGACAGCTCAGAACCTGGAGCCTGCTTCAGATTCTATGTCTCCCTCTCTCTCTGCCTCTCCCCTGCTCATGTTCTATCTCAAAAATAAATAAAACATTAAAAAATGTAAAAAAAAAAAGAGACAAGAGGAATTTGAAGCTTGTGGTGCCCTGAGAGTAACCATAGAAACTAAAATAACAAAAAATAAACTCAGCTCAATTGTCAGCTAGACTGACACAAACTCTTACAACAAGAAGAGAAAAGGCATGCCTATTTCCAGGCATAAATACTATTTACATTTTCCTCTACTGTTGTATACAAGATACTCAGTTTTCAACTAAAATGCAGCATACACAAATTGAAGGAAGTACAACACAGCCACACACACAGACACACACAGACATGTGCAAGTAATGATACACTGTCAAGAGACAAAACAATCAACAGAACCAGATTCAAATATAAAACACAAGTTCAACTATCAGAAAGAGAATATAAAATAACTTCAGATAACATGACAACGGTTCTGAAGGAAACGATGGACAATATGCATGGATAGGGAAGTTCAAGTGAGATTTAAACTATGAGAAATAACCAAACAGAAATGAAAGAAATGGAAAGCATGACTACAGAAGAGAAGAATCACATTGTGAAATCATTAGCACAATCAACACAGTAAGGAAAAAAAAAGACAGTAAACTTGGAGATAGGTCAAGAAAAATTTTCCAACTGACAATCATAAAACAAACAAAATAAGAGTTCCAGTCCATCCAAGACCTGAGGGACAATATTGAATGGTCTAAAATGAATGCAATTGGAATCACAGAGAGAGGAGAGGGGCTGAGCAGAAGAAATATTTGAATACCTAATGACCAAGATTTTTTCAAAATTAATACATTACAAAAAACCACAGATCTGAGCGCAGAGAACACCAAACAGTAAACACCCAAACACACCTACAAACATAATATAGGTTTCACCCATTATCAAAAAATAGAGTGTTTTTGAAACTGTTCATAAGCCAAAATGGTATAAAGTGAAGAAGCAATTACCACTAATTTATATGGAAAAATTTTTTTAACATTCACAGATCCAAAAAAAAAAAGGCTCTCTTAGGCTTTTTTGATATCTTAGGACACATCTTGTTAATGGATGCGCAAAATAAACAAAATACAAATGCTTACAGACACAGTTCAAAGATATGGTAGCTTGATGCTGAGATGCTGAGTACAGTTCCTGGGGAAAAAGTACTAGTTCCTGGGTGTGTGATGCCTCTACATGGTTTGACTTGATGCAAAACAAATATTGAATGCAATTTTCACTTTTGCCTTTTTTTGTTGTTGTAAAAATAAAAATCCTCTTGAAATTTCATCTTATTAGTAAGAACAAGTACAAATGTAGGTCTTTAGTAAAAGCAAAGTGGCAGAATGCTAACTTTCAAAAATTGAGGGATTATTTGAAAGAGTCATCTTTCAAAAAATATCACTGCATTAACTAAAGGTATTGGAATTAAATTAGCAGAGCACCTGTGTGGCCCAGTCAGTTCTGAGTCTGACTTCAGTTCAGGTCATGATCTCACGTCACGGTCTGTGGGTTCGAGCCCCACATGAGGCTCTGCGCTGACAGCTCGGAGCCTGGAACCTACTTCAGATTCTGTGTTTCCCTCTGTCTCTCAGCTCCTCCCCTGTCTATCCCTCTCTCTCAAAAATAAATTAATTTTATTTATTTTTTTTAAAAATATTTTTTAAATTTATTTTTGAGAGAGAGACAGACAAAGCATGAATGGGGGAGGGTCAGAGAGAGAGGGAGACAGAATCCAAAGCAGGCTCCAGGCTCTGAGCTGTCAGCACAGAGCCTGACACAGGGCTTGAACTCACGGAACGTGAGATCATGACCTGAGCCGAAGTCGGACGCTTAACTGACTGAGCCACCCAGGTGCCCCCAAAATAAATTAATTTTAAAAAGGGAATTAGATTAGCAAGCACTCTTAATTTAATAGCAGTTTGTGTTCTTTTTTTCTTAATATTTTTTAATGTTTATTTATTTTGAGAGAGAGAGAGAGAGAGAGAGAGAGAGAGAGAGAGAGAGAATGAGTAGGGGAGGGGCAGAGAGAGAGGAAGAGAGAGAATCCCAAGCAGGCTCCAGCTGTCAGCACAGAGCCCAACATGGGGCCCGAACTCACAAACTGTGAGATTATGACCTGAGCTGAAATTGACAGTCAGATGTTTAACCAACTGAGCCACCCAGGTGCCTGACAGTTTCTGTTCTAAACAGTAAATAAATGATTCATATTTGGCCTAAGTCATAGCTCATGGGATTTAAGATATAAAGATTAGATGTGTCTAGTTGGAATATATCAACTTGGAAAAAATTCCTCTTGAAAATTTTGAAAAATAGAGCACTTGGGGTAAAGCTTGTTAAACACAGGTCAGTTTCCTACCAGATAAAAAGACTTGTTTATAATTAATCTGATGGTGATAAAAAGGCATTTAATTAGATTTCCATCACAAAATGGGAAAGATAGGTCTGGGGTCTGAAACACAGTAGAGTTCAGCCATCTGCTGCCAACTACCTCTTGCCAACATGTGATTTGCAAGTTAAATTATGCCAGCTGATGACATATGGCACTTCCTTCTTCTTTAAATATCTTACTCAAAATGAGTTTGCTCTCAAATGCTGAGGTTGGATTTTCAGAAATCACAGCAGTTGCCATAATTTTCCTTCATAAACAAATTTAAGCAACATAGATTTAAACTGCTAGCTCATGTGTTCTTGTCCTGTGACATGGTTGTGAGTCTGAAAAGTTTGACCTCTGAGATGTTCATATTTGCAACTTACAAGCTTAAATTTTTTTTTCCACGGTTTTGGGGTAATGAGGTAGAGGAGACAAGAGCAACCTCTCTAGGTTTTGATACACATCTGAAAACAGAAAAGATGGTCTAAAATAGAAAAATGAGGTCAAGAACCTATTTGAATCCACTGCTTCATCTTCAGCACGATGTGTCTATTAGCTGACAAAAAAGTTGAGACTCATACTGCAGAAGTTCTCAAAAGTTTTACTTTTATTTTTATTTTTTTAAAGAGGGAGAGAGAGTGAGAGAGAGCACAAGCAGGGGAGGAGTAGAGGGAGAAGGAGAGAGAGAATCTCAAGCAGGCTCCACACCCAGCACAGAGTCTGACAAGGGCCTCAATCTCAGGACCGTGAGATCATGACCTGAGTTAAAATCAACAGTTGCACGCTCAACTGACTGAGCCACCCAGGTGCCTCAAAAATTTAAACCAAAACCAAAATCAAAACACTGCAAAACAATGTATTCATATTACTAGTGCTCTAACGCTGAAAAATTATCTGGTTCCCTCAAGGGTTTAGGCTTAGTAACAGCTACAGTTGTCTTCAGAATTACTAACCCAGCGGGAGTATAGCTCAGTGGTAGAGTATTTGACTGCACAATTGCTAATCCAATCTGTCTTGAATTAAGGCCATGAGGTTTTCAAATGTTTGCATCACTCAGCTGCCACAAAAATCTCCATGAACAGTTTAACCGTGACCTAACTAAACAAAACTATATATTCCAATAACTGTAATTGTGTGTATTCACGTGTGTATGTGTGCATGTGCATGCGTGTGTGTGCATATGTATATATTTGGCAAGACACTTTATACCATCAAGATAACAATGTGAATAGACATATGTGTTCTAAACAGAGAATATGAGCATCTTCAGCCAATCACACCATGAATTTCTCTACCTGTGACCCCATGGTTAACTGCAAGGCAAAGATTTCAGGCTCATACAACCAGAAATGATAAATCCTATTGATCACAGTTTTTGTCTCAGGTGATTGTATCTCCTATCCATGCATAAAGTTTTAATCATGACTGTAACTTACAGCTACCAATGGCAGTTCTTTTTAGATAAGATGGCCTCCTTTCATACTTGAATATTTTCTCAAATTTCACTGTGGACTGTATCAGCACACAATAAAATTTTAATTCCTTTTGTTGTTGTTGTTTTATTATAGTCATCTTATATAAAGCAGACTTTGTGTTTTCCCAAAATAAGGAAGTTAGTGTCTTAAATATTCCATTACTGTTTGTTTCTGTGATCACAAGAGCAAATCAGTAACAATTTAGGTGGATGCGTAGACACAAGTGGAATACAATGCTGGAAGAGCATAAACTGGTCATCTTGGGTCTCCTTGGGAAGGTGTTTAACAATTCAGATTTTAGAGAAAATGATCATCAAGAGCACTGATCAATCTGAATTAGGCTGGTTTAGAATAGTATCTTGGGAGTATCCTGGGGGACCCTGCCTGTGTTGAAAATTAACTCTTCAATTGATGGATTGTGGCAAGAGGCAAGAGTGGCTGAAGCAATAAGGAGAAAAGAAAACCTGAGGGACTAAAGGAAGCATATAAACTAGTCCAAAATCATTTTTACATTTTCACACTGATATGGCTAATACTGTTGTACAAAGCTGAATGTTAGTCCTGGTCTATAGATTTACTTCCAACATTCTCAACAATGAATTTTTCTAACTCGTAGGGTTTCAGAAAATGAGCTGCCATAGTTATAAAGGATATGCTAAATCCTGAAGTTAACTCTAACATGCCTCTTTATACCTCCAATACCAATAAGGCACAGAAAACTCTTACTTAAAAATTTTTTTTAACATTTTATTTGTTTTTGAGACAGGGAGAGACAGAGCATGAACAGGGGAGGGTCAGAGAGAGGGAGACACAGAATCTGAAACAGGCTCCAGGCTCTGAGCTGTCAGCACAGAGCCTGACGCAGGGCTCAAACCCACGGACCGCAAGATCATGACCTGAGCTGAAGTCGGCTGCTTAACCGACTAAGCCACCAAGGCACCCCTAGAAAACTCTTATTCAAAGAGGAATGAAGGCAGTGTGTGTGTGTGTGTGTGTGTGTGTGTGTGTGTGTGTGTGCGTGTGCACGCGGGCATATATGCTGGTAATGGCAGGTAAAATTCAAGCACTTAATAATTTCAAATTACTTAGTGTGTAATCCAAATGTCACAGCTTTACCAGCCCTTGAACATGGCTATTGTCACATTAACAGTAAAGCCTTATTTCCTGTATCATCTCCAATTTACCAAACCCTCCCCAGTACCCTGAAAGTTCCTGCAAACTGTTTATCATGTGCTCATGAAGTAGAATACCAGCTAGAGAAGCCATATGGCATCCACCATGTTTTCATTGTCTTTCACTCTCCTGCCCTTTTTAATGCTCTGTGCACATGAGGTTTCTTGAAATGTGCCTTAGATGCTACTGCTACTGTAGTTTTGAGGACATTGCTCTATAGACTGTGTAGTTTCTACTGCTGCCTGCCCAGGACTTTAGATGTCAAGTCCTCTTTGTGGTGATGCTACAGACATTAACCATGTGTAGCACTTTGTCACCAAGCTCACGGGGCTTACTACTTTTGTCCTGTCTCATGAAGTGCTTTAACCACCACTTGATAACTGTCCCTCCTGACATCAAAGCAATCCTGGAAGGGCAGTGAATGTAATGGCCCACAGCAGGTTGTAACTCAGGCTGGACCATGAAAGTGTCCATCCTCTTGCACATCATGACTTATCTAAGCAACCTCCTTCTCAGGAGTGGATAAGGCTGCTGAATATAAGATGGGTTCTATCTTTCTGCAACATCATAATTTTAAGGATCAGCTAAGTGTGGAGTTTCCAGGGGCCATCTTGACACCATATGAAGACAGTCTGAGAATAAAACCAAGGAGAGGGAAGCACAGCATGACTTAGAGTTGTGCCATCTAATAGATTAGCCACCAGCCACATGTGGCTTTTTACACTTGAATTCATTAAAATTAAATTGAAACATTCATTTCCTTAGTTGCTATTAGCCACACTTCAAGTGCTCAATAATTGCATGGACTATTGTATTGAACAAAGCATTTTATTGGACAGCATGATCTTGAGGGAGAAACAGAGTCCTAATTTCATCCTTTAAATCTCTGCATCTAGCCTTGCCTAAAGCTTGATCCACGTTAAATTCTATTTTGGTTTAAGCTAAAATAATGAAAGCTTGTTTAAGTTGTATTTCTGACCTCTGAAAAATTTATGTGTACAAACTAGCCCCCAGGCCTACTGCCCAGAATCAGAGTCAGGAAACAGACAACAACCTTCTCACATTTTCCCAATTTCTTCCCATGATCTTTCCTGACAAGACTCAGCCTTACCCTGTCCTTGAGAACACACACACACACACACACACACACACACACACACACACACCACAAAAAGAGATCAGAGGGCAGGGGGGTTGATAGATGTTACCACAAAGCCAGCCTCTACTGTCAAAGATAAACAAAACCAGACATCAGTTAAAGCAGTGAAAACAGATTTTATTCAGTAAATACTGACAGTAGGGGAAAGAGCCGAGCTCTAGTTTAATTTGCACAGAGGTGACTGGGCATTTTTCTTTAATTTTTTTTTTCAACGTTTATTTATTTTTGGGACAGAGAGAGACAGACCATGAACGGGGGAGGGGCAGAGAGAGAGGGAGATACAGAATCGGAAACAGGCTCCAGGCTCGGAGCCATCAGCCCAGAGCCTGACGCGGGGCTCGAACTCACGGACCGTGAGATCGTGACCTGGCTGAAGTCGGATGCTTAACCGACTGCACCACCCAGGCGCCCCATGGGCATTTTTCTTAATTGAAGTAGAGTTGATATATAATATATAAGTTTCATGTGTACAATAGTGATTTGACATTTATATATATTATAAAATGCTCACAACAATAAGTGCAATCACCATACAAAGTTATTACAATATTATTGACTGTATCCCCTATGTTGTACTTTTTATCCTTGTGACTTATTTATTTTATTACTGAAATTTTGTACCTCTTAATCCCCTCCACCTATTTTGTTCATTCCCCACCCACTCCTCTCTGACACTAACAGTTTATTCTCTGTGTTTATGAGGTTGTTACTGGGTTTTTTGTTTTTTTGTTTTGTGTGTGTATGTGTGTGTGTGTGTGTGTGTGTGTGTGTGTGTGTGTGTGAAGGGTTGTGTTTATGTTGTTTATTTACATTCCACATGTAAGTGAAATCATACAGTATTTGTCTTTTTCCACCTGACTTATTTCACTTAGCATAATGCCCTCTAGGTCTATTCATGTTGTGACAAATGGCACAATTTTGTTCTTTATTATGGCTGAAATGTATTCTATTGTGTATATATACTTCATAGTCTTTATCCATTCATGTATCAATGGACACTTTGGTTGTTTCCATATCTGGCTATTGTAAATAATGCTGTAATCAACATAAGGGTGCATACATCTTTTCAAAATAGTGTTTTTATTTTTGTTTTCTTTGGGTAAATACTCATAAGTGGGATTCTAGATTGTGCAATATTTCAATTTTTAATTTTTTGTGGAACCTCCATAGTGTTTTCCATACTTGCTGCACCGATGTACCTTTGCACCAACAATGCACAAGGGTTCCCTTTTCTCCACATCCTCACCAATATTTCTTTTTTTCTTGTCTTTTGGACACTAGCCATTCTGACTAGTATGAGGCAATATCTCATTGTAGTTTTGATTTACATTTCCCTGATGATTAGTGATGTTGAGCATCTTTTCATTTGTCAGTTCCTTTGCCCACTTTTTAATTTTTGTACTTTGTACTTTTGATGTTGAGTTGTACAAATTTTGGATATTAACCTCTTATTGGATATATTATTTGCAAATGGCTTCTCCCATTTAGTAGGATTGGGCATTAAGGGGAGAATGAGGGTGTAGAGAAGGGAACCAAGTGGGGAGCCAAAATTACAAAGGGCTGGCAGTGCAAATGTGATTAGGCCAGCCAATTGTCTCTGCTACCTGACAATTATGAAGTTAGGATTTTTTCCTTCCAAAGAGACCGGGGGAAAAAAAAGTGCTCTTTTTCCTGATGATTGCATTTCAAAGGAATGACTTTTAGGTCCTTGAGAAAGATACTCCTAAATTGTAGAAAATAACATTCACATCACAAAGGGTAAGAGAAGGATTTACAATTATAAGGCTTTTTTAGTAAATGCTGTAAGAAAGCAAGATCAGGTGTTGCCTATAACAAACAGTATATTCTAAGCCCTGAGTTTTTCCAGATAGAAGGTCTGAAAGAAGCAGGATTGTCCCAGGGACATAAGACCTTAGGTACTAGAAGCCATGTTAAAGTTTGGCCAAGTCTTTCGGTCAATGGAATGTTCAATGGAGTGTTCATGTCAAGAGTTTTTTTTTTCAGTTCTCACTACCTAGATTTTTCCAGAATGCACTGCAAAACATAACCTATGTAATTTGGGGTGACTGAGTGGATCAGTCACAGTTAAGCATCCAAGTCTCAATTTTGGCTCAGGTCGTAGTCTCACCGTTCATAGGTTTTGAGCCCCGTGTTGAGCTCTGTAATGACAGCAAGAAGCCTGCTTGGAATTCTCTCTCTCTCTCACTCTCTGCCTCTCCCATGCACATGTGCATTCTCTCTCTCTCTCAAAAGTAAATAAATAAACATTAAGAAACAAAAACAGGGGTGCCTGGGTGGCTCAGTCGGCTAAGGGTCTGACTTGGTTTCAGCACAGGTCATGATCTCAGTTTTGTGGGTTTGAGCCCCACATTGCCTGCTTGGGATTCTCTCTCTTCCTCTCTCTCTGCCCCTCCTCCACTCTCACTGTCTCTGCTCTCTCAAAATAAATAAATAAACTTTAAAAGTCAAAACCCAAAAAACATAACTTATGTAATTTAATGCACAAGGCAATCCTCTCACATCCACAACATTATTCCCATTTTACAGGTAAGAAAACAAAGTTCAAAGGACTTAAATCATTTGCCCAGGTCACATACTAATAAGTTAAAAAGCATATTAGAACCTAGATTTCTGTGACTGAAGATTGTGTTTTTCCTCACATTACCCATAACTTTGTCTCCCTGGTGACCTCCCTAATTTTTCATGCATGTTTCTGTAACTAGTTTTTACAGAAGTGCCCTTGCCTTTAAATGACAAAGCCTGTAAGATGTGAATGGGGGTGGGGGGGAAGCACAATGTCAGAAACTTGTGATTAACAGGCAGCAGGTGTACAAACTGAAAGTGTTCGACTCACATCCATTGTCATCTCAGCAAACGGCTTGGCCCCAAAGTTGCTGAAAGGGGAAATTTGATTATCTTTACTTCCCCAGAAGACTGATAAATCGAATTCAGACTGCTATTGTTCCGGATACAGCCTGAATCTTCCATAGGATTTTAATCAGCAGCAGCATTATGTAGCATATGGGAGCTATTTGGCTGAAAGGAAACTCCAACTGTCACTGGTACATCCGCCCAACATGAAAGGAAAATAATAATATGGAATAATGGGACCTTCTTATCTACAGCACAGCCTCCCTCCGAGGAACTCTGTGGTTTACTCCACTACATCTTCACAACATCCTATTAGATAGGTCGGAGAACTACTTGACTATAATCCTGAATGCTTACTGGCTGATTCCACCAACATTTTAATCTCTTTCAAAGCCTTTTCTCTATCTGCATCTATAAATCCTATCTCCTCTCGCCTTTGGATCTCTTCTGTTCTCTTTAGTGTAATGAAAAAAACTTCAACTATCCCTCCCCATTTACACTGTTCTATCCTTCACTCTTTTTTCTTGCTACTTTTTTTTTCCTTTCCTACCCTCCTTTTATCAAGGCCTAAGTGGGAAATCAGTGCTCTTGGAGTGACTAAGTCTATAACTCAATTATATCATCCTATTAGACTACAGTGATGATCAAATGTAAAGGTTACTTCACTTATTCACTCCCAAAGCTTTACTGAATATGTTTGTTTCAAAATTCAAAGTTAATACAGGGTCCTTTTCTTGAAGCATGAAAAAGAAACAACTAATAACAATGCATAGGATAAGTGCCATCGTCTTACTGAGCCCATTAAAGTACAGAAGAAACACAGAAGGCTACCAACGCAGTGTCTATGGTAGCTTGTCCCTAGAGCCTTCAAGTCTGGTTCCAGAGCCAAGCTCACAAACCAAACTTCTGGCTTCTTTTTATATCCCTCTCCCCTCTCTTAACCTTTCTTGACATGCTTCAATTCCTATACATTCAGATAGGCTGTGAAAGACACAAGGGATTGCTTAACAATCTTATAAACACCCAAGAATGGCATTGACAAAACTGACCCATTAAATGATGAATCAGCATTTTATTTTTAGTAACCTAGGAGTCAAGCCTAAAGCTCTTGGCATACATATTTTCCAAGCAGGAAATGTGAAGAATGAACCATTGGTGCTATTAGGAAGCAAAACAGGATTTTGAAATAGTGTCAAGACCCTCTTGACACCTTTGTATTTTGTCCAAAACGTGGAATCCAATGTGGTGAGCTAGTAAATGTCAGTTTTAAACCCTTGGGTAAGAGAGACAGACTTTATCATATGACAGAGAGAAGGACAGTTGAAAGTAGAAATGGCCAAGAAACAACTCCAGTGCAGGCCCATGTCAGATGTGATTTCCTTCCCCTGTCCCTAGGCCTACTTACCTAACTTCAAAAGTTCAACTTCCAGAAGTGACAGGAGCTGGTTTCTTTATCACGGTAGTACCATCAAAATGCTGAAGTCATGAAAGGGATGCCTAAAAACAAAACACAAAACAAACTAAACTAAATAAAAACTAAACAAACAACAAAACAAAACAACAACAAAAAAAACCTCTTTCATTAGCATCAAACCCTGAGAAGGATCAGGCAGCAGAACAATTCTGGCTTTCTCAGATAAGTCTTAGATAAGACTCTAAGCACTTGGGATTCTCAAAGGAGTGATAATGTTGTTGAGGTTTTACAGTAAGCATAAAAATTAAGTAGTAAATGGGCTCAAGGTAAAACTGTAATATAATCCATTAAGTTAAACTGTAATATAACCCATTAAGTTTTTTTTAATTTAAAATACAACTTTATCCCCTTTTTTCTTTGTATAAATACAAATACCTGGGACAAAGTAGATGTTAAATAAATGTTTGTTGCGTGCATGAATGAATAAACAAATGAATGGGCATTTTTGAATGCTCCAAAACAAGACTGAAAATCATTTGCTTAAAGAATTATAAAAATAAAAGACTATTATATTCAAAAGCCATAGACAGGGAACTAATGAAAGTACTATACAAAAAAGTTCCAAACCCACATATTAACCTGCCAACAAGTTTGTTAATCTTGATTTGCACTGACAACACTGTTATTGCATAATCGATATTTATTAGGCTAACTGGCTGACTGCTTCAACAAATACTCCCAAAAGTGTCACTGTCTTCATAAAATAGAATTTTCTTTCTTGCTTATGTAAGGTGTGGAATTTGGGGCAAAGAGCTCCACACGATGAAGTCATTCAAGGACCCTCATCTTTTTAATCTATTGGTTCTTCTACCCTCATCACCTCAAAGCTGTGGGCTGAATTCCCTACATTCAGCCAACAGATGATGGAAGGGAAAAAGCATATGACCAGTGGTGTGGAGAGTTTTGTGGTCCAGGCATGGAGATGAGCACATCATCTCTGCCCACATTACACTGGCCAGACTCAGTACTTGACTTTAAGTCTGAAGAGCTAAAAAGTTTCATTTTGATAAAATAGATTATTTATACACATTATTTATATATTATTTAATAGGCACTACCAATTTTTTAAATGTTTATTTTTTTGAGAGAGAAAGAAACGACAAACAGGGGAGGGGCAGAGAGAGAGGGAGAAAGAGAATCTCAAACACGGGGCTCACTCAATCTTACAAACCCTGAGATCATGACCTGAGCTGAAATCAAGAGAACGATACTTAACTGACTGAGCTACCCAGGCACCCCCAGCCACTACCAATTTTTAAGCAAAGAAATGACCAAGATGCAAATGGGAAGTTACACTGGCCCTGATAAATAGAAGAAACTAGAAACAGGAAAAACTAGAGACAGGAGACCAGTCATATGAGCAGATGATAATAAGGCCCAGAGTGAAACAGTAGAGAAAGAATGATAAGAAAATGATAAATATGAGGATATATTGACTGATCTGTTGAGTGAGCAGAAAAGAACCAGGTGACAGTCTTGGGTTTTATATATTTACAAGAGCACATATATGTAAATGTGGGTGGTCTTTTAGTTAACTGACAAATGTTTTGTTTTATTCATTTTTATGCACAGGGATTAGAAAAATAAAGATTTAAATGTGAAGAAAAGTGAATAGAGTACAGTGTCTGTGGGAAGTCAAAGGAAAGCTAATGTGGAAATAAGGAAAACATATAGATGAAGGGAATGTTTTGGGATTCTGTATATCACAGTGAGGGTTTTGAAGTGAATGTGTGACAGCAAAATTAAGTGTCAAAAGAGGAAAAATCACACCCAAAACATTTCCCTATATTTGTTATGCTATTTGCCACAGCTGTCAAACATTCAGATGCCAATAAAATGCTTGAATAAATAATCCCATTTTGGCTGCGGCAACTGGTTTACAGTATGCATTCTGGAGGTTCCTGTAAAGATGTTATTTTTAGTGCTTGGAAGAGAAAAACTGTACCTGGGGAGGCTAACTGGTAACCAATTAATCAGACAATTGTTCTAATGGAAATGAGCTTTAATCACATTGTTAGATGCATTATAGCAATTAACTAATGCCCAAGTTTAAAAGATGCGATGTCAAATTCTTTACTTAGACAAAGAAGAATGTCATTAATCCCTGGAAAAACAAATATATACTTTTTAAAGACTTCCTGCAGCCTTCTGCAGTTTGTGAGAGACATGGCCACAGCAGCAGGACTGAGTACACAGAGATCCTGTTAGAGGTGATAACAACCAGAGCAAGGAACTGAATGTGAAAGGACAATTCTGTCTCTTCACACAGTTCAGCCCTCCTCTTGAGTCATACCTGGGATGAACTTCCAGAGAATTCCAGAATGTTCTCCCTGTAGTGAACCAATCAAGGTAAAATGAAAGAGACTTTCCTTTGAGCCTTTACACATCTTTTTTTTTTCTTTTTTACACAAGAAACAAATTCACATATACCTCTCAGTTGTTCAGTATAAAATTCGTAGAGATACTTTCAGGCATCGATGTTATCTGTAGGCAACTGGAACATTTTTAATATAATTGTTATTAATTTTTCAACAGCTATGCAGTAATCAACATGTGCAAGTACTCTATCAAAATGAATTCCTGTTATCATACATATTCATAAAGCAGAACTGAAATGTTTAAGCACACACATTAAATATAGTTCCAAAAAGAGTAACAGATTTGGAGTGCAAAATGGAGCAGAAGAGTCCCTGAGTAGGAATATGTCCTTGCTAGCAAAGGATAGAGCACCAAAGAAATTCTGAGCTACCACGAATGAAGCATTCACCACTTAATCCTTTCACAACCAAATGAGGTAGTAACATTGTTCTAAGTTTACAAATGAGGAAATTGAAGCACAGGGTGATAGAGTAATTTACCATAGTCACACGGTTTGGAATTGGCAGAGTAAATGCAGTGCTAGACTAGATGCATTCTGACCACCTCACTGTGTCTTCGTGCAAGAACACAAAGAGTATTCCACCAACAGAAGCTACATGTGTGCTTTTGGTGGTGGGTGGCAGGGTGTGGGTAGGAAAACGAGCATAAGAGATGAAGCAGACGTGATAAGTAGAGGTCAGGTCTGAGGGAATTTGAATTAACAGAAATTACAAAACTTGCTAATGATTCCTATGAAAACAGTGATAGTCATAAGGCTCTGACTCTGTATGATACATGCAAAACAGTAACGGATAAATCTGAGTTAGGGCCTTACCAACTGCATCAGTTTTCTGTCCTTTGAAAAATAAACACACTCAATAGCCCTCCTTTGACAGATACTGCGAAATAAGAAAGATAGTGGTAATTAACATCAGTCATCCTTCCTAAATTGATGCTGAGGTATGCGAGAATTCTATCTAAACTTTGTTTTCAGCAGTTTCTGCCAAGTATTATCCTCACATTTCTGATTTCAGTTTCCTCAGTAAAATTCTCTGTTACATTCTCAAGACCTATGAGGATACGGACTGTTTTGTGTTTCTACATGACCCATTAGATCATATTTTCCTTTGATAAACAAAACACATCTCATACCCATATATAGTCATATTTCTATTTTTTTTTAACGTTTATTTATTTTTGAGACAGAGAGAGACAGAGCATGAACAGGGGAGGGTCAGAGAGAGAGGGAGACACAGAATCTGAAACAGGCTCCAGGCTCTGAGCAGTCAGCACAGAGCCCGTCAGGGGGCTTGAACTCACGGACCGTGAGATCATGACCTGAGCCGAAGTTGGCTGCTTAACCGACTGAGCCACCCAGGCGCCCCAATATAGAGTCATATTTCTTTAGCACTGTTGTTCATGATAAAGTGGCTCAGGCGCATTATAAGTTTTAACAAAGTAATTTTTACTTCAGAGAGTAGGTAATTGAGAGTTGTAATATACATGCATTTAGTATTCCAAAAATTTTATAAATGCACATGATGCACACACTTTCTTACAGTGGATAGGTAGATGATGGTGATGGTGATGATGATGATGATGATGATAGGTAGGTAGGTAGGTAGATAGATGACCAAAAGTGCCCTAGACTGGATTCCCCAGGATGCAGATCCTGATATGGATATGATCATGAAGGATGATTATCAGGAAATACATTTATGATCAAGACCTATGGAAGGGAGTGGAAGGAAACAGTACCAGGCAGGGGGAGAAGGAAGACCTGGGAAGCAGATCCACTGAAAGCTCCAGGTGGCCACATACCCCAGGACCGGGATGGCTATTGAGAGCTGTCCCAAGATGACCTAAAAGACCTCCATCAATCCACGTTTGAGTAGTTATCAAATACAAGCTGCACAAGCTGCCTCTGGAAGGAGGTAAGACCATGGGCAAGTCAGGTTTCTAAAGCTGAGGCACTCCAACTAATGGGCTAAGGGCCTTCTTTTAGTAGCACTCTCAGCTCCTGCATGAATATAAATATTTTATCCTAAAGGGAGATCTGTGTGGCATATCACAGTATTCACCAGAGAAAGGTATAGCAAATGTATAAAATATAAATAAGAAAAAACAGATATAAGTAACATATATTAAATAGGTACATATTATATAATAAATATGTACACATATATATTAAATATATGTATGTGTATACTGAAACCATGCATGATGACCAAAGTTTCAGTATTTTATCTTCCTTAGAAATTATCCAAAATCCAAACATTATCAATTGAAAACAAGATTCAGTATAAACTGAAAATTTTTAAATTAACTAAAAGTCAGAGTTCTGTGATACGGTAGCATAGGAAGAGTTTGAACTCAACTACTCCCACAGACACACTACTTATATAGCTACAAATGGATCACTTCTCTCTGAAAAAAATTTGAGAACTGGTTGAACTGCTCTCTACAAAAAAAGGATAGAAAGATCACATCAGGCAGGATGGGAGAGGCAGATACACAGTCTCATCAAAAACCCCATCCTGGGGTCTCTGGGTGGCACATTCAGTTAAGCGTATGACTTCAGCCCAAGTCATGATCTCGCAGTCTGTGGGTTGGAGCCTTGCGTTGGGCTCTGAGCTGGCAGCCTGGAGCCTAGAGGCTGCTTTGGATTCTGTGTCTCCCTCCCTCTCTCTCTACCCCTTTCCTGCTTGCACTCTGTCTCTCTCTCTTAAAAATAAATAAACATTTAAAAAAAAATCTTTAGGGCTGTAACCCCACAACAGAGAGGGATCTCACCAGCCTGGCACTTTTCCCACAGGAAGGGGTGGTGCCCTGCCCAACCTTTGGGATCTGGCCAGAGAGATAAGCCCTCAAAACATCTGGCTTAGAAAACCAATGGGGCTGACATCCAAGGGAACCAACGTGCTACAGGAAATGGAGTTTCCCTTTTTAAAGGGCTCATGGGTGGTCTCACTTGCTCCAAGACCCAGTGAAAAAACAGCAATTTGAAAAGTGCCTAGACAGTATGGAAAGGAGATTAATTTGCTAATCTAACAGCATCTGCTAGAGGGACAGGGGACAGATGAAACTCTCCCCAAAGATGGAGGTACAGGTGGTTGCCATTTTTGCACTCTCTACCTACCCTGACTACCTTGCTAAGACAGTAGGGGTTAGTAGTCATAACACTATCCTGCTGCCTTGCTGAAGTCAGAGAGCATGAATGCCTGAAGCACTATCCTACTCCCTGGATGGGGCTGGCAAGTGTGAGTGGTCAGGGCATTCTCCCACTCCCAGGCTAAAGCCAGTGCACGCTCATGGATAAGACACTCTTTCACTGCATTCCGGAAGCCCACCAGCATGCATAATTAAGAAACAGTAAAACCTTGGATTGCGAGTAAGTAACTGGTTCTGCGAGTGTTCCTCAAGATGAACAAACATCTCTAATAAATTTTAACTTGATAAACGATCGATGTCTTGCAATACAAGTAGTACATGATGCTAAAGGTCACATAATCACAACTGAGCCAAAGGTTCCTCTCTCTCTCTCTCTCTCTCTCTCTCTCTCTCTCTGGGATTGTGGGTGACTGTCTCCCATGCTCGGATGCTCAGTCTCAGGTCGTGGTGTTGGGCAGAAGTAAGTGATTTTTCAGAACATTGGAAGGTGCCCACAACAGGCACGAGTGTATTTTTTGTCCTTTCAAAGCACCTATGGACAGTCCTTTGCTTTTCCATACAAGAGTGTGCTTAGGAATGCTTTGCCTCATTCTAGGTCAGAATGCCTGCAGATATAGACCCTTTCCTCTGCTGCCTTATTGCCAGTTACATTAAATACAGTGTATGTCAAGAGTTTATTAATACTGTTCTGTAGTCAGCATCTGTGTGAGCATATACAATGTCCCCTGATGTGGAAAAAGATTCCTTTGAGCCAACAGATAGCAGTGATTCAGCTAATGAAAGTGAAAGTCCTTCTACATAATAACCCCCCTCTCTCTTATCTCCCTCACACAAGACACAAAGGTTTTCAAAGGTAAGTACAAATTAATTTGTTTATTTTTCTTTTGTATTTTGTATTTTGTATTTTGTTTTGTATTTTCTTCATTATTTTGTATTATATTACAGTATTGTAACCATTTTTATATGAACATTTTGGGGTTGTAGAATAAATCATCTGAGTTTCCATTATTTCTTAAGGGAAGTTCACTTGATCTACAAGTGCTTTGGATTACAAGCATATTTCCAGAAGGAATTATGCTCACAAACCAAGGTTTTACTGTCTTTCCCACTGCCTTTCTGGAGTTGGTGAATGTGCCCCATCCCCTACACCCTCCAGTTGCCTAACTAAAGCCAGTCTGTGTGCACAATCGACACAGGGGTGCCCTTTGATCATCTGACACTAGATGCCAAGGAGTCTGGTGTTCTGATCTCCGTGGGAATGTAACAATAGGTAAGACAGTTCTTGGTAGGCCAGCACCCCACCCCCTCCCGGGGGCACTGCAGGAAGGGCAGACTGAAACACAGCTTCTGTCTTTCTATGAAAAAGGCCTGTTTACTTAGCCTGGATCATCAGCCTTGGGTCAGACTTCAGAGTTCTCACACATTTTAGCAGCTAACGACATGCTTCCAGGGAATGTAAACAGGGAGACATCATCCTTGTGTAATACCTTGACCTCACTCTGACTCAACAAAACTTCCCAGAAAGTTTACAAACTCATCGGAGCCCCTATTTTTTGCAACTATCATCTAAGGGACACCTCCAAAACTGCTGGTCCAGAGGCCAGCGAGGATTATGATTATAGATGTATATATTTGCATACTTTAAAAGCTGCTGCCTGAGGGTCTGACTTCCAATCAGCCTTAAATGAGGTACTAAATGAGATTCCTCCCCTTGGAACACTGACAGGCCTTGGTACCCCCTCAACCATGGGGAATTATCAAGAATAAATCAGACTGTTTAGACAATCACAAAAACTCAAGAGACTACAAGGAGCCCTAGCTCCTTTCCATCTCAAGATTGAAAATTCATCACCTACACAAAGCCACTCCTTTAAGACTCAGAGAGATGACTGCTTGGCCTAAAGCATAGAAACAAAGAGTCAAGTAAAAGGAGGAAACAGAGAAACAGGCTCTAAATGAAAGAACAAGATAAAACCTCAGAAAAAGACCTTCATGATAGAGAGATAAGTAATCTACCTGATAAAGAATTCAAGGTACTTGTCATAAAGATGCTTACTGAACTTGAGAGAAGAATGAATGAACATAAGGAGAACTTCAACAAAGAGACAGTGTAAGAAACTACCAAAGAGAAGTAACAGAGCTGAAGAATATAATAACTGAATTGAAAAATACACTGCCTGGGGCCTCAATAAAATTTCACTTTCACTGACTGGAGCAGTTTAAAAAAAATCTAACCTTATACCTAAAGGAACTAGAAAAAGAAAAACTAAGCCCAAAGTTATTAGAAGGAAGAAAATAATAAAGACAAGAGTAGAAATAAATGAAATAGTACTAAAAAACAATATAAAGTATCAATGAAACTAAGAGCTGGTTCTTTGAAAAGATAAACAAAATTGACAGTCTTTAGCCAGACTTACCAAAAAGAGAACAGCTCAAATACATGAAATAAAAAATGAAAGACAAGTTATAACTGATACCACAGAAATACAAAACTACAAAGAATCCTAAGAGACAACTATTAATAATTATAAACCAACAACCAAGAAGAAGTGGATAATTCCCAGAAATTTACAATCTTCCAAGACTGACTTATGAAGAAATAGAAAATCTGAAAAGACCAATTACTAGTAAGGAAATTTAATGCATCATCAAAAACCTCTCAATAACAAAATTTCACTGGTCAATTCTACCAAACATTCAAATATTTAATACTTATCCTTCTCAAAGTCTTCTAAAATACTAAAGACCTGTTTTTGAGACCTGCAATACCCTGGTATCAACACCAGACAAGGACACCACACACACACACACACACACACACACACACACACACACACATACACACACACACACACACACACACACACACACAGGCCAGTATCCCTAATGGACTAGGTGCAAAAATCTTCAACAAAATATTAGCACACTAAATTCAACAATACATTAAAGAAATCGTACACCATGATTAAGTGCTATTTATTTCAGGGATATAATAATAAGTCAACGTTCTCAAAAGTCCTAGTTGGAGCAATTAGGCAAGAAAAAATAAAGTAAAAGGCATCCAAACTGAAAAGGAAGAAGTAAAACTGTCACTGTTTGCAGACGATGTGGTTTTATATACAGAAAACCCTAAAGATGCCACCAAAAAAATTGTTTTAATAATTAAAACTATATACTAACAATGAACTCTCAGAAAGAGAAATTAACAATCCCATTTACGATTGCATCAAAAAGAATAAAATACCTAGAAATAAATTTAACCAAGGGGGGTGAAATACCTGTACACTAAAAACTATAAGACATTGATGAAATAAATTGAATAAGATAAATAAATGAAAAGATATTCTGTGCTCATGGAATGGAGGAATTAATATTGTTAACATGTGCATATCCAAAGCAATCTACAGATTCAATGCAGTCCCTATCAATATTCCAATGGAATTTTTCACAGAACTAGAACAAATAATTCTAAAATTTTTTGGAACCATAAAAGATCTCAAATAGCCAAAACAGTCTTGAAAACAAAGAATAAAGTCACAGGTATCACACTCCCTGATTTCGTACTATACTACAAAGCTATGGAATCTAAAAAGTATAATACTGGCATAAACACACACACACACACATAATTGGAACAAAATGAAGAGCCCAGAAATAAACGCACACATATATGGTCAATTAAGTTACAACAAAGGAAGCAAGAACATACAATGAGGGAAAGGACAGTCTTTTCAATAAACAGTAGTGGGCAACCTGGACAGCTACATCCAAGAATGGAACTGGACCACTGTCTTACACCATATAGAAAAATTATCTCAAAATGGGTTAAAGACATGAAAGACCTGAAACCATAAAACTCCTAGAAGACAATACAGATGGTAAGCATCTTGACATCAGTGTTGGTGATTTTATTTATTTTTGGATCATACTGCAAAGGCAAGGGAAACAAAAGCAAAAATAAACGAGTGTGGTACTACATCAAACTAAAAAGCTTCTTCACACTCAAGAAAACCATCAACAAAACAAAAAGGCAAGAAGACACAGGTGTTGGCAAGGATATGAAGAAAAAGGAACCCCCACACTCTGCTGGTGGGAATGTAAATTGGTGCAACTATGATGATCTTCAAAAATTATGAAATATAACTGTCTTATGACTCAGCAAGTACACTACAGAGTTATCTATCTGAAGAAAATAAAAATCATCATTTTGCACCCCGATGTTCATTGCAGCATTATGTACAATAGCCAAGATATGGAAACAACCTAAGTGTCCACCCATAAATGAATGGATAAAGAAAATGTAGTACACATATATAAAGGAATACAACTGAGCCATATAAATGATTGAAATCTTGCCACCTTGACAACATGGAGGGACTTTGAGGATATTATGCTATGTGAAATAAGCCAGAGAAAGACAAATACCACATGATCTCACTTAAACATCTAAAAAACAAAATCTAAAAAACAAAAGGGACCTAGACTCAGACACAGAGAACAGATTGGTGGTTGCCAGAGAGAGGGGGGTTGAAAGAAGTGGCAAAAGGGGTTTAAAAAGAAGAACAAGTACAAACTGCCAGTAATAAAATCAATAACTCATGGGAATGTAATGTATAGCATGGGGAATATAGAC
The DNA here is from genome assembly GCF_027475565.1 of Acinonyx jubatus. Taxonomy (NCBI): domain Eukaryota; kingdom Metazoa; phylum Chordata; class Mammalia; order Carnivora; family Felidae; genus Acinonyx; species Acinonyx jubatus. The sequence goes on from NC_069384.1 coordinate 52,989,212, forward strand.
AGTATTACATTGACTTTGTATGGTGACAGATGGTAACTAGACTTACTGTGGTGATCATTTCACAATGTATATAAATGTCAAATCACTATGTTGTACAACTGAAACTGATATAATATTGTACGGCAATTATTCATCAATTACAATAAATAAATAAATAAATTTAAGCATCCTAAAAATTATATTTCAGCTGTCTCATGAAGATAATTACTGACATAAAAATTATCAAAATTATTATTTAATAGAACACATTTAAAATTTTTTTTAATTTTCTGAGAATGATGTTATTTATCTGAAATGTGAACCAGAAGATTAGAAAGCATGTAAGAAGTATATTAAAAGTTAGGAATTTTAAATAAAATTCATACCAATAAGATCCAAGAAAAGACATATAGCTGTGTTTAAATCTAAATTGTCAAACTAGTTTGAATTGTCCAAGAATTAGCTTTAATTACAGAGGCTGGGATTCTGATGTTTTTCAAGTGCATTTAAGTTGGCGTGTTCTGCGAAAAGTGGATTTGTTTTTTGGTGTGTTTTTTTTTTTTTTTTTTAGGATGCCATATCTGAAGTATTAGATATTTAGTCTCTTTATTTTCTAGGAATTTTTACATTCCCTTATGTTAGACTTATGCAAACCTAATTAGCTTCCCAAAGCCAATCAAAACGCAACTTATTTTAAGAGATTTTATATCTAATTTATTTATTTCTCCAGAGGTAAGAAAATATTTCAAACACAAAATGAGGGTAATAGGTTTTTGTAATGATGAACACGTAGACGCACAGCTTATAGCTTTAGTCATGGACTAAAACACAGAGAACAAAAACTCACAAATCTTAAGAGAGCTTAACCTTTGCAGTAGAAAGTTGTACTCTTGAATAAACAAGGAAGCCAGCAAATAAAATGTTATCTCTTACCCAAAAGAATAGGTGTCTACCTGAAGGATCATCAAATATGCCATAAAAGAAACTCATAAACATTGCTGAAAAATTAAGAATAACTTCTGAGTCATATGGGAACCAGAGCCAGACACAAAAACAAATGCACAGAATCAGGGGGAAAGAAAAACAAAGAGTAAGTGAAGGTCAAGTTTTGTTGTCACTTGGGATTTGTTTCAGGAGCAAAGAAAAGATGTTTATTCTCAGGTCACACAGTTTGGACTCTGAAAAGTGCATTTATTTCAATACCTTCGTGAAAACCCCAAAGCAGTCAAAATACAATTTTCAAAATTAAAAAAAAAAAAAAACACTAAAGCGAGAAAGAATTTATGGGGCACTTGAGTGACTCAGTCAATTGACCATCCAACTTCAGTTCAGGTCACAATCTCACAGCTCCTGAGTTCGAGCTCCACATCAGGATTGCTGTTGTCAGACTGTAGGGCAGAACTCGCTTCAGATCCTCTGTCCTCCTCTCTCTACCCCTCCTCCGCTCTCTCAAAAATAAATAAACATTAAAAAAATAAAATAAAAACTGAAAAAAAGAACTTGTGAAAAGATTTAACTTATTGATGAAGGAACCGAGAGGATTGTAAGTCTGACTCACTATAGGCATACTCCGACATATTGTGGATTCCTTTCCAGACCACCACAATAAAGCAAATACCATAATAAAGTGACTCAAATGAATTTTTTGGTTCCCTAGTGTATATAAACGTTATGTTTACACTATACTGTAGTGCATTAAGTGTGCCATAGCATTATGTCTAAACAAAAATCAATGTATATACCTTAATTAAAAAACACTTCATTGCTAAAAAATGCTAATCATCATCTGAGCTTTGAATGAACCATAATCACTGATCACAGGTAACCATAACAAATAGAGTCATAAGAAAAAGAGTCTGAAATGTGAAAACTACCAAAATGTGACATGGAGACTTCTGAAGTGAGTAAATGCTGCTAGAAAAAATGGTGCAGACAGACCTGTTTGACTCATGGTTGCCACAAAACTTCAATCTATAAAAACACAGTATCTGAGAAGTACAATAAAGCACAACAAAACAAGGTATGCCTGTATTACTCTTTGTAAAATATTTTAAATGATGCCTAAACCCAGATATCGTCCCAAAAGGGAGCATTCTGGCTTTGCAAGTTTCAACCTCACAGCAGCTTGTTCTCCTGTGGCCATCTCAGCAAAAGCTCCACTGGCTCAGAGATTCATCACATTCTACTGTCTGGATGCTACTCTATCTCCTGAGGTAGCCTCTATCCACACTGGGCTGCCCTTCTGGCTTATGCAAACTATCTCCTGACATACCTACCACCATTTTTGTTAGTATTTTAATTACGAATTTTTATTTTAATTAACTCTATTTTTCTCAAAATGCACATTCTTCTATTTTGCAGAATATGTAAACTTCCAGGAATGTATAAAAATACGTTATGGCAGAAACACTTAATTAGAAACAAAATGGCTAAACTCAGCCTCTGATGGGCTAAGATAAAAATTTATTCAAATCTTATTCAAAAGTTGCTCTTGGAAGAACCAAGATGCCATGTGTCTCTTTTACCTGGTTGGTGACTATGTTGATGAAAAACCACCCATGCATAATGACTTCTCTTCCCTCCATCAGTCTTATTCTGACAAATCAGAGCAACACTTTGGTAACTACAAAGAACAAATATTGAAGCAAGGAGTATTTTCAGACTTTTCCTCTGTTTGTTGCTTCAGAAATTATACCCCAGTAAATAATAAAACACTCTACAACTTATTCTAAAAAATTTTTCTGACTTAAAGTTTCTGATACGGCATGATATGGCTGTCTGTACCAATGAATTTTCACCCTTAAATCAAGAAAAACTGCACAACAATAATTACTTAATTAAGATTTGCATAATTATGATTACTAAATTCTACGAAAACTGTTGTAGTAACAGTATAAAAACTTATCGAAGGTGAATTAAGTTCTGTTTCCGTTCTGCTTTAATTTATTTTAATCCAAAAGGGCAATAAACAGGATATGTCTAGTTGATGATTTAATTAACTGCAGTATATTAAGAAGTTAGAAATTGTTATGATGCAGAAAACCTCAATGCCCTTCAGGCCTGGGAGCTTCATTTCTTATTCCCTAAATGGGTTAGGATTTCCACCATTTTCAAAAGTAAGTATATATCCCAAATTGAGATCAACACATAACAAAACAATGATTCAGAAGGGTTTGTTGAATAAACGAGAAAGGGAAGAACAGGGAAAGATCACTTTTAGTAAAAGAAGATCACTTTTAGTAAAAGGAGAAAGCATTATTTTAATGTCTTTGAAAGTCATACTGGAAAAGCAGCAATGCAAAGTTGAAACTCCATTTACTTCTGAAATGGACAGAAGCACTTGAGGGCATAAGAAATAGGATCAGAGAAGGTATGAGATAGATTTTATTCAAGGTCTTTGATTTATGTGGTTTGAAAACATTGCCAAGACTATTCTTGAAGAGAAGGATAAGAGAAAAAGGATGTTCAAATTTTCCATGTGTTTCACAGAGCAAAATCAAGGTATCCAACACAACTGGAAAAGGGGGAAAACCCAGAGAAATATGAAGCTAGAGTGGCCCAATTATAATGATAAAAATCTGAAACCATTTTCTTGTTCCTTTTCTATGATCTTAGGTTAAAGAATGCGTTAGTGTCATAGGTGCCAAATATGTGATCACATAATCACTCATGTTTGACAACAGCAATAGACAGTCTGAGAAACTGTCAGCATCCACATCTACCCTCTCTTGGTGGAATCCTCAATCCTTCTCAATTATTTCTGGTCACAATTAAATATCTAACTCTTCAATCATCCATCTTTTACATCTCTTAATTTACTAGTTAATTCTCTTTTAAGAGACAAAGAGGCATAACTCTTCATTTCCTTACATTTTACGAATCTTTGACCTCTATCTGCTGATGCATTCAGTTAAAAAAACACCACCAACATTTCCTATTAAATTCAAAAGAAATGCATTTACTTTCTTTAGAACCATCAATGTTTAACATTTCATGAGGATGATGGGTTCACACAATTTTACAAAGCTGTCATCCGTGACATTTTAAAGGAGATTTGTCCTGAGCATTTCAATCTATGAAAAAACCTTGATATTTAACTAAAATATCATCAAATGGGGCCTGCTTTCATGTTTTTAATGTCCAAGATATCTCTAAACCTTTGTTTTCGATTTACGATCCCTCCAGACAAGTAATTCTTTTTTTTCTCCCTTCCAACACTCATTTACATGTACGATAATCACAGACCCAGGTATTCTAGATTATGAAGTTGAGCTGTAGGTAGACTCAGGGTTATATGCACTTGCTAACATGGACTGACATTAACTTCATTGTTTTCTCACAGCTGTTAAAAACAAGCATGTGAGAACTAATGTCCTAGATTAATATCACTGGAATCTAGCAAATGCTTACTGCCTCTCACAGAGAAACCCCATCCCCATTTCTTCTCCCCGTGATATTCTGAATCAGAATATGTCAGAAAATGCAATACCCACTGAAATAGGCAATTGTCATCTTCACTGATTCCCCAAGCAGAAACCTCTTTTGCAGATGAGTAAACTGATTTTTAGAAATTTAAATTACTTGCGGGGTGCCTGGGTGGCTCAGTCAGTTGAGTGTCTGACTTTGGCTCAGATCATGATCTCACAGTTTGTGAATTCGAGCCCCATGTAGGGCTCTGTGCTGACAGCTCAGAGCCTGGAGTCTGCTTCAGATTCTGTGTCACCTTCTCTCTCTCCGCCCCACCCGTGCCCATACTCTGTCTCTCTCTCCCTCAAAAATAAAAGTAAACATTAAAAAAATTTTTTAAAAGATATGTAGATTACTTGCCCAAGATTGGTAATATAAGTTATTTTCCTCTATACCACTCAGTTGGCTTTTATTCTTTCTTTTATTTTACAGACGCTGGATATCCTGGATTTCTTTGTATAGCTCCTTCTTACTTTTACCTACAGTTACTTCATATTATACTTGACTTTCTCAAATCCAAATTCTGGCTTGAGTATTTATAAATCAAATTTTAAAACTGAATAATTTTCATCTACTGTGAAGTAGTATTACTAAGAACACTTAACATATATGAAGTTTTTTTTTAAATGACTACATAATACAAGATTTAGTATTTTTTAATATTAAATTTAGTGTCAAATTGGCTTCCATACAGCACCCAGTGCTCATCCCAACAGGTGCCCTCCTCAATGCCCATCACCCATCCTTCCCTCCCTCCCAACCCCCATCAACCCTCAGTTTATTCTCAGTTTTTAAGAGTCTCTTATGGTTTGGCTCCCTCCCTCTCTAACTTTTTTTTTTCCTTCCCCTCCCCCATGGTCTTCTGTTAAGTTTCTCAGGATCCACATAAGAGTGAAAACATGGTATATGTCTTTCTCTGTATGACTTATTTCACTTAGCATAACACCCATGTTGCTACAAAACGCCATATTTCATTCTTTCTCATTGCCAAGTAGTATTCCATTGTGTATATAAACCACAATTTCTTTATCCATTCATCAGCTGATGGACATTTAGGCTCTTTCCATAATTTGGCTATTGTTGAAAGTGCTGCTATAAACATTGGGATACAAGTGCCCCTATGCATCAGCACTCCTGTATCCCTTGGGTAAATTCCTAACAGTGCTCTTGCTGGGTCATAGGCTAGATCTATTTTTAATTTTTTCAGGAACCTCCACACTGTTTTCCAGAGTGGCTGCACCAGTTTGCATTCCCACCAACAGTGCAAGAGGGTTCCCGTTAAATTATGTGACAAAAGGCCAGTAACTCACACCATTTTTTTGTCTTCTGTTTACTTTCAATGGTTTTCTTGTTCAGGGATGAAGTTCTGAGTGTTTACTTTGGCTCCCTTCCCTAAGACTACCTCTTGTTTGTCAGGACTTCCGCCTTTCTTTCTTGCCTCAAGGAAACAATCTTACTCTGTGACAAAGTAGAAAAATAAATCTGTAATTAGAGAAAACACGTGAATAAATCATCTGCAAAATAGTTAGAGTTTTAGAAATGATTACTGTTTTTGAACAGTTTTTCTATTGGAGCATATTTCTTATAGTTTCTTGTTTTGAGTTAGGAAGGATTTAATATCTTCTCATCCAATTCAAAGGAAATGGGGCACCAAAAAACACAGATGTTCAGATCTTAGCAGTTTAACATACAGACTATTTTCAGAGAATTTAAAACTCTTGTATTTAGCTCATAAAACTTAAAAGTCCAATTTAAGATGTGATTAAGACTTACAGAAGGATACTTTTGAAGTGAAGAATCAAAATTTCAGTGTAAACCTTTGCAATTGCTGTCATTAAAAACTCTATGGTATTTTGTTTTAATTGGCCTAATTTTATGGTCCTTGGTCAAGATTAAGTTCAGCAAGTGTTTCATCCCCAGTTTACAGGTAGTCACAATGACAGAGTCAGCAATTCAAATTGATGCTTGTCAATTCTGAAAACAATGTGAGATTTTGTTTACTTAACCAATTTTATTATAGGAAAGATTCTTGATAAAGGCAATAATCATTTAAAATGATCAATATTAAATAATATCAAAAATATCCATCAATGATATGTTTCAATTAATACTTTAAGAGATATACAATATATACTTTATCTAAGAGATTCAAACATGTCATTGATGGATATTAAAGATTATCCTGATTCTTTTTCTCTCTTCCTCTCTTGTTAAGGAAACATGAGATCTTCCACCTGTAGGGTATTTCTATTTTTCAAATGAAATAAAATTTACAATCCATCACATCCAGTTAATATTCATAAAATATTATAATTTATTTCTTCTTTCATCAGGTAATTAATTAATACTCAAAATAAATTCTATGCCTGTCCTCACAGGTTTACAGCCTAGGGCTGATGGGCAATTACAAAAGGGCATGAGGGTAATTTGAAACACAGTGCATAGAGTGGTATAGGAGTTTTTAAGAAGGTACATTTACACATTTAACCTGAACTGTTGACCAGAAAAGGCTTCCTGGAGTTGGAAATCTGAAAAATAAATAGCAGTTAGCCAGGTGACAAGAGAAACAAAAATCTTCTAGCTAGAAGAAATAGCATAAACAGCATATATGAGGGTCAGGAGGAGAGATAGACAATAGAGATGGAGAGACAGAGAGAAAGATTAGAGCATCTCAGAATGTAAAAAAAAAGAAAAATGAGAGATAAGACTAGAGAGGAAGCCAGTGGCCTCAATACACAGGAGATTTCACACAAAGTTGAGTCAATGATTTTGTCTTTATTCTAATAGCAATGAAGTCATTGGAGGATTTTATATAGGAATGTGATGGGCTAGATCTGTGGTTTACAAATGAGGGCTAGAGCTGCTTGGGTGACTATCAGCCTGGGAGAATTACTTAAAAAGGAAACAAGCCTGTATGTAAGACCATTTAGGAGCCGGTTGCCAAAATCTAAGAAAAAGACAAAGTTGGTTCGACTGGGGAGCGGTTGTGCATACGGAGAGATATTTATAGAGATTTAATGTGATTTGTAGATTCAGTGATTTGGGGAATTGAGGAAGGTTGAAAGAATCAAGGAAAACTCCTCTTGACTTCAGCAAAGGGTACATGGAGGTGGCATTAACTGAATGGTGCAAAATGGTGTACCTTAGATGGTTTAAAAATGATTTCAGTTTGGGATATTCTATATTTGAGATGTGTTTGGGTCATTTGTGTGAAAATTCAGTAGCAGAGTCAGAAGTATGAGTGAGGTCTTTAAGATTCACATTGAGAATGAGTTCAGTTGCCCAGGAGGAGAAAAGGGGTGAGAAAAGAACCTGAGAAGCCCCAGTAATTAAGGAAAGAGTAGAAAATAAAAAACTGAAAAGGAAATTGAGAAGAAAAGGCCATATACTTAAGAAATATAAAGTGGAGTGGTATACTATTGTGGAATTCAAGGAAAGTTGATGCCATATTTGTTAGGCAAAATAATGGCCCTGGAAAACGTCCAGGTACTAATCCTCAGAAACAGTTAATATGTCTTACAAGGCCAAGTGACTTTGCAAGTGTGATTAAGGATCTCGAGATGGGGGAATTTTCCTTTATTGTTTATCTGGGTAAAGTCAAGGCAATTACATGTCCTTACAAGACGGAAGCAGAAAGGTCAGCATCAGAGGAAGAGATGTGAAGATAGAGACAGAGGTGATAGAAAAAGATTAGCCAAGGAATACCAATGACCTCTAGAAGCTGGAAAATGCCAGGAAATGGATTCTCCTCTAGAGAAAAGAACTTAGCTTTATCAATCTATTTCAGACTTTTAACCTCAAGGACTGTAGCACAATAAGTTTATGTTGTTTTAAGCCACTAATTCTGTGGTATTTTGTTGTATTACAGCAGCAAAGAGAAAACAATAAATGAACTATGTAAGAACTGATTTAGCTGGTTTAGAATTCATTGATGAATTTTATTTTAGTTTTAAATTTTTGTTGTTGTTATCTAGTCATTTTTGAAGAGAGAGAGAGAGAGCAACCAGGGGAGGGGCAGAGAGAGAGAGAGTCCCAAGCAGGCTCCACACTGTCAACGCAGAGCCCGGTGCGGGGCTCCAACCCACAAACTGTGACATCATGACGTGAGCCAAAACCAATAGTCAGGTGCTTAACCAACTAAGCCACCCAGGTGCCCCCACTGATGAATTTGAAAGAGAGGTGTTCTTTAGAGAAAGAGTTGTGAGAGCACAGTGTTTTGAGTGATTAAAAAGAATAAATGACTTTTTGGGATCTTCTTTCATTATGACTCTGCCCTTCATCAAGGGCTTCATCAAGCCCCAGTCTGGGATATATGAGGTAAAAACAAAATACAAGGAAGTCACCACTGTGTTGTTTCTTGGGTCTTAAGATTTCTAGTTGGTCTGCCTTCCTTTTTCCACCTTTTGAGTCTTCTTATGCCTATTTTATATGTAATATCCAGGATTTTTTACTGTATTTAGCAGAAGGAATGGGGAAATACCCAAGATTGATTTTTTTATATGTATATTTTTTCTTTCTTGTTTATCTGTTTTTCCAAATTTTGCACTGGACAGGAATTAGTTGTGTTTCAAATGAACGTTTTGGTTTGTTTGTTTTTTTTTATAAATATAAGGCCTAGACTGGCACTTTACATGTCAAATAGCAATCAACATACTAAGTAAAATTTATTTTGCATAACATTTAAAAATCTGAAGCAAAAATGGATAAATATAATAAATGTCCTCAATCTCATATAATATTTACCTTACCAATGGTACAACCTTTTAAATGACATTTTCTAAAACGTATTCTATACAAAATGATTTTCAAAATACTTAACATCCAGTATGGAACAGGCAGAAACCATTAACAGTGACATCCCAGCAGTCAGAAAGGAATCTGGCTGGCACAACATAGGGCAAATCAGCCTGACTTCTATCAGGAAGCTGATAAAAACCCTATAAAAAAAGTGTCCATGGACAACCACCTTTGGTAAAGAACACTTATTATTTAGGAATTCTTGACAGAAAAAAAAAATAATCCTTAACTTCACTAAGTCTAGTGAAGTTTTTATTTTATCATGAAATTATTTTCTTGTGAAAACGTTTTTTTCTTCTTTGGTACCATACATTCATAGCCTGTAGAATACATTTTGCAAATGCTCTCACACGTGCTTTTATGCTAAACTATTATTCTGCCAAGCCATTTCTTATCCATATCCTTTCCTACCAGTTGATAGTTATTGCCACTCAAATAGAATTTATTCTGTAAAATGACTAGTTCTGTATCCTAGTGTGTTTAAGAAAAGTGACACATCTAAAATTAAATCATATGAGATATTAACACTTCCCTGGACCTACGGATACATTCATTTGCTAGATGCATATCAGCAATAAACAAAAGCAACATATTAGAAAAAGGTGAAAGGGAGAGCTAAAATCACAAATCGATTTCTGCAGTCATTTTCATCAATTGACAGGAGATCATTGTTGAGAATTCTTCAGCTGGACCTTGACTCCGACGGAAACTCCAAAATGTAACCGGTGATAACAGCCCCATATCACAAGTGAATAATTGAAATTGAAGATCTGTCTGTCAGGTTCTTTGTATTTTTATGGAATGAGGTTGAATAAAAATTAGATAGCACGTTGATCTAATTCTTCCTTCATATTTGAAGTAATGTTTTGTCTTTAGAAAGAAGATATATTTGGGGCGCCTGGGTGGCTCAGCATCGGTTAAGCGTCAGACTTCAGCTCAGGTCATGATCTCATGGTTCCTGAGTTCGAGCCCCGTGTCAGGCTCTGTGCTGACAGCTCAGAGCCTGCAGCCTGCTTCAGATTCTGTGTGTGTCTCTCTCTCTGCCCCTCCTCTGCTCCTGTTCTGTCTCTGTCTCTCCCTCAAAAATAAATAAACATTAAAAAGAAATCTGTTAGAAAGAATGAAAGAGAAAGAAAGAAAGAAAGAAAGAAAGAAAGAAAGAAAGAAAGAAAGAAAGAAAGAAAGAACAGTTCAGAAATTTCTCACTCCCTTGGCTACTGGAGCTGAGACAGGATCCTACTTTGGCCTGACACTAAAATCTGTGCTGTTTTCACTACAGCATATTGCAACATTTAGAGAGCTCATGAAAGAAAGTTATCCAAATATGTATAATAAGATAACTCAAGGGGTAATTACATTGAAAAAGTTAAATATCTGCAACTTAAAAAAAAAGTAATATGCAATTTAATCTTATTACTGAACACAGCGAGTACAGCCAATAGATTCTCATTTTCAAAGCAGTTTTATTTTATATCATAAAAATAAGCATTAAAATATTGTTATAAAATGTGTTATTTATATATGTCCCAGAATATATATGTTTAACTCAATTTTAAGTGAATCCAAGTGTTTTCATAGAAATTAAGAAAATATTTCAGTGAACAGAGAAGGGAAGAGAAACATCAAATGGGGAGAAGTCCTAAAGCTGCAGACCTTCTTGCTGTGAGTCCAGAAGCAGACAGAAGTGACCAGGGAATGAAAGTGACCAACTAAGAGGGGAAACCTGAGCTAGGTTTATTGCTTAGAACCTGAAAGGTGGCTAAAAACTGCTACAGACAACTGATTGCAGGCATAGCTTCCATAAAGCTACCAACTTCAGAAGGCAGGCTACAGCTTTGAAATCTCATTCTAAGCCAAGCAACTCTTTGGACAACCTACATGGTCTGTGAAACTCTAAAAGCCCTGAAAGAAAAAAAAAAACAACAAAAAAAACCCCTCTTAATTGCTAATATAAGACCCCTTTCCGGAAGAGGACCCAAGAGTCATGTAGTAGCAGCCATAATACTTCTAACCAATAAAGAAAAGAGCAAAGAGAGAAAAACAATATCTCATTGAAGACAGGGTGCAAAATAAAGCTCTAAAGTATATGAAGATAAATAATACTACAAACAGCCTAACAACAACAAAAAACATTCATGATGCAATATGAGCAGGTAAAAATAAAAATAAATAAATAAACATTCTAAATACAGTAATTGAAATTAAAACTTAATAAGTCATATATAATATTCTTGAATTATTAAGTTATTAAATTTGAAGAGATTTATAGAACATTCATTATGAACATGGGGCAGGGGGTTAAAGATATTAGGAAGGAAGGAAAGAAAGGATGGAGGGAGGTAGGGAAGGAGGAAAAAAGAGACTTCAAGTCAAAATGACATCGAGTTACCCAGCTGGAATTTTTAAAGTTATTATAGCAATGGCATAATAAAATAAAAATTTTACCAGAAATAAAAGATTATCACTTACCAAGGAATAATAATTGCATTAGCAGAATTCTCATCAACAAAAAATAAATACTAGACAATACTGACATAACATCTTCAAAGAGCTGCAGGCATTCTATACTCGTTCAACCATCACATAAGAGTGTGAGGGTTCTACACCTGGCAGTGTAGGAGGCTGAATTCTCTGAGAGATGCTGGTACAAAAATTCAACTATGTAATGGATAACATAGTTCTCAGTGCATTCAGTGCTTCCAGGAAGTGGGAGAAATCTGTTATTCCTTCCACAGAAGGAACAAACTATGAGTTGAATGTGAGAGAAGTGAGAGGTAAGTAAGCAAGTGGAAAAACTTTATTGTTCTGAGGACAACACTACTGAATTATGCCTTAACCTTTGGGCCAGCAACAAAGTAAAGAAACTGAAGATGAGGCTTCTAATTTAAGCCAGGACATCTTAAGAGTCTAATATAGTCCTACATCTATGGTACTCCTGGATCTCAACAGAAGCAGAAGCTGAAGAAATGCATTCCCAAGTTAAGCCCACAGTATTTCCAGATTAAAGTAAAGCAAGTATAAGTTTCTAAATATCGTTAAGCAAATAAGGAGGGAAGGCATCATGAGTGAAGCAGCAACAAGAAAAAAAAAGGATTTAACTCACCAAACTCTTTTTTTTTTAATTTTTTTTAACGTTTTACTTATTTTTGAGACAGGGAGAGACAGAGCATGAACAGGGGAGCGTCAGAGAGAGGGAGACACAGAATCTGAATCAGGCTCCAGGCTCTGAGCTGTCAGCACAGAGCCCGACACGGGGCTCAAACTCATAGACCATGAGATCATGACCTGAGCCGAAGTCGGCCGCTTAACTGACTGAGCCACCCAAGCACCCCTCACCAAACTCTTAAGATAGTGGAATCACCAGGTGCAAAGTGTGGAGTATAAAATGTATAAAGAAATAAAAGATGAATTCACAGATAGAACAAGCCACAAGAGACTTTCTGAAATCATCAGTCAATTCTAGAAAAGCAAATAAATGGAATTTCTACATATGAAAAAATGTAATTGTAGAAATAAAAAAAAACTAATTAAACAGATTAAATAGCAAAATAAGGATATCCAAAGAGGTATTAGTAAAGGTATATCTGAAAAATTATCCACAACAAGGAGCAGAGAGAGCCAGGGGGATAAAAAATATGAAATGGAAATATATAAATGGCAGATAGAATGAAAAGATCCAATATATTCAATTGGAGTCCTAGAAAAGGAGAGAAGAAAATAGTAGAAAGGTTTGTCAATATTTTTATAAACTTAGCTATATCAACAAATTCATAAAAAATATAACTATAAACTCTTAAGAAGAAGTAGAAAGACTAAACAGATCTAAAATTATAATAAACTTGATCAATACCTAAAAAGTGAAAACTTCCAGGCCTGAGTGATTTACTAGGAAGTTCTAATATACTTTTGGTGATAAAATCTTTCCATTTTTATATAAAGTCTTCCAGATAATAGGGGAAAAAAAAGGAGAGGAGTATAATGCCCAAATCATTCAGTAAAAGGAGTATACTGGTTTAAAACACTGATACATAGATTTGATAAAGACAGTTCAAAAAAATAAAAATAACAAGCCAGTCTCATTCATAAAGCATAGAGATAAGAATTCTGAACAAAATATTGCCAATCCAAATCAAACCATGAATAAAATATATAATATACTAAGAACAATTTAGAATTATCCCCAAAATCCAAGAATGACTTTACATTATCAATAAAATTATTAAGAAGCTAAGGAAAAGCATATGATCATTTCAATCAATGAAGAAAAAAAACACTTGAAAAAAATAGATATTCAGGATAAAAATTCTTAGCAAGATAATAGGAGAAATTAACTTACTTAATTTCTAACCTAATAAGCCTGATAAAAGCCTGATGAAATATAAGAAACATCTCTTTTGAAGTCATAAATTTGACAAAGATTCAATTAATTCAATTCAACATTTAGTTACAATGTCTAAATAGTGGCATCAGGCTAGGGAAAAAAAAAGTGAAAGACCAGGAACCTGAAATGAAGAGACAAAACTCATTCATAGGTGATATAATTGAGATCATTCAAAATAATCAACCTTAAATTTATCAGAATTGATAAGAACAGAGCCCAGGGGGGGGTGGTTATAAGATTAATATACAAAACAATTCTGTTTTTATACCCCATTAATAAACAATTAGGGGGAAAGCCTTGTAAAAATAACATTTATGTTAGCAACACATACTATAAGGTTCCTAGCAATATGTCAAGCAAATATTGTTTCAAGGCCTATATAGATAAAATTGTACAAGCATTAAAAGACCCTCCACATGATAAACTAATAATGGAAACATATGCCCTATTTGTGAATGAAGAGGCATTTTTTTTAAAATGTCAACTCTCTTCTAAAGGATCAAAAGATTCAATGCAAACCCCAATCAAAATTACCATAGAATTTGTTGTAAAATTTGATAAGCTGATTCTAAAATGTTTCTAGAAAAGCAAAGAGCCAAGTATATCCAAAATACTCCTAAAGAAAAAGAATAATGAGGGCAGACATGCCCTCAGTGAAAATAGCGCTTATTACAACACTATATGATTAAAACAAAGTGATATACATTAAGGGAAATCCAAATTGCTCAATGGAAGGAACTAGAGAGCCCAGAAACGGGTCCATGTATAAATGCAAAAAAAAAAAAAGAGAGACAGGTGGCATTTCAAACCTCATTTCAGATGAGGTTCTCTTTAAAACGGTGATAATATACAATTTATGGTAATGAAACACAAATCAATGCACATGAATTCATTACTTAAATATGAAAAGCAAGACTTTAGGGTTTTTGTAAAGAGACAGAGGAAATATTTTTAGATATTATAATTCAAAGATGATTTTTAATGCATTATGATGTTAACTGTAAAAAAATTTAAATTCCACATTACTATCCTAATGAGTCATACAACTCAGTATACAACTTAGTATATACACTAAAACTTTATTTAACCAATATGGTTGCTTTTTACATTGTAAGGCAGATGGTTCATAGACCATAATGAGCTGATTTCAAAACATTTTCAATAATAAATAATCTTGCAGGGCAAATAAACCCAACTAATAAAGGTAATCTATGAATATTCAATAATTACTCTCTAGAGAAAAAAGAAATTAACTTGAGTGACATGTACATGCTAATTATAGAAAAAGGACTATTGTACACTAGAACTGATTTATAGAACTGATAGATTTATTTTGTGTCCTAGCATCAAATATGTATTTTCTTTCCAGACCAATTTTTTCATCCTAAAAATTTCGAATTCTAAATGAAATACACCCCATCCCCAAAATCACTCTTCTAAACATTTTAAGCAAAGATAGAATAGGAGCATATGATGACTTCTCCCTTCTTCTATTATATTCTAAGCATTTTTCTACATTATCGAATATTATTATTACAGGATTTGGATCTTCTCCTTTATTACAGGTCCTGGAAATGTTGCCTTTAGCTATAACATTGGTTACAAGCAACTGGATACTTTTAGTTTATTAAAAACTCTCCTGGGTTGTTCAAATCTCCCTGACGATGATCATTACTGCTGGACAATTTGACATCTAGTCCCTAGAAATAAACCTAGTAGTTTACATATACATAAGCTGCTGCTGTCCTCAATGCTATGCTGACTATTCCCTACAAGTCACCAGAGAGAATATGTTGGAAATAGATTATTTCATTGAAAATTCATGAATCATTAACATTAGGTACCTCATTAGTTTTGTAAGCATAGTCACTTCTAAGATATATACATACCTAGTTGTATTCTATCTTACTTGTTCTGCTTTTTTAAAGGTCTGTCAGTAACAGTAGATGGTCACATAAATGCTCAAGTAAATGGTCATTTACTTAATGGATATTAGTCTTCAACTATTATTTCTTTTTTTTTTTAATTTTTTTTTAACGTTTATTTATTTTTGAGACAGAGAGAGACAGAGCATGAACGGGGGAGAGTCAGAGAGAGGGAGACACAGAATCTGAAACAGGCTCCAGGCTCTGAGCTGTCAGCACAGAGCCCGACGCGGGGCTCGAACTCACGGACCGCGAGATCATGACCTGAGCTGAAGTTGGCCGCTTAACCGACTGAGCCACCCAGGCGCCCCAACTATTATTTCTTTAAAAAAGGAACACGTACCAATAAATGTACTCAATTCAAAAATTAGTTTTTACAAATAATATTCTCAACTTCAATGTCTTTTTGTAACATACCCCACTCCTGTTTCTTTGAAATTTTGCCATCTTATTATTTACTCCAAAAATCAATCTAAAAAGAGACAGAGAAACAGCACTGATCTTTCTTCCACCGACGTTGACAAATACTTTAAAAGTAATGAAGAGTAGATTCAGAATCATCAACAAATATTTCAAAATGCTGATTATAATATAAATTTCATGTGCAGTTTGCCTAATGATTTTCCAAACACTGAAAACCAAATGGGGTTGGTCAATTGGTGGTCATTACAAAACCTTTCAGCCCTCCTATAAACGATTTGCTCAGCTTTCTGGTGTTTTATACACCAAGCAAAAAAGTCAATTCTGCGTGACTCCTCTTCCCAAGTAGACTGCAAACTCCTCAAAGGTAGAACTGTTTTCTTCTTGTTTTGTTTCCCTGTAGCTTCAAGCCTAGTTGGCTCTGTGTTATTAATTGGGACAAGAAAACTAAAATTGAAAATAAAGGTTATATTGTGACTTAAAACAGCAGATTGAATTGGCATTTGTGTGGAACTCTCTTTACTCCACCCCTCTTCAATTAATCTATATGCAATATGCTATTTGAACTCACGTATTTAAAGAAGCCCCTTAAATGCAATTAGCTATTCTTTCAGGCTCCATATGGCCAAAATATAAAATATACTTCTAAGGCTTTGTTTAAAACATCCCCAAATAATATATTGGAAAGAATTTTTAGTTTCTGTTCCTAAGATAAGTGAACAAAAACATTTTGATCAAATCATCTGAGTTATTGGCCCTTTACAAAACAGTCACAGAGACATGGTTTCACACTCAACAAGCACTTTCGACTAAGGCTTTCAGGGCTTTGAGTCCTTTATGAGTCAAGTTGCTTTGTATTTCAG
Source organism: Acinonyx jubatus (assembly GCF_027475565.1). Taxonomy (NCBI): domain Eukaryota; kingdom Metazoa; phylum Chordata; class Mammalia; order Carnivora; family Felidae; genus Acinonyx; species Acinonyx jubatus. The sequence goes on from NC_069384.1 coordinate 53,006,044, forward strand.
GTTTTGTTCTTTGTGATTGTATGAACACCCTCCCCCCTTAACAATGTAAGTTTTGTTTCATATCCGGCAGCAGTGCATTCAGAGTAAAAATTGCTACAGCATCTTTTTACTGAGTAAGGAGTCACTTGGGCTTTACCAGTGGATTTGTGCTTAAGCAAACACCTCTAACTATAATCTCACTCTAGTATTAGCTTACCTAGAAAACAGCCCTTCTTTATAATTTTTAACATCTTCAAAAGAAACACAGATACAGAAACTAGAGCCTGTAGTGCTCAAAGAGATAGACTTTGCCTGCCAGTCTTAATCAAACATTGTGAATTCTATAGACTTTTCTGTATCAATAGCTTTAAAAAAAAAAAAAAAACCTCCATAAATAGGATGGTGGAAAGTATGCTGCTTCTATGATTGCTTGGCATAAAATTCATTAGATTCTGGTCTGCATTCTTTCAGCATCATTTATAGCTGCAAGAAAAACCAACAGCACCTCCAACAGCAAAGAAATGAGCAGTGAACTCTGCAATTCATCTCATGTGCATTTTGATAAGAGACTTATATTCATTTCAATAAAATTTTGACAAGAAGCAGAAGCAGCAATGAGTTCATTTCTTTGAATTTTTTTTTTTACCCAAACAGCCTGAGAACTCATCTTTTCACAAAAAAAACATTTCTGTGACCATTTTATTAAATTTTAGCTAAGAAGAAATGTTTCCTATTTTTCATACATGTGGCGGGCCAGCTTACAACAAAACAGTTACCTCGAGGATTAATTTTTGTAAGTCCTCTTACCATTGCTTTCAAGAGCTAATGTTAGTGTTTATATTTTGAAGTCATTTACAGCATTGTTAATTAACATTTATGGTATTAGTGCAAAATTTACCCACTAATCCTCTATTAGATATTCAAATATTTCTTTTATGCAAATGATGATGTAAGAAGTGCAGACACTTCCCATTTTAAGTTTGATTAGAAGCTAATATTTCAGCAGAACTGCCTATTTAATTTTTTAAGAATTGTTTAGAAAATTTCCCTTTATTGAAATCATATTTAGTATTGAATCTGGAAGAGAATTTAAAAAGGAAAAAAGAAAACAAGATCTAGATATACAAGAGCAGATATTTCGATCGAAAGTACAAAAAAATCTCAACCTGAACTTAGAGTCATCCAATTTGATATCAGCTGCCCTCAAGAAGAAAACAGTAAACAACAAAAAACTGTTTCACTTATTTCACAATAAGTGAAAACTCCATGATATAAAGTTAGAAATTTCTACACTACTGAATAGAGTTTCAGTGTCCTCAATACATCAATCATTGCAAGAAAATGTTTCAAGTCGGTTTTTACAAGAGAAGAATGCATACAGCTCATTTTGCTATTATATGTCCCACCATCTAAAAAGTTCCAAAGCTACAATTTGGAATAATTATTTATATTGCAAAAGTTTTTTTTTTCAAGTTCACAAAAGGATTCATAGCAGGACTATTTTAAATATAGCAAACCTCACAGTGTGCTATGTACTTGCTTAAAGATTAATTTTGATTTTGTCACCAGTCAGATAAAAATCTGGTAAGAATGACTGACAATTTATCAAAAGTAGAGTTCTAGAAATTTGAAAGATATGGAGTTATAGTTCAGTTTTCAACTTCATTTATACTTTTTTCTCCAGAGCAAAGAAATGTGAAATGTGTGAGAGTGCAGAATACAATTAACTATTTAATTAAACTCTTTCACTTAGTAGTATAGGCAAGTTTAAATAAATTTATCATTTCTTTCATCTAACAAAAAATATTCATACAGTTCCTACTTTGTAGTAGGTACTGAATGGGAAAAGTAGATATACCAAAGTGGAAAAGGTAAATAAGACATGGTGGTATTAGTGTGGTGATATTCACAGACAAATGACCAGTAAGTAATATACAATGTAAAAATGTTCATTGTATCGTGTAATGGGAGTACAGAATGGAAGAGGAGTCAAGACAAGTTTCACAAGAGAATACTACTTTAGCTGGATCTTAAAAAATAAATAGAACTTCACTAAGTAGAAAAATATCTCCGTCAAAGAGGTAGCAAATGTAAAGGCACAGTCATACCTGAAAGCATGAGAGATGTAGAGAACAGTGAGTACTTATGGTATAAGGTCATCAACAATATGGAAGTGCAGCAAAAACAAAATGGGAAGAGGTATGGAGCCATATTATGAATGGTCTTTTAAGCTAGTCTGAAGAGCTTGTCCTTTATCCTTTACAGACTGGGATCCAGGAAAGAATGAGAACACAGAAGGACAGTACATGGAGTACAGCTTATTATAACAATGTACAAAATTTTGAGGATTCACTAAAAGAGAAAGAGTTTGGAGGCAAAGGACTATGATGTGTTGATTAAATAGTCTGGGTGAGAGATAGTAAGGATGTTGGCAGTGGAAAAGAAGACAGAAGTGATTTTAGAGACACTTAAGAAGTAAAACCAAATATCATTGGTACTTGGTACCATCTGGATATAGTAGATTAAGACCATTTGGAGGTGGTAGATTATTAAAAGGAAAGAGTTAATGATGACTTAACTCCATTTGGACATGGTAGCCTTTTGAAGGTATTGCATATCATTTGCATGTGATAGATTGTGGACAGAGAAGAGTCCATGTACAAATCTGAGCAATTTAAAGAGGCCAAGACCTTGTGTAAACTATAGAACAAAATATGTCTGTGCTACCCTGTGTCCCTTTCTTCCAATGTATGATACTGACACTCTCTAGTTCCAAAATTAGCTCATATTTTAAAAGCAAACCTGATAGCTACTCAATGAAATATCCCTCTTCATCCTTGTGTGAATGTGGGTTAGAGATGCCTGTCTCCACATCAAACCAGCCTTCTCATCACAGATCTACTGTCAGACTCCTGGTTGTAAATTCTCCCCATCTCATATTCTATCCTATCCTCTAAGTTCAGCAGTGCCAAAATGCAGCAATAACACCAGAAGTAATGGTGAAAATTGGAAAATTCCAGGAAAATAGAAACCCGTCCTAGTCCTTTCTAGCTGCTATAACAAAAATTACCATAGACTGAGTGACTTAACAACAAACATATTTCGCATGGTTCCGGAGATTGGAAAGTCTAACATGAAGGTGCCAACAGGTATGCTGTCCACTGAGGGTCTTCTTCCTGGTTCATAGCTAGTGGTCTCATCTCTAAAACTTCACATTGAAGAAGAGACAAGGAATTTCTATAGTATCTCTTTTATAAGAGCATTAATCTCATTCATGAGTTATCTGCTCTTATGACCTAATTACCTCCCCAAATCTCCATCACACTGGAGGTTAAGATTTCAACATATGAATTGAGGGAGGGGATGCAAAAACATTTAGTCTATAGCAAAAGCCCAGCTCCAAAGTGTTTAACATAGACTATCTCTAAAGGGAGATGCATTATCAGAGATAGTCTATGTTAAACTATCATAGACTATGGCTGCCATAACAAATGACCTCATACTTGGTAACTTTTCTTTTTTTTTAACGTTTGTTTATTTTTGAGACAGAGAGAGACAGAGCATGAGTGGGGGAGGGTCAGAGAGAGAGGGAGACACAGAATCCGAAACAGGCTCCAGGCTCTGCACTGTCAGCACAGAGCCTGACACGGGGCTCGGAACCCACAGACCGTGAGATCATGACCTGAGCCAAAGTCGGACGCTTAACCAACTGAGCCACCCATGCGCCCCTATACTTGGTAACTTTAAACAGCAGAAGTGAATTCTCTCACAGTTCTGAAGTCCAGAAGTCTAAAATCAAGGTGTTTGTAGGACCATTCTCCCATGGAAGGCTCCGTGGGAGAACCCATTCCTTGCTTCTTTCAGCTTCTGGTGGCTTTTGGCTTATGGCCACATCACTGCATCATACTGCTTCATCATCTGTCTCAAAACTCCCTCTACCTCTGTTATAAGAATACACGTGGGGTACCTGAGTGGCCTAGTTGGTTAAGCGACCGACTCTGGATTTTGGTTCAGGTCATGATCTCACACTTCATGAGATCAAGCCCTGGGTCAGGCTCTGTGCTGACAATATGGAGCCTTCTTTGGATTCCCTCTCTCTCTCTCTCTCTGTCTCTCTCTCTCTGCCCCTCCCCCACTTGCACGCATGCACCTGTGCACTCCCTCTCTCCCAAAATAAACTAACTTAAAAAAAAATACACGTGATTGCATTTTGGGCCCACCTAGATCATCTATGATAAACTCTTCCTCTGAAGATCTTTAACTTAATCACATCTTTTGCCACATAAGGTAATATTGACAAGTCCTGGCATTAGAATGTGAACATTCTACTGCAGAGAATGACCATTTGAATGCCCAAAGTAGAATCATTAATGAACATCGACGAAACTCTAGGTCAAATCTCCATACACATAAACTTAAAAAAAAAACCTGAGGAATTCCTTCCTGGAACCTTTCAAAAGCTCTCCAGTCTGCCACTTGAACCAACACCCACCCAATGGTAACCCCAGCATACAAGTACTGGAAGTAGGAAAATATCTTACAACATTCAACAGACCTGTTTTTTTGTTTTTGTTTTTTGTTTTTTCTGGATAATCTCATTTTTCAAATATCTCTTCTTTCTGGCTTGACACTTTATAACATAAAGATGAATCATGGACCTTTTTTGCTCAAAAAAGGAGTTCGTTTTTTGATAATAATTATCATTATTACTAAGATATTTATCCACTGGTTTGTTGTACACATTTAACTTTTTAAAATTAATTTTGATGTTAGAAGAAGCACTTAACCTCTAGGTTTCAGATTCCTCAGCTATTAAAACAGAATTCTATCCTTTGATATGTTACAGAAAAAATAAGATAGAGTTGGAGAAAAAAGCATAATGGCTGACAATGATCCAAATTAATGCATGTATTGTATTTAAGAATATACATAAGCCATAATATTTTGACATAGTTGGATACTAAAACAAAGAAAACATCTCAGAAGTACCCACAGAAAGAAGACAGGTCAATTTCAAGCAAACAAAATCTGTTAGAACACTGCTCATTAGGAAGAGTAGAGGAGGAAAACAATGTGTCTCCCCACTGCTGAGTTAACATATTCAAACTAAAATTCTATGCTTAGCTAAACCACAATTCAGAAGTGAAGCACAAGAAAGAATATTTAAGAAATGATTGCAAGAGAATTCAGGAAGGTTAGAAATTTATGTTAATAAAGGAAGAGGTAGGATGCAAGATGCAATGGTAAGCAAAGAAATTAGCAAGCATGAATAAATCCAATCAAGCATAAATTGTTCAAAAAACTGACAATAATTACTAATATAGTGATAAAAAATTAGGAACAAATAAAATATGAACAAGTGATGGCTAATGTACCTCCATGTGCTAGAAATTGTTTAAAGTACTTTATAGTTGTTAATTAGTTAAATTCTCATAACAAATCTATGGGATAGTTACTAATAATATCCTCACTTACAGATGATAATAATATCCTCACTTACAGGCCAAAATAGACTAAGCAACTTGTTTAAGAATCACAGCTGACAAATAGTAGACCCAGGATTTGAATCTAGGGCGTCTACACTTTTCATCAGTATCTTGTACTCTGATTATGAGTTGGTAGTGAGAATATTAGAAAAATGTAAACAATAAAAATATGTAACATAGAGAAGAGTGATTGGAGTTGAAATGATACAATTTTCTTCTACCATTTTGGGAGAGACTAGAGACTCTGATTAAAGTTAGACTGTACTAAGGTAAATAGGCAAAATAAACTAGGTCTTTTATGTGTTGCTGGCAGAAAGTGGTGTGGTACTATTTAGTAAATTTGAAGATATGCATACCCTGTGACCCAACACTGCTGTTCCTAAGTATGCATGAGAAACTTTTGCATATATGCTCCAGGAGTTATATATGCCTATATACATGGAATTAGTGCATGTAATAGAACAAAACTATAAACATTAGAGATATCTATTGAATGAAGAATAGGACCGAAATTTTAGTATATTCAAATAATGCAATGTAATACTGCAATGACAACAAATTAACTATGGCTACCCACAATAAAAAGAATAAAATTCAGTATATTAATAATAAGTAAATAAGAAATACTGTGATCCTATTACCATTTTGTTGAATTTTAAAACAATTAAAATTAAGTTATTTCTTATTAGGTATACACACTTAGGACAAAACTATCAAAAAAATTAAGAGAAAGAGAAAATTGAGACAAGGAAATACAGTAAAAAGAAGAGCACATAAGTAAATGAAAGCTATTGTCACTGCTCTAGCTCTTCAGTTGTTTGGTAGATTCATCCATCTGAATGAATAAATCAGTTGGGTTTATGCAAGTGCCAATGACAAGAGAATGGCAAGGACCAAAGATTATGATTTCTGGAAGCCATGAAACTATACTTCTTCTTTGTTGGAAGTGTAAAAAGAGAAGACATGAGTAGTTGATCATTTCTGTGAGGAAGGACCATCCGAATAAGAGAAAAATCAATCAAAAATGTTGGGGCTGTGTATTAAATATTACATTTTCTTTTTATTCACGCAAGTCACTCTAGTAAGCATTGGTGGAAAAAAAACTGTTTCCTCAAATCTGCTACCATATCACTCTGTGATCATGGAAATAAGATGATTGTACTTTACAGCTGTGCAGGTGTTTCACGCATGTATATTAATTCATAATCCTCATAATGTAACTGTGAAATTACAGTATTTTAATAGATCTTACCACTATTACTAAGCACTTAATAAGTACTCAATAAAGCTTAGTCATTGTTGTTATTATCATTAATATTGATGTCATTTGATGTATTTAAGTATAAGAAAATTACTCTCCAAAATACATTGGTTCCTAAATATTACTCAGCGTAAGAATTTCCTGAGGGCCTTGGTAAAATGCAGAATTACTCACCTGTGATTATTCTGATTCCTCTGTTCTGAAATAAGGTAGAGAAATCTGCAACTGTAAAACCTACCCAGCTCTCATACAGATAGTCTTCCATCAATACGTTAAAAAAAATAATCATTAAATATCAAGGAAATGCAAATCAAAATCATAATCAGATATCACCTGACACCAGTCAGAATGGCTATCATCAATAGACAAGACTGTAAGTATTGGTGAGGATATGGAAAAAAAGCAACCCTTGTGCACTGTTCGTGGGAATGTAAATTGGTGCGGCCATTGTAGCAAGCAGTATGCACATACCTCAAAAAATTAATAATAGATACCAAAGATTCAGTAATTGACTACTGGGTTTTTACCCAAAGAAAACAAAAACACTTTTTGAAAAAAATATATATGCACCCCTATGTTTATAGCAGCATTATTTACAATAAGATAGGGAAGTTACCTAAATGTCCATCAATAGATAAACAGATAAAAGAAGATGTGGTATGTGTGGGTGTGTGTGTGTGTGTGTGCGCACGCGTGTTTGTAATAGAATTATTACTCATCCACAAAAAAGAATGCAATCTTGCCCTCCTGCCATTTGCAACAACATGGATGGACCTAGAGAATATTATGCTAAGTGAAATAAAACAAAGACATACCATATGATTTCACTTATATGTAGAATCTAAAAAAACAAAACAACAACAAAACAGAACAGACTCACAAATACAGAGAACACACTGGTAGTTGCCTGAGGGGAATGGGGTGGAGGAAGGATGGGAAAAATAGGTGAAGAGGCTGAGGAGGTACAAACTTCCACTTATAAAGAAGTCACAAGAATGGAAAGTACAGCATTGGGAATATGGTCATTAATACATAATAACTTTGTATGGTGACATAAAAACTTCACTTACTGTGGTGACCTTTTTTAAAAAAAGATTTAACGTTTATTTGAGGGAGAAAGAGAGACAGAGAAAGAGACAGAGTCTGAGTGGGGGTGGAGCAGAGAGAGAGGAAGACACATGATCCAAAACAGGGTCCAGTCTCTGAGTAGTCAGCACAGAGCCTAAGGCAGGGCTTGAACTCATAAACCGCGAGATCATGACCTGAACTGAAGTCAGATGCTTAATGGACTGAGCCATCCAGGCTTTTTGTAATGCATATTATAGTTGAATCACTATGCCGTACACTTGAAATTAATATGTCAACTATGAATGTCAACTATATGAACGTCAACTATTCTTCATTAAAAATAAAAATTTTTGAAAAGAGAAAAAAAAAAGAGAAAGAAAACGCAATGCTTAACTAAGCCCACCACCCTGTTAGGGTGGAATTTGGGAATGCCTCTGGACAGGTGCCACTCCCCTAGTGCTTAGCAGGATTGAAGATAATTTTCTAATTTACTCAAAGTATGTACAAAATAAATCAAAACTAATTTTTGTTTTGAACTCAAAAAAGAGCTGTCTGTTAATTGTGCTACTTTGTTCTCCTCTCTTCTGAAATTATATATATGAGTATTTTAAGGTGGTTTTGGGGAACATTCATATCTTATTACCTCTAAGTTAATATAATTTTTGACACTGCCAAAATCCAGGAAAGGATAAAATAAGCCTCCAGATGCACCATCAAATTAATTCTGCCAGATTTTTTCCTAATGTGTAAGAACCATACCCTCCACTGATTCTTACATCCTTAAAGTCATGAAATAGTCTAACAGGGCTCCGAGAAAGCTCCCCATGGAGCCTGTGCCCACATGCTGTCTTCTCCTTCTCCTTACATCTCCCACTTGTTCACTGGTGACCCATCTGAGGAAGTCATGCACACACTGTAGTGGACATGGCAGATCTGGGGGGACACCACAAACACAAGTTGTATTATTTTGCCCTTTCCTCCTTTTCCCTTGAAAGCTGTTTTTGATGGGAGAAGAAAAATATGCAAGAATAAACTGATTTAGGATTTGGCTGTAAGTGTTTGCTCTAAGTTCACTGGTTTTGTTTTGTCTTCTTTTGTTTTTCTTTTTTTCATCATGATAAGTGTGCTATTTAATCCCCATCACCTAATTCACCCATCCCTCCACCCACCCCTCCTCTGGTAATGATCAGTTTGTTCTCTCTAAGGTTTCGTTTCTTATAAACAGAATGTAGAACATACAGTCAGTTATTGAAGCCACATAGGGGAGAAGGCCATAGGCAGAAATAGACATCAAGGGGCTGGAAGGTGAGGAAGTTGAAAGAATCCTAAATCCATCTCAGATGGCCACTTACTTCTTAGTGAGCCAAAGACCTGGAGAAAGGCAAACAGGATAGATACACTTGGTACTTGGAAATAGTCTAAGAATGCCAAGGTGATGCCAGACTAGGGCTCCTTTCTCTCAGACTGAGAGAAAAGGGTGGCCTTAAATTCTGTTTGCCATTGGACAGTCCATGATCATTTCTACTGTTCATGTGTAATTATTCACATGGAGACATCAGTGGACCATTCTTTTTCACACTATGACAAGTATTAAAACATCACAATAGAAACCTCACCCTTCTATAAAAGAGTACACAGTCTTGCATTTTTCACAGTTCTGTTTCTTGATGGTTCAGTGAAAAGGCTTTGATGTTCAGTGTTATAAGATGTTATGTTTGGACCATAGGCAAGGTCCTTCTGTCCTTTCTTCCTTCCTCCCTCCCTTCCTCCCTCCCTTCTTTCCTTCTTCCTTCCTTCCTTCCTTTCCTTCCTTTCCTTCCTTCAGTACTTTTGTCTTTTCATATGCGAAAAGAGAAGCACAGCTAGGGCAATGACAGTCAAATTGGACAGCCTCAAAGTCTGAATATTCTGTGGGTTTTGCCTGTAAAAATCTTAGGTTTGTCAATTAATTTATTAGTACCTCAACCCAGGAACCTGGGAGCAACAGCAAAAAAGGTTAATACCTTCTCTCAGCCTTAAGGGGCCTCTAATCAGCACACCCTCCTACAGTCACACCTGGAAGCTGCTGTATGCAGAACACAGCAGTGGCCATCAACTATAATACATGACCCATTGAATTTACAAACTAAAATGCAAAATATTCACACATTCCTCCACACATTTCTTCACCCACCAACATCTCATCTTCTGCATGTTGTGAGACTAGTCATATTCTGCCAATTAGGCTAAGGAAGTTTAACCCAAACAGCTGTTTAACGTCTTATCTGTAATGCTCACTCATTCCCTGCAGGGAAGAACAACAAACCAACTGCAGTGTGTATAAATAAGAAGGCAGGCTGCAGGAATGTGTAGAAACACACACACACGCACATACACACACTATACATTGTTAACACTGTGAGACATCTGAAATATACTGATGTACCATTTTCTATTTAATTTGAAGAACATTAAATTAATAATTTAATTTGTGTTACATGGGGTTATTTATGTGAAAGCCCAAATCACAAAATTCATTTTATTTAATGCTGACATTGGCGCGCGCGCACACACACACACACACACACACAAGGTCAGCTATGGTCCCTTCTCACATCTGCTGAGTGACTACAAGTGTCAGAGTAGGGAGGCCTTGCTCACCCACCTCCACAGCCTCTCCCCAAAACAACTTTGTAAGGCAGATTCCCTTTCTTTAAATTAGCACTTTGCTTTTGATTTTAAAACCATCTTCTTGTCACTTGTAACCCTCTCCAGAAATGAGAGTATCAGTTTAATTTTACAAGAAACAACTTACTTATGACTAGGAAAGCAAACCAATCAAGAAAAAGCAGTATGGACCAAAAAACAGAGAAGAAAAATGCAGAGGAAGGTTTCTCTCTGCTTTAGATGTTTCCCATTATATTTTAACCATTATCCTTATTTTTTTTTAATTTGTTATATAAAAATCACCAGATTAAAAGTAGTACATTTTCTTATCTCAAAAGAAAGAGAAAGAAAGAAACAAAGAGAAAAGAAAAAAAACACGATTTATGTAAGCTCCTAAGTGTTCAAACATTTGAATGAATTCAACTTTCTAATACATACAATCCTAAATTTTTACTTCCTCCTTTATCCCTTCTTCTTCCATTGCTGGTTTAGGAATTCTTGTTTCTTCCTCCTAAAACCTGCAGCAGGAATTAACCTTCACACTGATGCACAAACATATAGCCCAGAAATATTTTGCCAGTGATAGCAATGGTACAATCTATGTCTCTAGTTCCTATAATGCACTCCTCAAACCCCAAGCTCCTTAGCATGTAACACCTTTGTGAGGAAGGAACCATAATGAGGAGGTCCAATGTCAAGTTTTCTCAGAGTATGGGTATTTAACAAAAGGAAAGCTAAAAATTTTTAAAGAGGGAAGGGAGGAGGAATCGGGCCTGGAGGAGGGTAACTATATGTGTGTGTTACAACTCTTTTTTGCAATATGAACTATTTTTGGTATTCAATCAAAGCAAACATATTAAAAATTAAACACTCCAAATTATACCTTGGCAGTGATTTAGTACAAAAGACTTGAAAAATATAATTGGATCCAATTTTACCACTTGCTGGTTATGTGAACATGGAAAAATACTTAACCTCTGTGAGTCTTAGTGTATAATCAGTAAAAGGAATAATAATACAATCTATGTCACTGAGATGTTATTTAACCACTGAAAGTTGAATGGGCTGATGTGTATGAAAAGGCTCTGTAAATTGTGATATTCTAAAAATACTTGTTTGTGGCTATTGCTATGCTTTGTTGAGAAAATAAATGCATGTTTTAAAAGGGAATCAGATCAATTAATTTATCAGTAAACATTTCTTTAACTCACTTATTCAGTTTATTCTTGGATTGCTTGATAAAATGTAAATGAATGATCCCAATTATCGATGTCACTATTCCCCTCGCTTTTTTTTCTTTCAGAACATTAACAAGGACAAACATGCTGATTCAAGTACTATCATTCCCAACCTGGATATTAGTTTAATGATGATTGTGAATGTAGGTGTCACTTGGAATTGGGCACAATGCCTTCCTAGATTTTGTGAGTAAGCTATATAATTTTTAAAATGGAACATTTCTTTAGAAGTAATATACATGTGTTGCTTAGGAGAGTAACAGGTATGTATGTTCTTGAAACATACACAATAGAGTTCTAACACTATTAATAAGCTGCCTTCACTGAAACAACAAATTCCTCCTCACCAAAGCATTATTAACACCTCACTAGTTTTCTGCAGATTCCTCCAGATGACCTGCTTTCAGTCTCTCAATTTCACTTTGTTTTTCTTTCACTCACAGTGCAAGGAGCTAAGTATGTCCTTTAGGAATCTAGCCATTTTGATGGACAGGGCTGGCTTCCTGCTAGTGTCACCAGAAAGACAGAAAGATTTCACCAGAAAGATAGCCTCAGGAAATAAAATTTCCATCTCTAGTACACTCAGGTTAATGCAAATGGAAGCCAAGAAGCCTCTGCCCTTTTACACCCAGCAGGAGCATCCCAGCAGTCCTTCACAAACACACCTTTGCTGCCCAAAGCAATAGTTTTGCTTACCTACTCCACTAAGAAATAGAACATCCCATGCTTTTCTTTTTTGTGGTACTTAGCTATTTACAATGGGCATTTCCTTTTCTCAAAAATATTAACTTCCTTTCAATAAGTCAAATACATAAAAGTGTGAGGAATAGATTTAAAAAATAGAATTCCTTTTTAAAACACAGAGTCTTCAAGCTGCTGTGTCTAAGCAGAAAAAAAAATACGGAAAATCATTGCTACAAAACGGAGTGATAGATACATGCACAAGTTAGAATGATAGCTCTGTGTTGTTGCTGCTGTTTTATTTTATTTTTGACATAGTGAAGGTGGTCAGAAATCTCGGTTAAAATACTTGATGTGTGAATAGAGATTCTCTGTGTAGAGAAAGGAATTTCAAGAAAATGTTTCTCATGCTTCCAATCAATTCTCCAAATTGAAGAACATGAGAGTTTGGGTTAAAAGCACCCACTTAGAACTCCCACATCATAGATGAAAAGAGTTCACATCAAAACACATCATCACAATGTCTCAGGAAATCAGAAACAATGAGAAGACACTGATGTATCCAGGGAGAAAGAAACAGGTCACATACAAAGGAATGGAAATAAAAATGACATCCAACTTTTAAAATGTTTTAGCAATCTAGAACACTATTTGAGGGAAAATGATTTCCAACTTAGGATTCTATACCTAGTCATAATATCAATCAAATGTGATGAAAGAATTAAGATATTTCAAATATATTAGATGTGAAAAAGCTTAGCCATCTGCACCATTTCCTCGAAAACAACTGCAAAACCACTTCACTGCCTAAAGAAAACTAAGTCAATAGAGATGAAAGTGTATGATCAGGAAGCAGGCAGGATTCAAGACAGAAGAGAGGGAAAGGAATCCCAACGATGATGGATAAGGTACACGGTGGGGAAACAGTGTAGGCCCAGAGAACAATCAGTACATGTTGGAATCGGGAGTGAGAAAGTTCCAAAGGTGATGTTTCTAAGGAAAAAGAAATGCAATGGAAAGATATACTGAGATGGTTGAACATACTGAAAAGAAACTGAGATTTCTAACAAAGTGTTTGTGGATGAACTTGTGATGAGTATTCAAAATATGAAGCATGTGTCAGGAAACAACAGATGTTGGAGAGAATACAAGGATGCAGAGAAATGTACCAAAGGTACAAACATTTTGTTACAAAATGAATAAGTACTGGGGATGGAATGTATAGCATTGTGACTAGAGTTAACAATACCATACTGTATATTTAAAAGTTGCTATGAGACTAGACCTTAAAAGTTCTCAGTAAAAGAAAAACACATTGTAACTGTGTAAGGTGATAGATGTTAACTTATTATGGCAAACATTTCACAATATATATATATATATATATATATATATAATCATCATGTTGTACACCTTTAACTAATACTGTGTTATGTGTTAATTATATCTCAGTACAACTGGGAAAAATAAAGAACAAACCAATAAAAATTTGGCAGAAGATGTAAACAGAAAACTCACAAAATAAGAATGCAAGTAATTGAGAAAATGTAAAAATATAAAAAAATAATACTCATCATTAATCAATACCATTTGATTAATACCAAACACAATACCATTTTTTATCATACAATTAACATAAGAAACAACAACAAAAAAAGGACAACCTGGAATTCACGAAGGTAAAGTCAACGGGCATTCTCAGACAGTTGCAAGAAGTATAAGTTGCTACAATCTTTATGGAAGATGAACAAAAATATTTCAAGAGAGTACTTGCAGTGCAGAGTGGATCCCTCTGTGTACCCTGTTTCTGCCCTTCCATATGCATTTTGAACCTGGCTTTGGCACAGCAATGCAGGAAACCTACCTCTGCTTCCTAGGATCCTTCACTGCAGCTCCTTTTAGCTAGCTGACCCATCTTCTATTGTTCTAATTCCAGATTTTTCAGGATAGGAGTTATCAGTAGTATTTGCAAGATATACATTCCTGAGATGAACCCCATATGTGCAAAGGAAGGAGGATACCTGATACAAACCTGACACCCACTCCTTTAGCCTGGCCTGTGGGTTGGGAGAATTTACCATCAAGGACACCTGATTGCCTCAAACACCCCATGGAGATTGTATACTGCACAATGTGTAGTGGTTATAAGAACAGACTCAGAAGACACAGGTTTCTACCACTTACTAGTTGGGTGATCTGGGGTAGTACTTAACTTCTCTGGCCTGTTTCTTCATCTGTAAAGTGAGGATAATACTAGTCGATTACATGACAATGTTGTTGAGAAACTGTCATATTAGATAGGTGCTTCCTGTCATTTTTACTATAAATAATCTGAAAGAAAAAGTATAGTGGTCTGAAATATGGCCTAGGAAATGAAGAAGAGAGAGCTTGAAGAAAAGAAAGTTTAGACAGGGCTTTGGCCCTCCTTGTTTTCAAGTGTAGTTTTAAAGCATTCAGACAAAAAAAGGAGTCATTTAAGTTGTTCTCTAATATTTATATGTATACTTAAACAATTTGCAAAGGAGCATGCATTTCTGAGAACTCAAACACATAGCAATTCCTTCAAGAATTGAAATTTTGCATGTCTATATTCTCAGTAACCTAATATGATCTCTCTTGAAATATTTTAGAATATTCAAAACATTCAGCAGAACTTTCATCATGTTGTTTTGTGATATTCAGGCTACGTGTTAATGTTGTTTCTTAAATTCATAATAAGCCCTAAATCTTGGTCAGCCTTCAGAAAGTGGTTAGCCACACTGACACTTTTAACAGTTTCCCCTACTTCAGAGACCAGAAGGCAGAGTTTGATCCTAAATGAGGAACAATATAATACAAACTTTAGGGACTCCATGGATTCTCCCACTCCTAATTCCTTCCAATATTCCATTCATTTTCAGAGTTAGAACTGTCTCCAATTCAGTTACTGGCACTCTTGATTGGTTTCTTTGCACTCCACTGTCTCCTAACTTTCTAGTCAAACAGTAAGACTTTTATCAAGCTATGCTCAAAGTTTATTCCCCAAAGCCTGTCAAATGCCTCTTTCTCAAGGCCTCAGGCATCAAGGTGTTTCCCTTTTGTGGGAGTATCAACTTAAAGGATAAAAGGCATCTATGAGAATTATCACAGAGTAATCATTTTTAAACTATTGTGGGCAGTTTAAAATTGTGTTAAGATTGTGGAACCCTTTTAACATTTGACTTCAAGACTAAAAGTACCAACTCTAATTGAAAGAAATCTGGAATAGCATTAATTAAAAACAACTGATCACGCAATAGTTTTTACAGTTCACTGGAAGGATGGTATATTAGTTCAAACAATTGATTGCTTGCTTCAAGTTGTAGAAACCTATTCCAGCCAATATGAGAAAGCCAGGCCATGAGGATGTTACATACAAGGGTAGACAACCTAGCAGGACTCTAGAATGAACAGGATTCCTTTAATCTCCCCTTCTTTCTGTCAGTTTATTTTATTCTTTTTCTCATACTTGCTAACTTTCATTTTCCCAGCCACCCCACCCTCCTCATTAGTTGTCACTTTTGTAGATATACCGGTATACGTGGCCACCAATACCAAATACCAAGAGAAAGGGTTACTAATACGCCCACCCCCCAGCTTGTGTCAAAAAGAAAAGAACACCTGGATAAGCAACCATGACCCAAAAGAAGGTTTATATGGTCTAAGCATTGCTGCTTGGGGCAACACCTTCAGCTAAGTGAATGGGGCAGCAGTGAAAGGGGAACTCAGGAAAGAGGAGCTGAAAAGGGCAACCAACAGGAATGCCACACTACTTTCTTTACAAGAGCTAGTAAGCACTGGGGAAAACGTTTCCCATCTGCAGTGTACAGCTATTGGATTGACTGTCCTCCCCTACTGATAAACAGAGGGGGAAAAAATCAGTCAACTGCTACACAAAAGTAAACCTTTTTGTTTTTAGGAAGAAAAAAATCCCCAAATATAAAATACTTTCTATACTGACTTTTAAATTGTTACTACAGAAAATAAACCTTTATCAAATAAATAAAAAGAAAAAAAGAAAGATACGTTAATGCCAGGCTAAAATGGCAGACTGAAAACATGTATTGGAAAATATGTTCTCAAAATTTCATTTAACTGATGGTAAAGACATACTAGAAGATGATTCCAAAAGCACTATAAGGCTTGGAGTGGAGAGGCTATCCATGGGCCAAATATTTTCATGGCTTTTTTCATAATAAAAAACAGAAGATTATATAGGCAGATAAACTATGCAAGGTGGATGAAGCACTACATTAGAAAGTGAAGAGGAACAGGTGTCAGCAATTGTAGGAACTGTTCTTTCTAGAGAAACTGAGAAAGCCTGCAGCTAAGAATTGGCAGGTCTAGAGAGTAAGAAAGAATTTTAGAGAAGAAATCAAAGGAAATCATTTAAAAAATGTCCCCATCACTGCAACTTGGCTCCTCCAAAGAGACCCCCATTCCTATGTGAATAGTGAATGGCAGGTCTTGTATGTTCAGTAAGCATACAACAAAGAGCTGCTTTCCAAAGATACTGAATCAATAGCTTTGGAATAGCAAATGTTGCATGTGTGGAATTTTGTGCCCAGATTAAAGTTGTCCCTCTCTGAGGGATCTGGTCAACTATACAACTTAAAACAAAATCTGTTCATTGCCAATAACACACACACACACACACACACACACACACACACACACACACTGTACCCTCCTAGATAAGGAAAATATTTAATGGTTGATAAAAAAACAATTCTACACAGCAGCAGAACAAAATTTATTCCAGCAATTCAGGTCAATCGACATTGTGTTTTATTCATAAGATGAATGTAAACCCAATTATTATGAGACAATTGGGGGAAAACCATCCACACAAAAAAATTTATCAAGAAGAAGCAGCCAAATAACTGATCCTGGAGAAAACACAGAAAATAAAACAGATGTTGGAGAAGGTTCTGAGGTGAAATATAAAAGGATCCACACTGAATCTGAGAGGCTGTCAGCATTAGCTAAGTTTGAGCCCACATGGGACTGCCTATTGCACCTGAAAGTGAAATCACATGTGAGTTGACGAAAGGTGACTCAGTGCACCACAGATGTCTGCTCCACTGTTTGCACTACGTAGAGTTCCTTAATTGATTTGATAACACATCCATGTAATGAGAACAGAATACCATGAAAAAGTTATAGAAAATATCTAAGAACGAGTTCTTAGAAATTAAAAATATTATTAGTGAACTTGAAAGTTCAGCAGAAAGGCTGGCTGACAAAGTTAAAGAAACCCAAAGATATAGAAAATAGAAGAGATCCAACCCCTAGCCAAGAGAAGTTTCAAAAAGAAGAGAGAAAATGGAGGAACTAAAATTATATAAGAATTCAAAATTCCCAGAGTTAAAAGATAAGAGACTTCCTATTTAAAGGGGTCACCAAGTGTCAATCAGGATGAATTTTAAGAGATCTATACCTAGACATGTAATAATGAAATTCTAAAATACCTGAGATGAAGATAAAATGCTAAAAGCTTCCAGAAATCAAAATAAGAGAGCCAACCAAATAATGAGTTTTAGTGTAGCAGATGTTTCTTGTGCCCCTTCCCATCCCATCCCCTTCACCTGGGTCTGATTTCAGCTGAATCTGCAGAAGATATTTCATGTGAACTGGGACTCAATTCACAGAGACATCATCCCAACTCATGCACACACTATGTATCTTTTCTCTTTCTGTCTCCAAGCCCTCTCTAAGCCTATAAGAGCCCACTGTTTTCATGCACAAACATACTCCAGAGTGCAGGATAGTTAACCTGTCCAGAACTTTACCAGCAGAGGAGCTAGTAAATAAATGATCAGATCCCTGATCATTTATCAGTGGATAAATTCTGGGTGGTGTTACACATGCTTCTTAAAAGATACCAGCAGATTCAGGCTCCTCTAAACCACAGCAGTGACCTTACTAATGCACATTATCTTTTTGTCCTTCCTCATCTCACTATAGTCCTCTCTCAACTCTGTTTCCTATATCTATCTCCTTTACTCTAATTTGGGGAAACACAAACTAAAATCTAAACATTTATGGCACTGACTTTAGGACTAGGCAATAGGAAGAAGCTAGAGAGGTCTTCAGGAGATTGTCAGTGTAACTCGAAAGAACCTCAAGGAAGCTATTGATGAAGGCTTGAAGACAGTGAGGAAAAGGTTATTAGAGGCCAAAGAAAAGTGGCAGAAAACTTGGCAACACTGTCACCTATGGTAATGAGGAAAATAGAAAGAGTACCTTCTGGAATTGTGGGTGCCTGGAGATAGGTGAAGGTAAAATTTCAAGCCTCCACTGGCTTCTTTTAGCTACCTATGATAAAACATAAGAAAAAAGAAATCAAGATATAAATTCTGTATTTTTTAACAGAATTTAAACAAAACATAAAATTCAAGCCTTCTGGGATCAAAAAGGACTATTTTTTTCATCTCTGGTCTCCATAGAGAAGGATTCTTAGAGTATAGATTTCTTCAAAACAAAGATCAAATCATAAGGGATGTAAGTTCCTTGATAAACCTCAGAGACAACAAAGACTCAGACAATTTCAGGGAGACAAAAGGCCTTGTAGACTCTGTTTGTTAGACATAAAGTTTCAATAAGCTTAAGAACATTGTCCCACAGGGGACCAGAGGTAGAGAGACTTGCCCCTAAAAGATTAATGGGCGTGGCTACTGTCTAAAGCAAGGTTTCTCAACTTTGGGATTATTGATATTTGGGGCCAAAAAACTCTTCGTTGTGAGGTGGATGTGGGAAGACTGTCATGTTGTCCTGTGCATTGTAGGATATTTAGGAGCATCCTTGGACTCTATCAGTCAGGTGCCAATAGTGTGACCCCTTGCATTCTTGGCAATCAAAATGTTTTCCAGACCTTCCAAACATCACCAGAGGGGATATCATCTCCATTTAAGAACCACTGGTCTAAAGCAGTAGATTTATAATTTGATATATAGGAAGTCCACAAAGATTTTTAAAGTATAGTATCAGTTTGGACTGAAAGGGAGAGAAACAGGACAGAATAAAATGAAAATCTGTCCTTGGACAGTTATCTTAACAAGAAGCAGCCTAAGAAAACTACTTAGTTGCAAACACAGGCTACTTCTATAAGAAGGACAATCCTCCTGTTAAAAGTGGGGTCTATCCTCATCCCCCATATTAAATCTGGGCAGGCTCTGTGATTGCTTTGGCTAATAGAAGCTAGTACAAGTTATACTATGCCAGATTCTAGGTCATAGTCTTAAGAAACTGGCAGCTTCAACCTCTGTTCTCTTAGAATACTTATTTTTGGAACTCAGTTGCCATACATGAGATTCCTAAGATATTTGTAAAGGCAATATGTAGGTGCTCCAGTCAACAGCCTCAACTTAACACCTAGACAACGGTCAGCAACCAGTAGCCCTATGTGTGAGCCATCTTGGACACTCAGGTCAGTTGAGCCTTTTGATGACTCCAGAGGCAGCCTCTATTTGACTGAAACCATAGGAGAAATCCCAAGCAAGAAACATGCAGTTTAACTTGGTCAACACACAGAACTGTACAAGATAATGCATTGTTATTTTAAGTCACTGAATTTTGCAGCGGCTTATATCCAGCAGTAGATAATCTGTAATCAGGGAAGAACTTCTGGGTAATCCCACTGATTTATCAGAGATTAAGCTTTTGGTTATATCACTAGGCAAGCAACTTAGACCAGCTGAAACGCTGGCCAAAGAGGAGAAAAATCTAGAATAAGTGCTAGAGGAGAGAGATGATAAATACATGTCACGGTCTTAGAAGCTGTGGTAGCACTGGAAACTAAAGTTTGTTTCACTGTGACTCCTGTACTAAATCTTACAAAGATTACAGCTAGGCATCATTTTGAAGTATCAGAAACAAAGTGGTCTTAAATGTGGGACGTAAGGAGATCTATGTAGCGCAAGGAGTAGACCAGATACCTATGGTGCACTGAGTCACATCCCATCAAGCCACATGTGATTTCACTCTTAGGTGCAGTAGACGGTTCCATGTGGATTCAAGTTATCTAAGGCAAACAGCCTCTTACATCAAGTGTGTATCCTTTTGTATTTCACCTCAGAAGTTTTTCCAACATTGTAAGAACCTGGAAGTGCTGACACAACAAATGGCAGTGGTAAGGGGAGACTTAATGCACATAGAGAGAAATCAACAACCAATGAGGAGTGGTAGTTTGCACATTAATACTCCACTGTTCTGTCCTTCAGGCAGGAAAATCTAGGCAGTATTATGGAATTTCAGAAGATGCTGGAGGGATTTAGCTCTGTTGCCCATAGCAGCTACTTTGAGAAAGTACCCTTACACTGAATTTTCTTCTTTACCCATTTCACTCTCCCCATTTTCTCACTTCTGATTCTTTGGATTTATATCAAAATAAATTACCTCTACCCAAGTCTTTGTCTTAGGCTCTGCTTTCATGATGAACCTGAATTAAGACCATCAGACTGATAACAGATTTGTTATCAGCATCAGCATATGCAAGAAACCTAGACTTCTATACGCAGCCCAATTATGATCAAGCATGAAAGGAAAATATATTTTCAAACATGTAAAGATACATAATTCAATACATGTTTTCTGGGGAAAAATTAAAGATGTAATCTAGGAATCTGAAATAAAAGATTCTGAGAAAGAAGGCTTGAAATCCAGCAAATAACAGAACTTGTGTAAGTAAGAAATCCCAGATGGTAATAGTGCAGCATACTTAGAAATTATTCAGTCAAAATTAGAAACTTAGAAGGGCAGAGTATCCCAAGAATGCTTCTAAGAAGAAAATTAATTTCACATATCACAAAATATTATTAAGAAGCTGGAAGACATTTGTAACATTATGAAAAGTATGTAATTTCTTCTGTTGAAAAGGTAAAAAGGCAAATTCTTGGGAAAATACTGTTAAAGAAAGTTATACTCCAGATCTGAAGCAACTAGTATATGATATTTATTTTACTTTTTAAACAGTCCTAATTTTTAAGCTAACATGAGTAAAATTGGCTTTTTCCCATGTATAGCTCTATCAGTATCAACACATTAATACCACCACAATCAGGATACAAAACAGCATCCTCAACTCACAAATCTCCGTCATGCTGCCCCTCTGCAGTTGCACTATTTCTCCACCCTAATTTCTTTTTTTTTAATTTTTTTTAACGTTTTTATTTATTTTTTGGGCAGAGAGAGACAGAGCATGAACGGGGGAGGGGCAGAGAGAGAGGGAGACACAGAATCGGAAACAGGCTCCAGGCTCAGAGCCTGACGCGGGGCTCGAACTCCCGGACCGCGAGATCGTGACCTGGCTGAAGTTGGACGCTTAACCGACTGCACCACCCAGGCACCCTTTCCCCACCCTAATTTCTGACAACCACTAATCTTTTCATCATCACTGTAGTTTTGTCTATCCCAGGCTGGCATGTTAATGTGATCATATGGTGTGTAACTTTTTGAAATAGGCTTCTTTAACATAGTATAACGCCTTCAAGATCCATCTGTGATTATTTGTATATTAATATTTTATTTCTTTCCATTGCTGAGGAGTATTCCACTGTATGGATGTACCACAACTTGTTTTGTCCATTCACCCACTGAAGGACTTTGGGTTATTTCTAGGTTTGGACAATTAGGAAAAGAGCTGGTATAAAAATCTGTAGACAGGTTTCTGTGTGAAAATTTGTTTTCATTTCTCTAGGGAAATACCTAAGAGTGGGATTGCTGGGTCACATGATAAATGTATATGTAACTTATAAGAAATTGCTAGCCTATTTTCAAAGTAGCTGTGTCATTTTGAGTTTTGAGTGATCTTTATACATTCCAGATTTAAGTCCTTTGTCAAGTATATTCTTTCAGTTTGGAGCTTATCCTTCATTATTGCTTAATTTTAAACAAGCATTAGAATGTAAGAATATGGGGGCGCCTAGGTAACTCAGTCGATTAAGGACCCAACCCTTGATTTTGGTTCAGGTCATGATCTCACAGTTCATGAGATCAAATCCTGCATCAGGCTCTGCAATGACAGCACAGAGCCTGCTTGGGATTCTCTCTGTCTCCCTCGCTCTCTCTCTCTCTCTCTCTCTCTGTCCCTCCCCCACTCACACTAGCTCTCTCTCTTTCTCTCCCTCTCAAAATAAATTAACAAAAAAAGAATGTAAGAATATGAATCCATTTGGCCTGTCTCATGTAACATTTCCATTCTCTTTAAAATGACATAAGACTGGGGTGCCTGGGTGGCTCAGTTGGTTAAGAATCCAACTCTTGATTTTGGTTCAGGTCACAATCTCACAGCTCATGAGATTGAATCCTGCATCAGGCTCTGCATTGACAGCACAGAGCCTGCTTGGGATTCTCTCTCTCTCTCTCTCTCTCTCTCTGTCCCTCCCCCACTCACACTAGCTCTCTTTCTCTCCCTCTCAAAATAAACTTTAACAAAATGAATGTAAGAATATGAATCCATTTGGCCTGTCTCACGTAACATTTCCATTCTCTTTAAAATGGCATAAGACTGGGGCACCTGGGTCGCTCAGTTGGTTAAGCATCCGACTTCAGCTCAGATCATGATCTCTCATGTTTGTGAGTTCAAGTCCTGTGTCAGGCTCTGTTCTGACATCTCAGAGCCTGGAGCCTGCTTTGGACTCTGTGTGTCCCTCTCTCTCTCTCTTTCTCTCTCTCTCTCTCTCTCTCTCTGCCCCTCACCTGCTTGTATTCTCTCTCTCTCTCTCTCTCTCTCTCTCTCTCTCTCTCTCTCTCTCAAAAATAAGTAAACATAAGAAAAATTTAAATGACCTAGGACTACATGCTATCTCTGAGTATCTATTCACAACATTTAGTCCTGTAGTAGATTGTATGTATATAATCACAAAATTATAGTAACCCTTTATTCATTTGCTATTTTTAAAATCCAGTCCATAAAGAAATCATGTTCAATTCATTTTTAATGAATTCTATTAATTACCTGATGGAATATAACTATTACAAACTGAACAATATATAAGGAATGATATGGTATACAAAGTGAATACTGGGGGCCATGAGGAGTAGATGGACACTGGTAAGGGAGCTCTAATTTTATCCTATTTCATAATGATCTATTTTGAAATACCTCAAAACTGATGAAATAAGAAATAAGGTTTTGCATATTTTAGTAAACTGAATAATTAAAAACAATAATATAAGTAGCAAAACTCAGGAGGCAAAGAGATAAATGCTGGTACACATGAGTTAATTCCTCATCCAAATGAAAATATGAACATAGTATGTTGTCACAAGATTGTCTCAACAGAAAAAAGAGAATAATGACTTTTTTTTACATGTCATTTAGTGCTATTTTAAGTTGTTCAAACTTCTGTGTGCATGTGTCAAATAAATAAGCATATACATATATATTTATATTAAAACATAGTTTCATACTATGGATAGAAGAAAAGAGAGAAAGAAATATGGACTGATAAAAAGAGAATCATGAAAGGGGCACTGGTGGCAGAAACTGACCTTTTGGAATGATATTTCAGCTGTGGCCACTGAGGACACGGCAACTAGACAAGGTTCTTAATGTTTTGAAACATTGCAAAACTCTCATAAAATGTTTTGTTTCTAAAGAGTGAGGAGTCCACTTTCTTCCAAAGTGAGGAATCACTAACTATGAGTGAATATTTTCTGTTAAATGAAAAAAAACTGGAATATGTCTAGATGTCCAAACTTGAAGTATTACATACTGGCTAGTTTACATATTCAGCCAGGGCATTTAAGTTACTCACAGAAGGATCGCATAATCAAATAATTAGAAAATTCCTCTGAATACTCAAGAC
This sequence comes from Acinonyx jubatus, assembly GCF_027475565.1. Lineage (NCBI taxonomy): Eukaryota > Metazoa > Chordata > Mammalia > Carnivora > Felidae > Acinonyx > Acinonyx jubatus. The sequence continues at coordinate 53,030,231 of NC_069384.1, forward strand.
ACCTGGATAGATTTGTTCTGCTTAATAATTGTTCAAATGGGAATATTTCTATTTTTTATTATAAATGCTGTCAATGAATTCCAGGGGTACATTTCTAAGTTCATGAACACTTCCCATGAAGCTTCCCCCAACTACTTGCCTCCCAATCTTCAATAGTCCTCATCAATGAGCTCTAGGGAAAAACAGAGATAATGATAACTTTACCATTTAAACTAAATATTTGATACCTGCTTTAGAATCTATAATTGAAGAATGGATTTATAGCAATGGTTGGGCAAGGTGGAAGAGAGAGGGGCGACGGGAAGAAAACGGAAGTGCTGTTTAAGAGCAGGTGATACTAATTGACACTAATGCTGTAAAACCCAATTACATAGATTTGTGTCTAAAATTAAGTATCTTAGAACTACTGTGAAACTTCTGCCAGCAGGCAGTCACCGTGTTGTCTTTAGTGACAACTTGTCATCAAATGAAAAGCTTCACGAGAGGGCTACTTTATTCACTTCTATGTCCAGTACAGAAATGTCAGCAGTTGTGAAAGTATAACTGAACAATGATAGAAAGAAACTCAAGCTTCCCAAGTCCACTAAGGGAAAACAAAAACAAAAACAAAAACAAAAAACAAAAACAAAAACAAAACAAAACAAAAAAGAAATTGCCTATGTGGTGGCCATCTATTCACTAACGCTTATGATCTCATGACAAAAAGTGAAACACTGGCCTAAACATCAGTAGCAGTAAGTACATTGCGTGAATTCAAAGAAATGGAGATTACATAAAAGAACTAACTTTTGGTAACTAACCCATAATGAAATAAAAGTTTTAGAGTTCAAAGCTGACTGTTCGTAGTTTTCCTATTATTGCTTCAGAGATCAGTACAACAAGCTTTTGTCAACTATTTTTGAAAATGAATTGCTCTAAATTCTAAAACTGGGAAACCTGTTTCAACATTTCAAGAACAGGCCATAGTTAAGTTTTTAGAATGTGTGTTTGTTTGTTGCTTTTTCTTTTTCTTTTTTTTGCTTAAAACTCCTATGTGAATGATTATGGCGAAAGTGAACGATTCCCAGGTGGAGAACAAGAGAGACCCACACAGAGATGTATTATGGACTAGCAGTGTTGACTTAAATTATTTTTAACTGGCTTAAATACATACAAATATATAACAGTATAAATCTTTCATGTGCCTAATTCTTTCCCAACCATAAAACTAAGCATTTATAGCAAATACTAAAAAATTTAAGAAAATAAAATTCAGAGTAATAGCATTCAATAACACATTAAATTAATGTGATGGATATCCATTATTTTGCTGAAACTAAATTAAAACTCACAATATAAATATAATATGGACTGCTGTAATAGTGGATTTCAGCAATCTGGTGGTGCTGTGATGGTACAATCCCACTGCCACTCTTCTCTAAACTACCATGTTGCCTCGGGTTCCTTTGTGGTATCATTCGATCCTCATTCTGTACAAATATTGCATTTTAGGTCTGATTCCATCTTCCTTTTCTCAGTAAACTACAAGAAGTGCGTGACTCGAACCTCAAAGCTCTTTCATCATATCACATCTGAGTTTTTTATGTAGCTTAATAAATTGAAGTCTTAATCTATAAAAATATTTTAATAGTAATTTATCACTATAATTTTAACTTAAAATTTCAAATATGAAAATAATGTTACATAAGGAGTGATTTTATCACTTTGATATTGGAATTCAATGGTAGATACACTTAAAACTGAAATTCAATCAGTGATAGTAACCACTTTAACAGCAGGAAATGCTAAGATAATTGCAGATAGGCCCAATACATTAAAAGCTAAATGCTACCAATTGTGATAACCACTTATTTTGAATCACAAAATTAATACTAAATTAACATCTAAAATCACTTGGAAATATTTGGTTTTAATTTGATCATTGGAAAATTAAGAATATTCTTAAAGTGACTAAAAAACTAACATTAAAATAAAAAGACAAATTTTAATGTTTCCAGTATTATAGGATGTGTGGATCATCTAACATTTCCTGCCAACACATATATGGAATTTGGTTTGAGAAACACTAGATTAAACAAAGCAAATTTTAGAAGCCACCGGTGGGGAAAAAGTCTTAGACTCTGAAGTCAATGTATTACTTGGAGTCACAAAGCAACATTTGGAAAAAATGCTTCCACAGATTTGACAATCTCACTTTTCCTGACTTATTTTTCATCCATTTATTTTCAATTGTATTAAAACATAGATAAATACTAATTCACTGATAAAAATTCTGCAAAATTAATTAAAATCATCCAGTGATAACAACTTTAAATATCCATATGGATATAACACTTGATACTTAGGATATTATCTTTAGAAATAAGAAAGACCAGAGTTTCCCTGATAGTTGTAATTTTATGTAGTACAAAAACATATAATTTATGTGCTGTATTTAACACAGCATATCAGCTCCAATTGAGTGTTGAATATAATTTTGAGCTCTCGTTCTAACTCTATAACTTCATCTACATCTGAAAAGAACCTTCCCACAAATGCAAAGAGAACATGAGGGAGTTTAGTGTAGCTATATTTAAATTTACGCTGGAAAGGAGTTGAACACTGTCTATGACTTTTGGTTAGGAGATGGTCTCAGAGAGAAAATTGAAAACAATACAAGTATAACACAGTGAAATAAGCATGTGTAAAGTACACAGGACTTGGATTTAGAAGTTTTTTATTTCTAAATTCTGTTCCCCCCACTCACTTGCTCTGTAATCCTAGGCCAACACAGAGAGTAATGAGAATTAAGTGTGTAAAATAACATGCAATATAAGGCATCCTTTTCATATTTAGCTGCAAAACTTAATTTTCATTATTGCCCTTTGTGAGATAAAATGGTGCTATCACAATGTTATTCATAAGTTTTCAGTTTAGTAATCTAGAGTAGATGTTTTTCAGTAAAGGCATTATCCCATCATCATGTGGACACCAGAAGACCTCATCTACCTTTTCTGATTTCTATCTGATTACTTATCATATACAATAATAGCACTTGTCAAAAGAAAGATTAGTTTGCATTCATAATAATTACATATCTCTAGACATCAACTTTATAAGTAATTTATGAACATCTTAAAATATATCTTAACCATTATGATAAGTAACAATAATGATATAAAGATGTTGAAAAAAACTTATTATGTTGAAAAAAAAACATTATCATGGACCTTTTCATTTAATAGGGAAAAATATATACACATATGTCTATTTAATCAGGAAGCATCTGATAAACATAATAGAATAGGTACAAAGTGCTAAGGAAGAGAAGAATCTTCTCTCTAGATGATTTCCAAGCTGGAAAATATTGGTCAAGTCCTTGCAAAATGTCGCATTTAGACTATACTGTGACAAAAACCACTTTCAACTTGTGGAGATACATGCATATTGTAAAAAATGATCTAGGTAAAAGAAATCATAAGCCCAAAGAAATTGAAAAGGAGATTTCATGTTTACAGAACAGTAAACAGTTTTGTATGGAATGATTTTGAGGTTCTTCAAATGCGTTTTGTAGGAGGTAGAGTTGAAAATAGGCTACTATAAAATCACTGAAGGATTTGAAAGTTAATTTAAGGAATTTACATCTCAGATATAGATAACATTACATATTTTTGAAAAAAGGAAAACCATGATTAGTCACAGAAGTGAGGAATGGAATGACCAACAAGAAACACTGTAGGGTCTGAGTTGTCACTAGACTAATAATGGTGTAAAGGGGAGAAAAGAAAAGAAAACAGAATACAGAGCCAGAATCTACAGAATTCCCTGACTAAATGTGGGATACAGAGGGAGAAATGTATTATATAATTCTGAAGTTAGAATCTCGGGCAACTTAGGAATTGGTGGTACTGTTACAAAGAGGGCATAAGAAAAGACAGAAATGTAAAATAGAAGGTAGGGTGAAATGATAAGCAGGTAAGCACTGAGAAGGGGCATTAAATTTCGTATTTATGAGATTATTGAGAAAAGTTACAAGAACTTTTGATATGAGGGCAAATTTTCAGAATGCAGAGTTTAGAATGAAAAGAGACTTTCATTTCCAGGGAGATGTCCCCATAAATAAAGGAAATATAATTAATAAACTTTAATAATCATTTTCAATGCATACTTGATGTTGCCAAAAAATAAAGGAAATTCCAAAAGCAAAAAAAAAAAAAGGAAAAATGGTAAAAACCAGTGTTAAAAATGGGTACTTAACCTGCAGCTACTATGGGTCATATCCCATTCTGCGTTACTTACTGTCCTGCATTCTAATAGCCACTCAGAGAACGAGACATTGTGTCTTAAACCCACAAAGTGAATAATCCTAATTTAGACTGTAGTATAAAGCATAAAGAATTACATTCTCAGTAGATGAGTTGACTTAAAATAAAAGTATGATATCAAGGGAATACATTTGTGTTGCTCTTTAAATGTGAAGTGAAAGAAAAACGACTTCTTTGAAATTATAACCAAGTGTCAGATTTTATGTGAGTTTGGGTTTGAATGTATACTTTCTATATGATCCAGGAAAACCAAGCTGAGGAATTCAGTTAAATTGGACATGGTTTTTAGCACCCCAGGAGTGCACAGGAAAAAAAATGCAATCCACTTTAAAGAATTTAGGTGGTACAGAATTGTCATAGATAATGGCAAGCATTGAAACATTTGATTACAATCCACAATTTCAAAACACAGGAAGAAACTCACCACCATAAGTAAGCGAAAACAACCACAATAAGTTTAAAAATCAAGAACCTCAAATATTTAAATTATCAGAAAAAAAACCTTAAAATGTTAATAGAAATAAAAATAATTGAAAACATGAATAATAATATTCTATTAAAAAGAGTCATATTTGGAATAAGAACAAAGAGTACTTAGGAAATTAAATATAATGTATTTCATTGCAATTGAAACACAAAATATAGGATTAAGAGCAGAATAGACACAGGAGGGGCGCCTGGGTGGCGCAGTCGGTTAAGCGTTCGACTTCAGCCAGGTCACGATCTCGCTGTCCGTGAGCTCGAGCCCCGCGTCGGGCTCTGGGCTGATGGCTCAGAGCCTGGAGCCTGTTTCCGATTCTGTGTCTCCCTCTCTCTCTGCCCCTCCCCCGTTCATGCTCTGTCTCTCTCTGTCCCAAAAATAAATAAACGTTGAAAAAAAAATTTTTAAAAAAAAGAATAGACACAGGAAAAGAATTAGTTAACTAAACTAAAGAAGGCTCCAATAAACTTCCTAAAATACAGAAAGACAAAATGATGGAAAATATTAAAGACAGTACAAAAGCACTGAATGACCAACTCTAAAAAGCACCAAATTACAACATTAGAAAAAGGAAGAGTACATGAAGGAGAAGCAATGTTTAAAGCTAAGAGTCTTCCAGGAACAGACAACTGGATTATCAGTTTAAAGCACAATTTGTTCAGACTGAACTGAATCAAAGCAACTCAACTTACCAAGTTAAAACTACAGACAATCCATACTGAGAAGAAATCTTAAAAGCACTTAGAGAAAAAAGACTAAATACTTGAAAAAACAGCAGTTAGCATAAGCATAAGATGTTCAATATCATAACAAAAGCCAAAAGACAGTGGGCTGATATTTTTAAAGCTTGGAGAAGTAACACCTAAAAAAAATCAGGTAATTGTATATTTTCCATATTATTGACTATATAAATACAATCAAGACAAATGGCAAAATCAAGGTATTTAGACAAACAGGGTAGAGCATTTGCCACCAACAAATGTCATTAAGGAACTTCTAAAAATATACCGTAGGTTGAAGGAAAATGAAATCAGAAGGAAAGTCACAAAGACACATCAGAAATATGAGTAAATATAAATATAAATTGACTAAGGAACAGTAATATATAATTTAAGGGTTAAAAAGGATAAAACAGAAATACTATATAACTATGATGTCGAAAATGAGGACATCACAATTGAGGCTAAATTTTTCTTAAACCCTTGGATGCCTGGAAATTGCACATGTATATTACAATTTTAAGAGTAACTTGAAGAATCTACAGATCCAAAACCAGAGAATAAAGAATATTTGAAAATCTAGTGGAAAGGAGAAAAAGTAAAATCAAAATAAATGCATTTGGTTAGAAAGCACTAAAAATGATAGAAAAATTACAAATATGAACTACTATAAGTAAATTCAAATATATTTTCTTTTAAAAGTGGAGATTTCAGAAGGAATTTTAGAAATGTTACAAGAGGGGCGCCTGAGTGGCTTAGTCAGTTAGACATCTGGCTCTTAATCTCAGCTCAGGTCTTGATCTCACAGCTGGTGAGATTGAGCCCTGCATAAGGCTCTTTCTGACAGCATAGAGCCTGCTTGGTATTCTCTCTCCTCTCTCTGCCCCTCTCCTGCTCATGCTCTCTCTCTCTCGAAATAAATAAACAAACAAACAAACAAACAAACAAACAAACTGGAAAAAAATGTTACAAGCAATACTCCTAAAGCATGAGAATTCAGAGGTTGAGAGTAGAAGAGTGAAAAAGATGCATCAAGCACACATTAACAGTGATTCAATAATCATGCAGTGCAGTAAAGACAAAAATCAATTACCAAAAAATAACTAAAAGTACCTACAACAGATGTGAAAATGTAAACTGTAAAAAACCCCAGAAGAAATTATTTTAAACTTGAAAAATACAAAAAAATTAATTACAGTGAAAATGACAAAAATGAGGTGCAACTAAGGTACACTTACAGAGGAATTTATAGCCTTAAATGTTAGATATCAAATTCAGAAGGTTTAAGAAAAAAAAAACAGAGAAGCAAACACACAGAAAGAAGAAAGCAATAAATATAAGAGTAGAATTAATGAAATGAAGGAAATAATATGCAATAAAAATTCAAAGATGTTCATCAAACTAAGAGTTTGTTCTGTGAAAAGACTAATAAAAAGATAAAGCACTAATAAAACTAATCATAAGAAGGCACAAACAATTATGACATTTTAAAGGACAATATATGTAAAAAGGCAGCAGATATTTAAAAATAAGTAGAATATTCTATAAACCTTTTGGAAAAGAATTTAAACCAAATGGAGAATTTGTAAGATAATTATAACTTATTTAATTTACAAAAGGTTATTCAGAAATAAATATTTTAAACCCACATCTAAAAATCTCATTTTAAAAGACCAAAATAATTTTATAATTGATTTCTACCAGACATATAAGAAATATATATGTTAAATTACTATACTGTATATCTGAAACTAATATAACACTGTATGTTAATATAACAGTGTTATACTAAAGGAATCAAAATTAAAACTTAATATATATATATATATTTTATATATGTATATATATGTGTGTATATATGTGTGTATATATATATATATGTATAATTGTAATTTTAGATGATGTGTCAATTAGCTAGTTTATAGTATAGTTGCAAACAACACCAAACATCTCAATGACCTGCAACAACAAAGACTGATTTATTTCTCATATAAATCATATATGTCCAATCACCACATGAATACACAAGGAATATTCCAATAAGGAGAGACTGCAAATCAAATGATAACAGGCAAGGATGTAATCAACTTTCTCATACAAAGGACCAGGTGGTTCAATCTACCAAAGTGAACTTTTCCATGGAAGAGAAATAACTGGACTGCTCTACAATAAATTTTACGTGGTGAGAAAATTTAGGTTAAAAATTAGACATCAACACAAGTTAAAATTTTAGTGCAGCATTTTTCCTGAAGATAGATACAAACATTCTAAAAAAAATTTTTTTAACGTTTATTTATTATTGAGAAACAGAGAGAGACAGAGCACGAGCGTGGGAGGGGCAGAGATAAGGAGAGACACAGAATCTGAAGCAGGCTCCAGGCTCTGAGCTGTCAGCACAGAGCCCGATGCCAAGCTCAAACCCACAAACCATGAGATCATGACCTGAGATGAAGTCGGACACGTAACAGACTGAGCCACCCAGGTGCCCCTAGATACAAACATTCTAAATAAAACATTATTAAGCCAACTCATTAAGACCAAAAAGGCAGGATTTTTAACATTAGAAGACATAGGAATGTAACAAAATAATAGATGAAAGGAAAAATGTATCTCAATAAATGCAGATGACTTTGATAAAAATCCATCATTCATTCATAATTAATGAAATCTATTAAAGAAATTGAATCAATAATCAATAACTTTCCAAAATAGAAAGTACCAGACCCAGATGAAGTGAATAAACCAAACATTTAAGAAAGAAAATACAATTCTCTAGAGTCTCTAGGGGATAGAAGCAAAAGGAATACATTCTAACTTATTCCATGAGGCCAGCATTATCCTGACACCAAAACCAGACAAAAACATTAAAAAAAAAAAAAAAAGATAAACTACAGACAAATACCTCTCACAAACAGAGATGCAAAAATCCTCAACAAAATATTAGCAAATTCAATCCAAAAAGGATAAAAAGAATTATATACCATGACCAAGTGGGCTTTATCTCATGTATGTAAGGCTGGTTCAACATTAAAAAAGCAATTAATGGAGTGCTTGGGTGGCTCAGTCAGTTAAGAGTCTGACTTTTCATTTCAGCTCAGGTCATGATCTCACGAATTCATGAGATTGAGCCCCACGTCTGGCTCTGTGCTGACAGCATGGAGCCTGCCTGGGATTTTCTCTCTCTCTCTCTCTCTCTCTCTCTCTCTCTCTCTCTCTCTCTCTCTCTCTCTCTCTCCCCCACCCTTACCCTGTTTGTGCACTTTCTCTCTTTCTTTCAAAATAAATAAACTTAAAAAAAGTGTAAAGCAATTAATATAATTTGTCACATGAACAGACTAAAAAAGAAATCACAGTCATATCAATAGATGCAGAAACAGCATTTGACAAAATTCAACACCTATTCATGATAAACTCTCAGTAAACAAGAAATAGAGGAAAACTTTTTCAATGTGATAAAGAATTCCAAAAAGCCTACAATACTAAAGTTTAAAACATTGTTAAGAAACATAAAGGTCCAAAGATAATTCATAAGAGAGAAAATAATTGCAAAACATATGGTAAATTAAAACAGAAAACAAAGCCAAAATGCAACATTACACCAGTTGTTTAAACACATTTGTCTCATGCAATGAGAAGTTCGAAGGTAGGAGGGTTTGCAATGGACTCCAAGATATCATCAGGAATCTAGGCTCTTTCTATATCTCTTCTCACTATTATTAGTAAATATATCCTCACACTGTTGTCTCAGGGCTTCAACACAGCTCACAGTCCTCATATCAGTTTGGAAGAAAAAGATAGGAAAAATGCAGAGAGAAGACTGCTTTCAACTTTAGAGACTTTGCTTTTTTTGTTGTTGTTGTTTGAACAGGATGCCCTTCTCTTGGATTTTCACTGACATCTCATTTATGAGAATTGTATCAAATGGCTACCTGTCACTACAAAGATGTTTGAGAAATAAAGTAGTTTCAGCCAGGCTCACTGATGCCACAGACAATATCAGATTCGTGAGTAACAAAAGAGTATATGGATACTGAGTAAGCATATAATTATGCCCACCACATTTATTTGCCAGAATATATAAAAGGTTCATACAAATCAATAGAGAAAAATTATGAGACAATCTCATTTGTAATTGCATCAAAAATAATAGAGTACTTAGAAATAAATTTAACCAAGGAGATTAAAAGATCTGTACACTGAAAACTGTAAGACACTGATAAAAGAAACTAAAGAATAAATGAAAAGATATTCCATGATGATGGTTTGGAAAAATTAATATTATTAAAATGTCCATACTTCCTGAAGCAGTCTATAGATTCAATGCAATCTCTATCAAAATTCTAATGGTATTTTTTTTACAGAAATAGAACAAACACTTTTAAAGTTTGTATGGAACCACAAAAGACCCACAATAGCCAAAGCAATCTTGAGAAAGTAGAGCAAAGTTGAAGGCAATACTCTGAGTTCAAACTATATTACAAAGCTACAGTAATCAAAACAGTACGGTATTGGCATAAAAACAGACGTATAGATCATTGGAACAGAATAGAAAGCCCTGAAATAAACCGACAAATACATGGTCAATTAATTATGACAAAGGAGCCAAAATTTGCAGTGTAGAAATCAGAGTCTCTTCAATAAATGTGTTGGAAAAATTGCACAGCAGCAGGCAAAAAAAAAAAAAAAAAAAAAAAAAAGGAACTGGACCTCATACCACACACAAAAATTAATTCAAAATGGATTAGACTTGAAGGTAAGACCTGAAACCATAAAACTCCTAGGAGAAAACATAGGCAGTAAACTTCTTGACATTGGTCTTGGCAAAGAGTTTTTTGATTTGGCACCAAAAACAAAGGCAACAAAAGCAAAAAATAAATGAATAAGACTACAACAAACTAAAAAGTTTCTACAAAGCAAACTATCAACAAAATAAAAAGGCAACCTGCCAAATGGGAGAAAATATTTGCAAACCATATATCTGATAAGGGGTTAATATCCAAAATATATAAAGAATTCATACAAGTCAATAGCAAAAAAACAAAAACAAAAAACAAACAAAAACAATCCAATTAAAATATGGGCAGAGGATCTGAATAGACATTTTTCCAAAGATATACAAATGGCCAACAAGCACATGATAGATGCTCAACATCATTAATCAACAGGGAAATGCAAATCCAAACCATGTTATTTCTATTAGAAATAACAAGTGTTGGCAAGGATGTAGAGTAAAAGAAATTCTTGTGCACTGTTGGTGGGAATGTAAATTGGTGCAGCCACTATGGAAAGCAGTATGGAAGTTTTTCATAAAATTAAAAATAAAACTATAATATGATCCAGCAATTCTACTTCTGGGTATTTATCTCAGGAAAACTAAAACACTAAGACAAAAAGATATATATATACACCTTCCCCCACTCATTGCAGCATTATCTGCAATAGCCAAGATATGGAAACAATTTAAGTGTTCGTCAGTGGACAAATGGATAAACACATACTGGAATATTATTCAGCCTTAAAAAATAAAATCTTGCTATTTGCAGGAACATAGATGGACCTTGAGGATATTATCCAAATTATCCTAAGTCAGAGAAAGACAAATACTGTACGATCTTGCTTACACACAAATCTTAAAAAACAAAACAAAACAAAAAAAAAAAAAAACAAGCTCATAAACACAGACAACTGATTGGCAGTTGCCAGGGGTAGGGAAAGAGGGAAGTACAAAATGAGTGAAGGGAGTCAAAGATACAAATTTCCAGTTATAAACTAAATAAGTCATGGGGACATAATGGAGAGCATGGCAACTATAGTTAATAATACTACACTGTATATTTGAAAGTTACTAAGAGAATTAATCTTGAAAGTTCTCAATCACAAGAAAATATTGTAACTATGTGTGGTGATATTATCTAGGCTTACTGTGCTGATCATTTTGCAATATATACAAATGTTGAATCATTATACTGTATATCTGAAATTAATATAATGTTGTTTGTCAATTTTATACCTCAATTTAAAAAATAAAATAAAAAAGACTATAAATCCAATGTAAAAAGTGAAAAAAATATGGATAGTTGACAGAAAAGTAATATCAACTAGTAAACATTAAATATGAACAGATATTCAACCTCAGTAGAAAAGAAGGCAGTAAAAATTAAAACCAACTCTAAATATAACTTCACATATCTGAAAATACTGTTTGGGCAAGAAAAATAACTGATCATTTTTATATTGCATTGATAAAGGCAACTACTTTTTAGAGCAATTAGCAGTATCTAGTAATTCTGAGAAGTTTATACCTACTATTTAGAAAGAATACTTATAGATATATACACCAGATAAATAACCACACATATTTATAAGGGGATAATTCCAGGGGCGCCTGGGTGACTCAGTTGGTTACACGTCCGACTTCAGCTCAGGTCATGATCTCACGGGTTTGTGAGATTCAGCTCCCATCAGGCTCTGTGCTGACAGCTCAGAGCCTATAGCTTGCTTCAGATTCTGTGTCTCCCTCTCTCTCTGCCCCTCCCTCACTCATGCTCTCACTCTGTCTCTCAAAAATAAATAAATTTTAAAGGGGATAATTAAAAAAATATATTACAATAGCAAAATTAACAACTTAAATGTCTAACAAAAGAACAAGTAAATGAATTTCAACATAATCATACATTGAAATGTTAACAGTGGAAATGAATTCATTGCAAATAGATATTTAATATAGATAAATTGCAAATATGTTAGACAAAGACCTACATACCCAATGATTCAACATCTACAAAGATGAAAATATGCAGTAAAACTACATACCATATAGGATTGCATATATGTTTAGCAAAAACATAAAAAATAGATGAGATTGAGAAACAGGGGAACTGAATTAATGGTTCCTCTGCCATAAAGTAAAAGTGATTAAATTATTTTACAATTAAATAGATAGTGGTACCTTTATATTATCCTACATTCCCACAATATTTCATAATTTATTTCTACTTTAGAGAGAAAGCAGGAGCGCAGGAGAAAGGTCTGAGAGAGAGAGAGAGAGAGAGAGAGAGAGAAAGACTGGATCTTAAACAGGCTCACAGCTCAGCATGGAGCCCAATGTGGGGCTCAATCCCACAAACCTGGGATGATGACCTGAGCCAACATCAAGAGTCGGACTCAACTGACTGAGTCACCCAGGCGTCCTGGTATCCTACTTTTTTAACATGAAATTTAGGTTAAATAGAAAATAAGAATGAAAGCTAGGGAATAATGGAAACAATGGTTGACTTGGCCTCAGAACAGTTTCAATCTCACTTCTGAAATCTTTTTAAATCTTAGTAACATTTTTTGCCTCTTTAGGTCTATTTAGGAAGAGCTGTAAGAGGACAAGATCAACGCGAAGGCAAAGCCTTTAGCTTCTGATGAAATAAGATATTCTTCCAAAGAAAAAACAGAATTGTGTTGCATCCAGTTTTGAACTGCTTAGTCTACAATTTTTCATTCTCTGACTCGAAAACAGTGAGAACATGTCTTAAATGCATGGTTCACATTATTTATTTGTTACTTTCATTTTGCTATGGTGAACTTCATGTGTGATTATAATTTCTCATTCTCTAGGTCTGGACTGTGTACTACTAAGTCAAGTTTTGGATTTAGGTAGCAGGTCAACTACATCAAACACTGCTGGACCATTGAATAAATTGAGGACAGAAAAATGTCCTTTTGGCTTGGTAATATGAAAGCCACTTCTGACCTTGAAAAGCAGTTTTGATGCACTGCTTGGATGGGTTAAGAAGCTGAACTAGAGATAGGGGGCCTGGGTGGCTCAGTCGGTTGAGTGTCCGCATTCAGTTCAGGTCATGATCTCACGGTCTGTGAGTTCAAGCCCCACGTTGGACTCTGTGCTGACAGCTCAGAGCCTGGAACCTGTCTGAAATTCTCTGTCCCTCCCCAGCTCACACTCTGTGGTCTCTCTGTCTCTGAAAAATAAATAAACATAAAAAAAATTTTAGAAGCTGAACTGGAGAAGCACTAAAAAGTAAAAGGAAAGTGACTGCAAGGAGATGATACGTGGAGGAAGTTTAGCTACAAAGAAGCAGGAAGGAATACAAACTGGTAGCAAGAGAGTTTTCAGGAAGGTTTTTCTTATTTTATTTTTAATATGCATTGGAAGAGTAAGTTTTTGCACTGATGCAATGGAGAGAAAAAATTTGGTGTTATGGATGTTCCACAATTATTTCAGATTCAACAGCTCCAATACTGACTTTTGTCTCCTCCCTCCAATCTGCCTTTCCTACTCTCATCCTTTCATCAATTTAGAGAAGTTCCACCTACTGTTGCCTAAATAAAAAGTCACCCTAGCCTGCTTCTCCTCTGGCATTTTCCATACATGTCAACATTAAGAGATACAAAATTTACCCCCTAAGTTTTAAAAGTTCCCTTTTCTTCCGCATCCCTTTTCTTCTGCTACCAAGGTCCTGATTCAGTCACTTTCAGATAATTTTCACAGCTTCTATTTGATCGCTGTCTGGTGTCACTCTATAATAACCACCATCTATATTTCTGTCAAATCACTCTCTAATACACATGCCAATCACCTGCTTAAAAGCCTCTGATGGTTTCCCAACAACCAAGCTTAATTCCTAAGCTTAGTTTCTTAGAATATCACATCAGTGTTCCAAGCAATGATCCTACTTATGTATATAGCCTGGCACATACTATAAGACTTCAGATCTTGCCTAATACTGCCCCCATTTGACCCTACTGTTACTCATCTTTAAAAATCCAGTTCTGCTATAATGGAAATTTTTTTGCAATGGATATTTTTGCCTCTTCAACTTCACCATCTTGAACTCTGCCTCTATGTTCTGTGGCAGGCAGAATCCTAAAATAGTCCCCTAAGATTTTCTGCCTAATTCCCAGGACTATGAATGCAATGAGAATTCATGCAAGCCCTGATTATGTTAATTAATATAAGGGATTTTACAGATGTAATTAAGATTACTAATTAGTTGACTATGAGTTAATCAAAGGGGAGTCTATCCAGGTGGGGCCTAATATAATCACATGAGCCTTTTAAAGGCAGAGTTTCCTTGGGCTGGCATCAGAAGAGGAAGTCAGGAAGAGTCAAAGCATGAGAAGGATTCAACACACCATTGCTCACTTGAAGATGGGCGGGGGTGGGGAAGGCACATGATGAAGAATCTCTAGAAGCTGAGAAAGGCCCTGAATGACAGCCAACAAAGAAACAGGAACCTGAGTACCACAACCAGTAGAACTAGATTCTACCAGAAATGTGAATGAGCTTGGAAGTACATTATTCCTTAGACTCTCCATATATAAGCCCAGAGTGGCTAATATCACCAATTTTGGCTTTGTGAGGCACTAAGCAGAGAATCCAATTGAGCCTGCTCAGACATCTAACTTACAGAACTCTGAGATAACGAATGAGTGCTGTTTTAAGTTCGAGACGTTTGTGGTGATTTGTTACACAGTGATTGAAAACTAATAAAATTCCATAGCTCTTTACTTAGGCTCCCTTGCATTCCATGTTTATGGTGCTCTCTCCTTAATTAGTTTGTGAGCTGCTTAGGATAGAAATCATGTTTAAGTGATGTCTGTAGTCCTAGCATCTAACAGTACTTGACACATGGAGGGAGGAGGAATGTTCAACAAGTATAAACTGAACATCTCAGGGGGATGTTACTGGCAGTTGAATCCTATAAGAAGCAAACACTAGATGGAGGTAGGAGTGCAAAGGGTTTATTGAGGCGGGGATTAACACTTGTGAAAGCAAAAAGACAGGAGAGGATGAATACAGAAATATTTCAGACTTTAGTGCCAATGAGTGGAACTTCTGAACACAGTACCTTTAAGTTGAGTCACACTTTGGGCAAATGACCAGGCCCAGTACCTCCACACTGCTCAGTTATGGATCAGAGGCTGCCTAGGAAGTGTGTTACCTTGGCTGGAAAACTTAGGTGGACCCTGAAGGTGCCAGAACTAGAAGCTATCCACTAACTGTACTTCTTGCAGGAGAAGAAGAACTTCTTTCCATGATGAAGATCTAAACAATGCACCCTCATAGCTACTGCACTCTGTGAAAGATCACTTTCTCTTAATTAAAACATTGCATAAACTCTACTCATCAAAGTGCAACTATAAAGTTGTCTTCCAGAAGACAGCACTAAAAAAGAACTCCAAAATGATCACATCCATGCCTCTAAAATTTAGTTAAGAATCAATCTACCATTTTACAACAAAAGTTACAATAACTATACTTCCTCTTAATATTGATAGTTATGTTTTTAAGCAGTAAAATCATCAGACAATTATGATTACATTAAGTTAAAACATCCTCAAGGTTTTAGCAAAGAAATATATTGTCATGTCAAGTGCATTATGTCCAACTCAGAGAAAAATTTGTTTTAATAAGTGCCAATGATAATTTTTAAAGCAGCTTGGTTTTCTTAGCATTATTAAAATGCAACTTTAAAAAGAAAACTATTTTCTTAGATTGCTCTGTCTGAATTGATATATCTTTGTTTTAAGGCCATCTTTCTTATTTGTTTCAACAACTTTATTTGGAATTAAATAGGTGTGAATTCTAAGCAAAAATATTCAAAGCTTCCATTATCATTTCACAAGTGTCAAAAAGAATCAGAAGTTGTTATTTTGGTGTTTTTTTGTTTTGTTTTTTAAGGCCTGAATGTCTTTAGAGGAAAGGAAGTTTGGCAACATACTAAAGGAAGAGTAATCTAAAGGAAGAGTCATCTTCAAAAGCAGCTGCCAAATCATGTTCTTTGATGAGTCTCATTTTTGACAATATCAACATCATATCAGTGATAATATGATAATTAACAACACATATTTTCTTCAAACCTTCCATATTCTTATTTATATGAGTGTAAAAATTCCCAATGCAAGCTGTTCTCAGAAATATAATTTTAGGCTTAATTTTATCAAATGGCATTGTCACAACCATAGCTTGGATAAGACTTAATGTCTTCTGACACCTTTGGTAATATTGGTTCTCTGACACCAACATCTCCCCGTCACCCAATTTCTGGCCTGGAAATTGGAACATACATTTTTTTTATTTATTTAATTCTTTTATTTGAGAGACAGAGAATGTGAGCAAGTGGGGGAGAGAGGCAGAGGAAGGGAGAGAGAAAGAGAGAGAATCTTAAGCAGGCTCCATCGAGGAGCCCAACAGGGGGCTCACATCCCACAACCCTGGGATCATGACCTGAGCCAAAAATCAAGTCAGTCACTCAACCAACTGAGCACCCTGAATTCTAATAGAATTTCTGGAAGCATAGTAGTTCTACCTTATCTGCACAGGATACATTCTAAGACCTCCAGTGGATGACTGCAATCATGGACAGTACTGAGGCCTATATATATATATATATATATATATATATATATATATATATACACACACATATATATATATACTATGTTTTTTCCTATATATATGTACCTATGATAAAGTTTAATTTTTAAATAAGCAGAGTAAGAGGTTAACAACAATCACACAATAAAATAGAACAATTACAATTAATAAAATAACTTATAAAAGTTATTTGAATGTGGTCTCTCTCAAAATATATTATACTGTACTTGCCCTTCTTCTTGTGATGATGTGACATGATAAAATGCCTACTCAATGAGGTGAAGTGGGGTGAGTGACATAAGCATTGTGATGCAGCATTAGGCTACTACTGACCTTCTGACAAGTCAGAAAGAAGATTATCTGCTTCCGGACCGTGGTTGACTGCAGGTAACTCAAACCACAGAAAGCAAAACCACAAATAAGGGCGGGGACTAGTACATAACAAATCTCATAAGAATTCACCTTTAAACTCATTTACCAGAATTCATTCTTTTTCTGGCTTCAATTTCTACTTCTTTACCAATCAGCATGGAAAAAATGTCAATTTAAGGGAAAACCTAATAACACTTCCCAACCTTTATCATTAATAGTAAAGACAGAAGCCCAGAGCTCCATGTGTCCCTGACAAGAACCTATACTACCCACATTTTCTTAATTCTTTTTACTCTCCACCCCAGATGACCACGTCAGTCTTCTTTCCTTCAAATCTTAACTTCTCCTCAGGTGTGCTCACTCTCAGCTGATGGTCTTATTTCCTATCATTTAGAAGAGCAAGGCCATCAGAAGAGATTTTCCACACACTCCCATTTCCATATCTACTAACCCACCTGCATGTGAGCCCTTGTATGTCCACTGTCTCCTCTCCCAGTGCTATGGATGAATGTTAGCTCCTTTATGAGCCAAACCTTCCACTGGCTCACTAGATCCCTTCTCATCTTGTTTCCTCAGGTACAACTCTCCCCTTTTTCCTGTGGGCAATATCCCTCTCTCCACTACATCATTCACAGGCGCATAGAGATGTGATGTTTTATCTTCCATCTTTAAAATAGTAATAATAATAATAATAATAATACCACTACAAAGAAAAAAAATTTTAATTAAAAAAAAATACTCTTGACCTCACACCCAGATCCAGCAAGTACTCTTTGCAAAAGGAAAACTCCTAAAAGCACATGGATATCCCCCCTTTCTACTTTCTCTCCTTTCTCTCTAATCAGGCTTTTGTTTTCACTACTTCAAATAGGCTCTGGTGAAGGTCAGCATTGTAACTCAAGTCATCAAATTTTGGTCATAAACTTAGCCTATAAACATAATTTGTCATAGTTGACACTTTCTCAGCTACATTCTTCACGTGTCTTCTGGGGCACCCCTCTTTATTGGTTCCCCTCCCATCACACCAGCTGCCTCATTTCCTCCCCATCCTCCATATTTCTTTTTTTAATTTTTTTAATGTTTATTTTTGAGGAAGAGAGAGAGATAGGGTATGAGCGAGGGAGGGACACAGAGAGAGGGAGACACAGAATCCAAAGCAGGCTCTGTCAGCACAGAGCCCAATGTGGGGTTCAAACTCACAAGCCGTGAGATTATGACCTGAGCTGAAGTTGGATGCCTAACCAACTGAGCAACCTAGGTGCCCCCATATTTCTAACGTTGGAGTACCCACAGGGCTCAAGTCCCTTGATATCATTTCTTTTTCTGTCTACACACACTTCTTTGGATATATCCTTTATTCTTGAGCTATACATATTCTGAAGACCGCCTCACATTATACCTCCTATCTGATCTCTCTCACAAAATTCCACACTGTTACATCCAAACTGCTTACTCCCTACCTACACTTGGATGTCTAATGAGAATCGTAAATTTACCATGTGAAAACTGAAGCCATGTCTTCCCCTTTCGTGAAAATTGATCTTTCTTAAATTTTCCTCAATTTAGTCCATAGCAACCTCCTTTTTCTATGTGTAGCCAAAGAACATGGAATAACTTTGATTCTTCTCCCTTTCACACTCCCATTAATCCATCAGGAAATCCTGTTGACTTTGCCTTCAGAATATATTCAGAATCTGCCACTTTTTAACCACCTCCATTGCTACTACCCTAGTGCAAAAGTACCATCATCTTTCCCCTGAGTTATTGCAATAGACTTCTAACCAGTCACCCTACATCCATTCTTAAACCTGTACACCTTATTCTCAACCTAAGCAAGATGCTATTTCTTCTCTGGTCAAAACCATGGAATAGTTTGCTACCTAACTGTATCAGCTGGGGATCTGAAGATAAACTGAACCAATAGAACAGAACTAATTAAACAGAAAATTGAACTAAAATAAAAAGATTTATATTAAGGAATTGACTCACATGATTGTGGGAGCTGGCAAGTCTGAAATATAGAGGGCAGTCAAGCAGGGTGAAAACTCAGGTAGTATGTAGTCATACTACCTATGACTTGGGTAGTTATATGTCTGAATGTCTTCTGCTCCAGGAATCCTCAGGCTTTGGTCTTAAAGCCTTTGATCTGATTGCATTAGGTCTACCACAGTATCAAGGATAATCTCCTTTAAATTCAACTGGTTGTAGGTGTTATATTTTCACAACACCCAAATTAGTGACCTGCATTATAGTATAAGCAATTTGACGTATAAAACTAACAATCACATGACTCAAAGTCCAAAATCCTCAAAATCACCTCAAAAGCCCCCTATCATCTACCCCTGTGTTAGCTCTAACCTCATCTCTCTCCATTCTCCCTCTAATTCACTCTGCTCCAGCCACATTGGTTTCCTTGCATCTTTTCAAACTCATCAAGTACATTCTTTCTTTAAGAACGTTTATTGTTCTTTCTGAAATATTCTTCCCTAAAGGTCAGAAAGACTCCTCTTCACTTAGCTTAGATTTCGCTCAAATATCACTACCTTCATCTCTTTCCTGCTTTACCATCCATAGCACTGTGTCGTCACAGTCCAACACACAGAGTTCTTCTGTGCTTGTTTATTGTTTATTGTTTATCTCCTCCCACCAGCATCTAGGCTCCAGTGTTATATTCACTGAGAACAGTGTCTGAAATGTAATAAGTATTCAATAACCATCTTTTAAATTAATTTATGTTCTTAAGCATTTCTTAGATATTTCTATCTGATTACACTGAAGGATTCCCAATGAGTTCAGTGAAAGGGCCCTGGACTATAGATTTACAAATCTGAGTCTAATGGTGACTCTGCCATTCACCTTTCTTCCTCTGTGGGAAATCACTTCATTACTCTAACATACAGACTTCTCCAACTGTAAAACAAAGGAACTGAGTAAAGTTCCTTCCACTTGGAAAATCTTATCCTGTTCCTTTCCTCAATTTCTTATTTAAATAGAACCTCAAGAAATATTATAGGTCAACAAACTTTTCCAACTTTTTTACATTGTACATTTCCTAGCTATAGAAACATTGTATGTTCTATGCATATTATATTATTATAACACATAAATATATAACTATTACAAAGCATAAGGGAATTACTCCCTAACTGAAGAAGCACAAATAATATAAATTAAAACAGACATGGTATAGGGACTTATTGTGCCAACAAATTAAAAATGCCTTCTCCATTGTTACCTTCTTTCATTCCAGTGTTATACACACAGGACCACATATTACCATCATTGCCTACACAGTCAGAGGGCCTATTACATATTTCAGAAGCTAAAGACAGACCCGCAAGCTTTGGAAGGTCCATCTCTTCAGAAACACATCACTTGAGAGGATTCTGTTCTCCTTACTTCTGTGTAATACAGTTGCATATCTTAGTTTCCCCTCCTCTTGGTCCCTGAGCATCTACTGCCCTTCTGGAATAAACCAACAGTTACATATAAGTAATCACTTTGAGCTGCCCCAGGGCCTTGTGAATTCCATCATCAGGGCCCCACGGGTCTTACTTACTTGCTTTTCTTTATAGGAAGTAATAACTGATGTCAGTAATTGGAATATTCAGCAATTTCAATGACCCACTTTCTTTTTCTCTCTCTCTCATTCAGACACAGAATTGTAAGTATTCATTGTCCATAAGACATTAAATCAATACAGTCAATACTGTACAACTCTTAACGACAATCAATATTAGAAGCTTGTGCAACATTGCAGTGCATTTGCTCTGCCTGGAAAACTTTCATTTCCTAAGAAAGACAGAGAATGAAGAATCTTACACAATCAATATCTCAGATGTTGAGTTTCTCTAATCCTTTCAGCTCTAGAAAAGGAACCATGTCAGTTATAACTATCATAAGAATTTTCACAAGGTTTTACTTTCACTAGCTTAATAATAGATCACATTACTGAACTATCTGGAAAAAAAAAAGATTCATAGCCAAAATTCAAAAGTTCAGCTTAGTTCTAACTGCAATCATAGGCACAAGTAAATTGGAGCTAATGCAAAAGAAATGCATAGAGACCAATTAGAGGGAAAATCTAAGAATGAACATAGACACAAAGGGCTTTAATTGAAGTTAATCTCACATTAGAGAAATGTATTATATGAACAAGGCAAATTGAAACAGTTATTAACAATGCAGATGTGCTTGACAAGCAAGGCTTAGCTTTTCGGGCAATGCAGACAGTCCTACAAACTCTTGCCTCTATATCTCCATCATGCCATTGAAAAAAAAAGTGTATATTAAGATTGAAAGCCTAAATTGCTAATTCTAGATTATTTCTAGTTTCTCACTTTCACCCTTTGAATTTACAGGGAACTAGTAAGACCGAGGATCTAGAGAAATAATGTTTAATTTTTTTAATATTTATTCAGTTTTTGAGAAACAGACAGAGTAAGAATGGGGAAGGGATAGAGAGAGAGGGAGACACAGAATCTGAAGCAAGCTCCAGGCTCTGCACAGAGCCCGACACGGGGCTCAAACCCATGAACCCACAAACCGCGAAATCATGACCCGAGCTGAAGTCGGACACTTCACCAGTTGAGCCACCCACGCACCCCTAGAGAAATATGTTGAAATGTTGAAAACTAAATCACCAGTTTAGTGCCTGCAAATTCCCCCAACACTTCTGCAAATTATTGACCGTTTCTGGATGCCTACTAAATTCAAGGCCCTGTCCTATACCTGTTACATATATTATCTCAATTAAATATCAGAAACCCTGCAAGGTAGGCATTATTACTCACCTTTTATGGGTTAGAATACTAAGGTGCACAAAAGGGTAAGACAATTTACCCAAAGCTATACAACTAATCAGTGAGAAAAGTCAGATACAAACTTCAGTGTCTCAGACTCCACAGCCCTGTTCTTTCTACTGCTCTGTATGAGTCAAAACTGAGATTCAGTGAGGAGTAGCCTGTTTTTTGGTTTGTTTGTTTGTTTGTTTTTTAACTACAAAGAATTAGGAATCTCATGAGACGGCTGCAACTGAAAACAAGCTTCTCATCTGCCTTCCCAGATCACAGGGAGGTAGTGTCTGTGGCTCCTGCAAAAGGGCACAGTGAGATTAGCAAGAAAGCCAAACCAAACCTTTCCAGGGCCTAGCTACAGAGTGACAAGATTGCTGAGTGGGAAAGGAATAACTTAAAGTGACCTTTTGATCACTAAAATAGGCCTCATTTTCTCCATGCATGTATGTTTCAACATTTTGCATCCAATTTATTGATAGTGTAATGAAGAGATTGACCCTTACATAGTACCTCAGGGGTCACATAGTGTTTTATCACTGACTGCCTCTCCATACACTCACAGCAGTCCTGGAGTCAGGTTAGAAACATGACATACTTTTCAGCATCGCTATCAATTTCTGAGAGCCTATCATGTACTAATGAGTCCACTGGGGGGGATCAAAGATTGCCAAATGTCCTCACAACATTCTTTAGACAACAGGAAACTCAAGTGTGATTTTACTTTCCCCCAAGTCAAAAAGCTAGTAAAGTAAAATCAAGGTATAAGTAAATGAACGATTAAATGAGGAAGAAGAAACGGTGGCTTGATTTTTTAAAAAATAAAAAAGGATTTGTTTGTACAGTACAAGTCAATACAAGTCTACCAGCTCCCCATTTCAGTCACATTGCTAGCCTTAAGCACCTTCTATGTGGTATTTCTGGGCTCCCACTAAGGAGAAAAGGCAATCTTAGGTATGATCTCACACCTAAATTTAAAGTTACATCAACATCATCTGTGTTAGTTTCCTATTACTTCTATAACAAATTGCTTAAAGCAACACAGATTTATCATCTTACAATTCTGAAAGTCAGAGGTCCAAAGCAGGTCTTACTGGGTATAAAAATCAAAATGCTGCATTTCCCCTGCAGAACCTAGAGAAGAACGAATTTCCTTGCCTTTTCCAATTTTTAAAGGTTACCTGCAGGTCTTAGCTCACAGCTCCTTCTTCTATCTCAAAGCCAGATGTGCAGGAACAACACCCAACTCTCTCCCCCTGACTCTGACAACCAGTCCTGTCTGCCTTTTCCTCTTTTAAGGATCTCTGGTTACACTGGACCTACTCAGATAATTCATGAATGATCTCTCCATCTGAGAGTCCTTAATTTAACAACATCCGCAAAATCCCTTTTCATGTAATCTAACATATTCACAGGTACCAGGGATTAGAACGTGGTCATCTTTGGAAGGCCATTATTATGCCTGCCATACCATATTTGTCTGGAATTTACATTCACTGATCTGAAAACAAAGATGGAGAGATACAATCTCCTCTACAGTAAAAATAAATGTCATAAAATCTAAGGCCAAAAGATATGAGCAGGGGGAGGGGTGTCTATTTTACCAAAGAAGGACCCACCAGGTTGAATTTTAGGCTCTTCTGCCTATTAGCTGGGTGACAGTAAGTAAGTTACTTGTGAAATCTGTGCCTCAGTTTCTCCTATGTAAAATGGAGACTGTTGCAATATCACAGCTACATTTTAGGGGATTGTTATGAGGATGAAGGATCATGCCCCTAAAGAACCTATCACAGGGCTTGGTCAAAGGTAGTTGCTAGGTAAATAGTAACTACTCTATTTTCACCTGTTTTAGCTCAGTTATTATACAAGGAAATCCTATGCAAGTATTTTCCCATCGTATGATTAAACCATACATTTATATCCCTACATGGAATCTGACTTCAGGGGAGTTCCTACGGAGCTATAACTCCTTTCACTATAACACTTTACAAAATCGCCTGATGAACTGCCCAATAACAAATTAAAGAAATGGCCATGTTTTGACAATTAAACTACACAAAGCTCCAAGTGCCGTAATCACAAAACTAAAAATAGACAACACTACAATGCTTATTCAGCTAAAGGAACACCAATAGGAAGATTTATTGTCTGCAGGCTATCACAGAAGACTTAAATAATTTTCTAACTTGAGTTAGAGGTCAGTTTAATAAATAAAGAGCTATATAGATCTTACAATGTAAATATAATTACTAACCTCTTTTTCTAGTTCTTTTAGGTTATTAAATAATTCCTGACACCACCTCCCCAAGTCAGCATTCAAAATGAGAAGTTTTCTAACCTAGCTGATCATACACAAATTACTTCAAACCTCAATTAAGCTAGGATATACAGAGCATTTTTTTAATTGGATGCTAAATATCGAGCTGATAATAATACACTCCATACACAAATCTAAACCAAATCTAATTGCTATATATATATATACATATATATATATTTATTTATTTCTAAAAATTAAAAGAAAAATATTTATTTACAGATATTTATAAGAAATACTCTTATTTTCATTATCAAAATATATAATGCTATATTTATGGACTGACAATTTAACAAAACAAACTTGTTTCTAGTAGAAAATCGATCAAACATCAAAGAAAGGGATTTCATCAATAAAACAACAGGAATAGTCTGTTGGTGTAGTATCTGTGCCATACATTTCTGTGTGTCTATTTTGTTCCAAAATCTATAAAAAAAAAAATCCCACTTCTAAAGTTTATACTTTCATTAACTACTTGTGTAAACTGCAAACTCCATCTACAGGCCTTCATACTCGTGGACAAAATATAAGTATATCAAAGCGACATAATTTGTCTTTTAATAATATAATTTCCTATGAGAAAATTACTTTACGGTTTCCTATCACGTCTCATGAAATTTGAGTGAAAATAAGAAAACTTTTATTGCCCTTCAAGTGTAAAATTGCAACTAGAGATTAGAGACACACATAATACCATCGGCCAAGGCCTAGGTACTCTACCCTTATTAAAGCACCAGAGACCTGTGCATGTTGCCAAAGGCCTTTCCGATTCCATCAGTGTGATTTCATCGGTCTTGGGATAAAGAATCAGAGAGAGTTTATATTTCTATGACTGCTAGAACACTGGAGTTTTAACATCTTCATAGACTTGGATCTTAAGCGATTTACAATGGGAGCCTGTAGCTATCTACAACTCTTAAGTTTTTTTGAACTTGGGAAAACTATTAAAATAAGAAGAATGTAAAATGGCAAGTGCCTTGATGTGAGGCCTTTGCAGCAGGATATGGTGTTAAATGAAGCTAACCAATTTCCACTTTGTAGTTGTGATAGATGTCCAGAGGGCTTTTTGAAAGCAAAACCAATGAAAGAAACAAAAGCTGAATGATCATTTCATCAGGGGACCCTTGGTTTATACTGTAAGTTCAATTTAGGCAAGTCAATATCAGAAAACTCAAGAAATATTAAAGAACTTTTCCTCCTCAAAACTCATTTCATCTCTTATCCAAGAGCATGCCCTAATGTGCATTTCATCATTTTTCTGAAGTTAGACTTCTCTTATTTTCCCATCTAAAAACCAAACCAAACAAAACAAAACAAAACATATGTTACTGAGTCCGCCCTGGTCTACAGAAGCTTTAATATACAACTTTAATATACAGATGAATGCTTTCCATACAACAAGTCGGCTGAAAATTTTTAATTAATTAGTTTGTCAAAAAAATATTTTCTGAATATCTAAAATGTATTATGACTTCTGCTAAATTGTGAGAATAAAACCATGATCTAGACAGGTACAGTCCCTGCCCTCAGAGAAGTTACAGTCTGCCTGTAGCAACAAACAATACAAAACTAATTATTCATTTCAGAAGTGATAAGCATTGTGAAGCAGAACAGGATATTATTGGAGCTTTGACTAGATTTGACTAAGTGAGACCTCAGAGAAAGACTCGTAGGAAATGGATATATGAGCCTGATTTTGAAGGATGAGCAGAATTAATAAAACAAGGGCTGGGAACTAGGAGCAAGAGAAAGAAACCATTCAACAGGTGCTAAAAGGCCCCACAGTAGATTGAAGTGTTGAAAGTTTAAGACCTGAGAGAAAACCAGAATGAGTATAGCCACAGATGAGAGGAAACAGGACGAGGCAGAGGGAGAAGTAGGTAGACACTAGATCATGGAGCCATATCAAAGAGTTTACTTGTACTCTAACATCCATAAGAAATCACTGAAAGATGTTGAGCAATAGATTGATACAATCAGGCTTATGTGTTTAATAGATCACCTGGGCTTCAATGTGAGAATGGACTAATTATTATCGATGCAGAATTATTTCACATAGATTCGTGATTCCCCACAAAATATAGCAAGAGCAAATCAAAAGGAAAGTGAATGCAAAGTGTGAATGAAAAACAAATATAGACCAGTAAACCTGAATTCAGAAAGTGATTTGATAGAATACACAAAGAACATGTACTCAAATTACTATGTCTGTCTTTACCAGTAGAACACAAACTTCAAGACCATATTCGTTTCCTCTGTTTTGTCCATTACTTTATCGCCAGCACCTAGAACTTTGGTTGAAAACAGAGATCCTCAATAAATACTTGCCAAATGCATGACTAAGTAAACAAGCAAAAAACTTTGTTTCCAATCACTTTACACCAGTGATAATTACATCCCCCATTCTCCTTATGATGCTTTCCATAAATATCATCTTTTGAAAGATTCTACCTCTTCCATCATTTCTCCAAATTTAAGGCAAAGGCAGGTAGTGGGGTTCAATGACAAAATGAGCATTGTGCTACGTAGTGCCAGCTAATAATGAAGTAATAAAGAAGTGTAAAGAAAAGATAAATGAGGGGAGTATAAGATACAAAGAGAATGATCTTAGGGCATTAAATCATGCATCTGAAGAGGTTCAAGAGCCATTAGGGCCTGGTAGCTTACAATCACTGATGACATCCTGCTATGTTCTAAGTGTTTGTGGTTCCCCTCCCCAAATTCAGGCTGAAATCCTAACCCCAAGGTTCCAAGGTGATGAAAGGGGAGGTGAGGCCTTTGAAAGGTGCTTCAGTCATGAAGATGGAGCCTTTATAAATGGAATCAGTGCCCTTATAAAAGAGGCCCAAGAGATCCCTACCTCTTCAGTCTTTCGGGGTTACAGCAAAAAGACAGCAGTCTAAAAAGTGGGTTCCCACCAGACACCACATCTGCTGGTGCTATGATTTTGTACTTCCCAATCTCCAGAACTGTGAGAAATAAGCCACCCAGTATTTATAAGTCACCCAGTTTATGGTATTTTTGTTATAGTAGCCTTTTATACAGAGATTAAGACACACCCCGATCTTCAAGTGCTCACACTGAAAAGTTTGCATTGAAAGTATTCAGCTGAGAGAGTATGAAGCTCAATTACATGTCCACTGTAGCAAACTAACAAAGGCATCTTGTTATCCTCTAATGAAAAAGACAGAGTAAAGCAAAGTGTACAACATCATTAGGTTGATGATTAAGCAGCTCTGTGCCTTACATTTTTCCCTGCAGCAACATGAACGCTTTCTGTATATTCAATGTTCAATCAGCCAGGAGAGAGATCCTCAAGTATCCATCACTTACACACATATACACACCCTCAACACACACACACACACACACACACACACACACACACACACACACCCTTACAGACACAGAGGGAAGAAAAGGCAATGTGTACATCTGCCTTGGATGGATACAGGCGGTGGGAGGGTACAGGTTCAAGAAGTCAAGAGCGACCCACCGGCTGGTGATCTCTGTAATTTAGACCAGCCCCTGTATCCAGAGACCAGTTTCCAAGTCACTTCATACACTGTAATTCTATAGAGACAAACTATTATTCAAAAGAGAAAGGAACATAAGGATATTTTAGATCTATAATGCCTCAGAACATTTGTCCCTAAGAGATTTTGTAAAAGAACTATTGGAGAAGTTACCATAGCAAGTAGAAAAAATGAAGCCAGGAGGAATTGTTACAACTCAGGGCTAATGGTAAGTTACTCAATGTTATTACAAAGTTTAAACAAGCAATATTATTAAAACATCTAACACACCTGTGTATGTGGGGAAGGGAGGAAGTACCTGAGTTGGGTCTGGAACAAAGAGTGGAAATTAAAGGATGCAAACCCATCTTAGTTAATTTCTGTTAGGGTATATAGATGTTTAATAACTTTAATTTTTTTAAGTATAAGGATTTTTTAAGTATACATTTTATTTCTGCTGAAAATTTTTTAAAAAGGGTACATTAGAAGAATAAAAATAGAAGTATCATTTTCAGTGGGGCATCTGGTGGCTCAGTCGGTTGTGCATCCTACTTCAGCTCAGGTCATAATCTAGTGGTTGTGAGTTCAAGCCCCACATGGAGCTCAGCTCCTTGTTGTCAGCGCGAAGCTTCCCATCCTCTTGTTCTGCCCTCTCTGCCCCTCCCCTACGCATGTACTTTCTCTCTCTCACTCTCTCTCAAAATAAACAAACATTAAAAAAAAGAAAACACACAAAAATAGAAAAAAAGCAAACGATGCATCTAACAAAATCCAGGAATGAAGGCAATAGAAACAAAAAGACATGATGGGGAAGGGAAAACACAGAGCAAGAGAGCAGGATTTCAGTAAACACAGTAAATATAAATGTGATTAGCTCATCTTTTAGAAGACATTTTCAAATTTGGTAAAACAAACTATTCATCTAATCATATTCTATTTTAAAATGGCACAGCTTTGGGGCGCCTGGGTGGCTCAGTGGGTTAAGCATCCAACTCTTGGTTTCGGCTCAGGTCATGATCTCACAGTGGTAAAATCGAGCCCCTTGGCATCAGGCTCTGTGCTGGGTGTGGAGCCTGCTTACGGTTGTCTCTCTCTCTCCCTCTGCCTCTCCCCTGCTCGTGCTCTCTCTCAAAAATAAATAAATAAATAAAAAATAATGACACAGCTTTTCAAAAGAGGACACAAGAAAGTTGAAAATAAAGGCAAATGCTAGCAAAATAAGGCTGAGTTGGCAGTAGCACACAAAAGAGAATTCAAAGCAAAAGCTTTAAAAGCGAAAGCTTTCAAGCAGGTTGACAACCTACTGATAAATCAATAATCCAATAAAAAGATGTAAAAATCATATATTTTAAACATCTAACAACCTAAATTCAAGACTTATTAAAGAAGTGATATTTCCAAGGAGAAATGGATAAACCCATAGTTCACAGTAGGAGACTATACCACATCTTGGTTAGAAACCAACAGATAAAATAGAAAAGAGTTTTGGTAAAGAAGATTTTAATGCAACACTTAAGTTTGATCTGGAACACACACACACTTCACGTAAAAGACAACACATTGTTTTTTAACACATTTACACACACACAAAAGTAATTTGTATCAAGTTATAAAAAAAAATTTAACAAGTTTCTAAAACTTGGCATCTCACAAGGGTTATTCACTGGCTATGTTAGAAAAAAAAAGAAATCAACAATAAAAAAATAGGAAGAAAAATCCATACATTTTAAAATTAAAACCTGCATTCCCAATCATTGCACTACATGGGAAATTAAATGCAAATTACAAACTAGTTATCACAGATATGCCCAAGGGAACATGTACAAAGATGTTAGTTAATCATTATTTTAAACAACAAATAAAACTTTAGGGAAAAGTCTGTTCTTCAACAGGGTAAATAAAATTTCTGAATAAAATGTGGGACATTTATACCACAGAACACTAGTTATATCTGTAGACACTATCATGAATAGATTTCCAACACATATCACTGAAAAAAAGCAGGCTGCAAAATAATGTGTAGCATGTAATACCACATACCTACAAACAAGAGAACTATACATACTAATACAATCTATATGGAGAGCTCACATGCATACACACACACACACACACACACACACACACACACACGGAAAAACATCTGAAAGTAAACACACCTTAACAGAGGAACACCTTAACAGAGGGAAAAAAAAAAAAAAAACCAACACAGATTCATGGTCAAAGAGGATCTCAACACTTTCTATATTTTATTAGTATAAGGAAAATGCATTCATGTATCATTTGGTTTGAAACAGAATATCAATTATTTTAAAACTTACAGAACTTTGCGCAATTATGGATAGTATGTAGAAAATTCTTTAAGAGAGAGACAGAGACAGAGACAAAGAGGTGTAGGTCACCACACCTCTTCAAATAGGCTGAGAGATGAAGCATCTCTGAAGAGTTGACATTTGAGCAGAAGCCTGAATTAAGTGAGGAAGTCGGCCATGGGAAAAATAGGGAAAAGTATGTATTAGGCAGAAGGAATGACAGACAAAATGTCCCTGAGGCCAGCTCTGGGAAGGAAGAGCAAAGGCATGAGTGGAGAGGTAAGCAGTAGCTACATTATTTTGAGACTTTGCAGCCATGGAGAGGAGTCTGAGTTTTAGTGTCATGGAAAATGACTGGAGGATTCTGAGAAGGGAGGAGACATGTTCACATTCCGGTTTTCCTTAATTGTCGCAGACTTTGAGTCTGGAGTTCTCTCTTGTCCAGCAAGACAGCAGATGCAGAATTGAATATGAGAGAGGCTAATGTCCAGGAGGAAACAAGAACCCCGAGTAAGGGTCCTTGCTCCGTATTTATTAGGATCAGAAGGCTTACAAATGTGATGGATGTTCAGAAAGAGACAATGAGACGATGATCATTAACTTAAGTGTGTGAGAGAAAGGGGGTTTTGAAGATATGCGGTGTTAGGGGTCTGGGTCAATACAAAACAAATTCTGGCACTGAGCAGATGGCTGCTTATGGCAGGCACAAGGTGGAGGGTCTGTTTATCTTAACTTGGCAGAGATAAGACAGATAGATAAGACAGAGGTAAGAAAGATGGAGCATGCTACCTCAGGGTCAATAAGGTGCCTTTCTTCTGCTAATTATAGCTCCATTCCAGGCAATTTCACCCTGCTGCGGTGGTCTACAGCCCTGTTTACCTATTCTGGACGCTTCCATCCTGTGAAAGCAGCTTTCTGCTTTTGTCTTATGCTGGGGCCCTTTCGCCCTGTTTAACTAATCTCGGATGCTTTTAGTACTAAGCCTTGTTGACCCACTGGTGCAAGCTCAGAGAATTCCTAAACTTATTCCCCACACTTAATTAAACTTTTTACTTTGAAATCATTGTGCACTTACATGCTATTGTAAGAAATAACACAGAGAGAGCCCATGTACCATCTATCCAGCTTCTCCCAATGGCAACATCTTGCAAAACTATAGTGTAATATCACAACCGGGATGTGGACGTTGATGCAATCAAGGTGCAGAACTTCCATCACAAGGATCCCTCATGTTGCCTTTTTAGACCCACACACATTTTCTCCTTATAACCCAGCAACCATTTACCTGGTCTCCATTTTTATAATTTTGTCATTTCAATAATGTTACAGAAATGGAATCATATAGCATGTAGCATGTTGATATTGGCTTTCTCTCATTCAGTATAATGATTTAGAGATTCATACTTGTTGAGTTTATTAACAGTTTGTTTCTTTTAATTGCTGAATAGTATTCCTTGGCACTTGAGTTTAACCATTTACCTCTTGAAGGATATTTGGGTTTGACTATTAAGAATAAAACTGGGTTGGGGCGCCTGGGTGGCGCAGTCGGTTAAGCGTCCGAATTCAGCCAGGTCACAATCTCGCGGTCCGTGAGTTCGAGCCCCGCATCAGGCTCTGGGCTGATGGCTCAGAGCCTGGAGCCTGTTTCCGATTCTGTGTCTCCCTCTCTCTCTGCCCCTCCCCCGTTCATGCTCTGTCTCTCTCTGTCCCAAAAATAAATAAAAACATTGAAAAAAAATTAAAAAAAAAAAAGAATAAAACTGGGGGCGCCTGGGCAGCTCAGTTGGTTGAGTGTCCAACTTCAGCTCCGGTCATGATCTCACAGTTCATGGGTTCAAGCCCCATGTGGGGTTCTGTGCTGGCACCTTGCTCAGAGCCTGGAGCCTGCTTTGGATTCTGTGACTCCTTCTCCCTCTGTCCCTCCCCTGCTTGTGCTCTGTCTCTCAAAAATAAAAAAATGTAAAAAGAAATTAAAAAAAAATAAAACCTCTATAAAATTCATGTACAAGTTTATGTGTGAACATAAGTTTTCATTTTTTCAGGACAAATACCCAAAAGAGCAACTATTGGGTCATACAGTAGTTGCATGTTTAGTTTTTTAAGAATCTGCCAAACTATCTTCTTGAGTGACTCTTCCATCTTCCATCCCCACCGGCAATGTATGAGTAATCTAATTTCTCCACATTCATGCCTGTATTTTGTGTTGTCACTGCTTTTATTTTATCCAATTTTATACATTTTAATAGGTATGTAGTGAAATCTTGTGACTTTAATTTTTATTTCCCTAATAGCTAATGATGATGAACAACTTTTCATGTGACTATTTGCCATTTTAGATATCCTCTTCATAGAAATGTTTGTTCATATCTTATGCCCATTATCTAATGGTATGTTTGCTTTACAAGCGAGCTTTGAGAGTGCTTTATTTACTCTATATACTAATCCTTTGATGGATATATGGTTTACAAATATTTTCTCCCAGTCTGTAGCTTATTTTTTCATCTGCTGTATTAACAGTATTTTTTTCAGAACAAATGCTTTCAATTTTGATGAATTCCAGCTTACCAATGTTTTCCTTTTATGGATTATTCTTTTAATGGCAATTTTAAGAACTCTTTGCATAGCCCTAGATATCAAAAATTTCCTGTTTTTTCTAAGAGTGTTACACTCTTCATTTTCAACTTAAGTCTGTGATCCATTCTGAGTTAATTTTTATATAAGATGAAAAGGTGTGAGATTTGTATCAAGGTTATATATTTTTTAATTATTTAGGGGTGCTTGGGTGACTCAGTCAGTTAAGTGTCAGACTCTGATTTTGGCTCAGGTTATGAAATCATAAATTCATGAGATCCAGCCCTTCATCAGGCTTTGCGCTCACAGTGGGGGGGCCTGTTTAGGATTCTCTCTTTCCCCTCCCCGACTTGCATGCTCTCTCTCTCAAAATAAAGAAATAAACATTTTAAAAATTATTTATGGATATCTAGTTGCTCTAGTACATTTGTTGAAAAGACTATCATTCCTCCATTAAATTTCTTTTTCACTTTTGTCAAGACTTGGTTGGACGTACATTTGTGGACCTATTTGTAGATTCTCTATTCTGTTCCATCAAACCATGTGTCTATCCCTCCACCGGATAACACAAATTATTAGATTTATTTTGTTACAGTTCCACAGGTCCCTGAGGCTCTGCTATTTTTTTTTCAGCCTATTTTTTTCATTTTTTTCAGATTGGATAATTTCTATTGTTCTTTCTTGAAGTTCACTGACTCTTTGTCTTTTCCCACCATTCTGCTGTTGAGCCAAACTATCATGCTTGTTCTGCTTTTGTTGTTGTTGTTGGTTTGGTTACTATATTTTAAGTTCTAAAATTTCCACGTGGTTCTTCTTTATATCTTGTATATCTTTTCTGAGACTTTTTTTTTGAGTTATTAACTCCTCACTAAAGCATTTTCATGATGGCTGCTTTAAACTTTTTTTTTCAGATAATTCTAAAATCTCTGTCTGCCTGGTATTTGGCATCTACTGATTGTCTTCCTTCTTTCAATTTGAGATCTTTCTTGTTCCCAGTACAATTAATGATTTTTTATTGAAATCTGGAAATTGTGGGTATTATAAGATGCTTTATCTCGTGCAAGGCTTCTGCTTTAACTGGCTTTCTCTGAAACAACTCAAGCAATGACTTGAGAGAGGCAATGACTTGTTATGCCAAATGGAGGTAGATATCCAGGTACTCCACTCAGTTCTCACTTATACCCAAAGTGGGGGTTACTTTTTCCTGTTGAACAAGGGTTGACAATACTGATAACTCCCTAGCTGGAAGAGATATCATTTTTGTTTTTATTACTGTTGATATTGTTATTGTTATCGCTCTCAACCTAGTCTCTACTGGCACTAACACTGTTTCCTAAGTCTCAGAGCATCGTGAAGGTCACATTAGAAAATTCTGAGCCACAAAAAGGCTTCTGAAGTCCAAGGAAGAAATCTCTCCCTGCACCCATGGTTTTTTGAGTAATTCCATGATTGATTTTGACATGCCCCTTAAAATGATCTGAAAATCAAAGGTTGCAGTGTGCTCAGCTCACTGCCAGGCAAGCACTTTCCCGAGGCAGGTCTTAAAATATGCTAATAGGAATGTGAAAACACTAAATTTATTTTACATCCATAAGACTCATACTGGAATATTCATCTTCAGCTGTGGATTCTTATCTCAATATTTAATTTAATGAAACTGAAGGCATCTGAATAAAAAGTTGCAAAATTTATAATAAACAACTGCTTGTCAAGACAATTTATTACTGGTACACTACATGCCTGAGGACTTAATTTTACGCAGTTGAGATGAAAACATCTAGAACTATCTTTCATATATGGAAGGACTATCTACTCTGTTTTTGTTCCTTTCCTGAGATGACTGCCTGAACTCTCTGTTTCCTGAACCTAACAACTGGTAAGGATCTGGCACATTCTTATCACTAAGATCTCACCTCTAGACTTTTTAAAGACCCTAAAAGTCTGGTAGGTAAGCTAAGGAAAATCAACATGTCTGAAGAGGTCTCCTCACTCTTCAATGGACAAGGAGTTGTAGGAAAGATAAGTAGACTATGAGACTACCCTTATCTATCACAAAGACCTAACAACTGAGGACATTTATCCCAGCAACACTTCTTTCCTTGGTCACCCACTTGCCTCCTAGACTTAAGGTTCAAGTACCTAAAATTTCACTTCAAAAGCTGATGAAGATAGAGCCCAAATCTCATCCATTGGAATATAATTAAGATATGTTTTGTTTTGTTTTTTTTTAACATAATACGTACCACCCTTGTACCAGGGAAAGAGGACATTGCTCTTGTTTTCCCCCATTCACTCTCTACAACAAGGTGAGAAGTCTCTGAAGCCATAGGGCCAGGCCCAACCAAATCTATGCCCCCACTGTTGGGCCATTCTCTGTGTACCTAGAACCCTACTATGTACTTCCCAAATGGCCCAAGCTTCATTCAAGACTGGAACAAGTCACTTCCCAGGGTCTGTACTCCTAAGAGTGTATAAACTGGTTTGAACAAGCTTGACCTGAGATATGGTTAAGAATGACATTTTGTAGAAGATGTAGATGGAAGAGTCCAATCATTCAAATTTGAACTTGGTTTTCCAGAAGAGGTAATCATAAAAGTATACTTGTCTAAGAAGAAGGATAGAATACTTTTTAGCAGTTTGTTGGCTTAATTTGTAACATTTAAATATTTAGACATATGGCAAATGGGTCTCTATTTGTATATATCTTCCCGAGGTCTTGTAAAAATGGGAGTTAAGGCCTAGGCTAAATCCATGTGTCATAAGAGTAAAAGTCTACAATTATTTGCTAATTATGAATCAGAGGATCTGGTTCCAAAGGGAAGGCCAGAATATAGAATTCCAGCTGTGTATTCCAATTGTTTAAAACCCTGAAACATAGGACAGTTAAGAAAGGAATAAAGGGAGGGAGTTCTATAAAACCTGGGGATCATAAAATATCTCATGATTGTGGGAGTAGATCGTCCAAGGAGACTTTCTTCATTCCCCAAATGAGTCAAGTGTCCCCATCCATAGTCTGATCATATCTTGTCGTATTATGGCAGTACTGGAATTGCTTACTTGTCTGCATCCCCCAACTGGCTGAGTTCTACAAGGGACAGATTATTAATCTCTTTTACTGCTTTATCCCTAAGAATCCAGGAATAATGTATAGGTGTTGAATTAACATATTTTGAATAACCAAATCAAAAAAATTGTGCTATCCTGAGATATAACAGAAAATGGAGAACTACCATTTCTAAACCTTGATATGCTGGACAATTGGAGAAAAGCTCTACTCAAAACACGGATATAGTAGGTTATAGCTACTAGAAAAATATAAATTTGATTGATCAAAGAAATAAACTCTGGATCAAGAAGGCACAGTATTCTGATAACTAGACAGAAGTTTTCCAGTCTGAGAAAGCTTTATGAGTTCTCAAAGAATAAGACCAGAGTCTTGATCTCTGTATCCCTGGAACTTAATGCCAGTCTGGAATACAGTAGGTGCTCAAAAAGAGTTTGGTGAATGACAAGATTAAAGACACTGTCTAAGAAAAACTCTATTTCAATGTTATATGACCACTGTTCAGAATACACTGAGAAATAATTATCGAAATTCAATCAGAGGATACATTTTGATTGTGCAATTGTTATTTTTAAATGTACTGGATCATAAGCCCCATGACTTAAACTCATGTATATAGAGCATGGATACAAAGGAAGTATTTGTTTCCTAAATCATTTATATAAAAGACGTCCTGCCAGTTATCCATGGTTACATAACAAATTCCCCCAGAACCTTGTGGCTAAAAACCACAACAATCATTCAATTCCCTCTCATGGTCTTTGTGAGTCAGATATTCAACCAGGGCACAGTGGGAACAACTTGTGTCTTCTTTAGGATGTTTCAAGTCTCAGCTGAGAAGATTTGAGGACTAGAAGTGACCAGATGGCTGGTGGCTAAAATCACCTAAATACTCATTCATTCATCCATCTGGAGGTTGTCGCTACTGACTGGGGCCCAGCTGTGGGTTTATTTGGGGCTACCTGCCAAAATGCTTACCAAAAATCTCTCATGGTTCCCTTGTCTCTTTATAACATAATGAGTGATTTCTAAGAATATGCATCCCAGGAAGAACTGGCAGAAGCCAGAAGGTTACTGGTGGTAACCATTTGTTACCTAGATTCAGGAGTCATAGGGGTTCACTGCCACCATAGTCACAGGTCCACACAAACTCTCAGAAGAGCATTAACACCACATTGTGTGCAAAGCATAAAGGATGGGAGATCTTACTGTTGTGGTCAACACGGCAAATACAATCTGCTATAGTCTACCCTCTAGCCATAGTAATTCATAATCTCTCAAAGATACAAAACACCTCCATTCCCACCATCAAGACTGCCAAGTCTCATTCCATTACAGCAACAGCTCAAAGTCTATAAGAATGTGTAAATCAAGTGGATGAGGTTCCTTCTTGAGATTTCTCCAGTACAGTTCCTTAAGCACCCTTCCTCTTGAGCCTAAGACCTATGACCTAAGAAGACAAGTTATACAATAATAATAGATTACCAGAGAAGTATCTTTCCTATAAATGGCTTAGATAGCAATAGTGGAACAGTCAAGACACAAGACAAACACTCTAAACTCCCATTCAAAAAGGGAGAAAATAGGAGGCATACCACAGTCACCAGTTAATTGCAATTTTGAAATCCATCCCAATACAGATTGCCAGTTCTTTGATTAAAACACGATATTGCTCCCCAGGAAGGATCCCCTATGACTCTTGGTTCTGCCCTCTGAATTATCTTTCCTTGTATGTATTTGTCAGCCAACATTTGCAGCAAAGTAGTTTTCTCAATGTGTTTTGTTAGGAGAAGTTGGGGGAAAAGAGAGCAAAAGCCTTAAAAAAATAAATAAATAAAAATTAAAAAAAAAAAAACCTCTTTCTGTCCTTTTTAGTCCAAGTTGGTGGTGCTACCATGAAAACAATCCTCTTAAAAATTCTGTGGGATTTTCTATGAATCTTTTTGGTGTTCATGTCATCAGGCAGATGCCATAAGCATAATTCTCTTCTAGATGAGCTCTTCTTTATCTCAGTTTCTATAAAATGTTGCTGTGGTGCAACGTATGTAAGAATCTTGGAAGCCATATTAGTTAGCAGAGATCTATGAGGCACATCTGTAACTTCCGGAGACAGACTTTAGTCACTCTAAAAGAGTCTGTGAGGCACCTCAGATCTTCCTGAGGTCTTTAAAAAACATTATATAGTCATACTCTTGGTTCTTTCTTCTGACCAAGTTTTCCTGACAATAAACCAGATTTGACCTCCACTAAGAAGACTTTTCTTAACTTTAGAATCATTTGTCATTTGTAGAGGTGGGAATAAAAAACAGTTTTATCTGTATGCATGTCCTGGCTCTTTTATACTTAACAGTCTCTTCTTGAGCACATTCCCCTGCTCTCATATTTTGTCACAGGTGCCAAAAAGTTCAGTGGCACTTTCAATATTTTTCCTGGAAAAATCACTGAATATATTAGACACAAATCACTGAATATATTAGATACAAATACTATTTCCTGTATATTGCAGATGAAAATGTCACCAAACTTTCACCACTGCATGATCATTGTTCCTCCACTTCTACTCTCCAATACCATTTCCCTACTTTCCTTTAAGCCTTCACCAATAGCTTCCTTCCAGCCCTGTAGGTGTCCACTGAACTCATCTTTAGGCATTTCCTAACTTTTTCCTCAAGGCCTTTTAGGATTTCACCAACAGTCTTCTCAATGTCCTTCCAGCTCCCACCTACCATCCAAAGCCAAAACCCCAGCACCCAAATCTGTGTGTTTTAATTGTTTAGCTCCCCATTCCCAGCACCCAAATCTGTTCTGGTTTTCTGTTGCTGGGCAATAATTCATTCCAACACCTAACAGTTATTTTATTACGTCTCACAGTTTCTGCCTATCAGAAATTTGGACAGGGAATGGAGCAGATGACTTTCCTCTGCTTCACAATGATCAGAGTCTCAGCTGGGAAGGCTCAAAGGCTGCAGGTGACTTGAAGGCAGATCCTGGCTATCAGTTGAGACCCTGCCTGGGGTTACCAGTCAAAACACCCAAATGTATATTCTCTGTATGGTCTTTCATCTCACAGCATGGTGATTGTGTTCATGGAATAAGCTGCATTGCCTTTAATGGCTTAGCTGTGGAGAGTCACATATTCTGACTTCTGCCTTAATTACAGGTATGCCCAAACTCAAGGAAAAATAACACACAACCCTCCCCACTTTCTCCAAAGTTTCAATGGAAGAAATACCTATCACATATTATAAGAAGTGTAGGTAGAATGGGAGAACTTGTTGCAACCATCTGGGGAAAACACAATTTGCCATACATATTACTAAAAGAAAACAGAAATGTCCCTACTTATATGCCTCTAAAATTCAAGGTGTCATAATATCTCAAGTTTTGTACGTTAATAATCTATATTTGATATGCAAATATTTTTGTCTGATTTTAATGCTAAAAAGAGGATTTAGGGCTCCTCTACCAAACACCCCTACTTAATAAGCAAATATAATAGGGCAGGGATAATTTCAATAACTTGTTTAAGTTCCAATTCAGTCTTATAACTTCCAGTAGAGTTCTCTTCCCATTATACATTCTGCTACATTAAGATGCTTCAAATGCTATAATATCTCATTGCTCATGGTACCTGTAATACTCAAATTATCAACAGCATTTCCACTCTTTCTGAGAAGCTTTAGAAATAAGGATTATGACTTCTTTTTTTAATAAACGAATTTCATACAGCTACATGCAAAAGTTTTAGGAAACTTTAAATATTACAATAAGCATGCAACTCCAGCAAGATCATCAGGTGTATGAAGCTGACATCTCCACTTAGAATTATAGGGGAATGCACAGCGAAAACATAATTACTCCAAATTTGTTTTTGGATATTTATTGACCTTAAGAGTTCAGAGTCTATAATGCTCCTCTCATCCAGAGCTAATCACTGACACTTCATAACTTGAATGCTGAAAATTTCCACTCAGTTGCTGTCAAAGGTTGAATAATTATATTTAAGGCATTTTCTTCTGGAATGTTTCATACACCTTGAAGAGAAGTGTTGGAGTCTAATTTTAAAGGTGTTCATTTGTAAACAGAATATTTTTAAAGGTCTAATTTCTAAAAATAGTGATATATGAATATTGAATGAAGATAAAACCTATTAACATGTAATATTGCCTTCAGTCGTTAGAAGGCAACATGTTACTTCTCACTGAGAACTGTGCATTTAACAGGCCTGAGGTCATACTATGATCTCCAAATAAATATATTCTATTTAACAATTGACAAAAAATAAATAAAAATCAAGTAGCTGACTGCAATAACTGCATACATACTGCTGTTTACCCATTAAGTATTAGACTACTAACCTATTTTTAGAAAACATAATAAAAATAATCTTATTTATATTATTTAATTAAAAAAATAAAAAATAAAACAGATGCAAAATAAATCAGTCTATTCCATTACATAACACAATTATTGTAATTAAACATTACTCACCCAATGTACTCATCCAGCCAGTATCCACATCAGAATAATTTTTTTGACCCTAAACCAAATTAGGAAAAATCATTTACTTCATGGAGAAAAAATTATCTTATATGTATTTATGAACTATTAACAAAAATTGACAGAAGCCAAAAGAAAGGTTTGACATATTTAAAAATGAAGAAACCATACATCAAGTGAGCTGATTACTCTGAAAGAAAGGAAAAGCCAATTACAGAAGTTTAAGGAATATATCTACAACAATATGCAATTAAAATCACAATGTAAAAAATTTATAAATATTTTGACAAAGCATTATTTTGCTTATGTGAATGACTATGCAAATTAACAAATAATTATGAAAGCCCTTCTATCTGTTATGGGAAAATAACACAGTTGAAGAAGTACAGCAGTCCCACCTTACCCATGGTTTCGTTTTCTGCAGTTTCAGTGTTCCCCAAACAACCACAGTCCAGATGCCAACAATCCTCCTTCTTAACTGTCATCAGAATGTCAGTAGCAGCCTTTGTCATTTCATTCACTTCACTTCACCTGAACACGTTGGCATTTTATCATCTCACATCATCACAGGAAGAAGGGTGACTACAGTACAGGAAGATATTTTGAGAGAAAGACCACATTCATTTAACCATTATAACAGTATTTTGTTATAATTGTTCCACTTTATTATTAGTTATTGGTGTTAATCTCTTAGTGTGCCTAGTGTAGTTTATATACATATGTATGTGTAGGAAAAATCATAGTATATATTTAGGATTCATTACTATCCATGGTTTCAGGAATGCACTGGGGGTCTTAGAACATATCCCCTGCAGATTCAGGGGCCCTACTGTAGTTGGAAAAATAGCAAAAATAAATGCATAATATAGATATTTGAGCAAATGTTCAACATAACTAATAAACATTTCTTTGAAAATGAAATCAATGTAATCCAATTTTAACTCATAAAATTAGCAATGATAAAAAACAATAAGTATATCCAGTTTTGGAAATGGTACATTGAAGTAAGGCACACCCAACCACAGCAGATAATAGTCTCAATTGATATAATTTTTATGAAAAACAATTCAGTTATTAGTTGCTTGAAAAGCATCTAAAACTTTTGACCAAGTAATTCTAATTTTTAATGTCTGTTTTATGAACTTGAAATTTAAAAAAAAAGATTAAAATGTATGCCAATACCATTTATTATTGCATTGTTTATTACTAATAAATCATAGACACAACATATTCAACTTTAGGAAATGATCAAATGCAGTCCTGATACAATTATATAAATAATAAACAAACACCTTTTTAATATTTTGTACTACATATGAAATAATATTAATAAGAAATTAATACACAAATATTCATTACATTCTCAACTATATAAAATATTCATCGCAGAAGCCTGAAACACCATATTCCAAAAAGTTGAGGGAAATTCTGACTTTTCAAAGGTAGTATGAGAGATTTAATTTGTTTTTGCTTTCTGTTTTTAAAACAAATCTGTATCACTTGCTATCAAAAAAGAAACAAGGAGAGAAAATATTTGAAACATTTAGAAGGGAAAAAAGAAAAGATACATCAGCATCTGGCAAGCATTAGTAAAACAGGTAAAAGTAATTTTTTTTTATTTCTTTGTTTTTGAGAGACAGAGAGAGACAGAGCACAAGAGAGGGAGGGGCAGAGAGAGGGAGAATCCGAAGCAGGCTTTAGGCTCTGAGCTGTCAGCACAGAGTCTGATGCGGGGCTTGAACTCATGAACCTTGAGATCATGACCTGAGCTGAAGTCAGATGCTTAACCAACTGAGCCACCCAAGCACCCCAGGTAAAAGTAATTTTGAAGTTCAGTTGAAAAGTTGTACTTGTTCTCTTTCACATAAGAATTCAATAACTGATTTTCTCTTAAAATTCTCAACAAATTTTTTTATTCTGAGTCAGTCTTTTTAAGACATTATGATGATTATGTATCTACTTATTTCCCTTTGATCCTTGCCTACCAGGAAATGCAGAGCCAGGTGTCATTCTGAGAAAAATAATCACAAAATTCTATTTTCTTAGTACAGTTATCTACCTGGATGGTCTAGTGCTGTTTTCACTTATATTTTCATCTTTTTAAACATGCTTTATTATAGATTTGTTATAGCAGATGGTGCCATCATTTTTCTTAATGTGTATAATGCAGAATATGTGAAAACAGTCTGAAAGAGTTGGCACAATGATGAGAAAAGTTGAATAATTAATCCAGGACAAATGTTTTCAAATTACTGAAGGTTTGAAAGTTAAACTAAATTTAATCAATTTTTTTATAAGTCTTAAATTTTGGACTCTAGATAAATCCTAGGCTTTTTAAGCATAAAGGTTATAAGGCTGACTACAAAGTGGGGGGCCAGGGAAACCATTTTCTCTGCAAGAAAAATGGAGCTAATTGCTGGCATGCAGGGCTCGTCAACAGCACCATCAAGTTGAAAAGCTTCTGATTATATCATTTGTTTATGTATACTACTCTTCTGTGGCAGCTCTCTCTTATGAGTGAAGAAATTCTATTCTTTTGTACTAATCCTCTAGTGGAAGAGCTTTCTGGCAAGTAAATAAGTGAGCCACTGAAGTACAGAACAGGGTGGCTATGTCTCACCACCTTTCCTGGTCATGCTGTGGGCCTGATGTTTTCTGTGTAAGGGGATGACTCATGGACATCAAGGCTTGGTTTCCATCAATTCTCTTTAGGAAAGGACTCTTCAGAAATTTTCTTCAGACTATGGTATCATCATTGTCTGTTACCAAAATATGCTGGTCTTTTTCTAACATAATGTGATCCCTTCTAAATGGCAGTACACTTTGAATATTCTTTTATCTCTGCTTTACAAACATTATAACATAACTTCCTTATGTAAAAGGAACTCCATAAATTCACTCCTTAAAAATGCTCTTAAAAATCTTCTGAAAGTGAATTAAATACTTTTTTATATTGCTCTCAACAGATGATATTAATGTTTTAGGAAGTTATAGATTTATCCCATGCTTTAATTAAAATACAAATTCTGGAAAATGTCAATGGGGCCTGGAAGATTAACATCAATCTTGTG
Source organism: Acinonyx jubatus (assembly GCF_027475565.1). Lineage (NCBI taxonomy): Eukaryota > Metazoa > Chordata > Mammalia > Carnivora > Felidae > Acinonyx > Acinonyx jubatus. The sequence goes on from NC_069384.1 coordinate 53,073,636, forward strand.
AAACAAAGTCCTCAAGGGACAAAGAGAGAGGGTTAGCTAGTAGATGGAACATAAAGTGCTTTCAGCCATCTATACACAGCATAAAAATCTTGGTGCTTTAGTAGTGATCATTCAGTTAAATGTTTGTAGCTGTTTTTCCAAAATGAACACCGGTCAGGGTGCTCTGTTATATGAAGGGGCTTAGTTACTAATATCTAGAGCTTGGAATTTGGTAAAAAATATTGATATGAGCTATTCATTTTGCCTTTTTTAATACTTTATATATGTTAATTTAAATAACTTCAAACACATAAAATACATATTCTCCTTATGCAAAATTAAGAAATTGTAAGATTGGGGCACCCAGGTGGCTCAGTTGATTAAGCATCTGACTCTTGATTTCGGCTCAGATCATGTTCTCATGGTTCTTGAGTTCAAGCCCTGTGTGCAGCCTGCTTGGGATTCTCTTTCCCCTTCTCTCTGCCACTCCCCACATGCATGCATGTATGCACGCACGCTCTCTCAAAATAAATAAGCTTTAAAAAAATGTTGATAACCAACTTAAATTCCAGGTTCCTCCCCATAGGTACCTAGTATTAGCTGAGTTTGCATCCTTCCTTCTCTCTTTTATGGATTTTTGGGTGTGTATATACACGTATTTATAATTTAACCACTATATACAAAATACATATATATGTATATATATAATACTATACATTTTCATATGTATGTAAAAGTATATAGTGTTTTATATATATAATATACATATTATATATATGTAAACACAAATGCATAAGCATCATAGTAACAACATAAGAATATACCTATTCCCACAGAGAATGAGATTTTTTGGCTATTTTTCTTTCATCTCTCATGAATTACTTATACAAATTTTTTCCTTCATTTTTTTCCCATAAGGTTATTTTTTTCCTTATTTATTTATGAGCTTTTGTAGATTCTTAATAATTCTTTGTCTGTGTTGCAAATATTTTTATTTCAAACTGTAAGGTGTCTCTCACTATACTTAAATTTTAATTTTAAGGTCAATTTTTCCTTCACAACTTTTTCTTATGTGACTTATTTTAGAAGGGTTTCCCCAACATAAAGATCAAATATACATTCTTTATATTGTCTTCTAATAGTTTTATAATTTACTTTTACATGAATACCTTTAATATTAATATTGAATTCCCCAGTTTGTTAAGCTGACGTATAGGAAAGTAATCACTTCTATATGTTGATATTTTATCTAACCACATTGTTGACTAGGTTTATGAGTTCTGACAGTTTGTCAGCTGGCCCTCTGGAATGTATATGTGACAGTCACCTTCTGCAAGTTGTCAGTGACATCATTATTTGCTACTGTTGTTGTTTCACTGACTGGGCCTCTGGCGTCCTGGTAAATGATAATGGCAATAATGGTCCGTCTTTGTGACCCTCTTTTCAGTGGGAAAACTTCATGTATCATTAACATAATACTTACTTTTGTAGATTTTTAGAAAGAACCTTCATCCAGATAATAGTAACAACCTTTATAGGACTTGTTTGCTAAAGAATGACACTTAAGTTTTATTTAAAAGGTTTTTGCAGTTACCATTTCACTATTGTGTAGTGCACTGACAAATTTTTGTGTTTTTGAACCATTGTCACATTTCTGGGATAAAGGATGGATGCTCATGACATATTTTAATTCCAATACATTCATTCTTTGATTTTTTTTCCAAATGCTTTAAGAATTTTGCATCTATGTTTGCAAGTTTTTGTGTGTGAATCTGTATATGGTTCTCTCTTTATCAAGTTTTTAAATATTTGTATTTCACTTTTATTGCCTTTTATTGAGACAATCAACTTTTCTTTGTTTCTTTTTACTAACAGTTAAAAGTAACACCTATTTCTCTTCCGGTAGCAACTTTAATTTTTTTTTTAATTTTTTTTTCAACGTTTTTTATTTATTTTTGGGACAGAGAGAGACAGAGCATGAACGGGGGAGGGGCAGAGAGAGAGGGAGACACAGAATCGGAAACAGGCTCCAGGCCCTGAGCCATCAGCCCAGAGCCTGACGCGGGGCTCGAACTCCCGGACCGCGAGATCGTGACCTGGCTAAGTCGGACGCTTAACCGACTGCGCCACCCAGGCGCCCCACAACTTTAATTTTTAAACTACTTTATAATTAATTATAATTACATTGTTTCTAATAATGGTGGCATTAAACTGTGGACATATTATAGCTTCTCTAAAAGTCAAGATTTGTAGCACATTAGGCTACATCCCATTCATCATCCCATTTGCCATCTTGCTACCACCCAGAAATGTTTAATAAATTTAATAAACATCTGTTTACTAAACAGCTAATTTTAGAAAAATTTATTATAGTCAATACTTTAGAATTTACAATAATTTTGAGTAAGTTCCTTACAGTGCTTTTGGAATCTTTCCTTTTCCTCTTGGATTCACATTCAAGAGTTGGAGAACATCTGACTCTAATTCAACCTCTATCTGTAAGTAATTTACTTTCTGAATCATTCTATGGGCAAAACGACTCTAGTTTTCTCACATAATTGAACACTCAGACATAGAACTATAAATCCAAAGTTGTTTACCTTAAAATGCATTTTTTATTGTCCTCTTGCATGTAGTTAATCTAGTGAATTTTGAACTGAATGTAATTTCAATTTGACAATTATTTCCCAGTAAACAATCTCTTCTAGTCTCCTTCTCCGGAAGCTTTTAAGATTTTGTCTTTGTCCTTGGTGTTCTAACTTTCATTAGGATGGGTTCCTCTGAATTCTGCTGAGTGCTTGCAGGAGGTATGTGCTTTTACTTTGAAGAGACAACTGTCTCCAATTCTAAGAATATTTTTTTAATTCTTTTCATGTTCACTTGTTTTTGAGAGAGAGAGAAAGACAGCACGAACAGGAGGGCCAGAGAGAGAGGGAGACATAGAATTGAAACAGGCTCCATGCTCCAGGCTGTCAGCACAGAGCCAGCCAGACATGGGCCTTGAACCCACAAACTGGGAGATCATGACCTGAACCAAAGTCGGATACTCAACCAACTGAGCCAACCAGTCTCCCCTAAAAATTTTTTTTTAATAATTCTTTCATTTAATATTACTTTTTACCTCTCTTCTCTTCTGAATCTTCTATTATATGAAGTCTCCTGAGACAGGAGATTACTTTAGCTTTCATACTTTTCACCTTTCTTTTGATCTGAATTCTGCAAAAATTCCTCACTTCAATTTTTTTAGTGCATTAATTTACTCTTCAGCTTCAAGGACCATTCTCCATGAGCTAAGTGCTCATCTATTGTGCTATTAAGTGACTGACCAATTTTTATTATCCATGTAATATAATTAATAAATGTTTAGGTAGCAATATCCTCTTGAAACTCTTTGTGATAAAATATATTCTAAAATGAAATCCTTTTCTTCTTGTTCTAACCACTGTTTCTTTAGGTTTAAGTACTTTTGTTTATCCCCTTTTTTGTGTCTCTATCATGGTGATGAATTTCCCTGAATACTTGGTGAATTTTTATTTTGTGCTCCTTTTTAAAGGGGGGATTCTCCATTAGGATGTCTTCCGTAGAATTCATTTCATTGTTTTTCTTTGCTCTATTGCAATCCTGCTTTTGCCTTAACAATGAATTTAATGCTAATTGACAGAACAGCTAATAGAAAGATAAACTGTATTCTGGCACCATTAGCCTTCTGGGACTCTGGGTGCACTTTTAGCCTTTAAATGAAATAATCAGGTTGAATATTTGATTTGCCTGGAAGACAAAAACAAATAATTTCTTAGAGAACTTTGGGTAGAATTCTAGATTCTAGAACACTAGATTCTAGTACAAAAACAACAGCTACAACAGCTGAAAAATAATCCTTTTATAAAAAGAAAAATGGTAGGTATGTTTTGCTTCAGAATGATGACTTTTATTTCAAGAAATTGTTTTCTTTAAACCATTCCATTAAAAGGAGTTTGGTAGAAAAGATTTAGTTCATGGAATTCAGAATCTCAGCTCCTAGTAGATTCATGAGTAGAAAATCAATTTCAATGTAAATTATTCTAAAGTCAGATGAAATTTAACTTTGCAAGAGACACCAGATCAAGCCACTTAATCTTTGTGAACTCCCAGTGACTTATTTAGAAATTGAGATTGATCATAGCACACACACATCACAGGGTTTTATGATAACTAAGTGGGTAAATATATTTATTTTTTATAAACTGTAAAATCTTTTATTTAAAAAAAAATTTAAGTGTTCATTTATCTTTGAGGAGAGAGAGACAGCAAGAGCAGGGGAGGGACAGAGAGAGAGGGAGACACAGAATCTGAAGCAGGATCCAGGCTCTGAGCTGTCAGCACAAGGCCCAATGCAGGGCTCAAACCCACGAACTACGAGATCATGACCTGATCCTAAGTCAGACACACAACGGACTGAGCCACCCAAGGACCCCTGAACTGTAAAATCTTTTAAAAAGTAATTTGCCACATATTCAGGCCCTCACTATATAACAGACTGTGAATGTTATTAATTATTATTTAAGTCAGTTTATAATTTATCAAATGAAATTGTAATTTTTTGCCTTTGTGTATAATCATACATTTCTATCCCATCCCTATTTAATAGAGAGATAGATAGGGGCATAATATTCCCTTGATGTTCTTAATATCCCAGGCTGAAGGTTCAATGGTAAGTCATGTGTCCCCATCATGTTCAAACATAAAAATCTCTTCGATTGCTTGTTACATGAATAACAATTTTTAGAACGTCATCTAGAGATTCAGATTCAGGAGGGGTCCAGAATAATATGCTTTTAAAAAGCACCCAAAGTAAAATCTTTCATCAGGAATATTTGGCAAACACTGGCTTAGAGTAATGAGTTGTAATGATTTTCCAGCAAGAGTCATAAGTTCATCTAGGACTACAAAACGTACTTATACTCCAGTAATAAACTGCCCACCATTTGTCTAAAGTCACCTATTTGCTCTCATCCCAGTGAAAAATAATTTAAGTGCTTAGAATGAACTATTTTTGGGTCTTCTGGAGTGTGTTCCACTTATAGTATCCCATGCAGATGAGACTAAATCTTATTTCCTAAGATTTCCAAATAAGAAATATTTCCCTCTTTTGTCATGATCCATTCCAATGTTTTTTTTTCAACTGCCCAAAAGCTCTTTTTTACATCTGGCTTAAATATTTAATGCATATAACTTTATTGTTAATAGATTAGTATTACCACCAGAATGCAAAGAATTTTATCTTAAATCTTAAGTAAACTCACACAATGTATCCAAAACTATAAGCCACTCTTCACCATCCAGAAGCTACTTCTCGTTAAGAGGAGCCAAAAAGTTCAAAGAAAAGAAAAGAAAAGAAAAGAAAAGAAAAGAAAAGAAGAGAAGAGAAGAGAAGAGAAGAGAAGAGAAGAGAAGAGAAGAGAAAAGAAAAGAGAAGAAACCTGTAACCTGCATCCACCTAAACATCTCTGAGGAATGTGCTGTCAATAATACATGTGAGGGCAGGTAGGATATGTTTCCCAAGAGACAAATGATTAGCATGAATGTACTGTGCTCAGACCTTTAAGAAAACAGAATAGCCAAGAAGGACTAGAAAAATCATGCAGCTGTTTCCAGGATGTTTTTATTTATAATTTTATGGACTGTGAACTGTGCAAAAAAATGTCACTAGAAGGTACTCATTCATCTGCATGATTGTCTTCAACTCCTGTCTGCAGCAATGATCACTAATGAATATGCAGAACATTTTTAAGGTTCAACAGCTTCCAGATAGGCTAGTGACAAACAACCTTGACTGTATTTGCTCTCAAGGCCCTATTTAGGGGGCAAAAGCCAAAACATGGTGCCAATCTTGCTGGCACAGGATAAAAACTGCCTTGATTGTGTTCTTGTCTGCTAAAAAGCCTAGGCGGTGGTATTCAGCTCCTTTCTCAATAGCAGCCTCTTGAACGGCTTGGCATGAACCAGCCATTCTAAGAATGCCTGTTTAAATCTTAGACTGATGAAAAGAGGAATGTATACTGATTTGCTATTAAAACGTGCAGGATAGAAAGCAATATGAAAACTGAAAATATTCATGAGAATGCCCACATAAAATTTCATTGTGTGATTTTAGTTACTGCACTTTGGGTCTGTATTTTAGCTGGAGAGGAGATTTTTTTATACAGTTAGATATGTAAACTCACCATCCACACACCAAAAGATCCATGATTGTGTCAGCATAGCTTATTTTTAAAAATTTTTATGTTAAAACATATCATACACATAACGAATAGTGAAAAAAATATAGGGGCCCCTGGGTAACTCAGCTGGCTAAACTTCTGGCTCTTGATTTCAGTTCTGGTTGTGATCTCAGGGTTTGTGAGTTCAAGCTTCAAGTAAGAGAGAGGATTCTCTCCCTCACTGTCTGTCCCTCACCCACTCATGTGAAGGCACTCTCTCTCTCTCTCTCAAAATAAATAAACATTTTTTTAAAAGAGAATAGTGCAAAAATATAAATGTACGGTTCAATGAAAGCCAACTGCTAGGTAACTGTCACTAGGTCAACAAAGAGCCTTGCAAACCCTGCAGAAGCCTCCATCGCGTCCACTCCCCACCACTTTCCTTTCCAAACTCCTCAAAGGAAACCACTCTCCTGCCTTCTAACAGCACAGCTTAGCTTTGGCTATTTTGTAAGACTCTGTACCAATTAAATTACATAGTATATATACAATTTTGTATCTGACTCCCCGCCCCCACTATTATAATTGTGAAATTCATCCATGTTGCTGGGTGTAATGTCAATTCTTCCATTTCCATTTCTGTAGAGTATTTCTTTGTATGACTATAAAACACTTATTTATCTATAATACTGCTTGGTGGATATTTATATTTTTTTCCAGTTTAGGATTGTAATGAATAATGATGCTATGAATATTCGTTTACATTTCTATTGGTGTACACACATTTTTCTGCTGTATACACCTAGAAGTAAAATTGCTATGTCATAAGATATACAAAAGATCAGCTTTAAGAGAGAATGCTAAGTATTTTTCCAAAGTTGTCACACCAATTTGTAGCTCTAGCCAAAGGTAGAAGGATTCCTTTTTCTCCACACTCTCAGCAAACCCTAGTAATGTTGTCTTTTTAAATGACAGTCACTCTGATGAGTGTGTAGTGGTACATAACTTGCTTTTTCCTCATCACCAATGCTGAGTTCCTTTTTGTATGTTAATTTAGTCATTTGGATTTGTGTGTGTGTGTGTGTGTGTGTGTGTGTGTGTGTGTGAGAGAGAGAGAGAGAGAGAGACAGACAGAGACAGAGACAGACAGAGACAGAGAGAGACAGACAGAGAGAGAGAGAGAGAGCGCTTCCCGTTCAAATCTTTTGCCTATTTTTATATTGGGTTGTCTTTTTCTTACTGATTTGGAGATTTTTAAAAATTCTTAGTATGCCTTCTTTTTTTAGCTATATATATTCAAGGTATTTTCTTTCACTCTGTGGCTTACCTTTTTACTTACTTAATGGTGTATTTTGATTAGCATATTCTTAATGTTAACATAGTCCATTTTATTCATCTCTTAATGATTAGTGGTGTATGTATCTTTTAAAGACACCTTTCCTTACCCCAGGCTCATGAATTATTCTCCTATATCAATTTTTAGAAACTATTGATTTGTCTCTCAATTTATGTATCATTGTAAGATGGGTCATTTCTTTTCTCTCCCTATCTTCCTTCTTTCCTTCCCTCCTTCCTTCCTATTTCTTTCTTTCTTTTTTAACAAATAGAATTCATTTGAACCAGTACCATCTATTGAAAAGATGGCTCTTTCTCATTGTATTGTGCAGTGCCCCTTTCTATTAAATCAAGTGTCCTTCCAAACATAACCCCAGTTCTGGGCTCTCAATTTTCTTCCACATGTCCATTTGCCTATCCTTGTGCCAATGCTACACTATCTTATTAGTATAATTTATAATGCATCCTAACATCTGGTAGAGCAAGTCTTGCCACTTGCTTTCATCGAAAGTGTTTGGCTGAGCCTGGGTGGCTCAGTCATGTGAGTGTTCAGTTTTGGCTCAGGTCATGATCTCATGGTTCATGGGGTCAAGCCCCCACATCGGGCTCTCTGTTGTCAGCACAGAGCCCACTTCAGATCTTCTGCCCCCCCCACTGCTCCTCCCCCACTCATTCTTTCTCTCTCTCTCTCTCTCTCTCTCAAAAATAAATAAACAGTAAAAAAAAGTGTTTGGCTTATACTAGCACTTTTTTTTTTAATTTTTTTTAACGTTTATTTATTTTGAGACAGAGAGACAGAGCATGAACGGGGGAGGGTCAGAGAGAGGGAGACACAGAATCCGAAACAGGCTCCAGGCTCTGAGCTGTCAGCACAGAGCCCAACGCGGGGCTCAAACTCACGGACCATGAGATCATGACCTGAGCCGAAGTCGGCCGCTTAACCAACTGAGCCACCCAGGCGCCCCTATACTAGCACTTTGTATTCATAACCTGTATGATCAGTTTGTCATTTCTGAAGAAATCTGTTGAGTTGAGTCTCATTGGGACTGAACTAGATCTAAAAGCCACTGTTGCAAAATAAACTTTAAAATATGAGACTAAAGATATATGAACATGGTCTATTCCTCTGTTTTTTAAATTTCTCCCAATACATTTTATTGCAGAGCTCTGTAGTTTCCTATGTAATGATGTTGTCAATTTTAAAAATTATTCCTGGGGCACCTGGGTGGCTCAGTAGGTTAACTGTCCAAGTTCAGCTCAGATCATGATCTCATGGCTCGTGGGTTTGAACCCTGCATCGGGCTCTGTGCTGACAGCTCAGAGCCTGGAATCTGCTTCAGATTCTGTGTCTCCCTCTCTCTCTCTGCACCCCCCCCATCACACTCTATCTCTCTCTTCCATAAATAAACATAAAAAAATTATTCTTATGTAATTTGATATTTTCTAGATGCTAATGTAAGTGCTAACTAGTTTGCTGTAATGTTTTCTACATGTATGTTATTTGTATATATTAATACCCTGGCGTTTTTCTCTTAAACTTGTATCTGGCAACTTTGTTATATGCATTAATAAATTCTAGTTATCTTATGGATTTTCTTTTTTTAAGTTTATTTATTTATTTTGAGAGAGTGATAGCATGCATGTCTGTGAGCGGGGGAAGGGCAGAGAGAGAGAGGAAGAGAGAGAATCCCAAGCAGGCTTTGCACTATTAGCACAGAACCTGATGGGGGTCTTGATCTCAGAACCATGTGATCATACCTGAGCTAAAATCAAGAGTTGGAAGCTCAATCAACTGAACTATCCAGGCACCCCTATCTTATGTGTTTTCTATATAAATCATATTTGGAAATAATGAAAGTTAGATTTGTTCTTTTCCTATACATATTTTATCTATTTTTATATTTTTGCCTTATTTCTCTAACAAAGACCTCCAGTAAGATAACAGACATCTTTGTGCTCTTACTGTTCTGAAGGGAAAATTTCTCAAAACTTTATGGTTAAGTTCATGATTGCTGTAAATTTTTTAAACATATCTAATAAATGCACTTTAATCAAGTGTTTTTTTAAGAACATATTGAGATGATTATTAAATCATTTACTATTTTCTTGTACACTAAATTATATTAGTTCTTTTTTCACTAATGTATTTTTAACAGATTTATTGGATATAATGTGCATACCATAAAATTCATCAATTTAAAGTGTACAGTTCAATGGTCTTTAGCACAGTCATGGAATTGTGCTACCATTGCCATAATGTAATTTTAAATATTTTTATCAGCCCAGAAGGAAATCTCATACTCATCGTATTCACTCCCCATCCTTACTTGCCTAGCCCTGGTCACCCACTAATCTACTTTCTGTCTTGATAGTTTCCTAACTCTGGAAATTTCATACAAATGGAATCATGCAATATGTGGGGGTTTGTTTTGAGACTGGCTTCTTTAACTTAGCAAAATATTTCTGATGATCATTCACATTATAGCATGTATTCATGCTTTATTCTTTATTGTTACTGAATACTACTTCATTTTATGGATATATACTACATTTTGTTTGTACATTCGTCAGCTGGTGAGCATTTCATTCATCTTCACGTTTTGGCTTGGGACATGCTGGGAAGCTCTATTGTATGGGAATATTATTTAACATCTACATATTATTAATCCAACAAACTAAACAATTTTCACATTAGATTGTTTAGTTTGAATATAATTGATTTTATTTCTACCATATTTTTTCTCAGTGTTCTGGGTTTCTCTTTCTCGCTCTTCCTTTTCGTTTTTCCTGCTCTCTGTTGGACTGACCAAGTCTGTTTGCTCTTTCTTTTCCTCTACTCCTTTCCTGTAACTGATCTGAGAGTTCTATATTATATTCCTGTGTGTGTGTGTGAAGTGTTACTCTTAAATTTATAAGCCACACACTCAAGTGTTTTCCAGTAAATTCTACAACATATCTACCTTCCTCCCAACCCTGACAACATTCTTACCATCTTTACACTATGCAATAACAGATACATCTTCTTACTTTAGTTGAATTTAATTTACTCTCTTTTTAAAAACATTCAAAAATTATTACTTTCTCTATTTCACTATCAGACTACACCTTTATATATAATTGGTTTGCTTTTTATATAAACACAATATTCTTGAAATTAAAAAAAATATAAATCTATCAAACAACTGCAGCATTCATGAAACCCAGTAGAAAACAACTGTTTGTTTAATGTTGAGCAGAATTCTGATCATTATCAAAATCTGAGCACATGAAAGCTTGGAGATAAATGTTTCATTACATATTTGAGGGCATTCAATAATAATAATGGCTAATGCCTATACAGGACTTACTTTGTACCAGGTGCTGTTTTACTGTTCTAAGAAATACACACACATGTAATGTAATCTTCCCAACAACGCTATGAAATAGGTACTATTGTTGTATTACTATTCCCACCGTACAGGTGAGGAAACTAGCACAGAAAACTAAGTACATTGCCCACAGTCACCTAGCTTGTAAGTGTCATGGCTGGAAATTGAACCTAGACAACATGTCTCCAAAATCCATGCTAAGTACAATCTGGTACATTACCAAATGGATAATTCACAAAAAAAAAGTCAGGGCCTCTGGAACTATTAGCAGCACATGTTTGAAATAGTAATCTATGAATTAGTGTTAGTGTTTTTCATAATAGCTAACTGAAATAGAAAGCAGATATCAGTGTTTTCGGTCCTTAAGAAGCATTTTAATTTTAAAACCAGGTATGGATCCTCTGAATTGCTTTTAGAAATTCCTTTTTTTGGACTTTCAAACACTGAATTCATATTTAATACTAAATTTAACATTAAATTTAAAAATTCCTTCTTTTAGACCCTTAAACGTTACATTATCTAAAACCTTCATAATCAAGAAGACATAAAAATAAATGCCTTTGAATTGGCCAGCTTACTTGTGACAAAAGGTACTACTAATAAAACCCTGGGTCTATGTCTATCTAGTCCTGCTCAAGGATCATGCACACACCACTACAACCCGACTACCTAAATATTCCCAGTCACAGGTAATGGTCCCCTCTGCAGGGAAATAACCAGTATTTCCAGTCAAGCATTCACATGCACCATGCTGAGAAAATGTCTCTGTGTTATAAGTTAGCCATGCAAGTGGCAGTGCTAAGTAGGAGACTCGAGTACTCAAATAACCCTGGCTCCAGTTAGTTTGACAACCTCACTCTTGCCATGCTCAATATTAAATTCAACTCAGACTCAGCCACCAATTTGGAGAACTCCAACTCCATGATCTCCCCCAATTATCTCTGTTCTCTAGGGTCCGTTCAGCTCTCTGGTGGTAATCAGTCCTATGGTTTCAGGTCCATGGAGGCCCAGGGAGATTCTATACTGTCAAAGAAGATAAGAATTCTGATCAAACACACACTTGAGCTCCCCTAGGTAAAATGACAGTAAAGGACAAGGGGAGAAGGTTTAGATGTGTGGCACTATCTTCATCTGAGAGGTTGTGTTCCTTTCCATACACCTTTCTATTCCCCATCCTTCCAATTTAAAACAAATAGCACCATTTCCAGCCAGTGTGCTTGAAGAAAAACTAATGCAATGATTGTAAAATAATTTGCAAAAACATATATTGCTCTAAAATATTCAATGACATTTATTTCCTTTTTGCAGAATAATAAGTCCCTATTGCACACGTAATAGGATATCTCAGATAAATTTTGTTGTGTCTTTGGCACAATTTTGAATATTCACACTGCCTAACAAGCCATTTATCAGAGCTTTCACAAAAATGTTTTTTAATCTTCCACAGAACAGCATATATCTCAAGACTTTTATATGAATTCACTAAAGTTATATTCAAATAGACTAATTATCGTTAAGTGTGTATGTTTAAAATACGTATAAGATATTTATGTATTAAAACTGGAAGGTTCTGATTGCCTTTATCTTGATGGTGAGTTATGAATCCTTTACATTTAAGAGAAAATGTATTTTCAAGCCCCAAAGCTAGAAATCTTTTTAAAACATATTGAAAATGAAGTCATATTTCCCTGGTCTATTTCAGTATACAGTACTTTGTAAAATAAATACTCCAAAGTGGTTTGAATTCATAAAAATAATTGCTTAAAAACTGCCCCAAGGTTAGGCCTGGCATTGAAGATTTTGTCTGGTGGCCAAATATTATGGTTCTGTTAATACTCTAAAACACTGTCTATAATGGAAATGCCAACTTCTCTGTAGTCCATATGAATGAAATATTGCAAATTAAAGTATGCAGCTGATGTGCAACTTCGCCTATGAAATATAATGATTGCTATTTGCCAATATATTTTCAAAAAATATAGGAGCAACAAGAGTTGGTACAAATGCTTAGGGACTATAACTAAAGCTATTGTTGAATTCTTTCTAATCAAATATTTTACCATATTGTTGCATTCGGTGACTAGCTCACTGTGAGTTGCATCATTAAGTAAGACAGCATTCCCTAACTCAGTGGCATACCATTCACTATAATCATTTATTAGGTGCTTGTGCACACTTACTCTGTGATTCTTGACAGACGTTTTGAACTATATAAAGGAAGTAGAATTTGAAACAGAGATCTCTGTGTCATCCAATAGAAACAAAAAAGTGTAACAAGAGTACCATGTCACAAGCCTACTTGCCCACTTCAAATTCTGAACAGTGATAAAAGCATGCATTACTGCCTGCCCCAGCAATCCTTTCCACAGTCAATGGTAAAAGAAATAGGATTACTGAGGAACACTGTCCCATGCAACATAAGCTTACCTCTTCTGCTATCTCTATTCTGTCTGTTCCAGGAGTGACAAGATCAAACCAGACATATATAGAAAGCATCCAAGTAATACCAGTGAGTCAGAGGAGCTCTTTCATTTATACTATGTTGTAATCAAAATGCATAGAATTTTAAAATTCTAAGGTTTTATCATATACTATTGCATGTGCTAAAACTGTAACTTCTATAAAGAGAACACATTAACCTATATCTTTAACTATTCTTTGGAAACATCCTTTCTGTATAGAAGTACTTGAAATAAAGCTATCATTTCTTATTCTCCCAAAAGATGTCAATCAAGAAGGAGTTAGTCATGATCAAACATATTCTAGTCACTGTAGAGGTTTTTAAAAAGAGTAAAAGATGTGATCTCCACCAATGAAGAATCATATCTAGCTGGTTTTTAAAAGATAAGTAGAAGTAAAAAAAAAAAATTACAGTCTAGTGTGTTTTAGGATACACTGTCTTAAAACTACATTCACTATGGGAACTTAGCAAGGAATGGAAGAGTGTGGTCTCAAACTGTCACTGAAGGAAGAATAGATGTTCAATTGACTGACGGAAAAGCAAGAAGATATTTCACGTGGAAGGAAGACTGGAAAATGGTACAGGACAGGAACAAGCATGTAGGAGATAGAGGTTAACCAATATGATTGAAGCAGTGTCATCAATAAGATGTTTATGATAGTATCTAGTTAATAGGGAGTGTTAAATGTCACATGAGAATCTGTAGGGACAAACAAACCACCAAAAGGATTGATGTAGGAAAAGACAAGCTGCAGGTTTTGTCTTAAAGCTTAATCCTAGAAGCAGGGGAAGAGTACTAAGAAACTAAAGATTTCACTAGGCATTTTAAGTGTATATAACATACTGGAACAACGCAAGCTCTAGAGGGATGTGTGTCTGGGTTAGACTCCCAGGAACTCTACTTACTAGCCATGTTACCCAGGAGAAATTTCTGAAGTTCTTGTGCTGCAATTTTCTCATCTAGAATGTTGACATAATAAGTACCTAGCTTATTGGGCTACTATGAAAATTAAATGGATTAATACAGGTTAAGAGTTTGGAACCAAAAACAGACTCACATAGAGTTAGCTTATTTTTAACAAAGGAACATAGACAATAAAATGTAGCAAAGATCCTTTTTTTCAGCAAATGCTGCTGGAAGAACTGGATATCTACAAATAAAAAAAAATGAGTCTAGACACCAGATCTTACAACTTTAACAAAGACTAACTCGAAATGCATCATAGGCACAACTGCAAAATGCAAAACTATAAAACTCCTATAACAAAGCATGGGAAGGAAATCTAAATGACCAAGGGTATGGTGTTGACCTTATAAGTGGGACACCAAAGACACAAGTCATGAAAAAAAATTGATAAGCCAGACTTTATTACGCTAAAAAAACTGCTCTAAATAGACAATATAATAGAATGAGAAGGTAAGCCACAGACTGGAAGAAAATATTTGCAAAAGACACATCTGATACAAGACTGCCATTTAAAATATACAAGAAATGCTCGAAATGCGACAATAAGAAAACAACCCAATAAAAAATGTGCCGAAGACCTTCACAGACATTTAACATTCAAAAAAGGTGAAATACACAGAAAATATAAACATGGCAAAAAAACACATATGAAATGATACTCCACACATGTTCCATTTATCACAAAGGAAGTGAAAATCAAAACAACATGACACTACATATATTAGAACGGTCGTAATCTGCAGACTCTCAGTACTGAACACTGGTGATGATATGGAGCAGCAGGAACTCTCATTATTGATGGGGATGCAAAATGGTATTGTCATTTTGAAAGACAGCTCGACGATTTCTTACAAAACTAAATATACTTCTCTTTTATGATCCAGCAACTGCACTCCTCAGTATATACTTGAAGTTGTTGAAAACTACGTCCACACAAAAAGGGGCACCCAAATGTGTCTAGCACCTTTATTGACAATTATCAGAACTTAGAAACAACCAAGATGTTCTTCACTAGATAAATGAATAAACTGTGGCACATGTGGACAATAAATTAGTATTCATTGCTAAAAATAAATGAAATACGAAGACATGAAAAGATATGGAAGAAACTTAAATTCATATTACAAAAGAACAAAAAAACTTGGAGTGGATCTGGGACACCAGAAGTATTCAATAAAAATCACTATTATTATTATTATCACATGTACACGTTGCATATTCATGCATGCACAGTTTTTAACATTAATTCTCTCATCTCTCAAGTAAAAAATATCTTGAGGACAAAGGATTGTGTATTTTTCAAAACTATATTCACAGAAGTTCTCAAAGTGCTGGGGCCCCTGGGTGGCTCAGGTCATGATCTCACAGTTCATGGATTTAAGCTCCGCATTGGGCTCTGTGCTGTCAAATCAGACCCTGGAGCTTGCTTTGGATTCTGTGTCTCCCTCTCTCTCTGCCCCTTCCCTGCTCACGTGAGCTCTTTGTGTGTGTGTCTCTCTCTCAAAAATTAATAAACTTTTTTTTTTAATTAAAAGAAGTTCTCAAAGTGTTATTCAAAGAATAGGCATGCAATAAATATTTCTTGAAGAAAAAAATCAATGTAGAAAGGGAGAAATAGGCTAATGTTGAATACTGATTGTTAAGCTATGAGGAGAAAAGTTCATGAAGGTATCAAAATTGCATCAACTCTCTTTCAACTCTATTTCAGAACTTAGAGAAATGCAGTGAACCAATGCCTCCAATGTGTTCCAAGGAAATGTATGAAAAATTCCTGAAATCATGCACATGAACAAGCTGACAGTTTAATCAGGCTAGGTCTCCCCAGACAGATGTAGAATCACACAGGAAATTTAAGAGGAATCAGGAAAGCCAGAGAAACTGGAAAAAGGACTCTTTAAAGAGAACAGACTCTTGAATCTTTTAATATTATATATATAAAGGAAAGAGAAGAAAGGTTTCGCCCTCTCCATAGAGGTTAGAAGGCTGTGTGTGTGTGTGTGTGTGTGTGTGTGTATGTGTGTAACCTATATATTTCAGAACAAATGTGAGCAAATATCAGAAAGCTATGAGTGCATTTAGATTAACAATCTGACAGTAGGCCCTACAAATGTGGAAAGCAGACCTCTTGGGTCAAAACAACAAGGATATAAGAATCAAAAGCAATAGTGCAGATGAGATAGAACCTGCTTCTGAAATGCTCCTTATACTCATAATCTTACTGTTCAAACCTCCAATTGCTGGAACAAAATGAAAGCAATTCAAAATATAAGGAATTTGGTAGCATGGCTGAGATGGCAATTCACCCTGATATGCTGCTGGCTTAAATTTAGCAGATATTATTTTCTTTCAATTCAACCTCTTGGCATAACTTACGCTCAGAGTTCTTGGAAGATGTGGTACATGGAAACAAAAGGATGACAAATGATTCTGTATAACATAACTTTGCAATAAAGTCACAAACTAAAAAGAATTCCCTAGAATTTTAATATAGGACTTCTCTGGCAGTGTTGGTCAACCCAGAGATCACCTATGTATACAAAGTGAAAAATACATAATGAAACTATGTTGGAGATATATATCTGAGCTCGCAATCTAATCATTCTATAGATGGCACAAATTATGATTTCACAGGTACTGTGTTTGCAGTTGGTATCCTACAGAGGAAAGAGGCTTGGGTGGTGATAGTCTGGTTGAGAAGGGAGAAGTTGAGCATATTCTTATTTAAATACTCCAATGTCATCTCTGCAGTGAGGCTTCCCCAAACACTCCTGTAGAAAGTAAGTGCTCAGCACTCACTCTATCACAGAACTTGCCTATGCATTAATTTATAAAGTTTATTTTTTACATGTTTATTTTCTTTTTCACCTACTGAATGTAAGGTCATGAGACAGAAGACAGTAACTATTTTGAGAAGTTATGCAGCATGATGATTAAGAGCACAGAATTAAAGGCTAAGCATGAGAATTTATCCTTGGGCACACTGCTTAAACTCTGTCTCAGAGTTACTAATAGGATTAATACATTTAAAAATACATAATAACAATACATATATAACAGATACCAATCACTATATAAATGTTAGTTGTTACTATTAGTTGTCACCATTTTCTTAATGCCAAGAACATCAAATAAATGGATATTCAAACACAGAAATACACATATACACTCTGCACATCCTACTTCCTACTGAAATGTGAAATATTCATAATCAGGTGTTCCTTTTTAAATAATTGAAACTATTCAAAGTACTTGCACACGTCAAATATATGCTTGTAATATGAAGTGCTATCATGAAGCCCAACACTATGTTTGGCACCATGGAGACCCATGTTTCAGCCAAATTCAATGCTTCCCAACCACGTGTCCTCAGAGTACTAAAAGCATCTTCAAGTCCATAGTGCACCGACTACTGATTGACTAAATTCTGCCTTGCATTTATTTGACTATTTTTCAGATATATGTAGTTGTAATCCATGAAACACAAATGCATTTACAAGTACTGTAAAGTTATCATTGTTCTGTTAGTTTCTCATTATTTTGTAGTTCGTTGTTTCGTCGTGCTTTCCTTGTTTTGTAGTTCCTTAGTAACTGATTAAAAAAAAAACTAGTGTCTTTTGGGATTCTGAAAAGTTTGACATTTAAAAGGGAATATTATACTTGGAAAGGTTCAGAATCGGGGGTCTAGGTCATGCTGCATCACTAAAATGCCAACCTGGCCTCTCCAAGCTCCCGGGCAAGCCGCAAAGGGCACTGGAGTCAAGAATATACAAAGACTAGAAGTGCTCTTGCTAAGCCTTCTCTTCTAAAGGGCTCTGGGCATCATTGCCTGAGTTTGTCTACATTTGTGAATTCTGTTTCAGCAAAAAGGTCAGGCCTTTGGTCAGAAATAGTTTAAACCGTTAGAGAAGAAGCCTGCCTTCTTTTTTAATATACATAAATTGAGATTGAGAGAAGGTAGTTTACCAACAAACTTGTACAGTGACAGTGTTTGATAACTTTGGTAGTGGCTTTCTAAATATTTACTTTCATTAAGAGGCTCTTCAAGTAGGTGTAAAATATTAGAAAGTTCACCCACTTATCATCCACTGTCACTATAGCCACATTCCAACATCCATGCAACAAATACAGATGCCTGTACTCTGCAAGAGCTCCTGGAGGTGAAATGGTGAACATGGGACACATACTAAAGTCACTGTAGAACTTCTGTATCAGAGGAAGGCTCCGATGCCCTACTATACTCCAGTTTTTTGGACATTTCTAAATAAAGAATATCCAGAAGACATAAGATCTGTGTTATCCTCTTTTTGTCTACGATCATAATAATAAAAGACAATGCAGCAGCCCTTCAGTTATCTGCACCAGGATCAGTGATGGGGATACAATGTGAGCAGAAATAATGTTATGGATTCATGAAATTCCATTCCATTTTTCTCCTCCTGAAAGTACAAAAATACCCCATTTCCACATTGCCCTTGCTACTGGGTTAGGGATATGTAATTAGTCTGTCTAGTGGGAATGTGACTAGAACTGACCTGCAGTCTGACGAACAGTGGATATACGTCCCCTGCCCACTCTCTTCTCCTGATACCATTTAAGACCTCCTGCCATATTAAGTAACTGTTATGTCATGTCCCAGTTTGATACACAGTATATACTTATTTTACCTAACTAGTACACAGTATATTCTAAACAAGTCACTTTTCCAGGGTACCTGGGTGGCTCAGTCAGTTAAGTGTCTGACTCTTGATTTCGCCTCAGGTCATGATCTCACAGTGGGTGGGATCAAGCCCCACATCGAGCTCTGCACTGATGGCATACAGCCTGCTTGGGATTCTCTCTCTCCATTTCCTCTGTCCCTCCCCGCTCTCATATTAAATAAAAAAACATTTTTTTTAAATCTTAAACACATTAATTTGCCAGATAAACTGAAGATTACTCATTAAATGCAATGGTTTTGGAGTCTGATAAACCTGGTTTTAAATACCAAGCTCATATCTTATGATTGAGATCTTTGGAAAGGTAAATGACTTTTGAGTCTCAGTCTTCTCTGTCCTATAAAATGTATAGCTTCTCACAGGCTATGCAGGATTATTACACAAATTATGTTAGTTAACTAAATAAATAAACATGTGTGTGTGTATGCACATGCACACCTTTACACTCCTCCAAGTTCATATAGCAGTTCAGTGAATTTGTATTTTTTTTTCCTAAAGTGTATTTATTTCTGAGAGAGAGAGCACATGAGCAGAGGAGGAGCAAAGAGAGCAGGGGACAAAGGATCTGAAGAGGGCTCTGTGCTGACAGCAAAGAGCCCAATCCAGGCCTCGAACTCACAAACTGTGAGATCATGACCCGAGTCAAAGTCAGACGCGGAACCAACTGAGCCACCCAGGTTCTCCTGAATTTGTATTTCTATACAGTTTATCTAGAAATGGATTACATGCTTAGAATAATAGTAAAAAGAGACCTGAAAAAACACCTTATTTTACGGATGGGCAAAGTGAGGTAGATCGAAGTAAATGGCATCGTCTATAATGACATGCTCGGGGTGCCTGGGTGGCTCAGTTGGTTAAGCGGCCGACTTCAGCTCAGGTCATGATCTCGCGGTCCGTGAGTTCAAGCCCCGCATCGGGCACTGTGCTGACAGCTCAGAGCCTGGAGCCTGTTTCGGATTCTGTGTCTCCCTCTCTCTGACCCTCCCCCGTTCATGCTCTGTCTCTCTCTGTCTCAAAAATAAATAAACATTAAAAAATATATATATAATGACATGCTCTTCTTTCCATCACACAATCTGCTATTGAATTAGATAAAATTAAAAAGTGTTTTAAAATTTAATTAATTACTGTCCTTTATGTTATAAACCATAGCACCAAACTGTGGAATTTAAAGAGTTATCCAACTGCAAGTTTTATATTAAAACAGCACCTGAGTCTTGCCCAGCTGCACTGAAATTAGAGGCACAGATGTTTCAAGCAGTGTCAAGGATGTTGACAATAAAGCAGTGTTCTTTCATCTATGCAAAGCCAACTGGCTTGTGTATCAATTGACTACAACTGTGGCTTCATTCGTGAATACTCAAGTAGATTAATCTGTGTGAGTAATGTAGCATAGAGGTTAAGAGAACCAGTGCAGATAGACTTTGCTCTGAACTCCAGTTACACGCTTTCAATCCTAGGGCACAAGATAGTTCCACCCCTGGTTACCTCTAGGGCTCTCCCTCTCACTTTCCTCCCCTATGGAACTAGGACAAGAGTATTTGCTACATAGGATTTCTCTGAGTAAAGAGTTAATGTTTGTAAAATCATTTAGCACAGTGTCTGACAACTGGTAAGCACCCACTAATGATAATTATCATGATGTGCAGAAAATCCATTCCTCTCAGTATAATCATACAATGGATATATCTTTGTATAAATATTCATATCCACATATATATTATGAATGAAAACATGTTACATCTGTTAAATAATTTATTTTTGTACATCTTTGGATATGTTGCTGTAATTGAGTTATGACATAGAATTTCACAGTTGTAAAACATGAATGAGATCTGATACTATGCAATACAGACTTAAAGATTAAAATTTGTATAAACTAAATTTTCCAAATATTTACAATGTTAATCTAGCCTCTTAAAACATTCAATAGTAAATTTTTTCTCTGCCTTCTTAAGTACAATATAGCCAGTTTTCACATTTTATTAATTACTTACAATTATCATTATAATATCTATCAACTATACATCCCACAGCTGCTCCTGATGTGGGATACAGTGAGTGAGTAGTATGGATCCAGATATACTCAGATACTTGCTTCCTATATAAAGTAGATGATTAGCTTGCTTTTTGCTCGTTTGCATTTTTCTTATGAAACTGAAGTGACTAATGTTGAGCCGTCTATCCTTCAGGGCAATAGAACACCACGAACTTTTTGAAGAATAAATTAATAAATTAAAGACTGAAGTAATCAGCCCTGAACTGTTTTACTTGCCCTCCAGAAAATTATCTCCTTTGCTTGTGCTTCTAGGATCTTTTGAATTGTCAGCACCATTCAAAACATTTCTTATGATTTCACCATGGATGTCATTTCTTATCATCTCTATTGCTTCTCAACGCTGCCCTCTCCATGCCTGAACCAAATGAACAAACTCGACTGTATAATTTTGATTTAGGGTCTGGAATAAATCTCAGCCCTGTAACAGGTGTGAGTTCCAAAATGCTTTTTTGCCTACTGAGCTTATTTCTCTCTCCACCCCAACCTTCTAAGTGCCTTCCAGGGGAATGGGAAACTGTCTCAAGCCCTGACTTACACCCCAGTTTTCTGATTAGGATTGTATCTGGCTCCTTAGCCTGAACAATCACAACATAGTTCTAAAACAAGCTTGATTCCCCTAGGAGTTGGACCCTCTATCTCTCTGCCAACAGCCGGCTGGAATCCTGCTTTAACCCAGATGGACTCCCACACTCCAGAAACCACATGATTCCAGTCCACCTGTCTCAGATAGCACTTCTGTGGGGAAACTCAGGCCACAGGGCCCCCACCATCTGATCTGAATCTCGGGGTAGTAAATGAAGCCCAGATGGAGAACAAATTTGCTACATCAACTTGGATCCGGAGTCAGACTCCTGCCGCCATCCATGCAGGCAAACCCTCGAGCTTGAGTAGGCTTCCCTAGTCTGGCATTGCTTGTTCCTAACGTATTTTTCTCTTGCTGCAAGCCAGACAACTGAAGACTAATCATATCAAGTGATCTGCCCTACTACGTTTACTATAATAAATAATAAATTTATCGTAATTTGGCAGCCTAATGCTCTCTTCTTTCTTTCTGGAATCCTTCATTGATACACTGTCAGTGAAAAGTGCCCTCAGATGTACTCAGTATTATTCTAGGATACTTGGGGCTCATTTCTAATGCCTCATCTGCAGTATAATATGAGATAATCTATAGTGATGATACTGAGTTAAACAATAACATTTTTTCAGTTTATGCTGTATAAAGTCTACTTGTGACTTTATATAGCACTAGTTTCTTTGGCCTTCCATAACAAAATACCACAGAAAAGTGGCTTAAGCAACAGGATGTATTTCCTCACAGTTCTGGAGGTTGGAAGTCTAAGATCAAGGGTTGACAGGTTTGGATTTTCCTGGGGCTCTCTCCTCAGCTTGCACATGGCTGCCTTCTTGCTGTGTCCTCATATGGCCTTTTCTCTGTGCAGGTACATCCCTGATGTCTCTCAGTGTATCCAAACCTCCGCTTACAAGGATACCAATCAGCCTGAATTAGGGCCCACTCTAGTGGTCTTATTTTAAATTAACTGCCTCATTAAAGCCATATCTCTAAATACAGTCTCATTCTGAGGTTCTGGGGGTTTGGACTTCAGTGTATGGATTTGGGGGGAAGGAGGAACAATTCAGCCCATAACACATGTGG
Organism: Acinonyx jubatus; assembly: GCF_027475565.1. Taxonomy (NCBI): domain Eukaryota; kingdom Metazoa; phylum Chordata; class Mammalia; order Carnivora; family Felidae; genus Acinonyx; species Acinonyx jubatus. Next base: position 53,096,356 of record NC_069384.1, read on the forward strand.
AATAATACCTTCTTCACAAGCTGTCCTCAGGATACTCCCTAGAAGAGTAAGTCATCCATAGTAGACCTCTGTTAAGAGTTTATGTGGCTGAAAAACGATTTCATACTTTTAATCTTGACCTCACTGTGAATCGGTGAGATAATGTTGACAGGCAAAATAAGTAAAATTTTACATCACATCAAATCTGACTTCCCGAAATGGGCTGGACGATAATGAAAACAGTTATTGTACCTCAGTAAACCTGCAGTTTCTAAATTTTCTTCAACTGATGCTTCTGAAAAGAGTATCTTCATCTCTCTGTGCACTAGCATATTTTTTTTTCATATTACAATGAATTATATTCCTTTAAGTGTCTTAAGAAACATTTCAAATTGCCAAATGTTTTATCTTATGCTGGCCTGGAGTATGGACAAACATAATACAATTCCCAGCAGTGCATTCACTAACTACTGGGGGAAATTTTGCCAAGATCTGAGAAAACACGATTCACTTTTCACTGATGAAATGATCAGGAAATAGTCAATATTCAAGAATGAATTCTGTGAAATGACCCATTTTTATTCTGTGTTTTTTTATGGGTTGATTTTTCTCCCCCTCAGCTCTGCCATCTCACAATGCCAAAGGTTCCCATTGCTGAATTTAATCATTTCCACTAGAGCACAGGCTAGTCTTGGATTTGGAAGATTTTTCAGTCCAGCCCTGCTCAGCGGTTGCCACTTCCAGCAGGTTGTCATGGGACCCACCTGGCACAGAGCTCTCTGGGGACCAAGAAGGTGGGGAGCCCTCAGGGCTGGTTCTTCTCTCCCACCATGTTCCTCAAACTTGCTCCGTCTGTTCCTGTCCCCACTCCTGGTGTCTCTCATCCCCACTGCTCCTTCTGTTTCAGCTCTTCCCAAGCTCATGCTGCAATGTATGTTTTCATAATAGAATTCTGCACCCTGGTGGGAGTATATCTGTGGGACAAATTCTTTGCATTGAACTGGAGGGAGCTGTTAAACACTTCTCCCATGAGTAAAGAAGAGGCAATAGCAATACACTAAGAAAACACTTTGCTTTCCCCTCACTGTTGAGAAGCACAGGTTTCTATTCAATTCTATGTTAAAATTATTTGTAGCTGTCAGAGGGCTGAGAAGTAGAAGAGAGTCTAGAGAGAAATTTAAAAAAAAAAGAAAAGAAAGAGGGAGATTGATACCTGGAAGTTTTTCAGGCAGATGAGAGGAACAGTTGGTAGGGAGGAAAAGATTTAAACTATGCCCAAGCACAATGGCGTTCACTTCCAAAATTAAAATTGTCTGCTGATTGTGGCCGAAAACCCACAAATCTTTTTTTTATCTTATTTTCACTATCATAGTCTTCTCAAGCTGACATAATTACCTTTTGGGGTTTCATCAGCACTTGGCAAAATCACAGCATCTCCATTTCAAAAATTTTCTCTTTCCAGAAAGGAATCTAAAACTTATTTTTTAACACGTGGCAGGTGGTTAGCTGTAACAACTAACTTTTTACCTAAAAAGTGACATAATTAGTCCAAGTATGTTACATTCTCATGGCTGGATGTCCTGTTTACTGGTTTGGTTTTTTTCTAAATCAGGCTTCACTTAATAATGAACTAACATTTTAAATTATTACTTATTCATAATCCTAGCCAAATCTACCTAAGGTTCCCTTTCACAAAACAGCCGTTGTTGTTCTCACTAGATTTCTCCCTGCAGCAGGTCACAGCCTGTGTGAGGACAGACACTGGAGAAAAGACAAAGGAAAAATATTAAAATAGATATGCTGTGTCTTTCCTGAAAGTGGTTTATGATTTCATGTTCACATATGGAACTAAAGATTGTGGCTGACTATCTTGTGGTAAGTGTAAAGCTGAGTGAAGCAGGAGGCTCCTTGATCTCAATGACATTGGTGGGTGGGGACTGGCTCACCATGTCTTCAGAGGAACAGGTGGTCCTCAGATCGTAGATTCAGAAGTTTAATTTTATCAACTCAGTCAGGGAGATCAGGCCTTGGCAAAGGAACAAAACATAACCAAATGCTGAATAGGTGCCAACTGGTGCCAACTGGTGCCAACTGGTTAATTTACAATGAGAAACATGCTTTTGGATGAACAAATAATCTTCTCCAGAATGAAGACAATTTTAAAAAATAACTGCTTACCAAAATACAACTATCTGAGCATGAACTCAGAACAAATGAGGTTCATGTAAAAAAAACAATAGCACCTGCTCATTGTACTGCTTATTACAGAGCAGTGGCAAGTTTCTACACCAGTGGTGGCAAGTTTCTTCCTATAAAGGTTCATGAAGTAACTATTTCCGGCAACACGAGCCGCAGACTCTGCCACAGCTATTCAACTCTGCCTTTGCAGCGTGAGGTGGCCATGGAAAAGGGAGTAAGCAAATGGGCAAGGCCACTCTCCAGCAACACGTGGTGCACAAAACAGGCAGCAGGCCGGGCGTGGCCCTGTTGTACATTACAAGTCGTGTGCACACTCATCTATGAGAGTCATCACGACTCCCTGAGGTGAGTGTTACCCACTTGATGGGTGAAGAAACTGAGGTTCACAGAAATTAACTGACTTCCTGGAGGTGACCCGGATAAATAATGAATTTGTCAACCAGGACTTCCTTTTTCACGTCTGATTCCACTGCCTGAAAGTTGGGAAGGCTGGAGGTTAGTTCACTGAGGCAACAGCAAAGTCTTATTAATTTCTCTTAATTCAAGATATTTTTTCTAATCACAAGGTTGTGTCAGTTGAGATTATTATCACTTTCCCCAAAGAGAGGAAGAGAAATGCCAACATTTTAATTCTCCAAGTATTATTTTTCCAAGCCCTATGTATTCATACTAACAGCAGGGTTGCAACATTTACTCACAATATGATTCAGCTACACAAATAAAATTTTCTTAAACTGCATTTATGTTTTCAAAACCTCTAACTATGCTGGGTAGAAAGGTATTTTTTTCAACTAGCCAGTTAAAATATTTCTACCTCTTCTGGTTTCAACAATCCTTATTCAGTCTTTTCAAAGTTAAACTCCCTATTGGGGCTTTTATTTTTTAACCTCTTTCACATAGTCCAGTCTTTTTAGGTAAATGCTTAGTCTTTCAGATCTCACCCTTTACCCTTCTCAAGTTCATATGGGTGTGTAGGGAAAGTTGACCTTGTCCTTACAGACACGGACACATGAGAGAATAATGAAGAGATGGGTTATTCCTCAGATCCATGAGGTATCCCCTGGATCGCCATGGTTTCTTGTGTAGAAGATATGGACCAGTCTGCTTCCCAGGCTGGTGACTGCTGATGAACAACTGGCTCCACCAGGCTTTTGGAGTGATATGCTGGCACCTCTGCTAGAACCTTTACCACCACCATTTTCATCCATTTTCAAAGTCCTCACCTATGGCAGCCACTTTGTCTTGACCTCAGACCCCTGCCATTTCAACATCTTTTCATCATGGCACTGGGACCCCAGAATGCCCTGTAAACCATCCATCCGGCTGCCTTATGACAAGGATATGCATAACCACAACATGCTCTGGAAATATCTGAGCACTAGACTCCCTGCTGAGGCTTGAACACTTCCATCTAGTACACCCAGGGAAGTGTGACCAACCTGGATGAATTCAGCCTGCTCACATCCATGTGAATATACCCAACATCAGTTTCCTTCTTTCAAATGTAGGCAGATAATAACTTGATTATGCTGATCAACTCAACCTCTTCTTCGCTCTTTCTCCTGCTGTCCTCTCCCTACCAACTACCAAGACTGAAAGCAGCATTTTACCCATCCTCCCTGTCCCTGCTTGATAAGGACTTTCTGAAAGTGGAATTCTACAATCAGTTTTATAAGCCTCACTTACATCTTGAGGAGATAATAAAAAAAATTTTTAAATAAAAAATAAAAATAAATTAAAAAAAAACAGAAAATCCTCTTGTTTTAACAAAGCCTGGCTTTCTAGACTATTTCCTTCTGTAAATTTCTGCTTAGAGTATCAGGTGCTAAATATTAACTCACTTTCCTTTTGATTTCCCCTTCTGGCATTCTTAATCCCTCCCTATAGTAGATATATTCCTAAAACTGAATAGGAAATCAAATGTAGATACAACTACGCATATATGCACACACATTTTAAAAATGTAAATTCTATTACACACTCACCATTACAGTACCTTCCACTAGACTCATGTTATTTTCATATTATTAAATTCTCATATTCCTAAAACATTTTTTATTGTTCATACTTTAAGTTGTTTGCTTCCTGATGAGCCCCCAAAAATAAATCTGCAAGTCATTTCCAAAAGGAGAGTTGCATTGCAGAAAGATAAGTCTTTTCCTAATTCATGGATTCTTTCAACAGCACTAATAGAGAACTTCATATTTTCACCTCTTCAACAGATTATGTTTGAATTCTAGCCTTTATTCCATAGACTTCTGCAAATAGATTGGGGGGCAGGGTAGCATGTATAGAAACTATTATGTAAGATGGGCAAGGTATCATAGTAAGAACTGCCTTTGGAATTGTTACATTCCCACTCCCTAGATTAGAATTCAGGCCACTGAATTAACACATGGCACTTCTCTAAGATCTAAAAACATCAAAATTCAGGTCTCTGAGTGACAACAGGTCATCCTATCTCCTTAGTTTTCTATAGTCAAGACCAAAATAATTTTCTCCTGCTATTGGCATCATAACAACCATCTACTTTGATACATTCTATCCTTTGACTTTAATATGCAAAAAGTTTATTTTGCAATTTTAACTTCCAAAGCTGTTTTCTGAAAGCATGTTAGTTTATCCTATTACCACTTTATTAAATGAACAAATCAGGGGCACTTGGGTGGCTCAGTCAATTGGGCATCCGACTTCAGCTCAGGTCATGATCTCACGCGTGAGTTCAAGCCCCGCATCAGGCTCTATGCTGACAGCTCAGAGCCTTGAGCCTGTTTCATATTCTGTGGCTCCCTCACTGTCTGCCTCTCCCCTGCTCACACTCTTTCTCTGTCTCTCTCAAAAATAAACACTGGGGCACCTGGGTGGCTCAGTCAGTTAAGTGTCCGACTCTAGCTCAGGTCATGAACTCGTGGTCTGGTCCGTGGCTTCAAGCCCCTCGTCAAGCTCTGTACTGACAGCCTAGAGCCTGCTTCGGATTCTGTGTCTCCCTCTCTCTCTGCTTCTCCCCTGCTCTCACTCTCTCTCTCTCAAAAATAAATAAATGCTAAATTAAATAAACATTTAAAAGTGAATAAATCAAATAGAATCTCCACATATAAGTGAGAAATCACACACAGCTTTATGATATATCCAGCATGCTACAAAGAACTGTAATTATTTCCAATTTTCTAAGTTTTGGACCAGCTCACTGACATCATCTCAAAATCATTCACCTTCTTACATTTCTTCCTAAAGTTTTTGGTTTACCACATAAAAGATTACTACAAAAAGCTATTCAGTCTGCTCTCATTTTTCTCTTTCCAAGTCCAATTTCAAATGCTAATTGTGGTGATAAAACTGCTACCTGATAGGCTAAGCACTTTATAATTTTATTGTGAAGTTTTCCTTGGGGAGTCATGTGATGTGTTATATTCAAATCTAAGTTATGAGTCATGTGGTAATGAGAGGTTAGGTCTAGTTATATTTCTAATTAAAGTTTTCTCTATAGCTCATTTTTCTGACCCTTTGCTCATTTTTGTGATATTTGAGCCTTGCCAACATTCCTATTCATTAGATGAATGGAAGTCTCATAATGTTTTAAATATTGCTTCATATTTTGCCCAATTATGCCAACTAATCAAATTTTATTTTTCCTTTATTATTATTTTCCTGCTTGCTCTTGTTAAACTGTCCAATAATTTCTATACTAAACTTATTAGATTTAAATAGAAACTTTATTATAAACTCTCATTTCACAACATATTAACTTCTGAGTTTATATCTGTATTATATCTTGAAAATATAACCAACTATTTTTAAATTCTGGAAACAAAACATAAGATAACAGCATTACATTTAAACTATCAGCAATAAAGTTGTTTCTGGCTTAATTCAAATTATGGTATGAGGAAAATTCATGTTGCAACACACAACTGAATCTTTTATCAAATATACTGTTTTTAAGACAATCAAGTGTCCCCAGGTCCTGAGGGAAACAGAAACACATTGTTACCAAGTGTTACTGGGTAACTGCCTCATTAAAAGTTCAAGAAAAACATTAATTTCTTGGGAGTGAACAGAGTTACACAAAAAGAAATTCTACTTTCTGGGAAAGCCTACCCACTTTAGACTCTGTCTTCTTAATGAGACACCGAAACCCCTGATATGAACCTGACTCCATTCCATACACTTTTTCAAGGAGTCGAACTTACTAGATGAGGTAGGACCTGCCTTTTTCCCATTTACTTCTAAGAGTTCTTTTGTACTTCACACAGCAGGCATCCTTTCTGTCTTATTATCTTAGACTAGTCAAGCAGACAAAACTCTCATTTTCTTAATGAACAATGAGTAAAGATTTACTGAAATTACATGAATATCTGTATTCACTTTGTCTATGAGAGCAGAAATGGAGCCCATCTTTTCCACCACTAAACTACCAATATTTAGGCAGAGAGTCTGGCTGTGTGATATCCACATACATGTTTGTTACATGCTTCACATAGTGATGCTAGTCACATGCAACAAAAGCCCCTAGAATTTTTTAAAGAATAATTCTTTGGATTCATGTACACATATGTATGTACTATGTTTCTTTTAATAAAACAAGATGTTTTTATTCATATCATTGTCAACATTCTCATTTTAAAAATCTCTCCTACCTATCATGTGGCGATATGATTTTATGAGCAGCAAAGAAGGTCTTTCTGTTTTTCACATCTGCTCACTGATTCAAACGCCACCCCACCTCCCCCTGCTGCTGCCCAGTTCCAGTTTTTCTCATCAACAAAATGGTAAGAAAATAAGAAACAACCTCTTCTTAGTAGCATAAGGATTGAGGTTATGAGGGTTAAATGCAGCAATACATACAAAGTGTTGCCTCAGAGTAGATTTATTCAAAATGTCTACCAGGCATTCCCAATGCTCAATAAACATCAGATAGCCTTTCTTCTACTTCTCTTTTTGTTCCAGCTACAAAAGGAAATGCCATCTATTCTACAACTATCTCATTAAGGTAAAGTGAGATTCTCTTTAAACAAAGCCCTTTTCTCCCTTAAAAAGTAACCAAAATTACAGGGTTGTGTTAAACACAAGCAGCGGGTATAGAGGTGATGGAGAGCTGAAGTCAGTTCAATAAATCACGAAAGAATACAAAGTTTAACAAAGAGAGTTTAATTGGAAACTGTAGTACCTCCATCTGCTCTAACATCTTTTATTGAGTCCCAATTATTATTGCCTAAGGCAGATAAGCTTTAGACTAATCTGAATGAAGTGAGGTGTGACATTAATTGTTACATTTGAACTCTTACCTGCTTAGAATTTGTGCAGCTACACACATGCTTTCAGGTTCCTTTTTTTTTTTTTGCCATTTTTCTGAGATTATTCCATCTAGGATGTTTTAATGTGCTACTAAAGAATAAATTTTGCACAGGATAAGATGTCCCCTGGGCCTTTGTTTCATGTGAGAGAAAGGGATACAGCTCTAGCAGTCTAGTACAGAAGCAGTTTGTGTTTACCTTCCCACGTGCAGGGCCAAGCCCATCTGCACATAAATTATAGACCTAAAAGTTACTGTCTTTGCCATGAAGAAGAAGAAAAAAAATGTCTGGAAGAATGGATCTCTAAATACAAAAGTAAGTTCAGGGAAAGGAAAAAAATTAATCAATATTTAGAAAGTTAAGAGGCCAGGCACAAATTCTACCAGTAGGAACTATTATTCCTATAGAACAGATACATAGGCTCATGGACATCAAGCGGAAGTCACACAGCCAGAAAGTAGATGAACAGAGATTCAAACTCAACTGAGTTTTTTTTTCTTCTTTTACTTTCAAACACAGTTCATTCTACTGCTCCTCCATGTTTTATGAGCAACAGACTCAAAGGACTGTTGCTAAGATCAAGGAAATAATGTAGATGAAATGTGCTTTGAAAGCTGAAGGATGGAGGTGTCTAGCAGGCATATGGACACTTCCTGATTCAGATTCTTGATCAGTAAAATGGAATGTTATGAAAATAAAATTAGATGAAGTTCTAAGAACACTGTAGAAAGTTAAAACACTATAATGTATTTTGGTTCCATTTATGTTTATTCATAGTAAAGAAGTAAAGAAGCCGAGAGTCACATGCCTAGAAACCTTCCTTCCTTCCATCTTTACCCTTCCCCCTTAATTTCCCTCTCCGTCTGTAACATATTCTCATGTATGCATACTTGAAGAGAGTGAAGTCCCTAAAACAAATATGTAAGAAAATAAAAAGAGAAGGTGAAGAGTAGTGTTTACTTCAGGGAGAAATGATCCTGTATTTCGTATCTCAAGGCAGTGCTCTCAGAATTCTTTCAGAACTATGATAATATCATTACTTATTTGATTTAAAATCTCCTTAAAGGCAGAGATGGTATCATATGGTTCTTTGTATTCCCAGCATCTAGCACAGTATAAGAAACTTAGTAAATGCTTACTCTCGATAGAGAATACATGTGTACACACATAGTGAATTCCTTCTCTGTAAGAATTTTGTTGTGCCCATCTTGAGATAACTGAGGCGACTATGGTGAGTTTCAAAAAGCAGATTAGGAGTTCCAAATTTTAAAAGAAGAAACCAAAAGAATTATAAATTCTAATTAAAAGGCCAATAGTAAGAAAGAAACAAGATAATTATGGTGTCAACAAAAACATGGAATTTTTTTTTATTTTAGAAAGAGAATAGTGTCAAATTCTACAGTAAGGTCAAATAAGATATACAGAAAAAGTATCCAATAGCTTAAGTAACCAAAAGAACACTGGTAAGCTTCTCAAAAGCAGTATATTGAATCAGTCTTCCAATATGGCTATAGTTTCATTCATTGAAATAAGTTCTAAAATGTCTAAATCATCTCACATCTGGTTCACATTCATACAAACTGAGCACTCACTAGCACTGTGCTGGTCACTGGGGATAAAAAGTAGATAAATACCATGGATTTTCAGGGCACCATTCAACTAGTTGAGCACCCTAATTTTTTTTAATGTTTATTTTTATTTTTGAGAGAGACAGCATGAGCGGGAGAGAAGCAGAGAGAGGGAGCCACAGAATCCGAAGCAGGTTCCAGGCTCTGAACTGCCAGCATAGAGCCCCATGCGGGGCTTCAACTCACAAGTCCCGAGATCTTTACCTGAGCCGAAGTTGGACACTCAACTGACTTGAGCCACCCAGGTACCCCAACCACTCTATTTTTTTTTAATAGTGAGAGAGAGAGAGAGAGAGAGAAAGAGAGAGAGAGCACACACAAGTGGGGGAGGGGGCAGGAGAGAGAGAGAGAATGAATCTTAAGCAGGTTCCATACTCAACCCAATGCTGGGCTGGATCCCATGACCCTGGGATCATGACCTGAGCCAAACTCAAGAGTTGGACATTCAACCAAGCTCAAACATTTATTAGATTTAAGGGGAATTAACTCAATCTAATTAAAGCTGTGGCCCCACCTCAACTCAACACAGTATGCCAAAGACTGAGTGGCCAGTCCCTTATCCTAATAACATACACAAAAAGGGATTCTGCTCTCTGGATAACATAACAAACAATCTGATACTTTGATCTGTACTGTTTTATACACAATACCTAGAATAATTTTTTTTTAAAATAAAAGGCATGAAATTAAAGTAGAAATAACAAAGAAATGATGGTCAAATAGAACCCACATAGTACAATATAGATTTATACCAAAGTCATATTGATGTAAAATGTAAATGGAAAAAACATGCCAATTAATAGTCAGGCACTGTCTAACTGGATGAAATGTCAAGAAGAAACTGAATTCTGTTTACAAGAGACATGTTTTATAGATACAAACAGATATAAGAAAGGAAAAGATACCAAGGCAAACAACAGTAAAAAGAAAACTGAAGTAGCCATAATAACATACTAAATGGACATCAATACAAGAGATATTACCATAGACAAAATAGGTCATTTTATAACAATAAAAGTCCACTTATCAAGAAAAAAGTAAATCCTAAATATGTATACATCTAATAGCACAACTTCTAAATATATGCAGCATCTATTCATAGTATAAAGACATACTCTCGCTGGTGGACAGAGCAAGGGTTCCATTGAACTACAAGTTACAGCTGCTATTAGGCACTTTGAGTTCCTTATGTCCAGGGATCAGCAGACAAGAAGAGGAGTGACCATATCATTTAGGGTGTTTAACCCAAGAAACATGAGGAGTAAAAATGGTTCTAAACAATGGGGAGAAGAAAGAATACACATGGAACCCAGGTGATGCCCTGGATGCCAACTGGTACTCTTTTGCCCACTGTAGCTATAAATGGACATTTACAGCAATCCTGGCTGAAAAATGATTACAGCCGTGCAGATCTGAAAGGAACGTTTGGGTCACACCACCAAGTAAGCTACTGAGATCTAACAAGTAAGAACAGAGGGTGAAGGGAACTTGGAATGGAGAGTGGAGACAGGAAAGGATGAGTACAGTTTTAGCTTCAATATTAATTGAAGCTATTAGAGCTATCATTTATTCCACTGATCTCTTTTCTTTCAAGTTTCCCCTCAGGAAGATTAGGCCATAGGAGTCTTGGAGAATCTGATCTTTGAATTTCTGTAGAGAAGGAGATCTGTGTGATGAGAGGTATAGACTGTAGCAGCCATGAAAATGCACCTCTTAAATCTCCTAATATAGGGACTGCAACTTTTTGATAGCCGCAGCTACTACATTCTGAATATATCACTGCATCGTAAGCATGAATATATTACTGCATGACTCAGTTCAGTAAAGATGCTTAGGCAGGCCAATTCCTATGCGATGTGGGGCTCCCCTAACAAACTACTTTGGCATGAAGACTCTCTATTGGCCTTGTCAAAACACTCATAAAACTGCACTGCAGCCTAAGACCTCTCTTTCTTCCTTTCCTCTTTCCTTCTGTCCTTCATAGAGGTCAGGCATGAATCACAATCAGATGCTTTTCCAGCCTCCTCCAGCTTCCTCATCATTTTTCCTCACAAAGGGATCCCCTGATAAATCTTTTGTATAACCAATGCCATCTTCTCATCTGTTTCTCAAAGAAGTGAGGTTAATGCTTACTGTGTAATGTTCATAAATTTTTGTTCAACTAAATTTTTACAATGTTTTTTACCAATAGTAACTATGTTTTCCAATGTCAACTAGACCATAATTTTCAAAATCTTTGAGTACTGTAATAACTTTGACTAATATTAATTTGAGTTAATAAATGGGTAATTACTGAATAGCTAGACTTCTAAAAAGGATTAATTACTGGAAGATTGGCTACTGAGCATAATTTTATGTTTATATGCATCTGTTTGGGTCTAGTTGATAAGTATGTTCATTTCTGGCACTTAAAAAAGATTTAAAGGATATGAGTAGCTGTAGAAAGCATTTCTTTTTTATTATTATTATTCATGAGCTTTGGTGCTGCTAATATTCTATATTACAGAATAATTTTCTGCCCTCCAATTTCTCTGAAAATCGAAGGTAATATTAAAAATATTAAATACCAAAAATTTTTTAAGTGCCAAATATTTCCCCTAGAACTACAAAATACAGCTGCAAGTGTTTTAAGGACCACCTAAATAAACCAAGATATACCATTTTCATGGATCAGAAGATTCAATATTTATAGATACAATTTTCTTGAAGTTGATCTATAAAATCTTAAGAGAAAAAATTTAGTTGTCACCATTTTAATTATTGATTCAAATAATACATTAACTACAACTATATAGTCATTTTATCTTCAGGTTATTTCTGCTTTACATTAGCAACAGCTGGTGGCGCTATTGTAAGCTACAGTTCAAAATTTGCATCTTCATCAAAGAAATACATTGTTGGAGCCTCATGGAAAAGTCTGTACTAGGTACTCTGCACTACTGATACTTTTTCTGTATTATTTTATGCAATGCTCAGTCAGGTACAGCCATAAGAAGAGACAAAGAAAATCACAGAGGAAAAAAAAAGTTTATTATATTTACAAGTCAGGAGGTGCAGCACTCTCTGCCAGGCTACATGAGAAAAGCACCATTCTGGTCAGGAGGAGAAGACAGGATAAAGGGAGAAGCATTAAGCCACAGTCTTTATTGGGGTTTCCATGGGAAAGGTAAGGCAGTGTATAGTGACCAGTTAAGGACTGGCTGGTATGAGTGATTCTGGTAGTTTTTAGTGGTCTCTAGTTGCCTGGGACCAGACCTGGTATGATTAGGACAGAGTAAAATACCTGGGGTACATTTGTCAGAAGAAGTATGATTCTGGATTGGTTAGTTTGCATAAAAGCATCATCTGTGTTGAGTCCTTTGCAGTCTCTAAGAATTGGCTAGTGTAGGGAGGAGCAGTCTTCCCCAGTCAGAGAGTTTTTTTTTAAGATGTTAAAATATCACTGTGTATATATTTATACATATTTATATAAAATTATGTAAAATATAATATAGAATTTATAACATATCATAATTATGTAGAATATAATGCATAAGCTATTATTTTCATATGTATATATAATACTTCAAACTATAGCCTCTGAATTCACACTTGCAAAGCTGACACCATTTACACTACATTTAATTTTTTTATTTTTATGTTTTATTTTTTATATCTGAGAGAGAGACAGAGAGCAAGTAGGGGAGGGGAAGAAAGACAGAGACAGAGTCTGAAGCAGTCTCCAGGCTCTGAGCTGTCAGCACAGAGCCCAACGCAGGGCTTGAACCCAGGAAGAATGAGACCACGACCTGAGCTGAAGTTGGACATCCAACCAACTGAGCCACCCAGGCGCCCCCACTTACACTACATTTGGACAATAACAGAGAATTGAGTCAGATCTCAAGAACTCTTTTCCCGTCAAGAGGCAGATAACTAACTTGAGATTGGATAGAACAAGAATTAACTTTACAGAGATGAATAAATTGAATAGGGAAATTTAAATGTGATTATTTAAATATTTTTGGTAGAGTTTTCAGTGTTTTATTTTTATGGATATATCAGAAAAGTTTTCTCTTCATAAAATATATCTAACTTCCAATTTAATATTTTTATAAACTAAAATAAACACATTTAAATGGCCTTTGATAGTCAATGACCCCCAAGAATGCAGACACTTTTACTGACTCTTCTTACACTTCACAGAAATATTATTATTTGTAGAAATTCAATAAGAATAAGTCATTTCACCAAAAAATAATTAGACAAAACAATTGTGCAACCAAGGACATATTAGCATTTTTTCTTTTAGTTAGGAATAACAAACCCCGTGGTAAGGTGGAAGTACTGACTTCAAATGTAGTCAATACCTACAAAGCCCTTCCAAGAAAACTGGCCTTATACCTCGATCTTGAAATACAACAAAATTTGAGAATTTCTGGCAGAAGTAATTCACCTAATCTAGAAATACTACAGGTGAAATCTGATGCAAGGAATTTCTTGGATTTGACTTTCTATCCTCAAGATGGGAAAGAAAATCTTCAAGGATTTCAAAATTTCAATCTAAAAGTCTTTATATAAGAATATTTATATTTCAGGCAGAAGTAAATTCTTTAAACCTAGTAGCTGCTCTGTAGTGAATAGCTCTAGATTTCCAGAGAAAACTGAATGAGACATATATAATTAATTAATACTATTGCAGCAACTAAGTAAGAAATCAAACTAAATCTAATGAGACCAGAGGTGTGTGTGTGTGTGCGTGTGTGCACACGTGTGTGTGTGTGTGTGAGTGATCAAGAAGCAGCTTTTGAGATTATTTACAGTCTCAGAAGATTAGAGGGAGGAATATGATCAGAAAAAAAAAAGTCCCAAGACTCGGAAATAGACAAAAGAGTGCACTACGTACCCTTTCAGTGGAGTGCTAGGCATTGCTTTGTGCACTTTCTATTTATTGGATTCTACAGGGACATGCACCTTTCATTAACTTTCCATTGACTGGGCAATTTTACAACTTAGTGTGGTAGTGATTAAATTGTAGAAAACTAATAGCCATGCAAAGGACTCCTAGCAACAAAATGATACCTGTTCATAACAGGGCAAATCAATTTTTTTCAGTAAAGAATATAAATTTTTATAACTCAAATTATCAGATGAACCAGTCACAATTCTTACTGGTTACTTCATCAATATGTAAAATAAAATTCTTAACATGTATATATTTAAAATATGCTTTAAAATATATAGGCAATCCAAAGATTAGAAGATAATATTTGTAATACAGCTAACGAAGGACATATATGTAGAATATATAAAGCACTCCTTAAAAATCAATAAGAAAAACACCAACCAAGTGGAAAACAGAAGGCAATTAACTTGAAAGAAATTCTCAGCAAAGTCGTTTTGAGACCAATTTCCAGGCCAATAAGTATATTAAAAAATCCTAACCATCTGATAAGGAATTACATATTCAAAAAATTACTAAAAAGACTGACAAAACCAAATATTCGCAAGAATGTAAGATGAATAAGACTCTCAAAATTTGTGATGGGAGAACAAAATGGTATAACCACTTTGGAAAATGTTTTGACAGTTTTTTATAAAACACACACCTAACCCATGCCCTAATAATTCCTAGGCACTTGTCCAAGAAGAATAAAAACATATACCCATGAAATGACTTGCCATAAGTTTACATAGTATACTCGCCCAAACTGGAAAGAACCCAAATACCGATCTAAATGATAGCAAAAAAACAAAATGCTATATTCCTAATCCTCAGCAATTAAAAAAATAAATAACTGGGGGGCACCTGGCTGGCTAAGCTGGTAGAGCATGCGACTCACTCGCAGGGTCGTGAGTTTGATGGAGGTGGATTTTACTTTAAAAAACAAACAGGGGCGCCTGGGTGGCTCAGTCGGTTGGGCGTCTGACTTCAGCTCAGGTCATGATCTCACAGTCGGTGAGTTCAAGCCCTGCTTCAGGCTCTGTGCTGATAGTTCAGCATTTTCAGATTCTGTGTCTCCCTCTCTCTCTGCCCCTCCCCTGCTGATGCTCTGTCTCTCTCTGTCTCAAACATGAAATGAAACGAAATGAAATGAAATAAAAAATAAAACACATTAAAAAATAAAAAATAAATAAACAAAAAACTGAGATACTCATTAGTACGAATGAAACTCGCATACTACTTTGAGTAAAAGAAGTGAAACACAAAAGAGGACTTACTGCCTCATCCCATTTATATGATGTTCAAGGACAAAAAAAAAATAACCTATGGTCATAGAAATTATAGCAATGGTGGTCTCTGGGGAAGGGATGGGAATTTATTGGAAAGCAAGAAGGCAAAACTTTCTGGAAAAATAAAAATAGTTTATATTTTGATCAGGAGATCAGAATCTAAATTACATCACTGTAAACATTTATCAGATATTTTCAAATTATTTTCTGTCCTTACACCAAAATCACACTCCCTTGGTAACTTGATAAGCTTTGTGTTGAACACTACTGGGTGGCAATGTAAGTCTTTAACTATTTTCTTCTTCTTCCAGATCATCTTATCTGTTAGCTATTTTACATTCTTTGTATAAGCATGCAAACTTGACAAAAAAATGTTATGATTTTGATCCATATTGTCTTCAATTTACAAATCAATTTAGGGGAAATTGACACCTTAATGATATAGTCTCCTGATGTCTGAACACAGTGTAGTATATCACTCTATTTATTATGGTCTTTTAAAATCTTTTCTTAAAATGTTTTGTATGTTCAGGGGAAAGGCCTGGCACATCTTTTATTATATTTATTTTTAGGTATTTGATATTTCATATTATATTAAACATTTTTTCTAGTATATAGAAACGCAAATAATTTTATATTTACGTTTTATTCAGGAAAACTACCAAACTCACTTATTAATTGTAGTATATTCTTAGTGAATTCTTTTGGAATTTTCTATCTACATAAATCATGTCAAATAATAGCTGTTTTAATCTATATTTTCAATATTTGCTAAATATTATTATGTAAGTATTCATTTCTTCACTTCGCACTATTGCACTTATTAGGACTACCAGTATAATGTTGAAAAGAAGTAGTGATAACAGCTATTCTTGTCTCATTTCAGACTTTAAGAAACAAATTATTTAATATTTTACTAAGTACTCTATAAATCAAGTATTTTATTTAAATGTCTTGTAGATATTCTTTTCAAGTTGAGAAAGTTCCCTTCTATTTTTAGCTTACTGAAACTTTCTTTCAAGAATGTATGTTTAATTTTATCAAATCTTTCTGGTTTTCTAATGAGATAATCAAGGATTTTTCCTTGCTTTGGTTAATTTGGTCAATGCAGTGACTGAGGTTTTCAAATGTTTAACAATGCTTCCTAAGAATAAACCACACTTATGTTAGCATTTTCTATGTATTACTGAATACAATTTGTTGTGTTTTTTTTAAATGTGGTAAAAAAATACTCTCTTTTCAAATTTTTATTTATACAGTGCAATGTTGTTAACTATAAGCACAATGTTGTACAGCAGCTCTCTAGAACTTTTCATCTTGCATGACTGGAACTCAATACCCACTGAACAGTAACTTTCCATTTCCTCCCCCCACCACACCCCGCCCATGTCCCTGGAAAACACCATTCTGCTGTCTGTTTCTATGACTTTGACTCTAGATACATCAAATGAGGAGAATCATGCAGTATCTGTCCTTGTGTTACTGGCTTATTTCACTCAGCATAATATCCTCAAGACTCACCAAAATTGTAGCACATGATAGGATTTCTTTCTTTTTATGGCTGAAAAAAATATTCCATTGTATGTATATACTACATTTTCTTTACTCATTCATCCATTAATGGACATTTACATCATTTCCACCTTTTGGCTACTATGAATAATGCTGCAATGAACATGGGAGTGAAAATATTTTCAAAACCTTGATTTCTGGGGCGCCTGGGTGGCTCAGTCAGTTGAGTGTCTGACTTCAGCTCCTGTCATGATCTCACAGTCCATGGGTTCGAGCCCCACATCAGGTTCTGTGTTGACAGCTCATAGCCTGGAGCCTGCTTCGGATTCTGTGTCTCCCTCTCTCTCTAACCCTCCCCCATTCATGCTCTGTCTCTCTTTGTCTCAAAAATAAATAAACATTTTTAAAAATCCTGATTTCAGTTATTTTGGATAACTACTCAGAGGTGGGATAGCTGGGTAATATGGTAGTTCTATTTTTAGTTTTTTCAGGAGGCTTCATGTTGTTTTCCGTAATGGCTATACC
This sequence comes from Acinonyx jubatus, assembly GCF_027475565.1. Lineage (NCBI taxonomy): Eukaryota > Metazoa > Chordata > Mammalia > Carnivora > Felidae > Acinonyx > Acinonyx jubatus. The sequence continues at coordinate 53,113,703 of NC_069384.1, forward strand.
AATCTGCATTCCCACCAACAACATACAAGGATCCCTTTTCTCCACATTCTCACCAACACTTCTTACCTCTTGTCTTTGATAATAGCCATTCTAATAGATGTGAGGTAATATTTTGTTGTGGTTTTGTATACATTTTCCTGGTGATTAGTTATGTTGAGTACTTTTTCATGTACTTGTCTATGTGTATGTTTTCTTTGGAGAAATGTCTATTCAAGTCCTTTGCACACTTTTTAATCAGATTTTCATTTTTGGGATTTGTTTTGCTTTTTCCCATTGAATTGGAGGAGTACTTTAGATATTTTGGATATTAATCCCTTGTAAGATTTATAGTTTACAAATACTTTCTCCCATTCCATAGGATGCTTTTTTCCCTCTGCCGATTGTTTCCTTTCCTGTGCATAAGATTTTTTGGTTTGATTTAGTCTTACTTGTTTACTTTTGCTTTTGTTGCCTTAGCTTTTACCAAACCAGTGTTATGAAGATTTTTCCCTATATTTTCTTCTACAAGTTTTATGGTCTTACACTGAAATCTTCAATCCATTTTGAGTTGATTTTTGCATAGAGTGTAAAAAACAAACAACAATAACAACAAAACAAAAAAGGTCCAATTCCATTCTTTTGCATGTGGATTAGTTTCCCCTACTGGGTGGTTCAGTAGGTTGAGCATCCGACTTTGGCTCATGTCATGCATGATCTTGGAGTTTGTGAGTTCAAGCCCCACATCAGACCCTGTGCTGACAGCTTGGGAGCCTGGAGCCTGATTCGGATTCTGTGTCTCCTTCTCTCTCTGCCTCTCCCATGCTCACACTCTCTCTCTCTCTCTCTCTCTGTCTCTTCTCAAAAATAAACAAACATTTAAAAAATGAAAAAAAAATAGGACTTTCTTATTTCCTTTTAGGATTGTTCACTGTCAGAGTATAACACTATAATTGATTTTTGTATATTGGTTTTGTATCCTGCATTTGGCCAAATTTGTTGATTTTTTTGTGCAATCTTTTCTGTTTTCTACATATAATTTCATGATTTCTGTGATTTTTATATCTTCCTTCCAATTTGGGTGACTTTGTTTCTCTGTCTTGCCTAATTGCTCTGGCTAGTACTTCCAGAACTATGTTGAACAGAAGTGGCAAGAGTAAGCCTCCTTGTCTTGTTCCTGTTCCTACAGGAAAGGCTTTCAGTTTCTTATCATTGAATATGATGTTAGCTGTGGGCTTTTCATACATGACCTTAATTATGATGAGATAATTTTCTCCTATTCCTATTTTGTTGAGGGCTTCTATTCTGAAAGGGTGTTGAATTTTGTCAAATGCTTTTTCTACACCTATTGAGATGATCCTGTGATTTTTATTCTTCCTTCAGTTAATGTGATGTAGCACATTGATTTTCTTACATTTGAACCATTGAACCATCCTTATATCCCAATGTAATCCCACCTGGTCTTTTTAATGTGCTGTTGAATTCTACTTACTAACATTTTGTTGAGGATTTTGCATATATATTCACCAGGAATGTTTGCCTGTAGTTTTATTTACTTGTGGTGTCTTGATATGGATGAAACAATAATAAAACAGAGAATTTTTCTTCCCCTTCTATTTTTTGGAAGAGTTTGAGAAGCATTAGCCTTAATTCTTTTTTACATCTCTGATAGGATTCACTTGTGAAGCATCTGGTTCTGGGCTTTTCTTTGTTAGAAAGTTTTTGTTTACCTATCTTACTAGTTATAGGTCTGTTCAGATATTCTATTTCTTCACGTTTCAGTCATGGTGGGCGTAAGCATTTCTCCTAGGTTATCTAATTCATTGGCTTATAATTGTTCCTAAGAGGCTCTTTTGATTTTTTGTATTTATCAGTTGTAATGTCTCCTCTTTCATTTCTGATTTTATTCATTTGAGCATACATTTTTTTCTTGTTAATCTAGCTAAAGATTTCTCAATTTTGTGTATCTTTTCAAGAAACCAACTCTTAGTTTCTTTTTTTTATTATTTCCATGACTTATTTTATAAGTTTGTAATTGTTGACCCCCTTTGCCCATTTCACCAGCCCCCATCCCTATCCCCTCTGGCAACCATGAACCTGTTTGCTGTATCTATGAGCTTTTTTTATAATTTTGTTTTCCTTTTTAGATTCCACATATAAGCAAGATCATATGGCATTTGTCTTTCCCTATCTGATTTCACTTAGCATAATGCTATAAGGTCCATCCATGTTATTGTAAATGGCAAGATTCTTGTTAATGAATGAATAGTGTCTCATTGTGTATATATACCATGTTTTCTTTATCCACTCATCCACTAATGGCCATTTAGGTTGTTTCCATAACTTGTCTATTGTAAATATGCTGTATCAAACATAAGGGAAAATATATCTTTTCAAATTAGTATTTTTCTTTTCTTTGGATGAATACCCAAAAGTGGAATTGCTAAATCATATGCTAGCTCTATTTTTAAGTTTTTAAAATTCCAGTATAATTAACATACACTGTTATATTGGTTTTGTGTGTACAATACAGTGATTCGACAATTCTGTACATTACTCAGTGTTCATCATAAGTGTATTCTTAATCCCGTTCACCTATTTCACCCATTCCCCCTCTCCCCTCTGATAACCACCATTTTCTTCTCTATATTTAGGAGTCTGTGTTTTTGTGGGGGTTTTGTTTCTTTTTTTGTTTCTTTTGTTTCTTAAATTCCACATATGATTGAAATCATGTGGTATTTGTCTTTCTCTGCCTGCATTATTTCATTTAGCATTATATCTTCTAGGTCCATGCATATTCTTGCAAATGGCAAGATTTCACTCTCTTTTATGGCTGAGTAATTTTCTACTGTGTGTGTGTGTGTGTGCGCGCATGTGTGTGTGTCTGTCTGTGAAAATCATCTATAAAGCTGCATCAAAAAACTGGGCCTTGGAGGGAGGCATGGATCCTGAGGCTCTGATGGTGGAGGACTACAGGAAGATCTACTTCATGTTCAACACTAAGCTGTCCAGTCCTGTGAAACACCCATTAAAGAAGCCTGTGGACAAAGATCTATATCCCAAACACTACTGGAAATACTCTGATTACATCAAAAGCAGCAACCTGGATGCCCCTGAGGCATACCAAATTGGCCAAATAAAAAAAATCTTCTGTATCAAGAAGAGCAACGGCAGTCCCAATGAAACAGACATCAAGATCAGAATCAACAAATTCTACAGGCCAGAGAATACACACAAATCTACCCTGGCAAGTTACCATGCAGACATCAACCTGTTTTAATGTAGGAACAAGGAGGCCATGATGGACTTAATGGTGGTGGATATAATATTGTTATTTTTCATTCTTTTGAATATGTCATCCCACTGTCATCAGGCCTGCAAGGTTTCTGCTGAGAAATCTGCTAATTGGATATATCATCCTACTCCCTTTTGGATTGCAAATTTTGCTGATAAAGCCAGTGACAGTCTTATAGGAGTTCCCTTGTATGTGATGAGTAACTTTTCTCTTGTTGTTTATAAAATTCTCTCTGTCTTTGATTTTTTTTGATAATGAAGTGTCTCACTGTGGATTTCTATGAGTTCATCCTAGCTGGGTTATGTTGGGCTACTTAAATCTGTATGGCCGCTTTTTTCTCCAGATTTGAGAAGTACTTGGCCATTATTTCTTCAAATTAGCTTTCTGCCTCTTTCTCTCTCTCCTCTCCCTCTGGGTCTCTCATAATGCATATGTTGATTCATTTAATGGTGTACTATATGTCCCTGGGCTTTCTTCACACATTTTCACTTTTTTCTTTTTGTTCCCCAACTATATAATTTCCAATGACCTATATTCAAGTTTGCAGATTCTTTCTTCTGCATGGCAACTCTGATGTTGAACCCCTCTGTTAATTGTATTTTTCAGCTCCAAAATTTGTTGTTGTTGTTTTTTTTATAATTTCTTTGTCTGTTATGTTCTCATCTTGTACATGCATTGTTATCTTGAGCCCATAAAACATCTTTACAAAAATTATTTTGAATCCTTTGTCAGGTAATTAATTTACCTCTATTCCATTAGTACTGGTTCTAGAGATATATTTTGTTCCTTTGAGCCATGTTTCCCTCTCATGAGTCTCAAAGTTTTGTGTTAATATCCAAACACTTGGGGAAAAAAACAGTCTTTTCCCTGTCTTTATAAACTGGCTTTGTGCAGGCAGAGACCCTCACCAATCTGTCCAACTACAGACTCTGGGGACCTCTGGGGACCCCTTTTGGGGAAGCAATTTCTCTGGCCTATACATGAAATTTCTCAATTAGAGAGACTTGCTGGTTTCTTTTTCAGGAGCTCATAATGTCTTCCTTCCTCAACTATCTGTCTATGGCACTGCCAGTTCTCTGGCTTTTCAGCAGCAAGCTGAAGATACTAGGCATCCAAAGTATGCTGGCTTCCTATTAGTACCCTGAGTCAGACAAGACAGATATCAGTCCCTTGGGAAGCCCTCCGAAGAGTTAGAACATTGGTACACATGCTCCACTCTCCTCTTTCCCCTCAAGGTAGAAGCAGTGAGCCAGAACATTCTCTCCTGGCATTGATCTCTGCTGCCTTGGGGGAGGGGCTGACAGGAGTATAATGAAATTGCTCTTATCTGTTTCAATGCAACTGTTCTCTGCTTTTTGCTCACCTGGGGTACTGCAACTTCTTAACTGCATTCTGCAAATCTCAAGAAGGTATTTTGGTTTGTATGTTATTGCTAAATCAGTGTTTCTAAGGGGGAAATGAGAGCACAGGCCTCCTGTTCTGCCATCTTGCTAACATCTGCTCATATTTTGTTTTGCATATTCAAGAGTGTGTGTAAAATCCAAACATTTTAAAACGTTCAAAGCCTGAAAAAAACTACCACTCAGATTCTTACACTGAACCACTAAATTTTCATTAAAAATTCATTTGGATAAAATAGGAATGGTCTGAAAAAAAATAAAGGTGAGCAAATAAATTGCCAAATTTCAGGGTCAATTTGAATAAACACTGACTCTAAAAAAAACAAACCAAACCTGTGATATAAAAACTAGATAAAAATAAATAGTGGAAATAGTTTTATTACTTCAAATAGGAGTAGGGGGTAATAGAAATTAAAACTTCCTGAGCTATGTGTATTATACTGATAAAGGATAGAAATACTGATTAAATTAAACTGCCATTTTAGGCCCCCATATCCTTTCTCAGGTCATAACCACATTAAAAAGGATATCTATTTCATTCCCCTTTGTCTATCCTCTATTAAGGAGTTTAAGAAAGTAACAGGTCACCAACTACTATTCTGTAACTATTGTAACAGGCAGATTTAGTACCAGTAAATATGCTTCAATGATTACCTTCCTCTTTAGAGACCTCTGAGCACCTCACTGATTCTTTTTACCAGAAGTTAAATGTTTCCTGCTCATTCATCCTTACCTCTTCTCTTTAAGCTTGAATCAAGATTTGGTCTCTTTATTTCTAACCAAAGCATCAGTATAATCACTGATGTGTATCTGGAAAAAGCAGTGCAAAAATATATATAGTATTGGATTCAACATTCACATTACAAGAGGTACTTATGCAATAGGACTTAGATGATTCCCAGGCAGAAAAACTTCTCTCTACCCATGTCACTCTGATGCACAGCCCATGGTCTTCAAATGAAATCTATTTGCATTTTTCAGGACACCAGGCAGCAAAATATCATTTTATATCAATGCTCTATCATGTGCTGAATCTACTCTAAAAAGTAACTTCCTACAGTAAATTTTAATAGATGCTTCTTAGCCTATTAGGTGGCACCATTAAATTTCTTTTTAATTTTACAGCAATATTACAGGATATTGACAAAAATTAATACAGTTGTTCTTGGTTCCTTTTTATTTTTTTCTTTTTTATTCTAATGTGTATATGTGTATATACTTTTTGCTAAAAGTCAAAATATTTACTTTATATACCAGTTAATTTTTGCCTTGCTTCATGTATTATATTGTAGCCATTCACTAACATCTTTGCAAAAATCTCCCAAGACTCGAATATCTGTTTTATATTTCATCATATAGACATACTGTAATTTATCTACCAATTCTACTTTGTTGAACATTTAATCTTTTTCAATTTTTTTACTAATATAAATAATGATGTGAAGTTCTTCAGGATAAATCTTTGCACTCTTCCTTAATTATTTAAGAGAGATTCTCAGGAATTTAATTAGTAGGGGTGAATATTTTAAAGCTCTTCATTCCACACATGTTGTATTAAAGTCTATTATTTATATGCATCTGTATTTCTTTATGGAGGTTCACACTATTATAGAAACTCTATATTTTTATAGATGATTATGAAATATGTAGTCTAAGGATAGAACATTTTACTCTTCATAGAGGATAATGGGGTCCCAGGGAAATAAGAGACTTGAACCTCTTTCCTTCCTTACAACTTACTTGCTCTGTGGCCTATAGCAATTCACTGAACTATTTTGTTGAAAAACTGCCTCAAGGTTCTACAGAGTGAGGACAAACGAGAGAGTAACACTCACATTCTCTTGAAGATTGGACTGGGTGCCATAAAATGCAAGCAGACAAAATGAGATAAAAATGAAGAGTTGAATGTAGAACACAAGAGCAAACAAGTGACTATATCGCTTTAGGGGTGAAATTGTAAAGAATTACATTTAACATATCTGTAGAAGTTTCCGGAGACTGAAATAACTTTCACCTTTCATAAACATTTATCTTTCTGTTTACAAACACTTACAGTTTTTCACTTAGCAAAGCAAATTCATGTTGTAAAGTTAACGCTGATTCATAATTACTTCTTATCCAATTTTACTTAAGATTTCAAGTTATTGATTTTCTCCTATTCTTTTCTCAAATGCTCATTTAGAATTAATAAAGTAGTTTAATCACTTTCAAAACACCAATAGAAATTCTCTTGAACTGATGCCAATTTGGTAGGAAAGAGGAGCCTATTTGAAATGAAACATCTGTTGAGGTTTTAAACTTTGTAAAACCGTTTCATAATTTATAGGAATAATTCATTATAAAAATGTTTCAGAGCATTTTGTAAGTTCCTGGCACTGTGTCAGACAGTAAAGATTCAGAAAACAATAAGAAAAATTATCTCTCTTCAAAGGGTTCACAGCATAGTGAGAGAAATAAACATGTATACAAATAATTACAGTGCCATGGATAAGCTCTACTAGACTTAAGGAGCAAATAAACATAAATTGAACCTGTGGTTAAGTATAGAAAAACGTCTCAGCAAAAGTAACTTTTGAACAGACCAAAAAAAAAAAAAAAAAAAAAAAAAAGAATAAGCCTTCACAGAAGTAAAAAAGAAGAAGCACATTAAAAGCATGAAGAACAGCAGGTTGCATTAAAAGAACACAGAAATGGGGGGTGCCTGGGTGGCTCAGTCGGTTGAGCGTCTGACTTCGGCTCATCTCATGGTCTGTGAGTTCAAGCCCTGCGTGGGGCTCTGTATTGACAGCTCAGAGCCTGGAGCCTGCTTTGGATTCTGTGTCTCCCTCTCTGTCTGCCCCTCCCCCGCTCATGCTCTGTCTCTCTCTCTCTCTCTGTCAAAAATAAATAGACATTTTAAAAAATTTTAAAAAAAAACACAGAAATAGGGCACCTGGGTCGCTCAGTCAGTTAAGCATCTGGCTTCGCATCAGGTCCTGATCTCGCAGTTCATAGGATTGAGCCCCACATCAGGCTCTGTGCTGACAGCTCAGAGCCTGGAGCCTGCTTTGGATTCTGTGCCTCCCTCTCTCTCTGCCCCTCCCCCACTCATGCTCTGTCTTTGTCTCAAAAATGAATAAACATTAAATTTTTTTTTTAAAAAATACAAGAACACAGAATTACAGTACTTGGACCATACTATGAATTGTCAGAAAGTCTCACATTATATAAACACATTCATTCTCTCTACATTTACCATCAGGTATCACTCTTCCTTCTGCTGTAATCCTAAGAAGCTACTAGGAATTGTTTTATTTGGTGCTTTTGTACAGATATTTTACATAAGTCTCTCCAAAATAAAACATTTTTAAGTAAAATTTTAACAAAAAATGACCAAAGAAATCACTCAGTGATGGTGCTAAAACCAGACAGGCAGTGAACCTTCAGAATTTGAGATGTTTTCCACAAAGGCTAAATAACTGAGCAGAACTTCAAGAAGCTGATAGTACATAAAAGACACTTGTTTCCCCATAGCTTGGCTCCATTGCTAGGAATAGCATTTTCAGGAGAACTGAGCAGAGTACAAAAGAGCCCCAGGTCTCAGTGAATTTGTGATCAGGACTTTGATCTCTTCAGAATGAGGCATGATGCAAATACAAAGTATTTATTACTAACTTTTCACAGAAAAATTATGTCGGAAAAATTTAAGAGCTAAACAGTAAAATTTCAACCTAGCCAAACAACACTCTTTATGTCTAACAGCCTGACAAATAAAATAAAACAAAACGTTATGAGCAATTAACATTTCTCATTCTCGGTGTTTCTGTACAAATGCCTATTAAATATTAAGGTGGATAATGGCTGGCAGTGTGCCAGGGCTCTGCAATACACGTGGTGTATCAGCCGCCACCATTAATCTGCATCAGCAGGGGCTGCAATTCCAAGATAATCAAGTTTTTCTCCCTCTCTCTGTTTGTATCTATTTGTTGTTGGTTTTTTTCTCTTTATCCTCCTCCCAAATGAAAATCAAATTCAAAGATTAAATATTTACATTTAAGAAAAACACATAAAGGCAATGCTGGGACTGCACACACACTCTTTTCCTTAACACTTTCTAGAATGAAGCATTAGGCAAAAAAGGAGAATTTTTTTACCTATTCAGTAGAAGCAGAGAGAAGACACATCTGCCAGATGTGGAACTACAGAAAGCCTGTGGAAGGGTAAAAGGAGGGAACACCTTCCCATAGTAATCTATCCATACTCTCCTAGACTAGCTTTCCTCCCAGAAGGCAGTAAGTAGCAAGTTATCTGGAATTCCCAGATTGAGGAAAATATCTGATACTTAGGAACTAGTCATGTCCTATATTGCATACTTTGATACAATTATTCCTCGTAACAATCCTGGAAGTAGGAAACACTGTAACCATTTTATAGATGAGGAAACTGAGTATCAGGAAAATTAGGTAAAATACATTGCTAGTAACTGATTCAATCTCTAAAGAACACTAAAGTATACAATACTTTCCTTGTACTGGGTCACCTCACCAGAGTCTCTCCAATCTTAGCACCAACCTCTGCCCTTACTTTTTTCTCAGACTTCTATCCAGATGAAACTCACTATGTGTAGATAACTGATATCTGTTCCATAAAGATGTAAAAAGCCAGTTTACAATTCTCTTATTCCCTTCTCTTCATCCAAGCCATAAAATGTCTATTCCAAATGAGTTGGGATTTTTTATTAAGGTTCCGGTCCAGTTCACTTCAAAGTTGGGGACAGACTGAGTTTGGAAAGGCCTGAATTACAATCTTTTACATGCCATTCTAATCCAGAAGGTCTCTGAGAAATATGTCCAATGACCTGTGTATTTAAGCTCGACTGACACTTGCCTTGTATCTCTGGAATCCTTATCCAATGGTTTATTATCATGAAAAACATATGTTAATAGTGCATTCCAATATTCTTCCACATATGAGGCATTCCAGTGAGACCCATCCTTTCAAATGATCCAACTCATCCTAACCAGACCTTCATAATTGGTCTGGAAGGTGCAAACATATAGGCACATGATATCGCATTTAGTTGTTCTGTTTCATTTTTTTTAATGTTTATTTACTTTTGAGAGAGAGAGAGAGAGTGAGGAGCACAGAGAGGAAGACAGGATGTGAAGCAGGCTCCGCATTGTCAACAAAGAGCCTGATGAGGGCCTTGAACCACCAAACCCTGAGATCAATCATGACCTGAGTCAAAGTTGGACATTCAACCGACTGAGCCACCCAGGCTCCCCTTGTTTGTTTTTTAATATAAAATGAAGAATGTTAGGTCAAAAATCTTCATACTTGTTTTTCTTATATAATAATAGTAACAATAATTATTACTTATTCAGCCCTTATGTGTCAGAACTGCTCTATTTTTTAAGAATAATCTCATTTAGGGGCACCTGGGTGGCTCAGTTTGTTAAGCATCCAACTTCAGCTCAGGTCATGATCTCAGGGTTCGTGGGTTCAAGCCCGACGTCAGATTCTGTCTGTGCTGACAGCTCAGAGCCTGGAGCCTGCTTCAGATTCTGTGTCTCCTTCTCTCTCTACCCCTCCCCCCTCAAGAATAAATAAAAAAATGTTTTAAAAAATTAAAAAAAGAATAATCTCATTTAATGTTTATCACAACTCTATAAAGGTAGGTGCTATTCTCATCCACATTTGTTCAAATGAAGAAAAGGAAGCAAGACTGCTTGTGTAGTTTCTCTGAGGGCTAAAGTCAGAGTGGAAACCTAATCCCAAGGAATCCGGCTCCAAAGACAAAGTCTTTAACCCTTCATTCTGCCACCTGCACAGAGTGAACTCCATATGAGGAACCACAGATTGGATTTTGGGCCTTTCCAAACCCAATCCCATTCTTACAAAGTCTCTAAGTACCTTTAAAGAATGGTATCAGGTCTGCCTCACACAAGTACTAGAATCATTTGAATGCAAATATTTAAAGATACAGTATTAGCTTCAAAGTACTTAGGATAATCAAAAGAAAATACACTATAACCAATTCAGCAAACCCTACTCTGCAGGTCCAAGGACCTCTGTGGTCCAAGAAATATTCCTTTTTGGAATCTTTATGCTTCTACAGTATCTTGGGTTTAGCTCTGCTATTATGCTGACCATATTATCTTAGATTTATTTATTTATTTATTTCCTTGCCTATCTCACCTTACTGACACAGGGCAGAATTTGAGATTTACTTGTTTTTCTATCTCATACACTATCCTGGCAACATCAGGTACTTATAAAGTGTTGGTTGTGTGAATAAACAATGCTATTACCCTCACAGAGTTTACATTATAGTATTAAACATAATAGCAGGCATTCTATTTCAAAATTAAACCCTATTAAAATCACAGTAAGGTAACACCCCAGTCCTGCTAGAATGGCTATCATTAAAGAGGTAAGAAATAACATAATGCTGATATCTGTACCCCATATTCATAGCAGCATTAGTTACAATAGCTAAGACATGGAAATAACCTGAGTGTCCATCAATGAATGAAAGGATGAAATGCCGTGTGCACACACACACACACACACACACACACGCACAAATATTATTCAGCCATTACAAAAGAAGAAAATCCTGCCATTTGCAACTATGGATGGACTCTGAGGGCATTTTGCTAAGTGACATAAGTCAGAGAAAGACAAATACTGTTTGATCTCCCTTATATGTGGAATCTTTAAAAAAGAAAAAACAAAGAAAGAAAAACAAAACAAAACAAAAAAACCTATAGAAAAAGAGATCAGATTTGTAGTTACCACAGGTGAAAAGTGGAGGTAGAGAGAATTGGGAATTGCATGAATGTGGTCAAAAGATACAAACTTCCAGTTATAAGATAACAAGTACTATCGATATAATGTACAATATAATGATCATAGCTAACACTGCTGTATGTATACATGAAAGCTGTTAAAAGAGTAAATTTTAAGACTTCTCATCATAAGAAAAAAAAACAATTGTTTTTCTTTTTTTGGCTTCTCTATGAGATGAAGGATATTAACTAAACTCCTTGTTGTGACCATTTCAAATACATGTACATCAAATCATTATGCTGTACACTTTAAACTTATGCAGTGTTGTAAGTCAATTATAGATCAATAATACTGAAAACACCTGTTAAAATATGGGGCGCCTGGGTGGCGCAGTCAGTTAAGCATCCAACTTCAGCCAGGTCACGATCTCGCGGTCCGGGAGTTCGAGCCCCGCGTCAGGCTCTGGGCTGATGGCTCCGAGCCTGGAGCCTGTTTCCGATTCTGTGTCTCCCTCTCTCTCTGCCCCTCCCCCGTTCATGCTCTGTCTCTCTCTGTCCCAAAAATAAATAAACGTTGAAAAAAAATTTTTTAGATGTAATTTAACACACTGATGTCTCAAGGGTTGTGACTGATAGATTTCTGAAACCTTGCTGCAATTCCTATTCTTTCACGGCAAAAACATTTCACATTCCAGATTTTCAATTGAAATGGTTTTACTGTGACATTTTACAAGAGGAGGGCAAGGTATTTCTATTGGTAGTTTGAGTTCTATGAAGTTGGAAAATATATAAGGTTTTTTTGAACCAGAGAAATTTATATATATATTATACTTATTTATAGATATTTATATATATTTATATACTTTATATGCATATAAATTAAGAATTAGGCTACATTGCTAAAGTTTCCTTGAAAGTACAAAATATAGTTTCATAACCAAAATACATTTGATTATAAGTAAGCCTACTGCGTCTTTCTAAATAGTATTTGAAATTTTTTCTCTTAAAAAGTTGGGTCAATTTTCAGTGGTACCTTTCCAAGAAAATCCTGCTAAACAGGATTCAAGCAATGAGTGCTGTAATCAGAATGAACTCCTTCTGTGCTTTGGCTAGCCTTTCCCATGATTTCCTACAAACCCTCAAACATCTCAGAAATCAAGATTAAATCAGGAAGAGCTGAGGCACTTATATACAACTACGATATGCCAGGAACTAGCACTACTGTTTAAAAGGATACTTTATTTAGAAGAGCTGCTTCTGGCTTCTGATTTCTAGCATCCAATGTAGAATTTGATCACGCACAATACTTGGTGTCTCAAGGCTGTGTGTGATTTCTGAGCTCCAGTAGCTTTGTGGGTAGATGGTTGATTTTTTTTTTCTGCACTCTTGAGAAGAGTTCGAGTTTTAAGGCAATACAAAAATAATTCAATGAGTAGTGGAAACAATTTTTAAAATAACGGACTGAGATTCATCAGAACAGGTAATCTTGGCCTTTTGTGTATTTACCTAGCTGTGAGGTCCTCAGCTAATCTCTCCTTCCTATGTCACAGTTTGTTTCCCCATAAACAAAGAGGGTTCTAGGATTCATTCATTCATTCCAGGTATTTACTGTGTACTGACCATGTGCAAAACATTATGCTAAATTCTACAGATGATATAAGTAGCCTTCAGATTGCTAATAGAAATACCCTGTTCTTTTAGAAACTGAGTTAGAATTCAGATAGATATTACTTCCAGAGACCCAGAAATTCCTAAATCTATACTGTCAATCATCCATTGTTTTCAAGCCATTCCCAAGGAAATTAGACATACCAGGAGTAACAAATAAGAACTAAAGTATAGTTTTGTTAATAAATCAGTAATGATGATAACAACTAAAATTTTTGATCACTTATATGTGTCAGGACTCATTCTAAGCATTTTGCATGCACTAGCTTATTTGATTCTCAAAGCAAACCTGTAAGAAAGGTTTCATTATTATCTTCATTTTTCATAAGAAAAAAACAGAGTCTGAGAGAGTCAAAAAGAAGCTGAGTCAAATAGTTAATAAGTGGCAAACTTCAGATTTCAACTCAGGAGTTGAATACACAGCCTGTGTTCTTAACATTCCGCTATATTTCTCCTACAACAAGATAAGGACCCAATAATTCAATCCAGAATTTCATCATCAGACCTCAAGTACAGCAGTTTACTCCTTGATATTCACCCTATGAAACTAAACCCTGTAACACTTTTGAAATTGATCTTCCTACCCCTAAGCAAACACCACTCTCTTCAGGGCTACCTAAAGCAATAGGATAGGTATGTTGTGCATATTAAGACCAATGACATTGACAACAGTGCTGGCCCTTCTCCGCCAGTTTCCTTGGGAAGGGACTCTCAGGCTGCTGAAACAACTACATCTCCATTCTCTGCCACCAGCCTGCCTGACATACTGCCTAACATGGTGACGAACAGAATCCTCTGCTCTTATCTTTCATTAGAAAATCTTTCCCTTTCTTTCACATGTCTAGAGAAAACCAAAAGCATGCTTGTGTTTTGTGCATCTTTGTGAGTTTGTGTTCTCTGTGTAAAATCATACTCATATGAGGAAAAATAAATGTCTGAATATGCTTCCAACAACTAGACAGTTCTTAATTCAACTAATTGAAATCTACAGGAATCTACATGATGCACAAGGAAATGGAACCAAAAGAGTCATCTGGGTTTAAAGAATGAGCCCTAGTTCAATTACCCTCTCCCCTATATTACAGAGGTAGTGAAAATAAAAGAGAGTGAACGACAAGAAACGGCAGAAAACTGGACTAAATCTACCAATCTCCCCAGCTTTATAGGAGAGAACAGATCATAAGTAACTGAGGTTTAATACACTGATCTGCCATTTTGTAAAATATGACTCACTCTGTCATGGCAGTGGAGAGCAGAAATGGAAGCTTACTGGTACATAGGAAATTGAAGTGTTCCTATCCTTATATATATGGAGAGAGGTTTCTTTCTTTTTCAAACAGATTTCCTTTCTATATTTGCTTTTATCCTCATAAGAGTAGTATAAGAAATTGGTTATCTCTGAATCCACAGAACACAATTGTGGAAAATATCTCCAAATATCTTAGTTCAATTATACATATTTTATTACATAAATAAGCACATACTCTACCCCCCATAATTCCTGAGACTGGTTTAATATTAATTCATACATAATCTGTATTTAAATCAATAGATATTGATGAGAGAACCTGTTTCAATTCAAATATTTCTGTCACTGATACATTCAAGAGAGCTAGTGATGACAAATAAAATAGATGAATCTGAATATGTTTACTCCTTATTTCATAATTAAGTATGTTCTTCCAGAATTTCACTGTGGATTTGGAGGCTGACTAACTCAATTTGAGGCAGAAACTTTATTTGTGATTGCGGGCTACCTTTTCTCTACCCAATAGTAAACCATTGAGGAGAATGCCCACTCATTTAGTTTTACATTCTTACTCTGAACTACACCCTCGATGTCCCAGACGAGAATCCACCAAATTGAACTGACTTCTATATTTCCTCCAAGTCAATTCTCAGTCACCATCTTTAGAGCCACATATGACTCATTCAAATAGATGATATCACCCGACCTATTGCACTGCTGTTTTAGAATTATTTTATACAACAGCTCTCCAGTGTTGTAGCCAGACATTTTTTAAAGATATTAATGATTGTAAATGTGGCTACACTGCCAATGTATGTACAATATTGTGCTCAATTAAGATAACCCAAAACAGGTGAAAGCCTTTTTTTTCCCCAATACAGTTGAATCAGACTTGGACCCATGTTCCAAGCATCATATTTTCCCTCATCAGTTAGAAAGCACATAAAGCATTTCAGGGGTATTTTCCCAATGTTTCCAAAGGAATAATAAAGATAGCATTTTGGTGTCTACCATAGCACTTAATGTTTCTGGTGAATGGAATATTTATCCAAAGGACAAAACTAAAACCTAAATGATACCCCTGATTCCTCTATCTCCTTCATGACTCACATTCACCTAATTCCCTCTCTGCTCTGCACATACTCCAAACTCCAAACTCTGCACATACTCCAAACTCCCCCCCAAACACACACAGCCCTCCATCCTCATTGCCACTGCAACTGACGGTCTCATCATCTTGTTCAATCATCCCCAAATAATGTATTGATCACCTCGCTGTACTGTAGCAAATGACACGTTTGTTACTGGGTTCACATAAAATTAAATGAAAAATAGCATATATTAAAGTTAAATGCAAAAACAGATGCATAATCAAACAACTACATACATCATGCTAAATACTCTAGAAAAAAATAACCTGCTTTTCTTTGAGGGAATCAGATGCAGATACATGGTTTTGAAGTGTATGTTGAAGAGAGGAAGTAGCATGTGCAAGGCAGTGAGACACTAAAGATCAAGGGTCATTGAGAGATAAATAGCAAAATATCCATGGAACAGAGGTACATAGTAGTCTCCCTTAAGTGGCTTTTTGCCAGAAAAGTTTCCTCATCTCCACCTTTCTTTATAAGGCCACAATTTATTTTTCTAAAACATACATTTGGTCCTATAGTGCGACTCCTAAAAAATGTATACATCCCTATTACCCATAGCCTAAGACATAAACTCTGTACCCAAGCATTCATAGACCATGCTTGAAATAGGGCAATGGACTTAACCTACTGGCAGTGGTGTAGTAGGTGAATTTTGACATAATTTTATACTTATGAAATAACCTACTAGCAGTGGTAGTAGGTGAATTTTGACATAGTTTTATACTTATGACATAACTTTTGACATAATTTTAATAGCTCTTTTGCATATTTTTTTCTGGACTACTTGCCTTATATAATAGTTTTTCCAAATGCTTTAGATTGCCAGAAATGCATCATATTCCCATTACTAATTTTATTTTTGACACAATTTTATAGGTTATTTTTGTATCATTCAATTCCCACTCCCCATGTTTAATATAAGTGTATAACAGAGGGAGAGTTTTGTTGTTGTTGTTTTAAACCAAGGAATGACTAGTTCATTTATTCAGCAATATCGTTTGCTCACTTTCTATAAAAAGCAGAGTTTAGTTCTCCAATACAGGGAGTAAATCAGTCAAACTATCTGTGGCACTTTGTTGTTTTTGTTTTTGTTGTTGTTTGTTTTATTGTTTTTTGTTTTGTTTCGTTTTGTTTTACCTTTTGAACCTCTTCATGTATTTCTCTCACTTCCCATCCCAGGCCTCTTGCAGGCACCAATCTGGTCTGTATGAGCACATTTTTTGCTTGTTTGTTTGTTTTTTAGACGCAATTATTCTAAATTCCCATGGCAAATGGTCACATCAGAATATAAAAACACTTTTATTTATTACTTCAACTAATCATTGTCAAGTGCCTGTTATGAACTAAAGCAGTCTTACAGATGTTTAGAATATATCAAGGAACAAAACAAAGATCCATGCCTTGGGGAGTTTAAATCCTAGTTAAATGAGAGAGGCAATAAAAATAAACTAATAAGACATGAAATTGATATGTTTTAGTATGATTAGCACAATGAAGCTGAAGAGGTAAAAGAACCACATATGCTGGGTTTGGGAAGTGGGGCAGTTGGACATTTTTAACATGATTATTAGTATGGAATTCATTGAGAAAGTAACATAAGAGCAAAGACTTAAAGGAGCTGAGAGAGTTAATCATGGAAATACCAGAGGAGGTATGTTCCTGACAAAAGGCACTCCCAGTCCAAAATCTCTAAGGGGAGAAAGGGCATGGCATCTTAAATGCATAACAAGAATACCTGTATGGCTGGAATAGAGGAAGTGAAGGGAAGAGTAGTATAAGGTGAGGACAGAGAATATATAACATTAGAAGACACATTATTTGGAATCCTGGTGAATATTAGAAGAATGACAGTTTGGGGCACTGGGGTGGCTCGGTCGGTTAAGTGGCCGACTTCGGCTCAGGTCATGATCTCACCAGTTTGTGGGTTCCAGCTCCTGCATCAGGCTCTTTGATGCTAGCCTGAAGCCTATGTCAGATTCTGTCTCCCTCTCTCTCTGCCCCTGCCCCACTCACACTCTGTCTCAAAAATAAATAAACAAGAAAAAAAAAACTTTTTAAAAAAGGATGACAGCTTTATTCTGAATGAAATAGTAAACTACTTCAGGATTTTGAGCAAAGTGACATGTTCTGATTTACAACTACATTTTTAAGTCAACACCCTCCCTACTGCCTTGAGAAAGAGAAGAGGAAAGAAGCAGTAACAAAAAAGTTAAGTAGCCACTGCATGCCCACACGAAAGATGATGATGGCTCAGAACAAGATGGCATCCCTTTTGATGAGTGAAAATGATGAAAAATGGTCATATTATGAACACATTTTTAAGGAAGAACTAATAGAATGTCTTAACAGATTTGATGGAGATTATGAAAGAAAGAGAAGAATCAAACATAACTGCAAGATTTTTTATTCTTTCATTTTTTTGTTTATTTTGGCCTAGAAAAAAATGGAGTTGTCATCAAATATAAGGGAAGGCTAGAGGTGTAGCAAACTGTGGGTGTTGATTCATACTCAATGTAAATGATATAAACACCCTAATGAAAAAGCAGACATTTCCATATTCGATACAAAAGCAAGACCCAACTACATGGTATTTTAAGAAAACTACTTTAAATATAAAGAAACGGATAACTTAAAAGTAAAAGAATAGAGAGATTCCATGCAAACACTAATCTAAAGAAAACAGAAGTGGCTATATTGATATCAGACAAACTAGATTTCAAAGCTCAGAATATTACTGGAGATAAACAAGATAAACATTTCATAATGTTAATAGGCCAATTCTTCAACAGGACCTAAAAGTCATAAATTTTTGTGTCCTAATAATAAAGTTTCAAGATGCATAAAGCAAATACTGACAGAGCTGTGAGAAAAAAAAAGCAGATAAATCCACAATTACAGTCAGAAAATTCAATACCCCTCTAATGATTTATAGAACAAAGAGACTCAAAATCGGTAAGATATAATAGATTTGAATAACATTATCAATTAGGCCTAATATACATTTAGTGAACATTCTACTGTACAACAGCAAAATACAAATCCTTCTCAAGTGTACATGGTCTGTTTACCAGGGTAAGCCATATTCTGGGCCATAGACCAAGTCTCAATAAACTTAATAGAATTAGATTTATACATATTATGTTCTTTGATCGCAATGGAATTAAATTAACAATAAATAACACAAAGATCTCTGGAAATTTCCTAAATACTTGAAAACCTGAATAACACACTTCTAAAGAACCCAAGGGTAAAAGAAGAAATCAAAAGGGAAATTAGAAAGTATTCTGCAATGAATAAAGGCACAACATATCAAAATCTGTAGGACGCCACTATAGCAATACTTAGAAGGAAAATTATAGCCATGAATGCACAAATCAGAAAATAAGAAAGATCTTAAGTCAGTGACCTCAGCTTTCATCTAAGAATCTAGAAAATGAGGAGCAAAATAAACCTAAAACAACCAAAGAAAGGAAATAAAAATAATCAAAACTTAAATCAATAAAGTAGAAAACAGAAAAACAACAGAGAATATCAATGGAACAAAAACTGATACTAATTCTTTGAAACTAATAAAATTAATAGACGTCTACTATAGAGGTGTGTGAATGATATCACAGAATAGTATGACTATACTGACCAAGGAAAGAGAAGATACAGATTATCAATATCTGGAATGAACAAAGTGACAATTTACAAATTTTACTGTTATTAAAAGCATAATATGAGAGTTATTGTGGCAATAAACTCAGCTAATTAGATTAAATGAAAGTTGCTTAAAACATAAACTACCATATCTCACTCAAGAAGAAATAGATATTCTGAATAGCCATATATCTATTAAATAATTTGTTTTTGAAAACCTTCCCACAGAGAATAATACTAGACCAGATGGCTTTATTGGTGAATTCTACCAAATATTTAAGAAATAATGCCTCTTTTTTTTATTTTTTTAATTAAAAAAAATTTAATGTTTATTTTTGTGTGAGAGTGAGAGAGGCAGAGCGAGAGTGAGGGAGGGGCAGACAGAGAGGGAGACACAGAATCCAAAGCAGGCTCCAGGCTCTAAACTGTCAGCATAGAGCCCAATGCAGGTCTCGAACTCACGAACCATGAGATCATGACCTGAACAGAAGTCAGACGCTTAACCGACTGAGCCACCCAAGCACCCCATAAGAAATAATGCCACTTTTGTATAAATCATAAAATTGAAGGACAGGCAATACTTCCCAACTCATTCTATAAGGCTATTTTTATATTGATACCAATAGAAAGACATTACCAGAAAATAAAATGACAAGCCAATGTCCCTCACAAAAACAGACATAATAATACTTAGCACATTTTAGCAAATTAAATTCAACAATATATAAAAAAGAGTAATATCCTAACCAATTAGGTTTTATCACAGGAATGCAAGATTGATTTAACCATTTAAAAGTCAATCAATGTAATTAATCACAGCAACAAACTAAAATGGAAAAACCTATGATTACATCAGCAGACACAGAGAAAGCATTTGACAAAATGTAACATCCATCCTTGATAAAAATACTTACCAAAATAGGAACAGAAGGGAACTTCCTCAACTTCATAAAAAGCATCTAGGAAATATCTACAGCTAGCAACATATTAAAAGGTAAGAAACAGCTTGCTTTTTTCCTAAGATCAGTAATGAGACAAGGATGTCTGCTCTCATCTCTTCTATTCAACATTATACTAGAGGTTTTCCAGTGCAGCATGCCAAGAAAATAAAAGGCATCCATACTGGGAGAAAAAAATACTGTAATTACTCACCGATAATATGATCCTCTTCTTGAAAATCTAATGAAATCTGCAAAACAAGATATTAAATCTAATAAGTGAGTTGATCGATATCACAGGATTAAAGATCAAGATGGAAAAATCAGTCTTATCCCTAACTCTAGCAATGAACAGCTACTGAAAAAATATACCACCTTTGACAGAAAACATATGAAATACTTAGGAATAAATACAACAAAAAAACGTGAAAAAAAACTACAATACATCAGTGAATTTCAAACTAAGTGTGTATGCGTTAAAAATAAAGCCAAACAGGGACACCTGGGTGGCTTAATTGGTTAAGGGTCTGATGTCTGCTCAGATCATGATCTCACGGTTCATGGGTTTGAGCCCTATGCAGGGCTCTGTGCTGACAGCTCAGAGCCCGGAGCCTGCTTCAGATTCTGTGTCTCCTTCTCTCTCTGCCCCTCCTCCACTCATGCTGTCTCTCTTTCTCTCTCTCAAAAACAGAAACATTAAAAATTTAAAAATATATATTAAAAAAGTAAAGCCAGAGAAACTAGAGTACATATTTGTGGGGAATAAGCTTAGGAATTCTCTGAGCCTGCACTGATGGGCTAACAATGCATAAAAAATTACAAAGCCATAGGATGCTCACACCCAAGTTTGGGTAAACAAGATTAGATAAATAGGGATAGAGTGGGGTGGGGGGGACAAAGGCGCCCAGGATAGAGGCAGGGGCAAAGGCCCCCAGAATAGAGTAAGGGGGCAAAGGCCCCAATACAAAGGGATATGAGGTAAGCAAGATTAGGTATTTAGGGCGAAAACACCCCCCAATTTAGTACTATAGCAGAAAGCTGCTTTCACAGGAAGGAAGGACCAAATTAGGTAAACAGGTAAATAGGACTATAGACTGCTGTGAGTGAAACTGCCCAGAGCAGAGCTGATTAGCAAAGGAAAGGTACATTGTTGACCCTGAGGTTACATGCTCTATTTGTCTTATCCCCTAGGCTGGCTAACATAAACAGACACAATGCCTCATGTCTGCCATTAACATCCATCTGCCCAGTGACAAGATTTTGGTTTGGTTTCTATTGACCCAAACCCCTAACATCGTATATCTTCAAAACCCCTTTCTCTCTTGCCCATAAGTTAATGTTCACAGATTGATTGTCTCTTTGTGCACATCCATCATGTTTGTAAGCCTTCTGATCTTAATAAATACGGAGCAAGGACCCTTATTTGGGGCTCTTGTCTTCTCCTGGACATTAACCATCTCTCACATTTTAATCCTGCGTCCCGCTTTCTTGCTAGGCAAGAAAGAACTCTAGACCCAGAGTCTACAACACATATTGTTATTCATTCATATAAAATTAAAGAAAATGACATTACTCTACAGTGACAAAGTATGGTGACAGAGTGCTTGTCTGAAGATAGGTGCGTGGGTGGGGAGAAGAGAGGGAAGGATTTCAGTGGGACATGAGGAAACTTTGAAAGGTAAGAAATATGTTCATTGTCTTAAATATGGTGATAGTTTCATGTGTGTCTACATATGCCAGAATTTATATTTTAAGCATCTTCAGTTTATTGAATATCAATTATACCTCACTAAACTTTTTAAAAAAGGGTATAGATAATTGATGAAGTACAACCTTTGAGAAGCTAAGTGGAAAGATAATCAAATAGGAGAGCAAGAATAGAATGATATATAAGTAAAAGGACTGGCTTTAGATAGGAGACCAGATACAGGCACAAAGGCAAAAGAATGGAAATGGAAAAACTGACAGGTGAGGTGATGCAGCTGTGGGAGTCCTTAGAAGTTCTCCTTTGGGTGTTTCAATTTTCTCAGTGGAATAGGAAGCAATGACATTATCTGAGATTACAGATGGAGGACAAGGTTTAAGAGGTTTGAGAAAAAGGAACTAACATGAAAGAGTAGCATAGGAGAGTCCAGGCTGGTCTATGAAAATTCAGTGTGATTTCCAGGTAGCATTAAAAATCCATCTGACATTCATGGCCATGGATTTAAAGTAGAATCATTCAGTATGTTTGGGTGTTGTTCTCCAGCCAGAAGACAAATGTAAACATGGAGGAGGCAAAGAGCTCTTTTTAACTAGGGTAGTGGCTTTTTCCCAAGTCAATAAAACAATAGAGGGACAAAAGAACTGAGCAGGAGGCCAGAAACATCTGTAAGATGCCCATAGGATTCAATCCTGATGGAGAGTGGAATGCATTGAATTAATATATTGGAGGGGCTGTGGTTTTTGGTAACGATATGGTCTAAAGTAATACCATATGAGTGAGAGCTGAAATAAATGAAGGACAAGGTCACTGAAGGACACAATGCTGAAAGGATCATCAAACTGAAGCTGACCTCAAGTACAATTAATGTAGGAATGGTGTTGGCAAAACAGTTGAAAGATGATAAAAATCTTTGAGAAAGGAAGAGGAATAATCCAGAGGTTGAGATAAAATCAGAACAATAAAACATGAGTAATGTAATCAAATGACATAAAATCATTCTCCTGTTTAAAGAGTATGGGATCTGTGAAAGAAAGACTACCAACAGCTGAGTGAGCTAAAGGGGAAATAGTGTCTTAAGGGGTTAATAGTCTTTTATTAGAAAAAAATGTGATTTAAATGTTTTGGTAAGAGCGTGGTCACAAAAGAAATATTTGCTGATGCTGGACAATGATTTCTAGAAAGCACAATGAAAATAGTTTAGGAGTTTGAGATACGTGGCAAGAGGTAACATAAGGTTATGGGTAGCCTTACAGAAATATTGGAGCTGAAGGATGATGGTTAGTCTAGGGCTTCTCTTGTGTCTGATGGATCACAGATAGAGGCATAAGATTTTTCCTGGTGAATACAAGGTAAATTGTGCTGGTTGGTGACGATCTGAGTCTAGAGGTAGGAAGGGCTGGGTGTCTGAAACTTTCTCTTAACTCCTCTTTATGGAATCAAGGAAGACTCTAGATGTGGTGCCTGAATCCCAAGGTTAAGTAGGAAAACCTATGTTGAGGCACAGTCTTAGTCACAGCACATGGGTTCACCTTTGAGCCATATTAGAAAAGGGGTGAACTTACGACAATTGTGTTGACTCATTTTTGAGTAGTTTTGTAATTCAAGATGTCTAGGGAAGCCAATTAATATGAAAATAATCCTCCTAACCTGTACCCAATCTGTATTTCTATCCTAGCTCTCACAGCACCCTACAACTCTGACCTTCATCCTATCCCTAGGTAGTTTAGGGAATGGCCAACAGTGCCAAGTGTTGGAGATGGAATAGGAATGTCTGTGCATATTATTTGACACTTCTGAAAATAATTTAAAGTAAAACATCTTAGCATTTTAGGCTACATCAAAATATCATGTGGCTATCTAACCTTTTACATCTTAATTTCCTACCCTTCTTGTTCCCACCTTTCTACCTATCTCCCCTACCCCATACACACATACCATGAACCATTTATTCATGACTACTGAAAATTTTCAAATCCACAATACACTTTCATTGGTCTGTGCCTTTGCTTATGCTGCCCTCTCGGCCTGGGATTTCACTGCTGTCTCCTCATCTGCATGATACACTCTTATACAGACCTTGTTCAAATGCCCCACCTCTCCTGCGAAGCCTCCCTGTGATCCCACATCAGGTTCGCCATTCCCAGTCTTATGCACACTCTATATGCACCACTCCATCAGAACATGTATCATAACAGGCTAACTATTCATGTGCTTGTCTTCCTTGCTAGATAGTGAGTTCTGCAAAGTCAGACAATGCTACTCAACATTTATACTATACTACAAGAGCCTCAAGTGCCTTGATGAATTAAAGTGAATATAAGGTATTACTAAATATTTCAGAATAGGCAATGTTGACCAAAGCTAGATTCATATCAAGCCCATCCAAGTTTGCAAAACTGTGACTCATATTCATTTTTATTAAAAAATAGCTTATTCACATTTCCAAAAACATTATAAGGAAATACGGTTTAAGAATTTTGTAAATAGAACAGTTTATTTTATTTAACAATGATTAGTTGAGTCATCTCAGCAGTATATTGGAGTCAGGAAATTCAAACTAACTTAATAAATATAGTTGGCTTCAATGAAGAATTGAAGGATAAAATTATACTCTATTATCAAGGTGCAATAATACTACGCATTTAAATAGCACAGATAAAACAAAGGTTAATTGGAATTTAAACCAAACCCCATTTTAGCAGACTAAATAAGCCTTTAACCAAAAGGTGAAATTCAGCATTAAACACTAAAAAAAGTGTTACCATCAGAGATCCATGCTTGTAAAAGTATGATAAATCAGATTAACTTTATTAGAATACAAGCAATTTTGCAGTATATAGAAATACAACTAGTTAAGGCATAGTAACAATCTAGTAAGGCATAGTTTGCAAAATAATTCAAAATATACTAGCTATAGAGTAAAAGCATAAGTCAGATGCCATTTATCCAGATGGATTAATTAATAATATAATGTTACCCGAATCCAGTTCAAGTATGTGGACATCCTAGGAAGTCACCTCACATTTTAACACTTGCTTAAAATTGAATTCAAGTGTAACACCCTGATATGATCAAGCGGCTGTTGAGTGACAATAAATATGGATCTGAGGTTTAATTTTTAAGTATGTGATATTATTTCAAAATCTATATTCAATCATTTATTTTGTTACTGCATTAACACGAAAGTTACTGCATAATAGTATCAATAATTTGAGAGTCAGAAAAAAGAACTGCAAGCTGTCAACAGATTTAAGAGCTTATGCCAGTCATACTGACAGAAGCAATTCACAGCCTTCTTTGATGGACACTCACAGAATGTCCAAAATTGACATGCTAGGAAATTCTATTTCTTCTGAACTTACAGTTTATCCCAGAAAAATCAGTGTTTTGCATTGCTGGGATACCATGAAACTGCAACTCTTCTACACTGCTTTCTCCTCCCCAAGGCAGGTGACAGAGATGGCATCTCCATCTTGAGAAAGGCTTGAGGAGGGAACGAGGAGACATTAACATCTTTCTTAATCAGGAAGAAACAAAAAGTTAACTGTTCTTTTCTCTCAGGAAAGAACAGACTCCCAGTTAGGTACTTCACTGATACTGTATTTCCCACAAATGTAAAATTCTCTCTATTCTTTTAATCCATTCAAAAAGCTGAAACTCCTTGCCAAGCTGCAAATCATTAGCATTAAGTGACATTTATGAGGTCCTACATTTGCATAACTCTGTATTGAAAATTGATAATAAAATCTAAGAATGGTGCTCTCCAGAATTACATTCACATATTAATTTTTTAATCATAGAAGGAAATCATATGGAGGCGATAACTGCAATTATCTGAACAGTTGCTGCAATCACCAGCAAAAGCAATAGCCATAGATACACACAGTGTGATGGAAACACCCAAATTTCAGGACCAGGAGTTTTACGTAGAAGAATGAGAAGACATTTCCTGCCTGTTGTCCATTTGCCTATAATTTATGAAAGAATGTGGTAACAAAAAGAGATTGAATTGAAGCAGCCCAGGGCATGTTAAATTAACACTCAAAAGAACCTGGGTTCTTACAACCTCAAGTCTTCTCTGTACATACCACTGCCTTCTCCTCCTACCTCTGGTTTCAACATAATACTAATGTTGCTGCCTAGTGATGATTTATACCCCAAGTCCTGGTGACCATTGTATTATCAGTGCATATTGTAAAATTTGAGGCTATCACATTAGCAATGACAACAAAATCACTGCTCACTCCAAAATTCTGTCCAAAATGCCACATATACAACTCTCTCCCTATAATGTAAACAGCCAACCTAGATGTCCTTCAAAGAACTTATTATTGTTATAAAATGCAAGAGTTGCAATCAATGATATTTTCTGACATTTTAGAAAAGCAGCTAAATAGCATTCTCACCCAGGATGGTCAGTTCCATGGTGCCAATAGTGAAACTGATGGAGGCAAAGAGTTCATAGGCCAATCTGATAGGCTGATGCTAGACTTGTCATGTAAAGTGACAGGGGATTGATATTTTCCACATCTGCTTAGGGTCAATTAAGGAGTAAATAAAATGGGAGAGAGACTCCTTTCATCCTATTATAGCCTATTAATTCTTGGCAGATATTTTGACTTCCTACTTCTGTCTCTACCTAGGAATTCCTAAACTCTGAGCAATGGTATTATTCCTTGACTATGATCTTTACTTGGACAGCAAAGAATCTTAGATAGTACATAGTAGATTTGAGCTCTCCTAAATGAGGTTGATTTAATTTGCTTTTAAACACATTGCTATCAGGTGTGAGCACATATCTAAATATACTTCCAATTGTTTTATTTTTGCTACAGGGATATCCTGAAAATTATAATAATCCATATGGAAACTTGATATCAATAGAAAGTTTTCCTGGAGAAAGCAAGTTTCTACCTGATGTTACATATAAATTACCCCAAAATACCTGTTCTGCCAAATTGAGGAATAATAGGCTTGACTTCAGTTATTCTAACAGTAAACATGTTTCTTTAATTGTTTTCGTAAAGTCCTATTAACATCTTATTGTAACACAGATTTAACCTCCTTTCTATAGATATTTCATAATGGAAATTATGGCTCATGGCTGTTTTTTTTCCTACATTGCAGCAATTGGTAAATTGAGTTCAACCTTTTCAACTACCTAGCAATCATTTTGCTGTTGTACCGCATGCAGACAATGGCAGAATAAGGTAGAAAGAAGTATTAGGAAGCATGGATAACAAACAGGTCTACTTTTGGAGGTGTTTAAATCATTAACCTCCCAATTCAATATATTTTTTTAAAAACTATCTGTCAAAAGTGTAATGGTACACATCAATCTCAAGAACATGCTGATCTTCTAATAACCAGAAATGAATAAGCAATCTAGTTTAATTCAAAAATCAAACCAAGAAATACCTGTAGATCCCCTATGAGCAAGGTACTCTGGAGGGGAGGGGGGTGGGGAGGGGCACACAGGAGGTTGTGAGCCTTAATGAGCTATTGCAAATAACTAGGATACAAGGTTCCAAATGATTTAATTAGAGTAGAGGGGAAACATTAAAAAAAATGAGAGATCATATTTTTTGGAACAATAAGAAAATCATGTAGGATTTCACATTAGGAATAAAATTTGACATAAAGAGTTTTTCTAGAAATCTATTTACTGGTCATTTATTTCTCAAAAAAAAAATACAACGAGAAGATATTTAACATGAATTAATTGAATTTCTTATAGTCCACATACCTTTTGGGCAAAAAACAGGCAGAATCATTCAATTCTTTTTTTTAAATTTTTTAAAAATGTTTATTTATTTTTGAGAGAGCACGAGTGGGGAAGGGGAAGAGAGAGAGGGAGACACAGAATCCAAAACAAGCCCCAGGCTCTGAGCTGTCAGAACAGAGCCCAATACAGGGCTTGAACTCGTGAACCACAAGATCATGACCTAAACCAAAGTCAGAGGCTTAATCGACTGAGCCACCCAGGCACCCCCAGAATCATTCAATTCTTGTTTTTGCTCTTCCTGTTGCTGTATTTCTTACTAATAATACCCAGTTCATAGGGTTTTGTTTTCTTTTGTTTTGTTTTATCTAGCTGAATATAGAATGGCTGAAAATATTTTGACACATTCATACTATAGAATATTACTAGTTAAAAAAAGATAGATTTGCATGTGGTTACATGAATAAATTTCCAAAATATAGGTTGAATGGAAAAGCCAATTGTAAAATGTTGCATACAGTATGATATTATATGCCAAAAGCACTAAGGAAAACTCATTATAACTTATGTAATTCTATATAACTAAATTTTAGGCCACTAACACTTGGTTGACTTGAGCCTCTAGGCAATAACTTTGAAAACTTGGGATATACAAACCCAAGGGAGACTCACTCTAAATTTTCAGGATAGGATGCAACCCTAGGAGTGGTATAACCCTGAGAGAGTCAACAACTTTTGCAGGAGGCAAGGATTTCAGGACAGGGGTGTTGTTCATTAACACTACCTGAATACGGTATCTAGATGCGGCCTGAAGGCAGAGAGTGTTCCCTGCTCTGAGCATTCAGCTCAGCTCCTGCCAGGCACTCTAAAGGACACTGGCAATGTTTACAGAGGAAACCTAGGACTGAATTTCCTGTCTTGAATCCTTTTCCGCTTCATTTCCACAATTTGCGAGTATACTGGCCATCATGTGTCCAAAGTATGTTTTATTAAATAAAATCAAAAGTTACTGATATCAAGCAGCAGCGAAGCAGCAGGGAAGGAAAATAATTTAAAATGTGCTGACAGACCAGCAATTACCAAATATATCCTACAGAATACTAGCCCTGTGATTTTTTTTTCCTGCTCAGAGAGGTCCAAGTTTGAAAAAGGACTGCAAAAAACCAAAACCCTATCTTACAGAGTCACAATTCACATACATATTTAAAGATGTTAAAAGCTCTGAGAAGTCATACAGTAACAGAATCTATTGACCGTTAATTTCTCTGTAAGCTCCATTGCCATTTCCCTCTTACACATTTCCAAAGTCACCTAAAAGCCTTCATGTGTCAAAAACTGAAGGTAAGTGTTATAGCTCCAAACCTGATCTTCACGTGACTCCGGAGGTGTACAAATCATTCATCTACAGTGCAAGTCAGAAAGCTTTATATCTCTCTCCGTCTCTCTCTCATCTTAAATATAAATACAACATCAAATCCTTTTAATTCTACATGTGAAAAGCCTTTTGCTTCTGTGCATTTTTCTCAATTTCTGCCATTTCCATCATAGTGCACACATTATCTCTTATCTGAACTACTGCTGTGGTCCCTTACCCAGTACTCCCATAAGCCTTCTTTCCACCTATATTAATTAGTCAGCTTGGCTCCATAACAAAATACCACAGGCTAGGTGGCTTAAACAACAGAAGCTTATTTTCTCATGGCTCTGAACACTAGAAGTCCATGATCAAGGTGCCAGTAAATTTTGTTTCTGGTGAGACCTCTCCTCCTGGCCTGCAAATGGCCACCTTCTTACTGTGTCCTCACAAGGCCTCTTCTCTGAGCACAGGCTGAGAGAAAGAGCTGTGATGCCTCTTCCTATTCTTATAAAGCCTCCAGTCCTCTCAGATTAAGGCCTCAGCCTTATATCCTCACTTTTTACTACCTCTTTTTAGGCCCTAACTCCATAGACTGTCGTATTAGGGCTTCAACATATAAGTCTGGTTGGGGGTGGGGATCACAATGCAGTTCATACCACCCACTTCTACCCTAATCTCTATACTGCAACCAAAGTGTTACTTTAAAAATAAAAATCTGGGGCGCCTGGGTGGCTCAGCCACTTAAGTGTTCAACTTTGGCTCAGGTCATGATCTCATGGTTCATGAGTTTGAGTCCCACATCGGGCTCTCTGCTGTCAGCATGGAGCCTGCTTCAGATCCTCTCTCTCCCTCTGTCTGCCCCTCCCCCATTCACATGCGTGTCTGCGCGCGCGCGCGCGCGCGCACACACACACACACACACACACACACACTCTCTCTCTCTCTCTCTCAAAAGCAAACATTAAAATTTTTTTAATAAATTTTTTTTAAATAAAAATAAAAATCTGACCATGCCATTCTCTTTCAAAAATGGTCTTTAAAAAATTATGGGTGCTTTCCTCATACTGGCATCTGCTTACTGCACCAACCTCCTTGTGTGTGCTTCCACTACAATGAGTTTACATTTCTCAAACATGTTTCTGTTTATCTCAGAAAACATGCTGCTTTGCACATGCTACTCCATTCCTGCATTGCTGACCTCCCTCTTCTCCTGGAAAAGTTTCCTTAGCCCCCAAATACTCCAAAACTATACAAGACCTCCTAGAGCAGTCTACCATATATGTCCTATACTTTGTATTCATTGCAATTATCTCAGTTACATATTGAATATTTCTGTAATTAGTTGATGAATGTCTTAGTCCATTTGGGCTGTATAATAAAATAGACTGGTTGGCTTATAAACAACAGAAATTTATTTCTCACAGTTGTGGAGATTGAAAGTCCAAGATCAAGCACCAGCATGGTCAGGGAAAGACCCTCTTCCTAGTTTATAGCCAAAGCCTTCTTGCTATGTCTTCACATGGTGGAAGCCTCTTTTATAAGAACAGTAATCCCATTCATGAGGGCTCTACCCTCACGACCTAATCATCTCTTAAGGGACCATCTTCTATATCACATTTGACACCAGGATTTCAACATATAAACTGGGGGGAGGCCACACAAATATTTAGACCATGGCACTTAATGTCTGTTTTCCTTACTAGAACATAAGCAGTATGAGGCAATGATCACGTCCATTTTACCCATTATATGAACAGTATCTTACATTGTGTTCCCCATACAGTAGTTAATAAACATTTGTTTAATGAATCAATAAATATACCCAGAATTCCTCTAATTTGCTTGAAAAAAGATTGCAAGGTCTCCTTATAAATATTTTATTTAACCATTACTATGCAAAACACACTTCAGGAAACATGCCAATAATCTGAACTTCTCTGGGATAAAGATATACACTGACAAATAAATCCATAGGAAATTTCACTCAAATCTAAAATCCAGAAGATCACATATCTGTGGATATAAAACAAATAGCAAAATTCTGATTAGGAGAGTTGTAGACATATTTGAAACTTTTCAGGTGAATTCTGAAAGGATGGATCTCTTTTCCTCTTTCTTTTGCACCAATTGGAGACCCTGTGATCAGAATTAACGTCCTGTTCCTTAGGTATAGTGACCCATATGTGTGTGGTTCAAATTAATTATGACATGTTTACTTGGCTCTAATAAGAAATTATTTTATCTGACTGCTATGAGTGTGTATGTGTGTGGTTATGATGAATTAAGATCCATATGCCTGGCTCTGCACAGAGCCCTTTCATTGTACTAGGGAAATCCTTACAAATAGAAGATTTCTGGAAACTATGATTTGTACATAATTTGTGGTTTTTACAAGCTAATCTTAAAGCTCTTGCCAACTCTGAGATATTATAAATTCTACTTTTTCATACTTAAGAATTAACATCCCAAAAATATGGGTGATATCTGGAGACCCTAGAGAAATATCATCAAAGATGTCTTTGGACAACAAAGGTACTAGAAGATCCATTCATGTAAATGCCAAAACAATAAAGATGCTCCCATTCATATAGGTAAACTGAGCTGCCTCATGTCTAATTCCATAACACTAATGCAAATCCTATTTTTCAAAATTACCTAGGTCATTTAAAAGGTAGCAGAAAAAAATAAGGACTAAAAGTCAATGTACAAGTATGAGTCACTTATACCAACGTATGGTATATTACTGCCCCATATTGAGTTAGGTGATAGAGAAGTCTAGAAATTAAGATCATAAAACCTCATTAATTTGTTTTTCCAAACTAAGGATAATTTATACTCTGTTGATTATAAGGTTTGCTTTTGTGTAATCCATCAGAAAAAAAAAGGCTTGCTAAGCAAATGAATATCATATACAAGATTACAGAGATAATGTTTACCCTTCTTAAGTCAACTGTTCAAGAACTTAAAATCATTTGCATATAAGCAATTAATATGCTCAATACAAGAGGTGCTTATGTATTCATTAGAGTAATTCCTACAGGACTACTACTTGGCAAGGCTTCTGTGTGATTAAACATTAATTATATTATATATAAATCGTTGAATACAAGCATCAAACATTTAAAAAGTTCCTTTATTAACCAGTTAATACCAGATTGTTTCATTTCATTCTTTCTTTCTAACTTCCTCATGTGTAGATGGATATTTACCAGCCAAATCAGATACAATATGTCCCATATACTTCTGAAAAATAAAGTTCAGTTTTCTAGAGACATCCCTGAATTCAGAACTTTTAGAAATTCTTACTTCCTTTCTCTACTTACCCTGAACTAGTCTTCCATGAATTCAGCCACTACAGGGGTCTGAGGGCAGGGCAGGTGTTGCTGAAGCGGTCTGCCGCAAATGGAGCCTCACCCAGGTGCCACCTGTTCAACCAACAAGTCTGTGCAGAAAGATGATGAGATTATAATACAATGCGGGGGCCCCCTCAGTGGTGGGAAGACCTACTAAATAAGATATCCATGGAAAGTGTCATCCACTTGTTCAAAACACTGTTTAAAAAAAAAGACCTTGGATTCTTTTTTTTTTTTTTTTTTTTTTTAATGTTTATTTATTTTTGACAGACAGAGAGACAGAGCATGAGCGGGGAGGGGCAGAGAGAGAGGGAGACAGAATCCGAAGCAGGCTTCAGGCTCTGAGCTGTCAGCACAGAGCCCGACGCGGAGCTCGAACTCACAGACCGCGAGATCATGACTTGAGCCCAAGTCAGATGCCCAACCAACTGAGCCACCCAGGCAACCCCTTGGATTCTTAATGTAGGTTAAACTTTAATGCAAATCCTCAGAGTGTTCTAATTATAAAAGAGAGTGACAGGCATGAAAAGACATGGCTAAGGTTGAAAACAAATCAGAGAGGGTCTAGAAAGAAAAGCAGAAAGTGGTACTAAATCAAACTAAACACATGCCAAAGCAGCTATTGAGCATTCTGGTTCCTGCAAAGATGTGTGTTTTGACAAATCAGATGAGATATCAATTCCAAAAAGCCTAACAGGGTCTTACATATTTAATTATTCAAAGTCATTTCTTCTCTTCTTGAATATTAACTCAGTGAATTTTCCAGAAAAACAAAACAACACTTGTATGCTTAGCATCTTCCTTCCTTCCTTCCTCCCTCCCTCCCTTCCTTCCTCTCTTCCTTCCTTTCCTCCTTTCCTTCTTCCGTCCTTCTTTCCTTCCTTCTTCACTTTCTCCCTCCCTCCCTCCTTCTTGACTTCCTCTCTCCAAGATCTATTCTCTCTCCCCAAAATGGAAATTGTGCTGAGTCTGTAACATAATGATGAATGAAAGCCCCACAAAAACTGGTTTTTATATCAGAAAGGGAATAGACTCAATGAAAATTTTGTGTTGTAAATAAAATCTGTGGAAATGACTTGCAAGTTATAAATGTAAGCATTATTATTCTCATCCAGGGGGCATTCAATAAATGCCTGCTGATAAAGAATTCCTAAGTGTTCACTAAACTTTTAATGTCTTCCTGTCACTTATCACTGACAGATGCCATAGGGCTGTCTAAATTTTAATAAAGTCAATGCTCATCATAAAATCAATTAAAATGCAAGCTGCCTGCAGGCCGACTTCTTCCCTAGGTGATGAAGATGGCATGTTCTCCTCAGACCAAGCATACCTCTGTGTTGATTAAGCAATTCTCATCAGTTGTGTGTAATTCAGGATACAGAACACTAATTAGTTTTTCCAAGCAGGGTCCTATGCCAACTTTCATACATGCTACTCATCACTTCCCTTTACCCAATACAACCAGAGTGGTAACAACAATACAACAATACCAGTGTTTTAAGGTTAAAAAAACTAATGGGTTTTTTACTATAGAATTATAACCATTGACTGCATACAAATGAAGCCTAGGGGAAACAATAAAATACCTGTGTTCTTGGTCAGAATGCTCACTACTAATAAACAAACAATGAAAGGATCTTAGGCCACACAAGTGTTCTGATGTGAATGTAAATCACCACTGCTGAATTACAAGTTTCTCAACTAATATTTGCATAGCACTTGACATTTACAAAACACTTTTATATATATCCTCAGATTTGATATCAAAGCAAACCTATAAAGTTGTATTTACTATTGGCAATTTATATAGAAGGAAATAGAAACTGAAAGAGGGTCTATGACTTATTCAAGCCTATGGAGCCAAGCAGAGACAAACTGGGCTCGAAGTCAGAACTTTACTCCAGATACTCTGTTTTCCCCATCCATCTGAGCTATCTGTAACAATTCCACAAGATTTGAGAAAATAATTCCAGGTAAAATAATTTCGGGCCCAGTCAAAGTTTGGTATTCTTTCAGAACAAAGAGTTTAGTACTCTTAGAATTTTGGGTTGAAATTTTTGAATTGGTCTACCAACCATTTTGGTCTACCATTCATTTTGAGAATGTCAGTGGTGAAGCCTTTGCTTTGCGTTTAATTCCTCTGCATGGAAATCTAAGAATAAAAATGTTATCTAGAATCCATAATGCTTAGGGTCTCTATTCAAAATCCAAAGTGTTCTGCTCCTCTAGGCCTGGTTTGAGTGCTGAACTTATAGCAATGCAGAATCTTAGGCTCCATCTCAGGCCTCTTAGAATCTGCATTTTCACAAGGTCCCCAGATGATCCACAGGCATATTAAAGTTTGAGAAGCATTATCTCTGGCCTAAATCTCACTGGAATTTATATTCTAATAGATGCAGGGTCCTCCACTAAGAAAGTTTGAGACCGTGGGCCAAATATCTCCTAATACTATTGTCATTAGGTGTACCTCTAGATTCAGCATCTCACATTATGCTCACATCTATGCCAGCATGTTTCCATCTCAAAGCAATGACGAGAATGCAGTGGTCAGCCAGAGTAATTAAAAGACAAGCAGAGATAGGGGCAACTGGGTGGTTCAGTCGGTTAGGTGTCTGACTCTTGACCTCACCTCAGGTCATGATCTCATAGGTTCAAATCCTCCATCAGGCTCTGCGCTGATGGTGTGGAGCCTGCTTGGGATTCTGTCTCTCCTTCTCTCTGCCCCTCACCTGCTTATGTACTTGCTCTCTCTCTCTCTCTCTCAAAATAAATAAATAAACAAACAAAAAAAAAAGACAAGCAGAGCTGAAGCTAGGTGACTTGACACTTTCTGCAAAAGAATATTGAGGAGAAAGCATTAGAGAATTGGCAGAATGTATCTTTGTTCAGAAACAATTATATTTTTTAGTAATTAATACCTTTATTACCAAAAGAGTACCAAATACTGCATGTTGGTCCCAGCCTTACATAGTCCTGAAAATTAGCATGGGCTAATCTGTAAGCATCAATAAAACACACTACATAAGTCATCTGGAAGTTTTAATATATGCTGATAATTCTGTTACTGGAACTTACTTTTAAGATGCTTCATATCTAACTATTATATACTTTTTAGATGATGCATAATATTCTGAAATGGCAATTTGCCTAAGGAAAAACAAGTGAGTCAGCAGCCTGCATCAGGTTTCAAAAGTAATTCTGGAGATTTGTGCTCAGAATCATAAGATTATGGATCTGGAAGTAAAGTAGACATCTCACATTACAAGAAATCTGCGAATAACCAGGTGGGGCATCAAGTCCAGGTACAGCACACCTTTAGGAATGGATAAAATCTGTCTCAATACTCAGCTGAACACCAACCAACTGGAAGGTCTGAAAGGAAGGGTGTTGCAGTTAACTCCCCATGGCTCTGACCACTAGACCTCTACTGATACACTACCTGGCAGATTAACACATCTTCTTAGCAATCACTGAAACCCATTCTAACTGTTCATCACGTAAACAACATGGCCCAGGGGCACCTGGGTGGCTCAGTGGGTTAAGCATCTGACTCAGGTCATGATTTTACAGTTCGTGAGTTGAGTGCCACCTGGGCTCTGCATTGACAGCACAGAACCTGCTGGGGTCCTCTGTCTCCCTCTCTCTCTCTGCCCCTCCCCCCCCCACCATAATACATAAATAAACTTAAAAAAATTCTTTTAAAAAAGCCAACATGGCCCAAATTTTAAAAAATCCTGCTTAAATTGTAAAATAAAACGTCTTTTTAGAAAGCATATATGAAAGGAAAACAAAGTCCCGAGAAGCCCTGATTGAAAATAGGCAATTAATAAACACTTATTTAAAGGTTTTGAATGAAAGAATAAATAAGTCAGTAGAGTCATTGATTGTCACTACTCCCATGCCACATTTCTAGCTAGAATTCTCTTTGGGGCTCAAATGTCAGGGGTATTTTTGCTTTGCTGTGACTTCCTTTCAGAGCGATGATGAGGTTCACCAAAGTCAATAACATGAAAAAATTGATATTCTCCAAGCATTCATGCAGCAATGGGTAGCATACACAGAATATATTATATATATATTTTTAATTGCAGGCAGTATTGTAGTGCACTGAAGTGGAATCTGTAATGCAGAAAATTCACAAGTAAATTTATAATTGTCACAAAACATCCTATGATGAGACAAAGCATACGCCTTAAGAGGAAGAAGTAGAGCTTTATCTCTAATTTAAGGAAGGGTTGCAAGCCAGGGCACATAAATGGATCCTAATACAGTAGAGAGAGGAGTGTTGATGGCACTATAGTCTTTGGGGCCACATCAACACACAATTATCCAAGTCACCAGCTGTTATATCACCTTAGAAAATATGAGATCCATATCTATCTATCCATATACAAACATTTCTAAACATGATGTGAATGTTTCGAGAACCAACACAAAAAGTCAGGATTGGAAAACTGTTAATATCAAGAAATGTTTGGGGAGCCTGGGTGTTTCAGTCAGTTGAGCGCCCGATTTCAGCTCAGGTCATGATCTCACCATTCGTGAGTTCGAGCCCCACGTCAGGCTCTGCGCTGTCAGCTCAGAGCCTGGAGTCTGCTTTGGATTCTGTGTCTCCCTATCTCTCTGCCCTTCCCCTGCTCGTGCTCTTTCTCTCTCTCAAAAATAAATAAACATTAAAAAAAAATTTTTAATGTTTTCTGAGAACCTGCTAAGTATAAGGCACTCAGGAATATCAGCGGTAGAAGTAAGATATCTGCATTAGCTATAAGGGCAACCATATTCATGAGTACTTCTTTATGCTCCATTTAAATCACTTTTGAAATTGCTTTTTGTTGGAGAAAATGATCTCCTCACTACCACTTATGCATTTTTACATGAATCTAACTATATCAGTCACAGGATATTCCTTGTTAAATAAAGAATAATTAGTTCCTTTTCTATAATGGATGCAATAATTCAAAAGAATAGTAGCCATCATCTCTTTGGGAAAAAAAAATGACTTAGCAAAAGTAAAGTCTCTCAGAAGTTTCAACATGTGATATTAGGAATGTGGTGGCCTTTGGTAAGAGGTTAGAGTTGAAATGGGAGGCAAAGATCACTTGAATTTACCAGAAAGAAGAAATGAGAGCACGCAGTGTTTCCATATTCCAAAGCGGAACAATTATGAAGGCAATAAATTATGATAAAATATGTCGCCCTGGTGTAAGCACATAAAAACATGAAAAATTACCAAATTAGAGCAAGATTATGACTCACCCTGGATAGTATTCAGTGTCTGAAAGTGTTACCTAGTAAATGCAGACTTGTTGAGTGAAAGAAGAAAGTAAACGCCTACCCCCAAAAGGTTGCACACTATATGTATATCTCAAGTAGGGGAAATGATCTTATGGCAAAATTACTCCCCAGTGCAGTCTCATGTCACAGCAAACATTTATGTAAAGACAACTGCTTGCAAATCTGTTAGTAGTACATCTGAGGTATAGAAAATATACAAATCAGTAACCATGCCCCCCTAGTTTTTTTAAATGTTCATGTTATAGCTGGATTTTAAGCGCATGGAAAAGAAGAGAGGAGAGGGAAGGAAAGGCAGACAGGAGGAGGAAAAAGGAGTTTTTTGTGAGTTCTTCAGTGCTCCCTCAATTTTTAAATTAAATTCAAGATAAAAGTTTCCAAAATAAGGAAATGTCAACCCAAATGCTTGTTAACAAAAGTGAAATAGTCTCTTTTAGATAGTCAGCTTGTTATTTTTTTCTAAGTTTAATTTTATAGCTAAGAAGTGTGACTACAGAGGACATAAACTTGAAATGAAAATAATAGACGTACAAAGGTGAAGCACATTACAGCCAAAGAAGATGACATTGCTGAAGGGAGGAACTTTGAAGTGATAAGGAAAAATGAACAGGGGAGGAGAAGAAAAGAATTGGAAGAAATGGAGCAGGAAGAACATTATTTCGTGTAAATTAAAATTAAATGTAAAAGGATGACAGTAGCTCTGATCTCGTCAGGCTGAGGTATTTTGGTGGCAGACAGTAATATGAGAATTATAAGCAATTTGCAAACCACAAGTCTGCAAGCATGCACATTTCTCCTCTCTCATGATTGTTAATCAAGTTTTTTTTTTCCATAGAGGGAAACAAATTCCAAAATATCAGTTTCATGAAGCCCTGCCAAACTCAGGAGCAGTTTGGTCCCTGCCAATGACAACAACCCCCCTGCACGCTCCAGGCAAAATTAAGCAAAGGATGATTGTTTTTGATGGTGCCTCCATTTGATAACAACCTTCCTGGAGCCTGCCTTTCAGACGGAATGTGGATCAACCCTTCTCCAGGCTGTCTCTGACTTAGCAACTGTCTCCTGTCCCCTCTTCAGGCTTGTCAGTATCACAAACAGGACCCCTTCCCACCCAACTCTTCTTCTCTAGGTCCACATCAACAATAGTCTGCCCCCATCTCCTGTCCTCTACTAATAGCTAACACATAGTGCTTGCTCTGTGCCAGGCATATTTGCATATATTAATGCATTAAAAACATGTCATCCTTGGTTGGTTAAGCATCTGACTCTTGATTTCAGCTCAGGTCATGATCTCATGGTTTGTGAGTTCCAACCCCACTTTCAGGGCTGGAGCCGTGCTCCAGTCTCCGCACTCTCTCTCCCTTTCTCTCTCCCTCTTCTCTGCACCTCACGGGAGTCTCTCTCTCTCTCTCTCTCTCTCTCTCTCTCAGCTCCTCACTCACTTGCGCTCTCTCTCTCAAATATAAAAAAATAAAAATAAGATTCTCTTTCTTTCCCTTTGCCCCTCCCCCACTCATGCTCAGGCTCTCTCAATAATAATAATAATAAATTACAAATTAAAAAAATTTTTAAGAACATGTCATACTCAAAACCTCCCTATGTGGTTGGTTGGCACTATTGTGACCTTCACTTTACAGATGTGCAAGAGATTATAGCCCATGTAGGGAGTTTTCATTTTGTGCAATGAGAAACAGAAAGCCATTAGTAGGGTTTTAAGCTGCAGAGTGATATGATCAGATTTATATTTTTAAAAAACTTCTCTACTTTGTGGAAAACGGATTGGAGGAACAAGAGTAAATATGGAGAGACTGTTACGGAAACAGGTCTGGATCACCCAGCAGAAGAACCAAGCAGCACTCAGAGGTCTTGGAAGGCAGGAGGTTTATTTTACACCAGTGGGCTCAGAGGAGATCATCTCCAGAGGTCTGAGCCAGGAGTATAAGCAGAGGGAACAATTTATAGTCTGTTACTTCCGCATTCCTCATTAGTAGTAATTTGGCTCTTGGGACAAGCGGGGTGGGAAGAAGAAGCCAGAAGGGGAGTCTTCAGTCACGGACAGGAATTCCCCTATCAGTCCTGTCGGCCATCTTATAACGGATTTTTCCCTATCAAGACGAAGAAAAAGGCTGTCATGACAGAACCATCCAGAAGTGGTGGTGGTTACATGGTCGTGCTGGAGATGATGAACAATGGCCACATTCAGGGTGTATCTTAGAAGCTGAACTTACAGGTGTGAATGCAGGTGTGGTATAGTTGTGAATGCAAGGAATGAACAAAACTCAGGATTTAAGGATGACTCCTATGGTGTATAGTGTCATTTTCTGAAATGGTAAAGTTGAAACCAAGAGTTCAGTTGTGGGGTTTTTGTTTGTTTATTTTTGAGAAAGAGAGTGCACAACAAGCAGGGGAGGGGCAGAGACAGAAGGATCTGAAGGGGGCTCCACACTGACAACAGTGAGCCTGATGCTGGGCTTGAACTCCCAAACCATGAGATAATCACCTGAGCTGAGGTCTGACACTCAACCAACTGAGCCAAACAGGCACCCCAAGAGTTCAGTTTTGAATGTGTTATATACACTTGGTCTTGAGCCTCCATCTTAGTGTATAAGCAAAGTATGACTTAATAAGCCCCAAAGTGGGAGACAATACTATTTATTTAGGAATCTGGGAGAAAAGGAACCCTACTCTTCCTAGGCAGGAGCTCTAAAGAGGGAATCAGTCCTAGAATTCCCAGCATTGTGTAGTGCCTGATGAGGAAGAATAAGGCAAGCCAACAGGCTGCAAACACCCCCACCCCCACATGGGATATGTGTGATACTCTTCAGGCACTGCTGGATGCCCAAGAACAAAGGAAAGGAGAAAAACAAATAGCTAACTGATAAAGATCACATTCGTGCAGGACCTGAGTCTCCATCAGTTTACAAATATCTTAGTAAATTACAAGAAGTCAATCTTATCAAAAGCCTAATTTCCAGAAACCTATAGACTCAGTTTCCTGGAGCCCCAACATCACCTTGCCCTCCACAATGATTTGGTAAAGGCAGAAGGAAATGGCAGGTAAAATTAAACTTCCTTATAACCTGCATCCCATTGACAAGTACTTGAGGCCAGCAGGGTATAAACATTCTCTAAGAACTCCCTACTGTCTTAATGTTAATGTTTTTCTAGAAGGAAAAACAACCTTAACTTGACAATAGCAAGGCCTTAGGTATCTTATGGGTCCTCTTTAGCATATCAAAGTCCCTCTGGAGGCCTCCAATTTGACTTTATCTCGCCAACTTCATAGTATATAAGGAGCCACTTTTCACAACCCTAGTGCAGCTCTTTCCCTACCGGTCCTGTTCCCATACTTGAATAAAATCAC
This sequence comes from Acinonyx jubatus, assembly GCF_027475565.1. Taxonomy (NCBI): domain Eukaryota; kingdom Metazoa; phylum Chordata; class Mammalia; order Carnivora; family Felidae; genus Acinonyx; species Acinonyx jubatus. Next base: position 53,154,585 of record NC_069384.1, read on the forward strand.
TTTTCTTTGCACCAAAGACGTCTTCAAGAATTCTTTCTTGGTCATGGGCTCTGGACCACCCCACCATCACCCCAAAACCTCATCAATGCCACTCTGAAGAGAGTGGGAGGAGGAAAATTCTGAATTAACTCACTTACATAAAAAACAATATAGAAAGCATAACGGTAATTGAGTTTATCTGAAAACAATTACAATTATGTGTTTTATCTTTAAGCAAAACTTGGATTCATAAATTTTGAAAAGCAGTTCTACTTCTTCAAACACCAAAGTAAACTTGGTAATTTTCACTGACTACAAAAGTAATGACTTGTTGGCATTTATTCCTCAGTTACCCTCACAATCTTCTGGGAGATTCTTTGAGATGCTTCACATGGGACATTCAGTCCATAACATCCTCCTTTTTACTCCTTTTTGCCTCTAACTCTTTAAGGTAGAATTTAAGTGGTAGCTTAAATATCAGTGACTCATTTGTTCATTTATTCAAAAAAATATTTATAGAAAGCCTATTATGTGCCAAGAGCCGGTTCTAAATTGCTGGTAAAACATCAGCAAGGAAGACAAATAAGTTCACTGAACTGTCATTCAATGACAGGGGTGTGTGGAATAGATGATAAAAAAGTAAATAAGCATGTGCTATGGTTGGAATAATCCAAGGTTATCTGATACAGAACAAATAGGGAAGTACCATAGTTCTTTCTGTAGTCCTAGCAGAAACTAACTTCAAAATTAGAATTGTCCTTTACACCAAATAATTATTTATATCATTCCACCCTCTGCAACCGTAGGTAGTTTGATTTATATTATCATTAACTGTATATTACCATTAACAGTTTTTTAATTGTACCTTTATGTAAACTCACCGCTGTCATAAAACAAATTTAACAGTGTGGTATATGGAGCAGTACAATCAGTTAGAAAGGGGACAGGCTTCAATATACAGAAATCTGTTGCATTCCTACTCCCTAATAATGAAGCAGAACAAAATGAAATAAGAAAATAATTCCATTTACAATTACACCAATAACAATAAAATATCTAGGAATAAATTCAACCAAAGAGGTGAAAGACCTATACTCTGAACACTATAAAAAATGATGAAAGAAACTGAAGATGACACAAAGAAATGGAAAGACATTCCATGCTCATGGGTTGGAAGAACAAATATTGTTAAAATGTCTATACTACCTAAAGCAATGTACACATTTAGTGCAATCCCTATCAAAATACCAATAGCATTTTTCACAAAACTAGAAAAATAATCCTAAAATTTGTATAGAACCACAAAAGACCCCAACAAGCCAAATCAATCTTGAAAAAGAACAATAAAACTGGAAGCATCACAATTCCAGACTTCGAGTTATATTACAAAGCTATAGTTTCTTTTTTTTTTTTAAGTTTATTTATTTTGAGAGAGACAGAGACTGTGCAAGTGGGGGAGGGGTAGACAGAGAGGGAGACAGAGAATCCTAGGGCTCAAACCCACAAAACCACAAGATCATAACCTGAGCTGAAAATCAAGAGTCTGATGCTTAACCAACTGAACCACCCAGGCACCCCCAAAACTGTAGCTTCAAAACGGTATGGTACTGGCATAAAAACCGATACATGGATCAATGAAACAGTACAGAAAACCCAGAAACAAACCCACTATTACACAGTCAATTAATCTTCAATAAGGGAGGAAAGAATATGCAATCAGAAATAGTCTCTTCAACAAATGGTGTTGGGAAACTGGACAGCTACATGCAAAAGAATGAAACTAGACCACTTTCACCACACATAAAAATGAACTCAAAGTGGATTAAAGGCCTAACTGGGAGACCTGAAACCATAAAAATCCTCAAAGACTGCGCAGGCAGTAATTTGTCTTAAATTGGCCATAGCAACATTTTTCTAGATATGTCTCCTAAGGCAAGGAAAACAAAAGTAAAAATAAACTATTGAGACTACATCAAAATTAAAGCTTCTATACAGCAAAGGAAACAAAACTAAAAGCAATCTATTGAATGGGATACGATATTTGCAAATGATATATCCAATAAAGGGTTAGTATCCAAAATACATAAAAAACTTATATTACTCAACACCCAAAAAGCAAATAATCCAATTAAAAACGGGCAAAAGACATGAACAGCCACTTACACAAAGAAGAAATACAGATGGCCAACAGATGCATGAAAAGATGCTCAAAATCACTAGACATCAGGGAAATCCAAATCAAAACTATAATGAGATATAACCTCACACCTGTCAGAATGGCTAAAATCAAGAAACAAGTATTGGCGAGGCTGTGGAGAAATAGGAACTCTCATGCACTGTTGGTGGGAACATAAACTAGTGTAGCCACTGTGGAAAACAGTGTGGAGGTTTCTCAAAAAATTAAAAGTAGAACTAACCTATGATCCAATAGTCACACTACTGGGTATTTACCCAAAGAACAAAAAAACATTAATTCAAAGGGATACATGCCCTCCAATGTGTAGCCAAATAATGGAAGCAGCCCGAGTGTCCATCAATGGATGAATGGATAAAGAGGTGGTATATTTATACAACAGAATATTATTCAGCCATAAAAAAGAATGAAATCTCACCATCTGCAACAACATGGATGGACATACAGAGTATAATGCTAGGTGAAATAAGACAAATACCCTATGATTTCACTCATATAAGCAATTTAAAAAATGAGCAAGGAAAAAAAAAGAGAAAGAGACAAACCAAAAAACAGACTCTTAACTATAAAGAACAAGCTGATGGTTACCAGAAGAGGGTGGGGGGTGGATTGGTAAAATAGGTGATGGAGATTAAAGAGTATACTTATCATGATGAGCGCTAAGTAATGTATAGAATTCTTGAATCACTGTACTGTACACTTGAAAATAATATAACACTATATGTTAACTATACTGAAATTAAAATAAAAAATATTAATTAAAAAAAAAAAAAAAGAAAGGGTACAGGCTTCAAAGTCCAAGAGATGAGGGCTCCAACCCTTGATTTGTATTTTGCTAGCTATGTGCCCTTGGGTAATTCACCTGACCTCATAAACCTCATCTTACCCGTCTCCAGTGTGGGGATAGGAACAATGAACTCAAAGTTTTGTTATGTTCATTGAAATAATAATAAAATTAAATAATATGTGTTTACTGGGTTTGATTAAAAAGCTTCAACTAACTGAGAACTGAGGGTTGATGGGGGGTGGGAGGGAGGGGAAGGTAGGTGATGGGCATTGAAGAGGGCATCTTTTGGGATGAGCACTGGGTGTTGTATGGAAACCAATTTGACAATAAATTTCATATATTAAAAAAAAAACAAAACAAAAAGCTTCAACTCATTGAACTATAAATCTGAAATTGTTTTACTATTTTCCCAAGGAACACCTATTAAATGTCCCTTCTCCAACCTCTGTTCCACCTGGCTATAAGCTCCTTAAGATCTCTCAGCCCATGTTTATAATATTTTTTTCAGTTTGGGCTAAGATTATGTAATATCTTACTCATATTTCTCCCTCTTCTACAAAAACAGGGCACACTACTAACTGAAAACATCTAGGCTGGGGAGGAAGGAGTGAGGTTTCCAGAGACAGCACCCTTTACCTAAACTTCAGTGGCAGTGAGAGGAGGTGAAGAAACATCTGGTCATCTGAGTGACCACAATACCTGGTGAAAAATCCTCCATTCTATTTCTTCTAATTTTTGAGATTTCTGTGTTGAACACTGACTGCTTGTCAGCTGCACCTTTGAAAAAAGTATCTAAGTGTGGGCTCTTTGTAGGTTCTTAGGAGGGTACTTTGTCTCACCCTGCATAATCCTTCGGCTGGGAGACCAGGCTGAAGCTAAGTTTATTCCTTCCTATCTCAACACCAGCCACGATTAGTGATGTTTTCCCTACACACCGGAAACTCACATATCCCTACTAAACACGGGGAATAGAGTTGAGCTTGTCACTCTACTCACAACTCTGTCATCTCTTCCCTGCACTTTTAACCAAGCCCAGAGCCATATGCTGGCTTAGTGGTTCAAAAGCATTCAGGAAGGAGATCATCAGTTGTGGACCTCATAAAAAGGGAAATACTCAGGCATTCACTACCAATACCCACAAAACACATCAACATCAAGGCCTCTCAATGTACCCTCACACTTCAGATCAATGTCAGAAATCCTTTCCCAAGAGACTTCCAAACACTGGAAATTCTCACCTACACCAGCATATCCCATGTCACTCCTTGCTATCTGTATCCCTGCCTCACTATTTTCCTTATGATCATCAAACATGCCATGCTGCTCCTCACCTTGGCATAAAGACAGATGAACAACACTCCAGACAGAGTTCTGAGGAACACCAATATTTTATGGTGGGTTTAAAGAAGGGAAAGATGGCAAAGGAAACTGGAGAGGCATCCAATGAGGAAGGAAGAAACCAGAAAATGTATGGCAGAAGTCAAGTATGGAGACTGTTTAAGTGCTTGACTGTATAAAATGATTCTAAAATGAAGCTCAAGAAGTGGTCTTTGAATGTGACTAGCTGGAGGAGACCAGTGACCTTGAAATAAATATTTTAGTAGAGTAGTGAAGATAGAAGCCAGACTGAAGTACCGTAAAGGTGGGGGCGCCTGGGTGGCTCAGTCGGTTGAGCATCCGACTTCGGCTCAGGTTATGATCTTGCAGTTGGTGGGTTCGAGCCCCATGTCGCTCTGTGCTGACAGCTCAGAGCCTGGAGCCTGCTATGGATTCTGTGTCTCCCTCTCTCTCTGTCCCTCCCCCACTCGCAATCTGCCTCTCTCTTTCAAAAATAAACATTAAAAAAAAAAAAAAAGACTTGAAGTACAGTAAAGGTGAATGGCAGATCAAGAACGAGATTATCTTTAAGATACTATACTTAATAGTAGGAACATTATATATTAGTGTTTAAGTTACTTTAATTTAAAGTGGACTTACTCGTTGCCAGGTACTGTGCTAAGCACTTTACAAGCATTTTAAGAAATCCTCCCAGGAACGCTATTAGACAAAGTCACTGAGATCTAGAGAGACTAAGTAAATTGACCAAAAACACAACTAGGAAGCTGTGGCTGACTGAATAACAGCCCTCAAAGGTATCCAGGTCCTAATCTCTGGAAACTATAATGTCACCTGATACGGCAAAGGGACTTTGTAGATATAAGGATCTTCAGATGGGAATATCAACCTAAGTTATCAGGCCCTAAATGAAATCAAAATTGTCCCAAGAGAGAGGCAGAGGGAAATTTGATACAGAAGAGAGAAGACAATGTCATAACTTCAGCAGAGAGATTTGAGATGCTTTACTGCTGGTTTTGAAGGAGGAACCGTCAGGCCAAAGAATGCACAGAATGTAGCTCTAATACCAGAAAAAGTCAAGGAAATAGATTCTCCTAGCAGCCCTTAATTTCAGCTCAGGAAACTGGTTTCAGATTTCTGATCTACAGAACTGTAAGGGAATAAATTCATATCTAAGCCACCAAGTTTGTGGTAATTTGTCATGGAAGCCCTAGGAAACTAATACAGAGGTGGTCGTGATTCCTTCTCTAACACAATTCAGCAGTAAACTGAAAGATCACACTTATGGAGAACAAAGAGAAGGCAGGAGAGGAAGAAAGAAATAAAAAAGAGAAGTGAAGGAAGTGGAGTGGGGGAACGGAAGGGAGGGGCATGGGGAAAGTTGAGAGGAGAGGAGAGAATAAGACTCACATATTCTTCAAGTCCCACCAGAACTGCCCAAGGCAACTTCACCTCAGACACTATTATCCCAACCTGAGTCATAGTGAGTTAGCACTTGGCCCACAGTCGAGAGTTAGCTCTAGGGCATAAAATCACAACACAGAGTAATCTATAAATCCTTTGGCATCACAACTAAAGAGAAAGCAGATCTGTGTAGTTCTAGTTTAGAGCTGACTGGCTGGCTCAGTAATGGTTGGGGACAGCCAACCATTAAAAAGGCAGTATGAAATACTGTGGGATGAAGTTCAAAAAAACCAACTTGATTTCTTTTTGCATCAGCAACTCAAGAATGGCCTTTGTTTTTCAAGATGTGTTTTGTAACTTTTTTCTGTTTTCTTTTAATGTTATTAGCTTATCACTTATTATTGCTTACCATTTGCTATAATGAAATTATGCTGAGATAGCTTCATTCAATGTGCTATAATCATTCATCTGTTTTCAAAAAGGAATTTTATAAACGTATTATAGTTTAGATACATTATTTAATTTCATGATGAAATAATGCTCTTCTATATATTAATCAATGACCGCATATTAAAATATATACATGCATCTAAAATTTAATAAAACAAAAGGAAGTTTAGCAGGAAAACAAGTGATCTGTGTGTCTAATACCACCACTCAAACAACCTGAAACTCATGGCAACTTCTGTCCCTTGGGTTCAAGGACATCTGAGAGTAGGCATGAAGACTAAGTTCTTAACTCTGACTTGCTGTGCCTTCACAGGATTCTCATCCTAGTTGAGGTCACTGTTACATCATTTTTTCCTAAGAAATTAGAAACTGCATTTTGAATTCTCTAAGATTTTGAATTGATTAGAAGAGCAACATTTGGAGTCCATACATAGATTCTCAATACCCACAGTATGGTGATTTTCCAAATTTGCTAACAAATAGTCCTCACATTATAGAGCCAAAAACCACATTTTATGGGAGAATTAATAATTAGTAAGGCTAGAGGGGAAGTTGCACTTGATGGGAAGAAATTGCATTTAATTCAGCCTCTCCCATTCAAAAACAAAAGGGGAAACAGTAACCAAATAACACAACATATGGAGTGTCTGTTTTTGGATGAAAATGCCAGGTAAAGAGGTCTTAAACTGAAATCCACCTAAGACAGAATTCTTCTGTCCGGAGATTTCTCCCCCTGCTCCTGGTTTCTGTCACACGAAGGATCGAGTAACAGCGACATCTAGTGGTTTAAAGTGATACACGACGGCAAAACAAATACTCAGCGGAGCCCAAAACCCTGAAACGAAGCTGCTACATTTAAAGTTTCCTGATTTATGTGGCAACAAAATTGTATTCTAATGGAATCAGTGAGTCTTGTCTCCCAGAGAATGATAGTGTTCTGGGTCAACATTTGGAAAAGTCATTTAGTATTCACTGCTGGAGAATGGGGAGCCTGTAGTCACATCACACCGCCTCAGTCTTGGAATTGGAAATGTGGCAATACTGCTGGGATTAAAAAAAAAAAAAAAGCATTATCAAATGGCTACAAGGGGTTATGCTTCTCAGACAGAAGGCAGCTGTATACGCTTCCGAATGCCAACCCTAAAAACCTATCCAAAGATATTAAATTTCACTTTTTTTTTTTTTTTTAATTTCTCCACAGACTGCTTTCTCCTGTCAACAGAAGAGGCCATCTTAGGCCATTCTCTGGCAGCTGAAACTCTGGCGCTCAGCCCTTTGGGTTAGACCTACGAGCTACACTGCGCTGCCCCTCTTTGCCTCAGGTGCCAGCCCCAGCATCCTTTTGTCTGGTTGCCAGGTCAATGATCTCTCCTGGCATCTGCCTTTTTCACCCCTTCCCTCCTCCTCCCGCTCCATCAAGAAATCTAATTCCAAGCTGGCAGGCAGAAGGTCAGAAATCTTTGAAAGCCACAATTTCCACCGCCCACACGCAGGTCTTGCCTCTGCACATGCTGCCAAATGCCAACTTACCCTTCTCCCTCCTCTACAACATCCTGTGTGTCTAGAATGCCCAGGTTGTCACTGAATCTTGCCCTCACATCTGCTTCCTTCCCTTCCTCGGCAGCAGGCCTGTCTTTTATTAGTAACATCCTGCCATGTCTGTCCCAAAGGCTCAGCACATCTTGTCACCCATCCTGGGATCAGCAGCCTCCTCAGAGTTAGTGACTTTGGGACTTGTCTCGGTCAGAGGTGTCTGGAGGCCTGGAGCAGGCCCAGAGCAGCTGGGGAAAGGAGAGCTGACAGGCCCCTGAAACCCACACAATCGTATCTTTGAAAAGTGGGCCAGGTTAAGCAAACGACTCCAAGCCAGTGTGACAGAAAAGACAAAGGACAAAGTCACACCCAACCGGAATAGGTGACAGTTTCATTTCTTTATACATTTTGAAATGACATATTCAGGGCTATGTTAGAACAGTCCTTTAGGAAAAAAAATTTTTAGTATCTTGCATGATTTTTACCCCCTCTGAAAGAATGTTTTAGAACACATGTACTATAACTTTCATAGTTTTAAAAGGAGACCATGTCAATGTTTAATTTTGCAACTACAAACTTTATATAAATTATATTCTTAAAAACCAGGATTTTCATCTTTGTAACCTCATACAACCACTGTGCTATCTCAATCAATTCTCCCTCCAAAGAGCAAAATCTGAGCTACCCCCCCCCAAAAAACAAGAAACACATAAGCATTAAAAAAAAGCTAAAGAAAAAAAGAGACAAAAGGTAATTATTATCTATTATACAAATATCCATTAAGGAGAAACTGAAAAAAAATTACTCCAAAATCTGTGAAACAAGGAAAATGTTTACTAGTAGCAACTCAGAAAAGATGGATAGATCACTAATGATAAGAAAAAGTGAAGTTACAAACATCTTCGAAGCATGCTTTAGAGATATTATTACTTCTGTGTTGCCATGATACATGTAACATAGTGTTAGGACCCATGACAAAATTATTTTAAACTGGGGTATTACAAGGGGATCATTTAGTTCCATCCCATTTTTTAATGTATGCTGAAACAGAGGTCCAAAGATTAAGACATTTTCCCTAATACCAAAGTGGAAAAAAGTACCTAACTTTTTGCTTCCCAATCCAGTGTTATACATAGCATTTTTAAATAAGCATGTGGTTTTGAAACAGATTATGTTATGGGCTGAATTGAATTCTGTCTCCAAAAATTCTTATGTTGAAGTCCTAAATCCCAATGTAATAATATTTGGAGATGGGACCTTGGAGGTAATTAGGTTTAGATGAGGTCTTGAGAGTGGGGCCTCCGTGATAGGATCAGTGTCCTTGTAAGAAGAGGAAAAGAAACAGACTCTTAACTGTAGAGAACAAACTGAGGGTTGCTGGAGGGGAGATAGATGGGTTAAATGAGAGATTAAGAAGGGCACTTGTGATGAGCACTGAGTGTTGTATGTAAGTGATGAATCATTAAATTCTACATCTGAAACTAACATTACACTGTATGTTACCTAACTGGAATTTAAATAAAAACTTTTAAAAAAGAGGAAGAGAGAGACGAGAGCTCTTGTTCTTTCGTTCTGTTTCTCTTCTCTTCCCGCTCTCCCCTCCCTCTCACTCCCTCCCACTCCACCACATAAGCACCCCACAAGTAGACAGCCATAGAAGGAAGAGGACCCTCACCAAGAACCAAATCTGCCAGCACCTTGATCTGGGACTTCCCAGCTGTGAGAACTGTAAGAAATGTCTGTTGTTTAACCAGTCCATGGCATTTTGTTATGGCAGGCTAAACGAAGACAGAACAGTTCTGCCGTACACATTTTCCATTTCTAAAGTAAATATAACCATAATCATGGAATTCTGACTATGCACCACTAAATGAACTAAATTCCCTGAGATTGGGCATATGATTGGGAGAAAACGAAAAACCAGCCCTTTAAAAGCACTTAAAAAGTGAAGACCGCGTCAGATAACAGTCTTTCCCCAGAGTGTGTAAAAGGAAAAACAAAAGAACACAGAAACAGACTGAGATGAAGAATAAAGTCTATACAGAATGACAGTGATTATAAGATTCAGATATCACATGTTGAGGGCCGAGAGACTGTGTTTGGAACTTGCTTTGCTCTCACCATATTTTATTTGTGTCACTAAGAAGACACTCAGTTTAAGATGACTGGAACAGTATGTCATCCAGGGACTAATGCTAAAGAGAAAGGTGGACAGAATGAACAGGCTGCTTCAAGCTAAACGAATAACAGAAGGTTTCTCCATCTTCTAACAGAGTCAGTGATGGATTGATGGCAAATGTTTGCTATGGCTACAGCTCTCAAAAGCATCTTTCATTATTCTTTTAAAAGTGGTACATCAAAAGAATTCTGTGACCCCAAAACAAAGAATTCATTGAAACTAGTTACGATTTGGTAGGAAAAGACACCACAACCCAATGTACCTGAGTTGAAACTCACCATCTCCTGGTTATGTGACCTGAAGTCGGGCACTTAACCTCACTAAGCCTCAGTTTCTACCTTTAATGTAGAAATAATACATATCCACAGTCCCTTACATGAAATGTTTAGGACTAGATTTTAATTATATAAAGTAAGATAGTGTATATACTGAATTTCATATAACACCTATAATGTCTGGGGCAGCACTCAGTAAACAAACATATCGATACTCCTTGACACACACACACACACACACACACAAATGTACCAACAATCAACTTAATGAGAAAAATAAAATTTATCAAATGACAATTCAAGTTGGTGTTGTCACTAAAATTACAAAAATAACATTCTTTAACAAAAATAACATTCTAATTTGGAGCTTTCTAGATTTTGGAATTGTGGATACAAGATGGGTGATCCATAAATATATTCATCCTAGAGTGATGGTGAGGAAGAAATGGCATACGGAGTATAGAAACTCATATAAGACTACATAGGATGGATTATAAATGAGAACCAAAGGAATTCCAAGGCACTCAAGTTGAAGCAAAAACAAATCTTTGCTGAGATGAACTCCCTCTCCTCAGATACCTGACATCCGCTTGCCAAGTGACCTGAGAGGCAGAACTTGTATACGTGTATAGATCCCATTTCTTTCTTCCACTCAATATTCCTTTCTTCAGACCCAGGATCTGGAAGCCCAGAGGAGCCAGCTTTTCTGCAGCTTGGGGAAGAGAGGTGCACACCAACAGTGTTTTCTTTCTTAACGCTGCACCTACCCTCTTTTACCTCACTCCTTGCCCTGTGGGTCCCCAGGGAAGAAGAAAGAGCTTTGTACTTTACAGTTTTTAAAGCATGTTACTTACATTGACTTCTTTAATCATTACACCAGCCAAGGAGGGGCAAGTCTTTACCTACTCTTTGTGGCTAGTACCAGAATTTAGGTTCCTTACATTCTGTGTCCCCTTCAGGTAGATGGCATCATCCTGGGAATTTCTCTACCTCATGGCAGATCCCTCTCCAGGGGGGCTAGGAAGAACTGTCTTTTCTTAATTCAAAGCTCATGTCCATTTTTCCCAAGTAACCTATTAGTTTCCTGTTTCTAATCTGAAGAATGCCTCTACTTCTGCCCAGTGACTCATTCAAAAACATCCCCACACATTCTCTCTTCAATCCTCCAGGGATCCATCTTTTTCAAATTCTATTACTATGGGTTTTATGGTAGAAAATTGCTTTACAGTTTCAGTGGCAATGGCAGCCACTCAGCTACCACAGTGAGCAAAAATTTGTTCTCTCATGGTTCCTATGCAGCTTAACAGGAGTCACAGATACAGACAGATATTAAATCTGTCATTTATGTACCCAAAATCACCGCATGGGGACATAGCTTGATTTGATTGTAAATTCTAATTTTCAAAAGCCCTTGCGACACCTACTAGGACAAGGCCTTGAGAAAGAGAACAATTTCCATAGAAAGACATCCACACACACAAATATCTTATGGCTTATACACTGTATTTCTTAAACATCTTCTTTAAAAGACTACAGTAAGTCAGGACAAGAGTAATAATTTCAAATGTTCCAGTAACTAATAACAGGACTATTACAGTTGCTGTGAGTTTTGTTTAAAGTCAGAACTCAAGAATTATATGTGTGTGTGTTCCTGTGTATTTGCACATGTGCATGTAAACCTGATGCCTAACACATACCTGAAATCACTAAAACATAATCTGTTCCTATACTATTAGGAGTACTTTTCTAAGATAGCAGTTATCCAAGTATCTCCTACAAGAAAGAGTGGTTTTTTCTTTTTTTTTTTTTTTGGTAATTTATAGGCCATTATTCTGATATGATACCAAGTAGCACTGGTGGGGCCACTGTCCTTGTATGTGTGGTGCATGTGGATTCTTTCTCTCACATTATAACATGGTACTTTATGGCTACTGGGCCTCAAAACACCAGGTGGTGAACACTTAGAGAATTCAAGATGCTGTTACCATGGGGACAAGATGCTGGTCCTTCTCAATGCAATCAGCATATTTCCTCTTTCAGAAAACTATTTCCACTGGAAAATAAATGAGCTTAAAAAATGAAGCTTTTAGTTTTAAAAGAATGACTATTTTCTTAAAACTTTGTATTTAATAGTGATAGCAGATATGGGCAAGCAAAGGAGAAATATTTGGAAAGGGCTTGTCTTCAAAGACATACTTCTGACTTCTGCTTTTGTTATTGGGTGAATAAACAATTTCAATACCTCAAGCTACACTTCTCAAGTGCTTGTCCTATGTGGTAGATTACTAAGTGGCTGTAAATCATTTTTCTTCCTTTTTCTATATCTACTTGTACTTGACTTTACAACTCATACCATGAAGAGTTAGAATCTACTTCCTTACTCCTCAAATATGGGCTGACGTTATGCCTTGCCTGGCCAAGACAACATGGCAGAAGTGAGAGCTTATCAGTTCCATGCCTTGGGATCCAGCGCCTTACACCCTCCCACTCTTTCTTGGGATCCTGCCCACCTTCCAAGTGCCCTGCAAGAAGATGAGAGACACTTGCCTGAGTCATCTCCACTGTCAACCAGCCTGTAGTCCACAAACTCTCAGAAGCAGAACTGGCTAGCCAACAAGAAGCTGAGGACATATGACTAAGCCCAGTGAGATCAGAAGAACCACTGACCCACAGAACCATAAACTGCATAAACCTCACTGTCTTAAGCCACCAAATTTTGGAGAAATCTATGTAACAGAAGACAAACAACTATATACCATATTCTTCTTTATTATATCTGTTAGTTTCAAAGGACATACTTGTAAATATGCAGCTAGACCTTTAAAACCAAAACCAAAGATTAGGTTGGAGCACCATGAATGCCCAATGTAAACCCCAAGCAGGTATGCACAAGCATGAACAAATTCATTGTCCTCACTCTGACAAAACGGACAACCAATAGTTTTCTTTAATATATGAATTCAGCTGATTTTCATTCCAGATTCTATAGAGTTAGAAAGGGAAAACTTAATGAACACTCCTTCTCTCCCAATTGCATATTAAATGAAATCACCCTTGCTCTCCCAAAACAAGTGTATTGTTGTAAATTCTACAGAAAACACACACACACACACACACACACACACACACACACACACACACACTGAAAAAAGAAAATTCCATTAATGTGTCCACAGCTTGCAAAGGAGATCATCATCCTTATTTTATTTATCAATGGTGGGCAAAATCCCACATAATGGATAGTAAAGAGTTGTTTTTAAAATATCTTGGATTTTAACACTTTTATTTCTAAAGCAACCTTTTCTAGAATAAAATAATAATAATAATAATAATAATAATAATAATAACAAATGTTGTTCTCCAAAGTTTCTTTTGCCAATTACGTATATGCCATTTCCCTTCTTTTTTCGCCTGGCCATAGGGACACTGGGAGCCATATGTTGAGATGGTGACCTCATAAACTAGAGGAACCACAATCCCTGTGTCAGTCTCATGGGAGAGAACTGCCATGAAAAGCCACCTAGCACTCATTTGATGTTGTATAAGCAAGAGAGAAATCATTGTTGTATGCATTAGGATTTCAAAGTTTATAACCTCAGCAGAGTAAAGCCTATTGTAGTGAAGCATTAGCAGATATGGGAGCCTGACATGTATGAGCCTGTAGAAAGTGGGGAAGGACGTTTCTGCAGGAGAGAGAGGGGACGACTGCAGAAGCAATTCCTTTGAGTAGGCAATCCAGAGCACCATTACAGTTACCATGCTAGATATATGGGTGACTCATCCTTTTTCACAGATAAGACAGCAGATTATGTGGGCACAGAAACAAGGAAGTTGATAGATTTGGTAAGGGAAAAGCAGAGAGTGTCTTTTGGTTGCTTCTATTTGGGCCCTGAAACAAGAGGCAGATCATTGAGAATGTAAAAGGGAATGAAAGTCTGAGGACCCAGAAGATGCTGTCAAATGGTCTTCTCTGAGAGGGGAGAGTGAATGACTAAAGAAACGTTGAGAGTGTAATGCTCCCACGTGTACTAATGGGTGTTGTTTTACTTTAGCCATGTTCAGCTGCTTGGTCACAGGCTTTATCCAAGCGGAGAGTTGGATCTAAACAGAATGGAAGTTTTTTCAAGCAGGATTTATGACATATAAACATGCAAAAGACTGAAGAGGGCCCAGAAAAACAAAGGTGTATAGAAGGGCACGATTATCGTGTTGAGCCATGAAATCCTACCTGAGGAATGATGTGAGAACACAAGGATATTAGAGGGCTGCATTGGTTGTCTCAGGATACCTAACAAAATACCACAGACTGAGTGGCTAAAATAACAGAAATTTATTTTCTCACAGTTCTGGAGACTGGAAATCCAAGATCAAGGTGCTGATAGGGCTGGTTTCTCTCCCCTCGATTTGTTAAGTAGCCATCTTCTCCCTGTGTCTTCAGCTGGTCTTTCTTCTGTAAATGTCTGTGTCCTAATCTCCTCCTCTTATAAGGGCACCAGTCATTTTGGATTAATGACCTATTTTAACTCAATCACCTCTGTAAAGACCCTATCGCCAAATACAGTTACATTCTGAAGTAGTAAGGAGTAGGAGTAGGACTTCAACATAAGAATTTGGGGAGAACACAATTCAGTCCATAACAAAAGGGTTGAAATGGAAAAATAGAAAGTAGTGGCCAGCAAGTGAGATGCTAGAAATTGACGTTTTGGAGGCAAAGGTCCAGAGTATGATCAAGAGAATAGATGTCAGAGGTGAGGAAAAGATAAAATATTTAGGGATGAAGAGGTCACAAACAAGGTATGGGATTTTTATCCTGTGGATATCAAAGTCACCAAGATTGATGACAGAAGTCACAGAGAAGAAAAATACAGTAAACCAAAGTAGAGTAAGTGCTAAAAATCTTACATTAACATAGAGGAAGAAGAGCACATAGGAACTGACCAGAAGGGTGACAGATGGCTGCAACAAGGAGGAGCAACAGATGGACCGGTCAGATGGCACGTGCTTTAAAGGAACTGAGAACATTTGTGTAGGAAAGTGAGGAAAGCAAGGGAGAACCATATTCTGGTGTAAGAACAGCGAGCAAAGGTTACACTATCTTACCTACAAGTCCAGGAGTACATGGCGGGTAGGAGGGAAAAAAGCTACTATTTGAGGCTGCAGGGGAAGCAGTGCCTGTAGGAAAAGCCATTTTTTTAGAGCAAGAAGTGGAAAGGAAATTCAGGAGAAGAGATTGAAAACAGGTCACTTATTTAAATGACAAATTGAGATTGACTTTACTGGTGATCACCAGTATCATTTCCCTCTTTTTTCAGACACATGGAAGGCAGGTCTTCCAATATTCATTATCCTTAGGCAGGAACATCTGAATTTCTGGTAGCGAAATGTGAGAAATGGTATATGTTACTTCTGGGCTGATGCAGTGGAAAGCCCCTGTGCAATGCTCCCATTACACTCTTCCTCTCCTGAGGCTACCAACAAGGCTTCATTTCCAGATATTTCTGATTGAATACCATAAAGCCTTTGTCAGCTTCTTTTCTAGATGATCATGTAGAACAGACTCCTTGCCAACCAATACTGAACATAAAGTGTAAATAATAAATGGGCCTTGGTTTTTTAAGGGCTGGTGGTATTTTTTTTTAATTTTTTTTTCAACGTTTATTTATTTTTGGGACAGAGAGAGACAAAGCATGAACAGGGGAGGGGCAGAGAGAGAGGGAGACACAGAATCGGAAACAGGCTCCAGGCTCTGAGCCATCAGCCCAGAGCCTGACGCGGGGCTCGAACTCACGGACCGTGAGATCGTGACCTGGCTGAAGTCGGACACTTAACCGACTGCGCCACCCAGGCGCCCCTAGGGCTGATGGTATTTTGAGGGTGTGTGTGTGCATGTGCATGTGTGTGTGCGTGTGCATGTGTGTGTGTGTGTGGCTGATTTGTTACCACAGTAAAACGTAGCCTCTCCTGACTTGTACACATACCCTGAATCCCATGATGTTCAGTGGAGGAGCTGAGGGAAAAAGGAGACAGAGACTTAGTGGAGAATGAGCATAGCTATATAAGTGCTTGGGGATAGAGGATGGGCTGCAAGGCTCAGGCTCCTTGCAGTGACTGAGAAAAACAAGGATGCAGAGCTTGACGACATCTTAGGAAAACATAGATTATTAGGTGTAATTGCAGAACACTTCAATGCGCTGTTCAGGCACTCTACAGCAAAGAGTCGGGGAAGGTGGTCAAGAGTAAGGAGCAGTGATGAGCCCACAAGAAGCACACAGAGCTCCATGACTGACTGTCACCATTTCCAATAATCTGCCACTGGAAAAAGGGAGATGCTACTGTGGTTATAACTTTTAAGATAACTCATACTACTAACGCTCCTTGCTACACAGACAGGAAAATGCAGGTCTAGAAGTATGTTGGATTACACTTAGGTGATTTGAGATCTATCAACCATAGGAATTCTTGAAAAGGAGGAAACATGGGAAAACCATAAAAGGCTTGTTTCATGTGTTAAGAAGATAATTTTCCTGACAGGTGCTATTAAAGGTAGGTCTTTTCCCATTTCAAGAGTAAAGTTTCTAAAGCCAAAGACAAACTTCTGTTTTACTTATAAATATAACAAGTGAAATAAATGGGACCGGCAGAATATATGAAATCAATTATCCAATGCTTAGGCCTCTAGGGTGAGCTAAATCATGAGTTAGAAGGCAGTCAAGTCCAAAGAATGTAAATGGAGTGTGGTATCGGCAACACAAAGAAAGGAAATGTAAAACATACCAAAAAAGAAAATGGATGATGGGAGAGCAGACAAGGCCAAACTTTCCAAATGGAGGGCTTGGAGGGGAGAAGTAGGGAGAAGAAGCAGAGTCCAGATACACAGCAGCAAGGCGTGAAGCTGAGACCATCCCGCAGTGAATACACGGAAGAGAGGAATCACAGAGTCACAAAGAAAAACAGAGTAAGGAAAGCAGGGAAATTGGGAAACTGTAAAGCCATTGGAAAGTTGCAAGCTCTCCCAACTTCTACTCACTACATACAACACATTAGCAGGAAAAGAAAAAGCAACAGTGGCTCAAAAGAGGAATACTGACGGAAATAGGAAGGCAATATGACACAGCAAAGGGACACAGGCTGTGTCTTTCCCTCAATGTTGGCTTTACCACTGATTACTCAGATGATCTTAACCTCTGTGCTCCTCAATTCCCTCATCTGTAAAATAGCTACGATGATTATATTCAGTGCCTCTATTAAGAATTCAATGAAACAGCGGCTAAAAGGATCAACAAATTGTGTTCTACATAGAAAATGTTTCACTGGAGACTGATTCTCATTTCCAGAAGGCAAGACTGAAACGCTGAAGTATCTTTGGATGGCTAACAAATATTTACCAGCTCTCAATATTAGAAAAGATTATTGGTCTAACTTAAATACAACCTTGTATATTTTATGCTTCATTCAACTCCATAGAAAATTCAGTTAAAAAATTCATCCACAAGGTAAATATTCTCTTTCACTGCAAGTCAAAGAAGACTAAAATGACAATGACAAATGTATAGGGATACCTAAATCCCAGTGGACCCTAATGATAAATCCCTGATTATGTCAGCCTACATCACTACCAGGAAAATTCAAACATAAATGTTTAGGAAGCTCTTTAAATGATTCATGAACCCCCACCCCTGCTGCCAAAAAAAAAAAAAAATGCCACGACTGGTACAGACAAGACTTGAGATAAAGAGAGAGGACCACCTATGCAGATAGGGCTACCATGAAACCTTTCGTTAAGTTTTTGCTTTCCCAGAAAGGACTAATCTAGGCAATGAGCTCTTTGAGGGTAGGACCGATACCCATTCTTCTTAGTATAGCCGAACTAAAGGACCCACTACAAGACCTAAAGTCTAAAGCTGTAGTAACTATTGGTTGATTGGTGAGTTTTTAAGAATGCAATTGTGGATTTTGCATATTCCTCCAACTTATGTAACCCTTTTCCAAAGACCAATGGGGCCCCTTTCTACATCTTTGGTTCAAAAACACCCATTAAGAACATTCTATATCACAAGTCACATGCTAAGGCCTGAGGATACAAAGTTAACACTTATTTTGACAGGGATGTCACAATGAAGTACCACAAACTTGGTGGTTTAAACAACAGAAACTGACTTTCTTTTAGTTGGTGTCTTCAGGTTGGTTCCTTCTGAAGGCCATGAGAGAAGAATCTGTTCCAGGCCTCTCTCCTTGGCTTCTCCCTGTATCTTCACGTGACCTTCCCTCTATATGTTCCTGTATCCAAATTTCCCCTTCTATTAGCTTAGAGCCCACTCTAATGGCCTACGCTTAACCCAATTCCTTCTGTAAAGACACTATATCCTTATTTGGGTGACATTTTAGGGGACCCTGGGTGGCTTAGTGGGTTAAGCATCTGACTCTTGATCTTGGCTCAGGTCATGATCTCACAGTTTGTGAGTCTGAGCCCTGCATCTGGCTCTGCACTGACAGTGTGGAGCCTGCTTGAGATTCTGTCTCTCCCTCTCTCTGTTCCTCCCGCCCCTCCAAATAAATAAATAAACTTTAAAAAATTTAAAACAAATAAGGTGACATTTTAAAGGGGAACTTCAACAGTTACATTTTGGTAGGGACACAATTCAGCCCATAATGGACACGTTCCTTATTTCAGAATACTCGTATTGAATTGTTCACTGAGATGGCCACAGGAAGGCCTGGGAAAGCAAAAATTCTGTGCTCTCTAGCACTTGCCTGACAGAATCCTACTTCCCAGCAATAAGCTCACTTTTTTTAATATTTAAACTGCATTTGCAGTAAGTTCTCTGTTAGGAGACTTCTAAACTCTGCTAACTAGCAGCTCTGCCAGAGAATTAGAGAGGCATTCTATATTTTCAAAATCCTTGTGGAACCAAAAATCACTGTGACTATATTTGCCAAAAGATATACATGCATGTAGAAGAATAAATGGTAGTGAAGTAACCCTTTTGGTCCATTCCAGAAAGAGCAAAATGGTTAGCCATATACTATCTACATTTCCACTCTATCTGTATAATTCCCACAAAGCAAATTTATTCCTCACAAGACTCTGTTCCCTGCTCATTGTTTCCAGTCCAGACTGGGTTCCCACAGCCAAACTTTGAGAAAAGAAAAGTCCACATGCATAAACAAACTTTCTGCTTAAATAATAAGGGCTAGAAGCCAAAGGCATAGGCATCTTAAAGCAAACTACTCCTAGTCTGCTAATATTTACACAATGTTATTAAAAACTACTTGGTTACCAAAACCAAAACCAAAACTGAAAACAAAAGGAACAACAAAAACAAATATTCCATTCATACAGAGCATTCCATTTCAGCTTAACTCATGAAGTTTGTTGCTTGATGCAGATCAGCCGCTCATAAAGCTTAAAATAAGGTCAATTTCTGCTTCTGCATGAGAAATGTCAAAAAGGTAATGGAGAAAAAACCTGGAGTCTGACCCAAGGAAGTCAGCTTACTCTTTACTTTTATTTTAAGAAACTTAAGACCTATTTATTCTACAATTACAAAACATAACAGAAACTTCTTAAAATTTTTTGGCCATGAAATATAAATTTCTAACTATATTAGGTACATAATATAGTTAGCACATTGGAGTTTACTATTCTATGGTCATCTTATCATATTCAACATGTCCCATGAGCATATTCAAATTTACCAGCTCTCCTTTCCACCACCAGATTAATATCATTCTCCTGAATCTCCTCTTTCAATTAGCAGTATAATAATCTTCCCAGTTACCCAAAGGAGAGATCTTGGACCCACCTTTCACTCCTCTCTCTTTTACTTTCCATATCTACTCAATTCTCAAATTCTTGTGATACTACCACATTCATTTAACATCACTGGCTTGCTGTCATATGCCAAGAATTGAGCTAATCATTGGAGAAATAAAAACATGAAATGTTGCCTTTTATCAAACAGCTCATAACATACTTGGGAAGGAAAGTCAATTATCAACTACAACGATAGGGCCATAATAGAACTATGTTCTAGATGTCTGAGGAGTCTCAGAAGCAATGTTCTTGAAGGCAGTTTTAAAGAACAGAAGAATTAAAATAAACAACCTAATCTTACACCTAAAGGAGCTAGAATAAAAGAACACAAACAAGACTCAAAGTCAGTAGAAGGAAGAAAATAATAAAGATCAGAATGAATAGAGACTAAATAAGAGACTTAAAAAAAATAGAACAGATCAATGAAACCAAGAGCTGATTCTTTGAAAAGATCACCAAAATTAATAATCCTTTAGCCAGACTCATTTAAAGACAGAGACAATGGGGTACTTGGGTGACTCAGACTGTTGAGCTTCCTTCCAACTGTTGACATCGGCTCAGGTCATCATCTCATGGTTTCATGGGTTTGAGACCCGCACCCAGCTCTGCACTGGCAGTGCAGAGCCTGCTTGGGATTCTCTCTCTCTCCTTCTCTCTCTGCCCCTCCCCTGTTCACACTGTCTCTGTCTCTCTCAAAATAAGTAAAACTTTAAAAAAATAATAAAGAGAGATAGAGAAAGACAGAAGGAGGGAGGAGAGAGACAGGACTCAAAATCAGAAACGAAAGAGGAGAAAGCAAATAATATCACAGAAACACAAAGGATTATAACAGAATATTATGGAAAATCATATGCAAAAAAATGCAACCTAGAAGAAATGGATAAATTCCCAGAAACATACAACCTTCCAAAACTGAATCAGGAAGAAATAAAAAATTTTATCAGAACAAATTGTAGCAATAAAATTGAATTCGTAATCACAAAATTTGTAACAAACAAAAGGCTAGGACCATATGGCTTCACAAGTGAATTCTACCAAACATATAAAGAGTAATTAATACCTATTCTTCTCAAACTATTCCAAAATATAGAAGAGGAAGGAAAGCTTCCAAATTCATTCTATGAGGTTAGCATTATCCTAATAGCAAACCCAAATAAAGACACTACAGAAAAAAAAGAAAACTACAGGCCAATATCTCTGATGAACATGGTTGCAAAAATCCTCAACAAAATATTAGCAAACCAAATCAAACAATACATTTAAAAAATCTTTCAGCATAATCAAGCAGAATTTATTCCTGGGATGCAAGTGTGGTTCCATATTCACAAATCAACCAACATGATACATCACATTAACAAGAGAAAGGACAAAAACCACAGAGTCATTTCAATAGATGTAGAAAAAGCATTTGACAAGGTACAACATCCATTCATGATCGAAATTCTCAAAAAGATAGGTTTAGAGAGAACATACCTCAACATAATAAAGATCACATATGAAAAACCCATAGCTATCATATTCAATGGTGAAAGACTAAGAGATTTACCTCTAAGATCCAGAACAAGACAAGGATTTCATTCTCAGCACTTTTATTCAACCTGGTATTGGAAGTCCTAGCCATAGCATAAGAAAAAGAAATAAAAAGCATCCAACTTGGGAAGGAAGTACAGCTTTCATCGTTTGTAGATATCATGATACTATATTTCCATATATAGAAAATCCTAAAGACTCCACCAAAAACTACTATAACTGATAAATAAATTCAATGAAGCCAGAGGACACAAAATTAATTTACAGAAACATGTTGTATTTCTATACACTAATAATGAAGTAGCAGAAAAAGAAGTTAAGAAAACAATCCCATGTACAACTGCACCAAAAAGAATAAAATACCTAGGAATAAATTTAACCAAGGAGGCAAAAGACCTATACTCTGAAAATTATAAACATTGATTAAAAAAAAAAAAAAAGAATAGAAGAACTGAATAAGGGCCAGGTTGGGTCAGGGGACAAAAGCAGGTGGCAGTGTAGAGATCTAATTTGAGAATATGAAAATGCACATACATGAAACTGCATGGTCATTGGGAAACTATCACATTTCAGGACGACTAGACCAGAGTCTGTGGTAGACTGGCAGGAGATAAAATTGTATAAGAAAGCAGGAAACAGATTTTAGAATATCTTGTGTTTTAAGTTACGGTGATCCAATAATGGCCTCTAAATAGTAACAGAATCAGATTTCTTTCCTAGAAAGTCTGCTCTTTCTGCATTGGGTAGGTTAGATGGAATGTGTAAATGCAGGTATGCTGAAAGAAAAAAAATCAGATGGGAGCTACTGGATACATGTGGAGGAGACAGAGAAAATTATCCTAACCTGTTATCTCCATTCTCAGTATCAGCTATAAATAAGGGCGAAAAAGTATAAAAGATTTTAAAATTTAAAACATCAATGCATAAAATTGGATGTGCAATGGCTATTCCAATCAGGAAGCCATACTGGTTCCCAAAAAAGCCATAGAAAAACCATACTGAAAAATGCTGGTAGTAGAGTATAATTGTTAAGACATGGATTTTGGAATGAAATAATCTAATGGTGGTGTAAACTTAAGCAGGTTACAGAACTTCACTAAACCTCGCTTCATTTGTTAAGCAAATGAGATTAATAATCATGCCAATCTCTTAAAGCTACAGTGAGAATAAATGGAGTAAAGCATACCCTGTATAGTACCAGACACACCAGTAAGCAACCAGTAAAGAGCAGCTTATCTTATACCAGTCTGGAATTGTGCACCTCCACAATAAACCTGCAGAGACCTGCAGAGGAGAGTTTTGGACTGGGACATCTTGGTATATTTCTTTTTTTATTTTTTAATGTTTATTTATTTTTGAGAGAGAGAAAGTGTGAGCAGAGGAGAGGCAGAGAGAGCAGGACAGGGGATCTGAAGCAGACTCTGTGCTCTCAGCACACAGCCTGACACAGGGCTGTAACCCACAAGCAGCGAGATCCTGACGTGAGCCAAAGTCAGATGCTTAACCAACTGAGCCACCCAGGCACCCCTGGCTCTATTTCTTATTAGTTATTTAAATTCACATAAGTTAATGAATATCTCTGTCTATTTCTTGTGATCACTTGAGACAAAATACTTGTTCCATTTATGTAATAAGGTTGTTTTTGATATAATACATGTGAGAGTAGCTTTAACAGTCTAAAGTGATGAATACATAGAAGATATTATGGTCTCACCTTGGCATATTTTATATTGAACAGCCCTGGCCACATGGAAATAATTATGAGCTACAGCAGAGAAATAAGCAGTGGGCTCAGATGAGGGAGACTGACTCCAGCCCAAGGATGGCAACTGACCTGTGACCTAGGGCCAGCCCCTTAGCTGTTTAAAGCCCCACTTCCTCAACAACTTAAGAGCCTGTATTGCACACCCTCTAAACCATCTTATTACAGATCCAGCAATCTGATTCCCTTCACTAAGACAACTTTAAATGTTCAATATTCCACATTCTCCTCTAAGCCAACAAAACTGCACTGAAATGAAGCAAAGACAGGATTTACTATGGGTCAAGAATCTCTCTAACCCAAAGTCAATGCAATCTTACATTATTTAATTTTTCACATGCTTTAATCTGTGATGACATTCAGAAATGAGCAGATTAAATACAATTAGCTCACCAGAACACAGTTATCAGGTCTCACCCTAAAAGGGATTTATGTATCACCTTTTGACCAAAAGATGGCATCTGTGCAGTTTCTGGTCAGAACCAGAGAAAAAGGAGCTGATAATAAAAAGATAATAAAATTCAACAAATAACTATTTTTTTTAGTATTTTTCACACAAATATAGGATATTTGCTATTATTTGCTATTATTACCTGTTACTCAAGTTTAATCTGCCTGCAATATATTAGTTTTTTCTCTTTTTTAATTTTTTTTAATGTTTATTTATTTTTGAGAGAGACAGAGACAGAATGTGAGTGCGTTAGGGTCAGAGAGAGAGGGAGACAGAATCCAAAATGGGCTCCAGGCTCCAAGCTGTCAGCACAAAGCCTGACGCAGGGTTCGGACTCAATGAGCTGTGAGATCATGACCTGAGCCGAAGTCGGACGCCCAACTGACTAAGCCACCCAGGCACCCCAATATTAGTTTTTTCTATAAGCAATATAATCAGAAAGGTTAAAAGGTGAAAAGCCTAAGGGTTGATAATGCTATGAGAAGATTATTTTTCTGGTTGAACTAACTAGTAGGACACCACATCCTTCCATTATGTTCTGAGGTTCAAGAGCCTGAACTGTAAACACAGTGGAAAATGCACAGGATTTTATCGCTATGGACATTGTTGCCTATTTTGAGTTGTTTCTCTGAATAAAAATCACTGTCCCCAAAAGAACAGATGGCAAAACAGTTCACGTAAAGCAGAGTTCCTCAGCTTGGCATTATTGCATTTTGGACCAGATAATTCTTTGTTGTGGGGGCTGTCCCGTGCCTTGTAGGATGTTTAGCAGCATCCTTGGCTTCCACCTATTACATGCAGGAGTACTCGCCCATCCCCAATCATGGCAATCAATGGTCCAGACACACTGTCAATGTCCCCTGGGGAGACAAAATTTTTCCTATTTGTAAACCATGGGCTTACTGAAAGCCCATACATACTTGTCCAGTTCCAAATCTGTATCCCCCTACCTGTCATTATCATGCTTTATCCATTATATGAAAGAAAATAATTATCTGTAAGGTAGGAAATTTTTTTAACATGACTCCTTCGAAGAAGGTCTGATCAAACGACTGACCACCAGGATAACAGCTAAGAAACCACCCATTCTACAAATTCTCATGCACCAAAGATTGGCTGGGATTCTCAGCACCCCATGGAAGCTATGAAAAGCAGGAGGCTTGGGATACAAAGGTGTGTGTGTGTGTGTGTGTGTGTGTGTGTGTGTGTGTGTGTGTGTGTCTCTATTTTCATTTTGATCTATGGAATCAGAAGGACTCTTTTCCTTTTCTTTTTTAATGGTCTCCTCTTAGGTGCTTTCTCTATGTTTCTAACTTTATCCCAAAAAACTTGGAAGCCAAAATTTGTGATCAAAAAATTCTGGAAAGAAACAAAGGAAACAGAGCATTTGTCTCTGGAAAGGATGAGTTAGGTGGGTGGAAGTCACTACACATTTTTTATTATATTCTCTTCAGTGCTGTTTGAACATTTAATAATTGCATGAATTTGTTTCCACATTTAAAGAACTAATTATCCAAATACATTTAAATCATGATCTGCAACAAACTGTACACAGGGTAATGTGGTTTTAAATTAGAAGACAGCTGCCAACACTGATTCCACCTATAGACAGAATGGCAATTACTTGGATCCGTGATTTGAAAGCCTCTAATATTTTTTTCCAGAATGACAGTACAGCTACCACTGCCTGTAGTATGAATAATGCAGAGAAATGGCTGATCAACTTGAGACTGTTGCATAAAATAAAATTCCAGGTCCCAAGATGAAGCTTGCATGAGGGAATTCCAAGTATCCCACTGCTTCTGAGAATATATTCCTAAAGTTTTGCAATAATTCTATCTAAAACTTTAGGTCGCATCTGTTCTTTTGGACAGGGACTTTCATGTTACATAGATTAACTATGAGTCCATCATGAATAGGAACTAGATGGCATATAAATGCAGAAGTTATGATATATTTTAGTTCTTTTATAATCAATACACCATATATGTTTGCACCAGTTTAGAAAATACAGCACATATTTTTTCAGGGCCTGCTCATATCCAGCACTGTGCTAGACATGGAAGATATCATGGTGAGTCAGAGACAGCCCATCTCCTCCTGGAGCACATTTGTGTTGAAATGTATAGAGAATTATTAACTTTTTTCTTTATATATTTCTATAAATTTTCATGTCAATAAGCACTTATTTTCCTTTTATTATTAAAAAAATATCTTGAAAGCAAGAAAGAAAATGGCATTTATTAAAACAGAGCAGAGTATCCCATCTTTTTCCATATAAAATTAGTTCCACAAAACGTCCCCTCAGAAAAAAGATTCTGTGGTTAAATAAGTTTAGGAAACAGTACACACTATATAATACATACCTCTCAGAGAACTGAAATGTAACCAGATGGGAAGTTTTGCTTATCATGAATCCGGGGCATTTATCCCCACAAAAAGAAGTCGGGGGAATGGAGGAGAGGAACAGAGAAAGAACAGAAAAAGAATTACAGCAGAGGACTATATTGAACTTCCAAGGCTGCTGCAAAAAACAAAAACATTTTCATATAGGAAACAAAATATATATAATGAAGAAATATGGATTATTGGAAAGAGAATGGAATAAATGGGTTAATCAATGGGTAGACAGACCAAAGGACAGAGAGAAAGACAGACAAATGGT
Source organism: Acinonyx jubatus (assembly GCF_027475565.1). Lineage (NCBI taxonomy): Eukaryota > Metazoa > Chordata > Mammalia > Carnivora > Felidae > Acinonyx > Acinonyx jubatus. The sequence goes on from NC_069384.1 coordinate 53,180,943, forward strand.
AGAAGTGGAAAAAAGGAGAAAGGAAATACTGTTCGAGCTTTAATGATGGATGTTTTGCTTTGTAGTATACAATACAAACTATGTTTATCTCAAGAATACTTATGAATATATAATATTCATTATAAGAATAATAATACATTATTCTTTAAGGTGTCTGAAGTCAAAGTGGTGAGTCTGGGGAATACACCAACAAACAGACCCCAAAGTAGTCCACTTTTATTAGTATTACACATACCAAAACCAATAAGGCTCTGCAAAACCTGGCTGTACAGAAGCCCATTTGGTTTCACTTAAGCTATTAACAGCCCATATAATTAAGGATCAACACATTTTAGGAAGCACTAATGTAGAAAGCCATAGTCTACTAAGACTTGTCAATAAATAACACAGACATGATTAGAGAAAATGGAATAATTCTAACCTGACAGATGATAGGTATTAGGAAGGAAGGAAGGAAGGAAGGAAGGAAGGAAGGAAGGAAGGAAGGAAGGAAAGAAGAAATTTCTTTTGGTTTATTCTTAAAACTATGGTTCATTCTTAAAACCATGGATTATTTATAAATGCACTGCTTAATATAATTACTCTACAAATATGGACCCAACAATTCTTCTCCTGTCTATGCATGCATGATACTCCTCACATCAAGAGATGGAAATTACTGGAGTGCCTGAGTGGTTCAGTTGGTTAAGCGTTCGACTTCAGCTCAGGTCATGATCTCAAGGTTTGTGACTTCAAGCCCCGCATCAGGCTCTGTACAGACAACTCAGAGCCTGGAGCCTGCTTTGGATTCTGTATCTTCCTCTCTATATTCCCCTCCCCAGTTTGCTCTCTCTCTCTCTCTCTCTCTCTCTCTCTCTCTCTCTCTCTCTCAAAAATAAACATTAAAAAAAAAGAGATGAAATTATTTATCTTACCTTTGAATCTGCACTGGCCTTTTAACTGGCTTTGACCAACAGAATGCAACAGAAGTTATGCTGTGTTAGTTCCATGCTGAGTCAATCTAATCTGTAGTTGAGCTGAGTCTGGATTTGTTTCTGCTTTACTTAAATTCTAGTAACCAATGCCCTCAAATATTTTAATAGCAGGATCAGGAATTATGATTTGAACACCAATAATGCTTCAAAGATCTCTCTATGCTTTAGAATCTACCCATCAGCTTTTAAGACCTCTGTGGAATCCTTTTGCTCTCCTGTCCCAAGCTCTGAAGATCTTTCTTAAGCCTACTGTCCTGCCCCTAGCTTTCAGTGGGCCATGCCTTGCAATCAGTAAATTCCTGGTATACCAGAGGATTTCTCTTGGCTCTCCTACTCTGCCTCCAGCCTTTAGTGCACTAGAGGTAACATGCATTTAATTTGCCCTAAAGCTCAAGGAAGACATTGTGTGCCTCAAGGTAATTTTCTTAGCCCCCATAAAATGTCCCCAAGCCTCAGCATGCTGTATCTCTTCTCTCAGTGGGTCAGAATTTGAAGGCAGATATAGTTTTGCTCTCTGACTAGAGCTTCTTAGAGTTTAAACCAACAAACCAAATCAGCATGCTTTCTTAAATGTTTATTAAAAGTTCACCTGGTTTCATTTTACCCAGTTTAAGGTGGTTGGAAGATTCCCCTGCCATTCCCCAGGGGACAACAGCAGTCACGAGTCCTTCTCCACTGGGAAGGATTGATCCCTTCCTAAAACTTAATTCACTTACGATTAATTAGTTCTTGGCTATTAGAATCTATTAGGTTGTTCTCATAGTGGAAACAATGGTCTTTTGCAACTTTCTACTTCAAAACAAGAAGCAGAGTCCTTATATTTAAATATACTAAGATCCATACCCTTTTCACTCAACAGATTAGCTAGTCGTAAGTGAGCTCTCAGTACCTGCTCAAACTTCTTTCCTATTTACTAGCTATACAACTAGAATGACTGATGCCATCCTCCTGGTCCAATTCACAAGCCAATCCTCACCAGGGCAGTAGATCAACAACCTCACTGCCTTGCCTACCACCCTCTGACCATATGTACAGGGTTGAAGGTGAAAGGTTTAGGATTAGAGTCTGTTTATGGGATTAGCCTGGCTGCCCATACATTAATATACCAACAGTTCTCCACATCACAAAAACCTTCCCTGATAACCACTGTATTACTTGTATTTATAGGACTAATCTTATTTGTTGTTCATCTGACATTTCAGTGACATGGTGAAATTAGTACCATATCCTGGGCTCCACCCTACATGGCCAGAATAATGATGCTACCTAAATTCTGCTAGCCACCCAGAGCCCTCCACCTACTCATCTCCATATGTACCAACCACTGATCAGCACCCTGCTATTTTACAGAGCAGATCCCCTGCAAATATAATACTGTGCTCACCTAATTAAGCATTACTCATCCTTATTTTCTCTAATATTTTATACAGAACTTTTGAGATTTTTTTTCATTGCTATATTCCCAGAATAGGGTGTGGCACAAAGCACTCATTCCATAAACATCATTATTACTTAATTAAAGATATTATTAGTTAAATTTATATCTATATCAAAGGTAAAGTGGACATGGCAGACAGGTGAAGGAACATAGTTCAGGGATGAGTCTTCCCCCAAAATTAGGATTGGATTCACTACAAAATCAATTATCCTAGTAATAGTCAAGAGTAAATTCACCTTCTCTGTATACTACTCCAAAGTATGGTCCAATGGTCATATTGCTGGTTTAAATTCTAATGTTCAGAATTCAGATGTGAAATTGGGTAAGATGAGCTCATTCTATACAAAAGTAATGTCAACTATCAAGAGCTAAGTTGACTTGAGCTGAGCTGCCAGATGCTGGATTAAGTGCTGTCAATTATGAAGACAAGCCAAAAATGAAAGAGTCAAGTCTCTAATCATTTACTGTGATAGTGTAAGCAAGAGGTCAAATAGGAGAAAGTGCTACCTGCCTCATTATTCCATTTTTTCCCCCTGGATCACCACTGAGTCACAGGTGATCAACCCAGATGTGGGGAATCATCTCAGTGCCAAGGCTCCCAAATAAAAAGCTCTTGAAATTGTAAGAACCTAGGGTCCAGAAGGAGGAGGAATGGGAAGGCCTAGAAATGGAAAAGTGCCAAGTACTGGGTCAGAATGGAGAAAAATGCTCTTCAAGGCTTTCCTCCCTCCACTGAATAAAGAGGTCTTAGCAGAGACACTGGGAGAAGAGTTCTGCCAAAGTCCCCAACAAAGAGGCCTCTGAATGAAGGCACCTGGGCTAGGAACCCAGAAATGCATAAGAGCATGGCAGCCAGCCAGGAGCTGGAGTCCTTGACTGCCACTCCCTTCAGAGACTACAGTGCATTGGCTGTGCACCAGCCTGGTATACAGAGGGCAGCTTTCCCTTTGAGTCTTTCTTGTTTCCTGTGGTCAAGTCTAAAAACAACTCATACCACAGGTTTTTGTCTAGGAGCTGGACTCTTCATCATCTATCAATAATAAGGTAGAACTAAGGTGGATAGTAACCTAAAAACTCCACAGGCCCACTCACTTATACAGCCTTAAGGGCCTACTCTCTTGTCGGGGGCTGGAGGTAACTCAACACTTTGCAAAATTCTTTTCAATCCTGTCTAAAGGCATTCAATCCTGTCTAAAGAAACTAAGCCTCATGGCCCACTGCATACATAAGCAGGAACTAATCTAGGGCAAAGGGAGAAATTCGGAGATGGTCTATGAAATTATCTACAAGGCAGTGAGATCTTTGAGATTAAAAGCACTGGAATTGTTATGATTCCCACAGTAAATTAGAATTAAAACCTAGAGTCATCTTCATTACATCACTTAGTACTTTGTATCCATGGATATTAAATACTATAAACTCAAACAACAGCTTCAAAAGATGTAGCTCCTGTCCTGAGACAACCTACATTTTACAGATGTGCTTAGGCCCCGGGCTTGGGGTGGGGCGGGGGGGGGGGGGGGACCCTGAAAGAACACAACTGTGCTGGTTAATGCCAACAATAATAAAATAAATTAACGGCATGGGTCCCCATTGAAGGCAGTCTCACATAAAAGTTTAGTTTCTTTTAAAGACTCAATAGACATTCTTTTACTATGACATATACACAGATTTTGGACAGTAGAGCCTTAGCTTATTTTGATAGATCAAAAAAGGAAGGTATAGCGTAGTTTATAATATCAGCCTTGAACAGCGATTCTGGATAATGTATGAAGTACTTGAGACAGTAAATCACATTTTAATGGGATTTGTAATGAAAATGCCATGGAAGGATAATAGTCTAAGGGTCTCTGTCATACTATGTAACTAACAGTAGTAATTGTCGGTGATTATTTCTGGAGTCAATGCCCTATAAAAGCATGACATGTGGAAAGAAATGTGCAATCCTGACATTATCCTTGGTAATAGGCTGGTATCCAACACTGTGTGCCTGGCAGAGGGAAGAGCAAGTATATGAATAATCAGATAGGAAACAGAAAGGGAAAATCATTCCAATTTCTAAGACACTCTTTCCTGAATCTCTTTTCATAACTAAATACTTATGCTCTAGTGTCTGTGCAAATACCTAGTTGCTGCTATGGGGGAGGAAGGAGAAAATATTGCCTTGAAAATGACCACCATGTAAAGTCATGTAAGTTAGGCTTGGCTAGAAACTTTTTTTTTTAGTTTTTCTGTTTTTAACCAAAGGAAAAGTTTATTTTTCTGACAGTTTTATGGGCACTGTTTTCTGCAAATATCATCTATAGCCTTTGCTTTCATTTCATATTCACAAGAAACCATTTTCACTTCATTTCACAATCATCAACAAATACAAGGTGTCTTTTGGATCCACTAAGGGTTCCCACTGAACTGAGCGGTTCTCAATGAGTCTCTAGTAGTATCTCATTAGGTCAGTGAAGCTATTAAATAGATGAGATTTAGACTGGATCAAAGAGCCAGAGCATTACAAATTGCACTTGAAATAAGTTTCCAAGAAAGCTTTAGTTAACCTATTCCCGAGTATCATCCTTGCAGAAGAAAGCCCATAGTTAATGATTCTGTCACAAATGATATTAAGGCAAACACTGAAATGTTCAAAACTAGGCAAAAGATTTCAAGACAAAAAATGCAAACAACTCAATATCAGAGGCAAGGCTCTTTGTTAAATAATCCAAGTGAATTCTCATTTTACTCAATATCATTTAATCCAACTAGGTATTAGAGCATGGGACAGTCCTCACAGTCATGTTGCCAATGCATATATAAGCTGTAAACACTAGATTCTTCATAAAGCTTAAATATTCAGTTTGGTAATTTCAGTAATTGCATTGTTCACTCAAAGGAAAATTTCTATTAATTTGTCTTTCCACGTATGTTTGCCCTCCTTTTGTGTCATAGTTCTGCAGCAAGAACTCTTAGAAACAGCACAACGCCTAAGCGCCAGAATTAAGAATTTAATATTGCTCACTATTTCTCATGTTATTTCCCCCATGTATTCCAGATATTCACTTTAATGCTTTTTCACCAGAGCCCTTTGAGAGCAAAGGGCAGTCTCTTATTTCCCAGCATTTAGTCAAATAGTTTGATAAATGTTAAATTAAATTCTTACTCTAAATAAACATTTGTTGAGCCCTAAATATAATTTAAATATTCCATTTTATCTAATTATGAAGCTGATATTTTCAACACTTAACTTGAAATTTTAAAAGGCCTATCCCAAGTGCAACTACAAATTTTAAAATCACAATCTGATAGATCAAATGGGACATGTATACAGTTTATCAGAATACAAAGCCAGCAAGCATTTTTAGGAAAATCCGAAGTCCTTCCTTGTTCTAAGGTAGGAAAGTCCCAAACTGGTTGAGGGGCTCAGGATAAGCTCACTAAGAACATCAAATTCGAGACAGGATTTGGAAATGGATTCAATTTTAATGCAATAGTCTCTGTTTACTTCATTTTTCTTATTTTATATGATAAAAAGATTCAAATATCCTATCAAAATATACAAAACAAGAAAGTAGGAGTCACAGGTTTTATTTGGCTCTCTGTAAATATATAGCATTCATTAAAATTGTATACATTTGATTCTATTTTTCACATAACAATATCATAAGGTGAAGAGATCATGTTCATAATTATTGGGAAGCAGTTACTACAAAGAAGTATTACCTTTACCTAAATAGGCACTCTGTTGGCCGAGTTGTTAGTTTTCAAGGAACATCCTGCTAATCTTTTATTGATTCTATTATTCACAAAAGAAGAAACCTCTGACTAAGAGTGCACCTTACTGAAATGAGCCTGAAATAGAAAGATTTGCATGAATGGCCTCATAGAGAGCTGCAGGCTAGCCACAAGCCAGTGGAAATCTATCACAGTAACATTGCCTCCCCTAGTTTCTGCTTTCCAATCTCACAAAACCCCAAAGTTACTGACAGCAGCATTTATTTCAGCAAATTTAACATGCCCTTTAAACTCCCACAAGTTAGATATACAGTATAAGACACAAACAAAATATACACTAAAAGCATATTTACCTCATCCTAGAATGTAATATCCATTTTAAATATAATCTCTCAAGGTTCCTAAGATGATAATCAAGAATCAGGATGTATCATGTCTTATCTTTCCCATGTCTTAGCTGAGTAATCTCAATGTGGACATTTATTCAGCACAAAAATGTTTTGAGTGCCAGCTATAGTGCCAGGACCTGAAGATAGGGTATGAACCAAAGAAGCAGAAACCGCCCCCCCCTTGCAGTTTACAATCCATGGGGGGAAGCTTACAGCAATCCATGTGCCTGAGTGAGTACGCACACCATGCATAGGTACACAGCACAGCAAAAAGTACAAGGTGCTGCAGAGAAAGAGAAGCCGGGGGCCAAGTAAACAGAGAGGTGTGTAATTGCATTGAAAGTGCACAGGGGTCTCACTACAGACTCCCTGTGTAGAAAGTGAGAGAGTGGGTCCCAAACACTGGGGAAGAGCTCTAGTCAAGGTGGCATACTTTGTGGTATACACTGAGCAGCAGGGCAGCCGGGTGGCCAGAGCTAAGTGAGAAGGTAGGGTGGGGAAGGTAGGAAATGGGGTCAGAGAGGAAGAAACAGATGTCACCACCCACTTATATTTTTATTTTGTTGTTTTTCATATACACTCTCACTAGTGTTACATTCTTCCAGACTCTCTTTACTTCTTTCATTGCTCTCCTTCCTGAGTACAAAGTTTAATTAATCTTCAATGAATACAAAAGGGTCTGAACTCATCCAGTGTGAAGGCAGAATTGGTAATGAGATGTAAGGAAACCACAGTTATTCTATCTCTGCTACAGCTATGGACTATGGGCTTCTTCATTTTCAGCAGCTCCTTTCAAATCCCTGCTTCCTAGACCTTCCGAGGCCCTCAGCTGGTCCTTCAGGTTTTGCAATCCAAGAATAATATGCTCTCCAATATGTGATGGCCCTGCATCTTTGGAAACCAGCCAGACTAACCAATCCAGGAATGAAAAAAAAAAAAAAACAACCCTATGTCTTACATGGTGTATATTTCAAATTCGGGGGCTCTGGGGGCTATCCCAGAGCAAAATGGAGGAGGAATTCAGAGGCCTCATTAGGATGGTAACTCCACTCTCTGAAAAGGATCCACTAGCTACAAATCATCAGAATCCTGCTCTTCTGCTCCCTGCTAAGAGAAAGCTCTATTCCAATACTTGTACCAGGCAATGAGCAGGAATGGTGAAAGCAACAGGGCCAACAGTAAGAAATTCACCTGCCCTGGGGCGCCTGGGTGGCTCAGTCGGTTAAGCGTCAGACTTCAGCTCAGGTCACGATCTCGCGGTCCGTGAGTTCGAGCCCCACGTCGGGCTCTGGGCTGATGGCTCAGAGCCTGGAGCCTGTTTCAGATTCTGTGTCTCCCTCTCTCTGCCCCTCCCCCGTTCATGCTCTGTCTCTCTCTGTCTCAAAAATAAATAAACGTTAAAAGAAAAAATTAAAAAAAAAAAAAAAAGAAATTCACCTGCCCAAATGCCATGAATTTCTATGTAAAAGAGAAACAGGAGACATCTAAATAAATTTTAACATGGATAGAAATGCAAATTTTGTGTTCTATCACCAGGTTTTTATTAGATGGCCCATATGCAGATTGGTCATACAGCTTCAAATTTGTTTATACAAATGCTAGGGTCAACAATAGAGAAAATATCACTATATGAAAAACATTTACAAAAAATGGATTATAGATGACTAAAGATCTAAAAGGTAGAAAGTGAAGTATGATAAAATATACATAAAGAAGAATAAGGGGTGCCTGGGTGGCTCAGTCGGTTAAGTGTCTGACTTCAGCTCAGGTCATGATCTCACAGTTGGTGGGTTTGAGTCCCACATCAGACTCTGTGCTGACAGCTCAGAACCTGGAGTCTGCTTTGGATTCTGTGTCTCCCTCTCTCTCTGCCCCTTCCCCAATCATGATCTTTCTCTCTCTGTTTCTCAAAAATAAAAATGTAAAATTTTTTTTTTAATTTTTAAAGAAGAGTAAAAATATAAAGTATTATACAATAGAGATTTGAAAAGCTTTCTTAAATAAGATTCAAATGTTTAACTATATAAAAATTTAAATTTTCAATCATAAAAGGTTGTGTTAACAAAGTTAGAAAACAAATAATAGATTAGGAGAAAATACTTGCAATGTATGTAGCAGTAGAAGCATTAGGAATCAGAATACATATGAAGAACTCCTGCAAATCAAACCACTCATAAAATTGGTAAGGGACAAGAAATATTAATAGATCACAGAAATGGAAACGAAGTGCAGAGATGCTCAAGGTCTACTAATTAGGGAAATATAAAAGATACAAACGTTTAGTTGTATTAACTAGTAAACTTGAGAAAGTTTAATACTACTATTTGGTTGTGGCAAGCTGCAGGAAAATTTGATAGTATCTATCAAGATATAAAATGTGCCTCTTCCTTGATCCAGCAATTAAATTTCCAGATATTTTTTTTATCTAAAGTGATGTTAGTATAGAGTCACATGTCAGGAGGGATGTGTTAGAAGTCACACATAAAGATGCAGTGTTGCTCCTAATGGCAATTAGATGAAAATACCCTAAATGTCCACCTATCAGAGCATAGATAAATAAACCATGGTGGAACCCATACTCTGGATGCCATGAAGCTGTTTTTTGAAATTAAGGAAATCGTGGGGCACCTGGGTGGGTCAGTTGGTTGAGTGCCCAACTCTTGATTTTGGCTCAGGTCACGATCCTGGGGTCATGGGATCTCACTGAGCATGACCCCTGCTTAAGATTCTCTCTCTCCCTCTGCCTCTCTCCCTAGTTCATGCTCTCTTTACCTCTTTCTCTGAAATAGTTAATTAATTAATTAAGGAATTCTTTTTATACCCACAGTTTTCAACCAAAAGCAATTTTGCCCTCCAGGGGACATGTGACAATGAATGTCTAGGGACATTTTTGGTTATCACCACTGGCAGAGGGGGAAGTGCTACTGGCATCTAGTGAGCAGAGGCCAGGGATGCTGCTAAACATTCTACAACACACAGGACATTCTACAATACATAGGACACCTCGTCTCCAAACAAAGAATCAAACTATCCCAAATGCCTACAGGGCCAAGGTTAGGAAACCTTGCCTTATAGTAACATAGAAAGAACTCCAAGGTATCGTGTTAAGTGAAAAAAAACAAGCCAAACAATAATACATATAGTGTTATGCCACTCTGAAAAAACAAAATCAAAATTTAAAAATTCTGCACATCATATTTGTGTACAAACATTATTTATCTGGAAGAATGGATATTAAAACATTAACAGTGTTTAACTTCTGTGGGGGGGGGAGGGAAAGGAGACTATAATATAAAGTAAGGAAGACAACAACTCTTTATGTTTTTCTGTATAGTTTGAAATGTTCTCACCAAGCACATTTTAAGGAATTATCTGTGTAATTAAAAAAATAAAATTAAAACTTCAAGGAGAGGGGCGCCTGGGTGGCTCAGTCGGTTAAGTGTCTGACTTCAGCTCAGGTCACGATCTCACAGTTGGTGGGTTTGAGTCCCACGTCGGGCTCTGTGCTGACAGCTGAGAGCCTGGAGCCTGCTTCTGATTCTGTGTTTCCCTCTCTCTCTGCCCTTCCCCCCTTTGTGCTCTGTCTCTGTCTCTTAAAAATAAATAAACGTTAAAAAAAAGAAGACGAAAATACAGGAGCAATATCCCATTCATTCTAAGAGCATTGAATAAAGTTCTTACTTTCTCTCCTGAGCTTTGGAATCTTTAACAAACCATTCCCTATTCTTGTGTTTTATGGTCTGCAAAGAAGTGATGGTATTAACATTTGTGTCAGTAATAGTTATGATTTAAAAGTACTTTGAATTCCCTAGAATCCAGTTGCTCCTATAGGTTGAGTTATATTTGGCCCAAAATTCATATATTGAAGTCCTACCTGTCCTACCTCCCAGTCCCTTGGAATGTAACTGTATGTAGACATAAAATCTTTAAAGAGGCAATTAATTTTAAATGAGGCCATCAAGGCAGGGCCCTAATCCCATATGGCATGGTGTCCTTATAAGAAGAGAGGGAAACCCCAGGGATACTGCACACAGAGGAAAAACCATGGGAAGACACAGGGGGGAAAAAGTCAGCCATCTGAAAGCCAAGGAGAGAGGCCTCAGAAGAAACCAGACCTGTAGATACCTTGATGTTGGACTTTCCAGCCTGCAGAACTGTGAGAAAATACATTTCTGTTGTTTAAGCCATCCAGTCTATGGTATTCTGTTATGGTGGCCCTAGCAAACTAAGATTGTTGCTGTATAAGAATATAGTAAAAATAAAAATTATCTACTGGTTCCTAGTCTATGCTCACTAAGAAGGGTTAAACGCAAGAAGCAAACAAAAGTTACTGAGCTAGTTTCATTTCTCAACGGAGATGATACAGGGAGTGAAAGCAAATCCATACTTCTAGATGGCAACTGTGCTGCATTCCTTATTGCGGCCACTATGAAGTTATTGACAAAGATTTCTGTGACAGACCCTCCTTCCATGCCCTATGTTCCTTCTCCTCTGCCTACCAATTACCTGCTAACACACATACCCTTGGCTGTACATCTGCATTTGCAGAAGTCACAGAGTTTGATACCACAGCACACAGCAAGAACAGAGAGCTGGGATTGCAAAGAGTAGTTGACTCAAGATTATAGGAAACTGATCACTTATTTCTTCCCCTTTATATTTTCCATATATGAACGGCTCCTTTTTTCTCAGGATAAATAAGAGGAAAAGAGCAGTGGCAAGGAGAGGCTAAAAAAAGACCTACAGATCTGAATCTGGCATCAGATTGAAGGGCAATAGAAATGCTCTAGATTAGTTAAAGGGGAAGGAAGCCATGTGCCACGTGGAACTGTGGAAGGCCACCCCTCAAATCAGCCTTAACACTCTGGGGTGACTGCGGGAAAATAAATGGCACGCTTAGACAGAGAGAGGGTCCACCACAGTACCCCACTCCTCTGTGGCCTCGGTGTGACACATAAGTAATCCAGAAGTTTCCTTTGTCCCAGAAGGAACAGCTGATGCTATTGGCTGGTGAGTTCACCTGCTAGAGTAGTACTGTGAGAAAACTGGTCCTAAGGAAGGGAGCCAAAGGGCCAACTATCAAGCTGGGGCTAAGTGGGAGTCAGAGGCCAACCTCAGGTAATCACAGCATCAGAAAAGCACAAGCGGGGAAGGGAGAAATGATCAGGAACGGCCCAACTATTTAGAGCCCACTGCACTACAGAGACAGAGGCAGCAAGGCAGATGTCTCCGCCCACATGCAAGCACAAGAGACCCTGGCCCAGAGGCCTGGCTGGACATAGCCTCCTCCTGCCCCCAATCCACAAGTTCCCACCCACCACTGTGAGAACACTTAGTCTCCTCCTGCACCAACTTGCTTTCCTAGGAAGGAAGAGATGGAAGTAGTACAAACTGGAAGGAAAGAAACCGTTCTGACAATGAGTTTTGAACAGATGCACTATTTACCTAAAAGAGACTGTTGTAGCCAGAAGAGATTGAATTATCACTAATTGTCAAGTTTTCACCCCACTTGCAAAAGGGAGTCACAGTGCATGATAAAATCAGTCACAGAAAAATTTCAAAGCTCCTTTTATCCCCCTCAAGAGTTGCTCTGTTATGTTTCTAGTTTTCCCTTCTCACATTTTAGACATTTTTTTAAATAAATAATGCATAAATGTGAAGGACCCTCTAGCAGCCAACTGAAAAGAGAACCTTATGATGGATGTATGCAGCTCCCTGGCAGCGGGCACATGGTGGAGGATTACTGGGGTGTGTGAGAACTGTGGTCCTGCAGAGCCATCCACCTGCACGGGCTAAGGGCGGACAGACTCTGGCAGGGAACGAACAGAAAAGGAAAGACCTGGGCATCCACATTCCAAGAGGAGCCCCTGAACCTTAGCTTCTATATCATCACTGACAAACATTAGTTTGTTTTCTTGGCTGCCTTATCAACAGAAGTGTAGAGAACATAAAAAGAGGACACAAGAAAGGTTTTCACCCTTCCTTATTAAAGTAAGTATGTATTTGTAATGCACCCTTCAATATTCTAAGGGCTAACTGGGCATCTTGCTTAATTTGCATGCCCCTAATTTCCTTTTCAATATATCATTATTGCTGTAAGTAGATGCAGATGCTCAAATTAATTTTATTGTTAATGCCTCAAGGCATTTTTAGGAAAAGTGCACAAAGCTTTTAAAAATCCAATAAATTATATAGAACCTTAATTTACTTTGTGTTATACCTTCAACTGAGGAAGGACATAGTGTTCTTAAGCTTAGATCTTGCTTTTTATCACCAACTGAGTATTTGACTTACTAAAATGGGCAACACACACTCTTGGAATGTTATTTATGTGCTAACAATCCCTCATTACTTGGAAAAATAATTACATATTGACAAAATTGATAAGCTTATAAACTATCTTATTACTTTGAAAATAATGATAACTTGTAGGCATATTATGTCAAGCAAATGCCAATAGAAATGAAAGTTTTTCTGGAACCATTCTATAAAAATGTCTATTCACCCACTCTACCCTCTAGGCACAGACTCTTGACTGCAACTGTCAGCAGAAATTTCCTCAGTTCAGTTAATTATGCCTAATAATGTTTGAGGAGATTAATAAGTATTTTATACAGCATTTTCTCCTAAAAATGGAGAATGATTTAAATATACCCCATATATTATGGAAGAATAATTGTATACAGTTTCAAATCCAATTTATTTATTTGTAATCCAAATGAGACTGGTCCTCATGGACTTCCTTTCTCTCTTTCCAAATGTGCCCTGGGGTCAGGCTTGATAGGTCATATCTCAACACACAAACATTAACTCAAAATATAAATAATGCCATTTTTACTGAAGCATCCATATGGAAATAGAACAAAGTGTTCTGCCCAGTAAAAAATCAGAAATGCTCTTCTTAAAGCTTGTTGTTGTTGTTGTTGTTGTTATTTATTTATTTTTGAAAGAGACAGCACAAGCAGGCAAGGGGCAGAGAGAGAGAGAGAGAGAGAGAGAGAGAGAGAAACAGAATCTGAAGCAGGCTCCAGGCTCCAAGCTGTCAGCACAGAGCCCGACATGGGACTCAAACTCATGAACTGTGACATCATGACCTGAGCTGAAGTTGGATGCTTCACTGACTAAGCCACCCAGGAGCCTCAGAAATGTTCTTCTTTAACTTGCTTTTTTATTACTCTCAGCTTCCTCTCTAAGGCACTTCAGGTGCCTGGAACTCTTCTCTGTATCTGCAATCCCCTCTCTGCTCACAGAACTATCTGCCCCAATGTCTCAGTTTGCTTTTTTTTAATTGGACATTTTGGTTGATCCTTAACTTCCCCAGTTTGTATCCTTACCCATCATCCACCTCAACAAAACAAAGGTCCCCTAAAGGGTCTGCCCTCATTAGAACTTGAGAGAGGTATTAAAAAATAAACAGACATACCAGAAATTTTAAATTTAATGTGAACATTTATCAATTCTAATAGGGCAGCACCCAATCAGAAGTGGTTCCGGGAAAGAATTATATAGAGAACATGCAGAAGCAAAGAAAGGAAATCATTTGATTGGTTGTAGTTTAAAGCCTAGTTAGCTGTTTGTGATTGCTTCTCCTTCAGCATTTTAATTTTGTAACTGTGAGGCATTTGTAGGCTTAAATTTTGGTTTGCTTACCTAGACCACTAAGTATTAGAGCCAAATCAGTCTAATGGGCTCCTTGTTAAATTAACAGGAGATTTTTGAACAACAAATGCTTTGTTATTGACACTAACATGCGGCCCTGGGCTAAGCATCCAGCTCCTCCTCCTGGGGAATCCAGGAAGCCAGAGGAAATGACAACAGCACTACTCTGGTTTGGCTTCTGTCCCTGTTAGTCATCTAATTCTTGTCCTCTGAAGACCCTGTCTGCATTTGACCCTAACTGTACCTGCCACCATAAGTATCTACTGGAACAAACACTTTTTTTTCCATCAATGTCGTCAATACAATTCAAAAGTAATTTTTGGTTTCTTCATCACAAATGCCAAAATTCATCATGTCAACATGGTCTTCTCTGACTGCATTTCTGTAACATCGTTTCCTCCCGAAACATTCTGCAAAATCCTGACTGCAAGTGTTTATTACCCAAGAAAAATTCTCTCAGCTCTGCATAATCTCCATTGTGAGCCTCAGTTTTTTTTCTTTTTTGCTGTATTACATCCCTTATCCACTATAAGCTGTATCAGTGGAAGGATTTTTATCACACTCTTGCTTTGGTATGGTAGAATTTTCAGGTTGTATTCACACAGAAAGAAGTTCTTCTCCTTGATCAGTTAAGATCTCTGTGAAATATTCTATTTGTCTGCATGAACTAATCCCTAAAAATATCACTAGAGGCTTTCTCTCTTGCTATTTCATTCACTTTTGGGATGCTGAGGCCATGGAGTCACCAACATTCTTGGGCCAAGTTGGGGGATGCCTCCCCCTAGCAGTCCACATCAGTCATCCCAATACCCCGAGATGCCTGGTTTTGGTACAAAGCAAATACAACAAAAGAAATGAAACCATGAAGATAAATATTGATATTTATCACTCCTAATATAAAATCACTGAGAGAGCTACTAGGCTAATTATCTCCTAATTACTACTCTAAAACTAATGGGCACTGGTGAAAGATTCTCTAAGCTGAGTGTTTTGCTAAGAACTAATGGTTTCAGAATAATTCTTATCCTTTTGAAAGATTGTGTCTGACTTATGCCAGGATTCAAAGTAGCAGTGTACCCTCAAGCTCCTTGGAACCACATTCTTAGACATGGGACCATACACTTATAGTCTTAGCTTATGTTTAAAGCTAAACATCCTGTAGTGTAGGACCCACACAAAAACAGGCCACTGTTCAGAAGTTCATTTGAATTTTCAATTTAAGCCCTGTCCCAGACACAGCCTAAATTAGCTGTGTTTCTGAATACCATTCCATTTCTCCAACTCCCAACTTTTTTTCACTGCCCAGTCCCACTAACAACCTTCATTCATTCAACATTTAGGGGTTTTTATATAGTATTTGAAATTTTATATAACTGTCAGAAGCAAATGTATTTTTTTAAGGAATATGCTTTTCAAATGCCTTTGAACAATTTCATTTACATGGCTCAATCACAAACATAGTTTCAATAGATATAAAAGAATTAAAAGAATTTCAGTTGTTCCTGATTTGGTGACTTTTAGCTCTTAAATGATTGGGCCACACAGTTTACCTTATCAAAGAGCTTGGCTGCCAAAATGGTTTGATCCTGGCTCTCCCCTCCTCTGTCTAGGATAAAGTCCTTAAGTATTAAAGGAATATTCAACTTCCTTAGATACAAATGTGCTTAAGCCAAAGACAGCATAAAATGCAGAACTTGTGGAGAAGCTGGAAGGTGATGTACCAGTGAACACAGTTCTTTGTCCCAAATCCTTTTTGTCCGTATCAGTGTCAGTTGTGACTGCAGAAGGGTCATTAAAGAGCATTGTGGCAGTTAGTCTTGATGGCAGACATGTCAGAACAGAAAGAACATATTTTACTCATCCACCCAGAAGTTCTTTTCCTCAGAAGTCTAAAGAGAGAAACTTGATGAATAAAAATGTATACCAAAACTTTGTTTCTTTCCCAGGGGGCAAGCACACCTAGCCCAAATAAGACAAAGGAATATATCCTTGTGGTTTTATATATATTCAAATTTCTACAGCTAAATGGAATCCTGTTGGAACCTGAACAAATCAATAGTGAATATTAAAGAGTATCTTTGTGTTTTTATTGTTCTACATTTTATTAGTAATTAGCATTTGATGAGTTTAGTTAATAATATACACTAATTTCTGCACAGTCTGATCACACAAGCTTTAATGAAACTGTAAGTCAAGGTAGAGATTTCAGTCTTGTAGAACACATTGTTTTCACCTGTCTTCATGTCATTTCAGCACAATATGGCAGGTGCAATCACAGCAAATAGTCCAGGATGGAGAAGGGAAACAGGGACATGTTTCTTATTAATAGGAAAAAATCTCTTCTTTCTCCCTTCTTTAGATTATATAAAAATGTTTTATCTCTACTTTCATAGCACTTATTACTTGTAAAATGCATAAAAAGCATTTATTACTTATTATGAAAATAGTATCATATAAAATTTTTTAAATAGAAAAAAAAAATTTTTTTAAGTAAGAAAAACTATCTATGATCCCAGTACTAAAATAACCAATGTCCTTAAAGCTAGACAGAACTGGGTTGAAATCCTGACTCTATCATGAGTAGATGTGTGACTTCTGGCAAATTATGGTCTTCTCTATGTCTTAATTTTACTCATATGCAAAATGAAGTTACTAACCAATGTTTAGTATCATTCTCAAGTGAAGAATCAAAGTCTGATTCACCTCTGTGCTAAAACCAGTTAGCTCTAACATAAAACAATGATTCTTAGGGGAAAAGGAAATCCTAGCACAAACATTTTATTGCTGCCACTTACCTAATCCCTGAAATCATAACTGAAGGCTGCTAGCTCAACAAGCGATACCAATCTTTAACCCCTGAGTTGTCAGGGTAGCTGACAGGAGATGGCAACAAGAGCAGAAGAATGGCAACAGCAATTTCTAGAAACTTTGGGCTCCAAACATGCTGAGTCTTTTAGTTCTGCTTTGGGGAAGATGACTTCTCTTATGAGCTCCTCAGGGAAAATATCACCAGGACTGGAACTCAAACTCAATCAAAAAGACTACTCCATATCACGAAGGCAAAACAGTTTTCTTATGGGAGTCTGAAGGTGTTAGGGAACAGACAACATAAAAGCTACAGAGGGATCCAATCACTGGTAGGTATTTTAATGTCTACACCTACTTGGCCAGTTTATAATTGAAGAACTAGTTGACCAGTCCCAACAATACCAGTTATTGCACCTCCTCAAAAAAAAAAAAAATCTTAAAAGCAATTACATTCACTACATTTGCATACTTAATTTTCCCAATACACAATTTAAATGCCTCCAAATTGTTGACCTATGACTTCAAATGATCCCCTGAAGCTATTCATCCAGGAAATCAGTCTCTGACAGTGAAATTTTCGGAGTTACCCAGAATAATTTCACTGCACTCCTGTGAAGATTAAATGTGATGAGGCCTTCAAAGTGCTTAGCACTTTCCCTTATCCCACTCATGTGTCTATCTCTACAAACCAAAATTCTATCGTACATGCAGTTAATTTTCTAGGTTTATTGTGTTATTGTTGTTGTTGTTGTTGTTATGTGTTTTCTTATATTAGGAAAAATGTCCTGTGCTTTTAGAACTTCTTAAAAAGTTTTTTTTTTATTTTTTATTTTATTATTTTTTTTTTTTTGAGAGAGGGAGAGATAGAGTGCGAGTGGGGGAGGGGCAGAGAGAGAGGGAGAGACAGAATCCGAAGCAGGCTCCAGGCTCCGAGCAGTCAGCACAGAGAACTATGCGGGGCTCAACCTCATGAGCTGTGAGATCATGACCTAAGCCGAAGTTGGAGGCTTAACTAACTGAGCCACCCAGGTGTCCCTACAAAAACATTTCTAAATTCTACCTAATAGTCCATTAACTGAAAGATGTCACAGTTTTTCTAACAATATATTTATTATTGGAGACTTTGGTAGTTCCCAATTATTTATATAAGTAATACTACAGTGAATATTTAAAGAAATATTTATCTACAAATTTATGGCTATATCTCTGGTTATTTTCTTTCAATTTCTACTTTAATATATTCAACTTACAAGATTTTCTAAAAATGACACAAAGGCAAAGAAAACCAAAATGCAAAACCATGTAACATATTCTTTGGAAAGCTGTAAACTTGTTTTCTATTAACTCAATAAATTTCCAAGTGAAAAGAAAAATATCTGTCTAAAAATTTAATTTCATTTTGTGGAATAAAAACATGCTCAATTTAATAGATTTTTGTTCAAACAAGATGATAAGTTTATATGCCACTAATTTAAACTAGAATATATTTATGCAGCAAAACACTGCAACTGATATTTCTCTCTTGCATCATAGAGAATCAGCTCTTTTGTGGAGTCATTCAGAGAAAGGGTGAGGTCAGTGTGGCCATCCTCATAAGACTACATTCTTATTTCTTTATGGCATGTGCAATGTCATGCTAGTTCACAGCAGATTAAAAGCTAACCCAAGAGGAGTCAATATGGTGGAGAAGTAGGGGGACCTGAAGTTCCCTCATCCCTCAAACACAGAAGTATTCAGGCTGGAAGACTTGGAATTCCAGGAATCTGGGCTACAGAGTGACAGAAACATCTCCAGGGGCCCACAGGGACAACTTGGCAGACTATAAGTGTGTCATTGCAAACTGGGAGAGATAAGATGGGTGGGGTTAGCATGGAGGGGAGGGATCCCTTTCTGTGGAGAGACAAAAGGAAGGGAAAGAGAGTTTATGGAAGTGGATTTGGACAAGAAAAAAACCACAGACCGGGAACAGCAAAAAACAGAGAAAAGAACTGATTTTTAACTCATTCCAGGATTACAGGGCTTTCTCTGCACCTGGAGAGGAGGAGAGCCAGCCCAGGGCTCAGTAGCTAGCTTAGAGGTGCAGTCAGAGAGAGCATTCTCCTCCCTTGAGTGCTGTGGGAAGAATGTATATAGCTGCTCCAAGGACAAAAGACCCTGCAGGTGCCCCCCACCAGCCAGAGGCTATGTGTCGGCTGGATGGTAGAGTGGCATTACCTCAGAACCAGGGCACAAAGAGTGGGATCCTTTAAGGCATCAGGGTTTGAGTCCCAGCTAAGTGCCTGGGAGGTGTGGGAGACTGTGGAGCAGGACAAAACAGCCCACTCGTGCCAGCACAGCACTGTGAGAACTGCCTAAACAGAGTGGTTTGGGTTACCCCATCCAGGGAGAAGAGACTGGGGTGTCACCATTTTTCTTCCCATCACCAACAAGGTAGGACTTCAGGGAATGGACGATGGACCCACGGTAGAGGCGGGACCTGCCTACACCAAACCATGACCCTCTGTGCCTGGTAACTGAATATCTAACAAAGCAAGATTAACAACCAACAACCCAGACAGCTCCTCCTCCAGACCAGCACAGCCACTAGTTCTAAGGCACCATCAGATAACAGCCCAGTGGATTTGCATTTTCTGATTTGATTCTTGATCAATTCTTATATATATATATATTATATATGTGTGTGTGTGTGTGTATATATACACACACATATATGTATATACATGTGTATACATATATATGTATACATGTATACACATATGTATATATATGTATATATATGTATATATAGATATATTCTTCCTTTTCTTCCTCTTATTTCTTCCTTTCTCTATTCTGGTTATTCTGGTTGTTGATTTGTTTAAGCAGACGTTTTTAATCTACTCTTTTTACACCTCTTAAGTATCTCCTTCTTCTTTATCTTCCTCTCTCTCTCTGGATTAAGCAATTTAATTTATCTGATTCTCTGCCTGGTCAAATTATTTTTTCTTTTCTTTTTCCTCACCCCTGTTTTTTCTCTCTTTGTGTGGAATAAGGCTTATTCCACTACCACCCCCCTTTTAAAGTTTTTTCCAGGGTTACTTCAACAAACAAATCAAAGCACACCCAGTGGAAGGTCCAAACCACCACTACAAGTAGGGAGATAAAGCATGCAACACACTCCAAAAACACCTCTTAAAGGGCCAGGCCCTGGACAGTGTATGGCCCCTTTTTAATATAGTAGTGCTCACAGGTACAGAACAAATAATAAGTTATTAAAACACAAAAGGGACAGAAAACTAGCCAAAATGATGAAAGGGAAGAATTCTCCTGAAAAGAAATTCTAGGAAGAAAGCAAAGCTAGAGAATTGCTCAAAACAGATATAAACAGTATATCTGAGAAAGAACTTAGAATAATAGTCATAAGATTAATAGCTGGGCTTCAAAAAGCATAGAAGACAGCAGAGAATTTATTCCTGCAGAGATCAAAGAACTAAGAAATGGTCACAACAAATTAAGAAATGATGTCAATGAGGTGCAAAATAAACTAGATGCAGTGACAGCAAAGATGGAGGAAGCAGAGGGGAGAATAAGTGAAACAGAAGATAAAATTATGGAAAATGATGAAGCCAAGAAAAAGAGAGATAAGAAAATACTAGACCACAAGGGAAGAATTGGAGAAGTAAGTAATTCAATGAAACATAATACTATCAGTATCACAGGAGTTCCAGAAGAAGAAGAAAGACAGAAAGGGGTAGAGTATTTACTTGAACAAATTATAGCTGAGAACATCCATAATCTGGGGAAGGAAGCAGACATCCAAATCCAGGAGGCACAGAGAACTCCCTTCAGATTTAACAAGAATAGGTCTTCTCCATGACATACCATAGTGAAACTGGCAAAATACAAAGATAAATAGAGAATTTTGAAAGCAGCTAGGGAAAAACGGGCCTTAACCTACAAGGGTAGAAACATAAGGGTAGTAGCAGACCTGTCCACTGAAACTTGGCACACCAGAAGGGAGTCGCAGGAAATATTCAATGTGATGAACGGGAAAAATATACAGCCAAGAATCCTTTATCCAGCAAGGCTGTCATTCAGACCAGAAGGAGAGAGAAAGGTTTTCCGAGACAAACAGAAAACTGAAGGAGTTCATGACCACTAAACCAGCCCTGCAAGAGGGGGACTCTGTGAGTGGAACAATGCAAAGACTACAAAGGACCAGAGACATACCCCAAGCATGAAACCTACAGATAAGACAATGACACTAAATCCATTTCTTTCAATAATAACTCTGAATGTAAATGGACTAAATGCTCCAATCAAAAGAAATAGGGTATCAGAATGGATTAAAAAAAAAAACAAAAACAAGATCCATCTATATGCTGTCTACAAGAGACTCATTTTACACCTGAGAACACCTTCAGATTGAAAGTGAGGGGATGAAGAACCATCTATCATGCTACTGAAAGTCAAAAGAAAGTTGGAGTAATCATACTTATATCAGACAAACTAGATTTTAAACTAAAAGCTGTAATAAGAAATGGAAAAAGGGCATTATATCATAATTACAGGGTCTATCCATCAAGAAGAGCTAACAGTTATAAGTGTTTATGCCCCAAATTGGAAAAAACCCAAATATATAAATCAATTAATCACAAACATAAGCATTCTTATTGATAAGAATACCATAAATGTAGGGGACTCAAATACTCCACTTACAACAATGGACAGATCATCTAGGCAGAAAATTGATAAAGAAACAATGGTCTTGATAAATACACTGGACCAGATGGACTTGACAGATATATTCAGAACTTTTCATCCAAAAGCAGCAGAATTCACATTCTTCTCGAGTACACATGGAACATTCTCTAAGATAGATCACATACTGGGTCACAAAACAGCCCTTAATAAACATAAAAGTACTGAGATAATACCATGCATATTTTCAGATCACAATGCTATGAAATTTGAAATCAACCACAAGAAAAATTCTGGAAAGCCTCCAAATGCATGGAGGTTAAAGAACATCCTACTAAAGAAAGAATGGGTCAACCAGGCAATTAAAGGAAAAATTTTAAAATATATGGAAGCAAATGAAAACGAAAATCAGCAAAGGCAGCCCTAAGAGGAAAATACATTGCAATCTAGGCCTATCTCAAGAAACAAGAAAAATCCCAAATACAAAACCTAACCATACACCTAAAGGAAATAGAAGCAGAACAGCAAAGAAACCCCAAAACAAGAAGAGAAATAATAAGGATTAGAGCAGAAATAAACAACATAGAATCCGAAAAAACAGAACAGATCAATAAATCTAAGAACTGGTTTTTTTTGAAAAAATAAACTAAATTGATAAACCACTAGCCAGACTTCTCAAAAAGGAAAGAGAGAGAACCCAAATAGATAAAATCACATATGAAAAAGTAGAGATCACAACCAACACCACAGAAATACAAATAATTATTAGAGAATACTATGAAAAATTATATGCCAACAAACTGGACAATCTGGAAGAAATGGAAAAATTCCTAGACACCCACACATTACCAAAACTCAAAAGGCAAGAAATAGAAAATTTGAACAGACCCATAACTAGCAAAGAAATTGAATCAGTTATCAAAAATCTCCCAACAAGAGTCCTGGGCAAGATGGCTTCCTAGGGGAATTCTACCAGATATTTAAAGCAGAGTTAATACCTATCCTTCTCAAGCTGCTCCAAAAAATAGAAACAGAAGGAAAGCTTCCAGACTCATTCTAAGAATCCAGCATTACCTTGATTCCCAAAACAGAGACCCCACTAGAAAGGAGAATTACGAGCCAATATCCCTGATGAACATGGATGCAAATATTCTCAATAAGACACTAGCAAATCGAATTCAAGAGCATATTAAAAGAATTATTCACCATGATCAAGTGGGATTCATTCCTGGGCTGCAGGACTGGTTCAATATTTGCAAATCAATGTGATACATCACATTAACAGAAGAATAAGAACCATATGATCCTGTCAATAGATACAGAAAAAGCATTTGACAAAATATAGCATCCTTCCTTAATAAAAACCCTCAAGAAAGTCAGGATAGAAGGAACATACCTTAACATCATAAAAGCCATACATGAAAAGCCCACAGCTAATATCAATGGGAAAAAACTGAAAGCTTCCCCCCTGAAATCAGGAACAAAACAGGGATGTCCACTCTCACCACTGTTGTGTCCACTCTCACCACTGTTGTTTAACCTAGTGTTGGAAGTCCTAGCATCAGCAATCAGACAAAATAAAATAAAAGGCATCCATAATTGGCAAAGAAGTCAAACTTTCACTCTTCGCAGGTGACATGATACTCTACATGGAAAACCCAAAAGACTCCACTAGAACATTGCTGGAACTGATACATGAATTCAGCAAAGTCATAGGATACAAAATCAACATACAGAAATTGGTAGCATTTCTATACACCAAAAATGAAGCAGCAGAAAGAGAAATCAATAAATAGATCCCATTTATAATTGCACATAGAACCATAAAATACCTAGGAATAAACCTAACCAAAGATGTAGAAGATTTGTGATGAAAACTACAAAAAACTTATGAAATAAATTGAAGAATACACAAAGAAATGGAAAAACATCCCATGCTCATGGAATGGAAGAACAAATATTATTAAAATGTCAATACTTCCCAAAGAAATCTACATATTCAATGCAATCCCAACCAGAATTGCACCAGCATTCTTCTCAAAGCTATAAAAAATAATCCTAGAATTTGGAACCACAAAAGACCCTGAATAGCCAAAGTAATGTTGAAAAAGAAAAACAAAGTGAAAGGCATCACAATCCTGGACTTTAGCCTCTACTACAAAGCTATAATCATCAAGACAGTATGGTATTGGCACAAAAACAGACATATAAACCAATGGAATAGAATAGAGAACCCAGAATTAGACCCACAAATGTATGGCCAACTAAGCATTGACAAAGCAAGAAAGAGTATCCAATAGAAAAAAGACAGCCTCTTTAGCAAATGGTGCTGGGAGAACAGGATAGCAACATGCAGAAGAATGAAACTGGACCACTTTCTTACACCATACATAAAAATAAACTCAAAATGGATGAAAAACCTTAATGTAAGACAGAAAACCATTAAAAACCCTAAAGGAGAAAACAGGCAACAACCTCTTTGACCTCAGCCACAGCAATTTCTTGTTCACAGAGATGTCTCCAAAGGCAAGGGAAATAAAACCAAAAAAGCAACTATTGGGGCTTCATCAAGATAAAAATCTTCCGCACTGCAAAGGAAACAATCAACAAAACTAAAAGGCAACCGAAAGAATGGGAGAAGATATTTGCAAATGACATATCAGATAAAGGGTTGGTATCCAAAATCTATAAAGAACTTACCAAACTCAATACCTTTAAAACAAATAATCCAGTGAAGAAATGGGCAGAAGACATGAATAGGCACTTTTCCAAAGACATCCAGATGGCCAACAGAAACATGAAAAGATGTTCAACGTCACTCATCATCAGGGAAATACAAATCAAAATCACATTGAGCTATCCCCTCACACCAGTCAGAGTGGCTAAAATTAATAAACTCAGGAAACAACAGATGTTGGCAAGGATGTGGAGAAAGGAACCTTCTTGCACTGTTGCTGGGAATGCAAACTGGTGAAGCCGCTCTGGAAAACAGTGTGGAGTTTCCTCAAAAAATTAAAAATAGAACTACCCTATGACCCAGCAATAGTACTACTAGGAATTTATCCAAAGGATACAGGAATGCTGATTCATAGGGGCACATGTACCCTGAAATTTACAGCAGCGCTTTCAACAATAGCCAAATTATGGAAATAGCCCAAATGTCCACCAACTGATAAATAGATAAAGAAGATGTGGTTTATATATACAATAGAACACTAGTTGGCAATGAGAAAGAATGAAATTCTGCCATTTGCAGCAATGTGGATGGAACTGGAAGGTATTATGCTAAATGAAATAAGTTAGTCAGAGAAAGACAGATACCCTATGTTTTCACTCATATGTGGAACTTGTGAAATTTAACAGAAGACCTTGGAGGAAGGGAAGGGGTAAAAATAGTTTCAAACAGAGAGGGAGGCAAACCATAAGAGACCCTTAAATATTGAGAACAAACTGAGGATTGGGAGATGAGGGAGAGGGGAAAAATGGGTGATGGGCATGGAGGAGGGCACTTGTTGGGATGAGCACTGGGTGTTGTATGTAAGCGATGAATCATGGGAATCTACCCCTGACACCAAGAACACACTGTATATACCACATGTTAGTTAACTTGACAATAAATTATATTAAAAAAAAAAAGCTAACCCTATAAAGTCCACAGCCACAAGCCTATGTTAGCAGGCAGGCTCCACAATCGATCCATAAACATGTTTCTATTTACCCACCAGTCCTCCTGTTGATCTAGATCCAGATAGAACAGAAATTTATGATCCTCTTCCCATCTGGTATTTCAGTCACAGCCCTAGACTAACAAGGAAAAGAAAGGACTAATTTGTAGGCATTATTTAGAAGAAAATGTTTTAAAAACCTGCCAAAATTTAGATATGTATTCTTTGAGTAATACTAATACCAAAGCCCATAACACAACTATGAAAATAATCATCAACCAGTTATTCAGAAAGAATATTAATTTATATCACACATAACCTACAGAATACCAATTTAATTTAAATGCTTGTGAATAGTTTTGAGAAGGAATTCTGTTAAGAAAGAAAAATTGAAGATAGAAAGAGAAAAGATAATAATGTTGATGTCTTGTTTATCAGTCTGTGCTAAAATACAATTATAATAATAGACTATTGTGAATCTAAAAAAAAAACAACTAAATATAACTTCTATGTAAAAACAGCTTATTGTCTTTCAAGCTGTGTGAAGACAAAGGCACCTCTAGTAACCTCAAAGAGGTTTTAAATTTGGTCATAAATAAGCACTTTGCACAATTTTCTATTCAATTACATTTGGCAATGTGCCAAAATTGAATACTATACTCAAAAAAATTGTGTATTAGAATACATTAATTTTCCATTAAACATTTATTGAGAACCTACTATGAGTGCCTAACAATATGCTAGACATTAAGGTCCCAGGGAGCTAATATATATTGTGAAAGTAACTTTTTTCACTGTTATGATAATCATAAACTCGAGCATTAGAGCCTGGTAAGGTATATATGTCTAATCAGAACAATTTTAAACTTTTTCAGAAGACTTGATTTTTGTTTTCTCTTCTCTTCTTTTCTTTATTCCAGAAGACTTTATATAAACATTCTCCAATAATTTACTAGAAAACATATTCAGATAATAGCACTGTGACTGAAGTTATGCTTGGAACATCTAATCACATAGCACCGTTGTCTACCAAAGAGAAAACTTCCAACTATTTCAAGTTTTCTGCCATGATTAGAGTCAAGGAGAGTCTGGAAAAGATAAATATAAAACAAAATAAAAGTAGGCTGTTGGTTCCATTAAAAAAAACTATCTGAAGTAGTCTGCAATTGGAAAGGTCAGACACTGAGTTTGTTCAGGAAATACAAAACAGATTAAGCAAATGAGGATTGTTGATAACCTGGTTTGTGGTCGCACATCACCAGAGCACAGTGCAGTAAATAAAAGATAAATAAGACGTGGCCCTTACTCTTAAAAAATGCTTTTAATCTATCAAGATACAGAAGTTTCAGAAGTTTAGAAAAAGGGAAGAAGTTTAATAAAAGTAGCCAAAAAATGTTCATTTAACCTAAAGGTAACAAGGAAAAGGTGAGGGGTACCTGGGTGGCTCAGTCAGTTGAGTGTCTTACTCTTGATTTCGGCTCAGGTCATGATCCCAAGGTCATGGGATTGAGCCCCGCGTTGGGCTCCATGCTGAATGTAGAGCCTGCTTAAGATTCTCTTTCTCCCCTTCTGCCCCTCCCCCCACTTCCTCTCTCTCTACATAAATGTTTTTTAAATATTATTTTTAAAAAAGGAAAAGATGAGGCATAAGAAGTACTTCAGGGTCATGATGAACAAGGCAAGTGCAGGGAGCTGAGGGGAGAAATCTGATGTGATAAAGGTATGAGGGGTGGAGGCCAATATACTAAATCCCATGATTAGAGAGGCAGACATCAAGAGAGGAAGCAGAACGGGCAGCAGAAGGTAGATGAGGATCTATAGGATGTTGTGGAGTGGATACACGCATAAACTGAAACTTAAGGGCATACTTCACAGATAAGCATGTGAATAATGAGACCCACAATGTTGTTTTGAAGCACAATACCCAAACTTCTATTTCTATTCAATATGTTTCTGCAAATATTTGTTGAGCCACCTGATTTTTTATTAAGTATCCTTTTTGGTTCCTGGACCCAATTCCAATATGTCACGGGGAGTTTCCCCCATACGAAAAAACAGGTCTGGGACACCAGCAGAGTATCCTTAATTCAGCTCAATTCTGATGCTAGTTACCTGGTAATAGCATCAGATCTCACAGGTTAAGGGCTCATCCTACAAGACTGGCCCCGCTCTGCCCCTACTTCAGATGCCATTCAGAGGTTCCCACGATCCCCTCCCTGGGTTCAACTAATTTGCTAGAATAGCTCATAGAACTCAAAGAAACATTTTACTTACTAGACCACTGGTTTACTGTAAAAAGGATATAACTCGGGAACAGCCAGATATAAGACATATATAGGGAGAGATATGAGAAAGGGGCACAGAGCTGCAATGCTGTCCCCAGGCATGCTGTTCTCTCTTCCTGAATCTCCACATGTTCACCTGGAAGCTGTCTAAATCCTATCCTTCTGGATTTTTATGGAGGCTTCATTATAATGATTAAGTCTTCCAGGCTCTCTCCCCTTCCCAGAAGTCTAGAGCTAAAACCAAAAGTTCCAATCCTCCAATCATATTGTTGATTCTCCTGGCAATCAGCCCTCTTCCTTTGTAGGGTTCAAAAGGCCCCTCATTAATATTAAAGAAACACCTTTATCACTCTCAACATGAGGAAATCTCAAGGGTTTGGGGAGCTATGAGTCAGGAACTGTGGATGAAGACCAAATATATATGAGAAATATATTTTTGTCATCTGGATGATCAAATATACATTTTTCTTATAAATCACAATATTGCCAATACCTAGGCTTACAACCGCATAAGGCTTATAACCACATAAACAAGTCTAATACCTTTCTTCCAGATGACCAGCCCCATATCACCATCCTGAAATTTCCAGGAATCCTCTAAAACATTTACAGGGACTCAAGACCAACAGTTTGTACCTCTTGTCTCTGGAGACAGAGTTCAGATGTGTCCCTTGAAGCTGGAAGGTTTCCCTATGGGAAACCTGTTGCTGCTCTCTGAGGGTTTGCTCACTGTCCATACTGCCTAAATGTCAGGCTTCAGTGCACAGCTGAAATCTAGACTTTCCTATGATACCCTCATTTCATGACTCTGTCCCTAACTGCATGAATAAACTTCATGCAGGGAGAAGACTTCTCCTCCCCATCCAGGGCTGCACACAAAGAAGGGGGTCCGAATTGGACTGGAATTTTCAGGGTCACAGGAATAACCACTTGGCTTGAAATTTGACAGTTACAGGCAGAACTGGGACAGACTGTACTGACTGTCAATTCAAAAACTGCAACTCACCTTCTACCTCAGACCACTGGATAAGGCACAGAGCAGTCCACTCCCCAAATGCTATTTTTACCAATATTGTGACTTCTATTAAAAGATTTGTGACCTCCTTGAACCCAAGACTTGCTCACACTCATCCATGTCTACTCCAACAATATCAATAATACTTCATCTCAGAGATAAGAGATTGCAGATTTTGATCTCTCATCTCTACCTCTTCATAACAACCAAAGGGACCTGAACTCACGTAAATTTGCCCTTTTCCAAATGCCCTCCAGTTGCCACATCTCAATAGTACCATAAAAAAAATTAAATCACACTTCACCAGATACTTCTCATAGTTAGGAAAAGATAAATATTTTTATTGGTAGCTAGAGACAGTAAGAGAAGAGAGAAAGAGGCAGACACAGAGACTATTGAAGTCTTAGGTTTTTGTTACATGGATTCTTTTCTACCATGTTAATGGTACTTCAACAAATACAATTTAAAGTTAAATGCAACTAATTTAGTGACTATAAAAAGAGTCTACAATTGATTGGGGCAGTAGCATGTTGAGTAAAAACATTTATTGCAGTTTCATAAAAACTGGCATTTACCACTCAAGTGCTCCCAAATGGATGATGAATAGATCTGAAATATTTTTAAGGTAATTTATTCCTCATACTTAATATGTAGATGTTTTCAATTATAATAAAGCATTACAAAATATTAAATACTTGTTTGCTAATCTTTTCAGGACAGTGACAAATTAAATACGATGCAAATATGTTTTCCCAGATTAGAACAAAAATAAAGGATTCAATTCAAAGAGTGAGAGAAAATCAGCATATCTTAATGTTTTAACAAACCATGATACTTCCTGCTCAAAATCCAAAATAATGATTAAAATGGAAAATTAGAATGGAGCATTCAACTGTCAACATAAGTAAGTATAAAAGTCTACAGGTCACCAAAGACTTTACCCATTCTATGACATCTAAACATCTCAACTTAATATTAAAATACAAAGTGATGTAATACTGAGAAAGGAACAGGGACATTTAGGCTACTTGAGTCCCTCAGGACAAACTAAACACAGCTGTGGAAGAAGCGTCTCAAGTGCTTCTAGTTTCTGAGAATATATTGGGCCACTTAATAGAACATCCTGGTATATTGTTTGCTTTCTGATAGCAAACAAGATAGGCTGATTGATTGAGTCACTCACAAGTATTCATTCCTTCAACAAATATTTATTGAAGGATTATCATGTCAGACACTGGGATAAAGTATTTTCTCACATCACTTAATTGAAATTCAACAAGTATTCTCAGGTTATAATGAGGATTAAATGAGTTAATATTTGTATAGTGTTTAAAACAGTGTGGGGCACATGGTGAGTGCTATATAAATGTTTGTTAAATAAATCATGTTGAGGAGTCAGTTGTAATATGATCTTTGTAGATGATTCTGGCATAAGAGACAGCAGTAGAGTCCTGAAATACCACCCAGGAAGCTAAGTATAGGAAACACCTAAGTCAATATATGCCCATACAAAAATCACCTGATGGTGAATTTCTTTGGAAAAATATTTTATGAGACTAGTATAACAGGTTTTACATTGCCTATAAACATTTATTTAGCATGTACTTATGAAACACTACATGCCAAGTACTGTCCTAACTGCTGTACATATAATAACTAACTTAATTCTCACAATAACCCTATTATACTATTATTACTCCACTTTACAGATGAGGAAACTGAAGCACAGAGAGGTTGAGAACCTTGCCAACATCATACAGGTAATAAGAGGCAGAGCCTAGATTCATAACCAGGTAGTCTGGCTCCAGAGTCCAGGTTCTTAAACGCTAACTTCAAATTATAAAGGGGCCAGCGTTTATTAGGATCCTCACGGGCTCTGTCTCTCTGAGTCAGAATTGTTCTATGAACATTGGCTCACTTGTCATGTACCACCATAACAGGAAAAAACCATAAACACAGATGCTACCCTACAAAAAGGGACAGTAAAGGACTTTGAGATACCCCTTGAATATACAGAAAATCAAAAAGGAGAAGTGAGGTGACAAGTGGAAGTTTGGGGCTAAAATGAGTCTTAAATTTCACAGGATCATAACTAATCACTTTTGGTATTCACACATATTTTGCAAGACTGAGAACCCATTAAGGATTGGTGAAGAGCACAGTAAGCATACCTATATCCTCCTCAAGTGAACAGAGAAAAATGCCTATCCCTTTGCCCTCGTCTCAGCCCTCTCCCTCAAATTAGTCCACTACAAACAAGGACATATCAGCCAACTACAGACCACAAGAGATAGTAAGTACCAACGACATGAAACACAACTTTTCCACACAAGATAAACTGCAACATTTGTGTTGGAATACTTTTGAAAGTTATCTTCAACTTAGAAATCTTGCCTAAGGCAAAGAAAGCAGACTTTTCTCAAACAGCCAAACATAAAAATGAATTTTAAAATGTGATAAATTTATCCCCCATCCTGAAGATCAAAGAGACACTTTGACAACTTACCAAGAACAATTAAAGCTAGAAAACTGACAATAATTTCTCTGCCTCGGAGAGAAAGATCAAGAAGGACCCATCCCAGTACCTTCCAAAGTACTAGTGAAGTTTGTTTCTCAACTTTTCCTACAGTTCAGCTCTAATTCGTGAAATAAGAGTTTAAGAGTGCATAGGCTTTCTAGAATGTTTGCAACCACAGATCCTGCCAACTGCTGCTTCCTCATTAGACGAGTACTTTTGTGAGCTTTTAAAGCTGGGATGTTAGTTCCTGGTTTGACAATAATTCAGTAAACAGAAAAACTTTAATGTGCTTTATGCCCAAAGCGGTCAAAACAGACATAGAGGTTTCAGGAGCCTGATGCCTGAGCCTCCCACAACTGCTCAGACAAACCACTTCTATCAATCATGATTATTTGGTGCCCCCCACTGGCCTTTCTGCAGCAATTTTATTTAGCTCTTCTAAGAAACTGAACAAAATTTCTAAACAAAAGTCCAGAGCGGAATCACAAAAATCTGCCTGTGAGAGAAACCTCATTTTGCCTGCACTTACAATATAATTTTTCCAATTCTCCAAGGCAAAAGAAAATTTGGCAGGGCTAACTGTGTGCTATTTCATAATGTGTTTAAGGTGATGTAAGTTTGCCTTATGTATTTTTATTTTTTAATTTTTTTTTCAACGTTTTTTATTTATTTTTGGGACAGAGGGAGACAGAGCATGAACGGGGGAGGGGCAGAGACAGAGGGAGACACAGAATCGGAAACAGGCTCCAGGCTCCGAGCCATCAGCCCAGAGCCTGACGCGGGGCTCGAACTCACGGACCGCGAGATCGTGACCTGGCTGAAGTCGGACGCCTAACCGACTGCGCCACCCAGGCGCCCCTGCCTTATGTATTTTTAAACATCCCTCAAGGAGATACAGAGGTCTATCAGTTCTTCACAGTTAAGATAGCTGCTAGGCTACCTAGGCTCCAGTCATGAGAGTGAGGCAATTTACTTAGGAGAAATCATTCTGTAAAACAGATAGCCTTAGAACATTAGGCAGTAAAAACCTGTATCATATATCAGGTTAAATAATGTTATTTATTAACCTTTATGCAATTCCTATCATTTTAAATTATTTACGAGCCTTCACCCAAGTCCCCTGGGGTTCTTAACTAGAGAGACACAAATTGTCTGGTCACAGAAAGCTTCCAGTACCTCAAAGTGAGTCTCTTCTCTATATCCAAGGACTCCTTCACTGTGGCCACTCCTGGGATAACCATGCTCCTTCTGTTAGGTTAACATGGTTTGACTGCTTTTGGGGATAACACACACACTGGTTTCCAGTTTATGTCACTGAGCACCTGGGCAATGGGACAGGGCATTCTTTCCATAGTTACCAAGAGAGAGCTGAACCAGCACAAGTACTAGAGATAAAGAGAAGAGATCAGGCCCTATGGGTTTTCCAGAGCAGTGCTAAGAATGTCAGATCCTGACAAGCAGGATGTCAAAGGGAACCGAAGCTGTAAAGGCAAGAAGGTGAAGAGCCAAGGAGGCTCCTTGTGGGAGACAGGTTACAATGCAGGAAGTCTTCATAGAGGGCTTTGAGTATTAGTGCCCGTCCTTGGCATGGCAGGCATGAAGATAGATCTAAAACTTACAGGGAAGATTACAGTGTATCTCTAATT
Source organism: Acinonyx jubatus (assembly GCF_027475565.1). Lineage (NCBI taxonomy): Eukaryota > Metazoa > Chordata > Mammalia > Carnivora > Felidae > Acinonyx > Acinonyx jubatus. The sequence goes on from NC_069384.1 coordinate 53,213,740, forward strand.
CTTCTCCTCCTTTTATTTTTTTTTTATTTTTTAATTGAATCTAGTTGACACGCAAAGCTACTTTAGTTTTAGGTGTACAACAGAGTGATTCAGCAAACCAGTACATTATGTTATGCTCACCACAAGTATAGCTACCATCTGTCACCATATAACGCTACTGCATTACCACGGACTATATTCTCAATGCTGTACCTTTCATTCTCCTGACTTATTCATTCCATAACGGGAAGACTATACCTCCCACTTCCCCTTCACACATTTTGCCCATCCCCTCACCCCTTTCCCCTCTGGAAGCCATCAGTTTGTTCTCTGTATTTATGGATCTATTTCTGCTTTTTGTTTGTTTGCTTATTCAGTTGTTCTTTGGATTCCACATATAAGTGAAATCATATAGTCTTTGTCTTTCTCTAATTTACATCACTTAACAAAATTCCCTCTAGGTCTGCCCATGTTGTCACAAATAGCAAGAACTCATCCCTTTTATGGCTGAGTAATATTCCTCTGTATATTTACCACATCTTCTTTATCCATTTGTCTACTTATAAACATGTGGGTTGCTTCCATGTCTTGGCTGTTGTAAATAATGCTACAATAAACACAGAGGAACAGACTTTTTTTCCAAATTAGTGTTTTTGTGAATAGTAGTGGAATTACTGGATCATATAGTATTTCTAACTTTTTGAAGAACCTCCATACTGTTTTCCACAGTGGCTGTACCAATTTACATTCCTACCAACAGGGCATGAGGACTACTTTGTCTCCACATCCTTGCCAACAGTTAAATTATTTGTCTTTTTGTATCTAGATTTTCTTGACAGATGTAAGGTGATACCTCATTGTGATTTTGATGCATAATTCCTTGATGATTAGTTATGTTGAACATCTTCCCATGTGTCTGCTTCCCATCTATATGTCTTCTTTGGAAAAATGTCCATTCAGGTCCTTATTTTTATTCAGATGACTTCGTTTTTGGTTTTGAGCTATATAAGTTCTTTATGTTTGGATATTAACCCCTTATCAAATATATCATTTCCAAGTATCTTCTTCCATTCAGTGGTTTGCCTTTTCATTTTCTTAGTAGTTTCCTTTGCTGTGCAAAAACTTTTTATTTTGGTATAGCCCCAATAGTTGGTTTTTGCTTTTGTTTCCCTTGCCTGAGACTTATAAAGAAAAGCTGCTAAAGCTGATGTCAAATAAATGGCTGCCTATGGTTTTTTTTTTCTAGGAATTATATGGTTTCAGGTCTCATATTCAGGTCTTTAATCCATTTTGAATTTATTTTTGTGTATGGTATAAGAAAGTGGTCTGGTTTCATTCTTTTGCAAGTAGCTGTCTAGTTTTCCCAGCACCATTTATTGACAAGACCATCTTTTCCCTACTGTATATTTTCCTTTGTCAAGGATTAATTGACCATGTAAGTATGGGTTTATTTATGGGCTCTCTCTTCTGTTCCATTGATGTAGGTGTCTATTTTGGGCCAGTATCTTACTGTTTTGATTACTACAACTTTGTAGTATATCTTGAAATCTGGGATTATAATACCTCAACTATTGTTCTTTCTCAAGGTTGCTCTGGCTATTTGGGATCTTTTGTGGTTCTATACAAATTTTAGTATTATCTATTTTAGTTATGTGAAAAATGTTGTTGGTATTTTGATTGGGAATGCATTGAATCTATAGATTGCTTTTGGTAGTATGGACATATTAACAATATTAATTCTTCCAATTCCATGAGCATGGAATATCTTCCCATTTGTTTGTGTCATCTTCAATGCTTTTCATCAATATTTTATAGTTTTCAGAGTATAGGCCTTTCACCAACTTAGTTAAGTCTATTCCCAAGTATTTTATTCTTTTTAGTGCAATTGGAAGTAGAATTGTTTTCTTAATTTCTCTTTCTGCTATTTCATTATTAGTGCATAGAAACACAACTGACTTCTATGTGTTAATTTGTGTCCTGAAATTTTACTGAATTCATTTATTACTTTGAATAGGTTTTTGGTGGAATCTTTAAAGTTTTATCTATATAATATCATGTAATCTGCAAAGACTGACATTTTAACTTCATCCTTATCAATTTGGATACCTTTTATTTATTTTTCTTGTGTGATAGCTATGGCAAGAATTTGTAGTACTACACTGAATAAAAGTGGTAAGAGTGGAACATCATTGTCTTGTTCCTAATCTTAGGGGAAAAAAGCTCATAATTTTTTAGCATTAAGCATGATATTAGCTCTAAGTTTTTCATATATGGCCTTTGGTACGTTAAGGTATGTTCCCTCTAAACCCACTTTCTAATTCTTCGTTTCTTGCCATTTGTTCAGAGTTCTGAAATTCAGAGACTTCCTGGATTGAACATGCAACTGTTTCTTTTTTTCTAAGTGGTAAATATAAAACTGAAAAAGTTTCTGAGGAAAAAAGATCAATTACATTTTAGTCTTGGGAAAAGGAGTAAGTCATAGGCATAGCCATAGTACCTTTTCTGAAAACTTCTGAAGCAATTACATTTATACTCAGTAAATATTCTCATTTTGGGCATGTGGGGGCAGGGAAAGGAAGACAGTGATAAAATTAATCACAGTGAGGACTTAGCTTTAGTACTAAATTAGATCCTATAGAGACCAATTATTTACTTCTTCAACAAAAGACCAGATGGGCAGGAGAGCACATATGCACCATGCACTCACTAAACACTGAGTATCACAGTTTATAAGCCAAAGATGGTTCTAAAAAAAAAAAAAAAAACAGTTTTATTTTCCCTCAATATCATCTGTAAAGCAATACCTGGTAAAATTATTCAAGTAAATGACAATTTGATAAATAGTAATTCCCAGTAGTGAACAGTGGTGACATTTCCTCACTACAAGAATATTTTCTTGGGGAGAGGAGAGTAACTGAATCAGAAATCTGCTGACACTGAGATCACACAACCAAATTCCCTATCATAGCACTTATCACATCATGTTAGAGTTGCTTAATATCTTTACTAACTTTTGTAGATGGTATAATATTTGCTTTTATCCCCTATGCCCTTTGCAGGGTTTAACATATAATAAATAGGTCCTCAAATAATGTTTTCTTGGATTCAACTGAATGTCCCTTTAAAGGCCATTTTGCTCACTGATTTAATAAGGAATAGTAGACTGCACATACTGGTTTTACTGTTTCCCAGCTGGGTACTTTTTTTTTTTTTTTTTAAATAAAGGCGGGTCTGATCTAGGAAGTACTAGGTTAGTTCAGGTCAAACATTATAGTGTCATCTCAGAAAAAAAGTAGGCATCTTAGGCCAGGTGGACAGCTCTAAGTGTCCTGTCAATGACCCTATTTTAGCACACCCAGTGGGGAACAAAATTAATTATTTTACATTTGTCAAATGAAAAAGTGAAAATATAAAGCTATTTAAAATGTGAATACCCATATAAAAGGGAAAGAGATTGTGAGCCTCAAACTTAGGTTTTAACAAGGATTTCAAAACAGTTTTCTAATACTTCCAAGTCTTTTCTGGAAAATACAAGATGAGAATATGAGAGAATAATTTCCTCCAAAGTATACATGTAGAAATTGATACAGAAACACCATTTACTTGTGTCGTGATTCAAACAGTTGGCCCATTTAATGAGATAATTCATTTCAGTTTGTCTGGTTTCCCAAAGTCTAGTGCATCAGGACACACAAGACCCCAGTAAGCAGGTTGAAGACAATGCTCTAGTTCTATCTGATTCAGTGATCCTCTTCCAACATTATGTCCGTACTAAAGGGTACAATAATGAGTCAGATAGTTTTAGGTAACTCATCTCCCACCATCCTTTCCACCCAACAAGAAACATAACTCACCTGTCTTATGTGCAAAGAGGAAACACAACCTTGAATCACGAGTAGGTCCAGGAGCAGACACAGAGAGGCCTCTTAGAGTAGCCCCATCATATCCAATAGGCAAATCCATTCCAGATGACCAACAGTCCCTCAGTGCACAGACCAGGAATTCTGACACTATCCTCCTATCTAAGACATATGCCTATGGGAGCACAGATATTCTTAGGAATGATAACAACTATAAAATCATGTTTGATTTGATTCTATTTTCTGGCTTCCTGCTCTATGATGTTTGTACCAAATCAACCATGGCCTTTTGTAGGGGAAAAAGATGTCTGCAAGATTGATGACTTCCTTATCTCACTGCCCTTTCCATGCTGAAATTAATAAGAAAAGAAACTTTAAGTCATTAAAATTCTTCATGCAAGCACAGTCTCTTCCTGCTCTCTACTTCACACACTTTATCGCCTGTGAACGATTGTGAACTTGTAAGTTTCCAATCTAACCTCCTCAGGAAAGCCAATGCCACTGTCTACGGAATGGAAACTTCCCTCTCTCTTTAGACATTTTACGCAATTCCGAGGATGCAACAAATCTCATTTAGGAGCGGCACACCATCACCCACGTATTAACTTGTCACCCAGAGTAATAAAGTTCACAAACTCCATTTCATTTTTGTCTTCACCATGTTGCCTGATAATATAAAAAGGTGTCACATCCCTTTGATTTGTAGCTTGTGTGTTTGCGAAATAGCCTCTCCACAAACAACCTGACAAAGTCAAGGAAGCTGTATGACTTTTATTTCTTTAATGCCCAGGTCTATTTCCCAGTAAATATTCATGTGCATAAACATAAAAGTGTTCAATGAGGTGCAATCTTGGTAACTGCACAAATAGGAAAAAGTCAAAGCATGACTGTTCTAAGTGGGGTAGGATTTCTAGACTCACTGTCTGTATTAAAAGCAGTGACTCCAAATTACGTAGGGAGGTATAGCATTTGCAGATCTTTCAATTATTAAGAAAGATATCAAAAAATGCCACATTGGTCATATATAATTGAAAAATGGCTATCTACTCTTCCACAGCTTTCCTTAATTTAGGTGCCTTTTATGATATGCAAAATATATTTATACTTGATCCATTTTAACAGCTTGTTTCCTAATGAACATATTTGTGGTTCACTTTGACAGACACTTCACTGCCATTCTTTTACCACCATTATATAGGGAGAAAAGAATAGCAATCAATCACAGATGCTGTTTGGATTTCTAGCAACCATGTTTCCAGATAAATAATGGAGACTTTTTGTTGTGTGTTGTGTGTGTTAAGATCATCAGCTATTCCTCTCATCATTCATCATCTTAAATCTACATGGGGGTATCACAGCCTCTATCAAAGATATGATAAAATCCAACACTTCTTCTATGAAATAAAATAAGCATAAACAATTTTTTGTCTATAATTCAAAGGGCTCACAGGCTTCTAAAGTTCAGCAATCATGGATGATTTCAAGTTAAGAATCTCTGCTCTAGGGTTATACCATCATTTTAAGCAACCCATCATTGATTTTAAGCCATCATTATGGCAACAGTGTGGGGAATGGATTAGGATAAGACAAGAAAGGCTGCAGTGAAGGTGTGGAAGGCATTTGCCATTTTCATCAGAACCAGTGAGCAGTGAGGGTGGTTTGAACCAGGATGCAGGCAATAGAAAGTAAGAAAACTAGGAAACAGAATCAACAAAACATGTAGACTGAAAGGCTTTTCTTTTTTATACCTATGTAGAAAGAAAAATTTTAAAACCCTTAATCCTTAGTAACATCTGACAGCAAACAAGCAAACAAACAAATGAAAACATCAAGAGGGAACTTGGTCTTTGAAAAATGTTAAGGTATTTATTGCTGTGTCTTTATTTTACCCAAAACTAACCCTCTGCAAACTAGTAAAAAGAGATATCTGCAAAGAGTTTTTTTAGGTAGTTTGATTAGGTAATTTGGCTATGTGATTTTCTTGCAGAGTTCCTAAAGAAGGCTAGCTTCCAGTTACTCCACAGGCTGAGTTCTGCAGAGGTAGTAGTGCCAACAACACACTCTATTGTATTTATAGTGACTATAAAGGACAAATTCAAAGGAAAGTCTACATATAAATAAGTGAGATCCATAGGTGTTTCCCATCCACCCCTCCCAGCCTGGTGGTTATCATTACCACCACTACCATCACCCTCTATCACCCTCCCTAAAAGATGAAGAGGCTTATTCTCTGGAGAAATGAAACCTGAAGGCTTCAGACATAACTCGGGGGTAGGAGGTGGGAACATGGAGTGGACAATATGTAGAAGAATGAAGTTTCACAGTGAATACTGATCCCCAGGTACCTCCTTCTCCCTGTACATTAGAGGATTCCTCCCAGAAAAAAACAAAAACAATAGTCCCAAAAAGAAGACACCACAAATTTGAAAGCTCCTAATGAAAAGGCTAAGTCCTCTCAGAATAAGTCATCAGCAGATAAGCCTCTCTGACTCAAAGCTTTCAATCATCTTGCGATTGCCTCACTCTTAATACGAATAAATGCCCAAGGACAACTACAGAGGAAAAAGAGACAATGCAAGATATAATAAAGTGTTTTAAAAAACTTACCATTAACATTTTCTGAGAAATGAGTTTATATTAATAACAAAGAACAGAGTGCCATTGAAAAGGAACAATGGGATATAGGAAACACTTTAAAATTAAAAATACAATAGAGGCCTGGGTGCCTCAGTTGGTTGAGCATCCAACTTCGGCTCAGGTCATGATCTCATGGTTTGTGAGTTCAAGCCCTACATTGGGCTCTCTGCTGTCAGCCAGTAGCTCGCTTCAGATCCTCTGTACCCCACTCTCCCTGCTCCTCCCCCACTCATGCTCTCTCTCTCAAAAACAAAACATTTAAAAGAAATAAGATAGCTAAAATGTAAAACAAATCAATGAGAGGAAAAGAGAAAGATTCTGTTTTGTATATCAACTAGTATGCCTTCTTTGGTTGTGTTTGGCAACTAAGAAATTAAATACCTGTGAGATAATAAAAATATATACAATCGGCTCTGCCTCTTATTCCAGCCACAGAGCCTCCTAAAACCCTTGTAATTTCCTGGGACAAGAGTATTAGGAGCATATTTTTTTCTAATATTTGGTCTTTGACATCAGTTCCTGATGCAGGGTTCATAAAAGCCTTTAATTTCCTGGGTGATGCAAGCGTCTTTTGTTCTGAGGGGATTCTGGATGGCTCCTGGATGGGAGCTGGTCACTGGAAAAACCACACCATGACTAGAAACTTAGAATTTTCATCTCAAGCCCCTCATTCTTTAGTCATGGAGCTCATAACTGATGATGCCTGTGTGATGAAGCCTCCATAAAAATCCCAATAATATGGGGTTCAGAGAGTTTTCTGGTTGGTGAACACATCGATGTACCAGGCAAGTACACTCCAACTCCACAAGGACAGATACTAATGTGCTTGGGACCCTCCCAGATCTATTCTAGCAAATTAATCAAATCTGGGGAGGAGGTAATGGGAACCTCTGATTTACAGCCTATGGGTCAGAAGCACAGGCGACAACCTGACCTTGCACTTGGCATCTGAAGTGGGTGGGAACAGTCTTGTGGGAATGAGCCCTCAACCTATGGGATATGATACTATCTCCAGGTAGATAGAGTCAGAATTCAGTCAAACTGTAGGGCACCCTGATGGTGTCGTACAAAATTGCTTGGAAAACTGCCTGGAAAACCCCACACGTTTTGGAAGCAGAAGTATGCTGAGTGTAGTAGTCATATGAGAGTAAAGGAAAAACACAGGAGGTAGACTAGGAAGTTTTCCTAAGTAATACCCACTCCAACCATCTCTATCAGCTGCACATTTCATATATTATAGGAAGAGATTCTCAGGACAACAGATTGTATATCCGTAATTTTGATCTCTACTTCTCAGACTCATATGCCCAATGAAATTCTTAAGAAAATATTCTATGGTTAATTCTACATGCTTGCCTCACCAGTTGGATTGTAAACTTCTGGAAAACAGAAGTCAAACTTCTTTGGTTTATACCTAGCATTTCACAGCACCCAGTACATTTCTGGGCATAACTGGGTGCTCTAAGAAATCCTTTTTTGAAAATATGCTGAAGTATCCCAAACATCTCTAAATCTTTTAGGACAAAATAAACAGGGGAGAGTTGTTCAAATGAGTGTTAAATACATATATGATGGTGGATCTATTAAAAGAACAAGAAAAGATCATCCCTACTTTTGAGTTAAATAATGACAGTGAATTAGATGAAAAAAAGTAACACATTTTATTTCAAGGTGAAGACATGAAAACATCTGACCAATTTAATCAGATTAGCAAAGTATTTATGATATTCACTAGATAAGGCACTAAGATAGATGCACTGAGTTTCTTCCAGTACAGTACAGTGACCTACTGTGTACTAAACACTGTGCTAGATGTGTCTGAGATAGAGATGCAGAGATGAACAAAACAAAGTGTCTCTCTTTAAAGAGCACCAAACGTAGCAGGACCAGATTAAAGTACAATTTGGTAATCCCTTTCCTTGGAGGATATACAGATACATTTCAGCCTGGAGGGAAAACTGAGTTGGAATCAGATTTTAGAAGCCAATGTAAGCACTCCTGAAGAAAATATCAGGAAAACTGAAGGGAAAGCAATATTCTGAGCTGTAGTAATAAACCATCCCTATTTGCCCAGGAATGAAGGGCTGCCTGGGAAAGAAGATACTTTAGGGCCAAAATTAGGTAAATTATGGCCACTCTGGGACAGTTGATTATCCTATTAGAAGCAGAAGGAACAACCTCACTGAAAGGTAAAAGAAAATATAGATATTTGGAAACCTAAAGAATTCCAGAGTTCTGGAGCATACATAAAGGACACAAGCAGTAAACAAAAATGTAGGGAGCTAATTTCTCTGAAGACACCATGTGCCATATAAAGGAATTTGGAGTATAATTTTAAGTCAGTGGAGAACCATTGATGGTTTTTGGTGAAAGGAGTGAAATGTTCTGATTTGTCTTTGGAAGGATCATTATGACTGCCCTGTGGAAGATAAATTAGAAAACGGAAGACAAGGGGAAGTCAACTGTCTAAGAAGCTGCTATATTAATTTATGGGGAGAAAAAAGACAAAAACAAATATGATAGCTTTACCAAAAATAGAGAGAGGCAGAGAGAGATAAATTCCAGAGATATTTGGGCAATTGAAACAAGAGGATTTAAACACTTATATATGAAGGATCAATAACAACTCCCATGTTACTGGTTTAATAGCTCAACAGATGGAAGTTTCATTCATCAAGAATGGAAATAAAAAAGAAAGAACAGACTTTAAGGTGGAAACACTTGGGGAGGGGAAGATCATGAATTCTACTTGATTTGTTGAATGTAGGAGTCCCATAAAGGATCCTAGTCAAAGCAGTAGCAGGTGAGTATTTTCAGTATAGTTCTTGTACGTGTGACTGAGCTTTATTTTTTTTTTATTTTTTAAATGTTTATTTTTGAGAGAGAGAGACAGAGAGAGAGACAGAGAGAATGAGCAGGAGAGAGGTAGAGAGAGAGGAAATGCAGAATCTGAAGCAGACTCCAGGCTCTGAGTTGTCAGCATAGAGCCCAATGCGGAGCTTGAACTCACAAACCACAAGATCATGACCTGAGCCGAAGTCAGATGATTAACCAACTGAGCCAACCATGTGCCCCCTGACTGAGCTTTAATACGGAGACAAAAAGAAACTCCAGGCTAGAGTGGTATCAAGGAACAAGGGAGGGAAGAGTTTTAAGAAGGAAATGATATGTCAGTTTCAAAAGCTGAAGAAAGATCAAAAACAGTAAGTCTGAAATGTGTTAAAAGATCTTGGTGATTTGGAGCAAATTAGAGACATTTTCCAGAGCAGGCTTAGCATGGAGATGGTGACTAAAACTTTACAACAGTGAATAAAAACGTCAGAAAGCAAGGAAATAAATTATAGACTAATCTTTCAAGAAGCTTGGCTAAAACAATACAACATTTGGCTCCTGCCTCAAAAAAGTGACATTCTGTTCGAAATTAAGAGTCATCTATCTAGACTCTGCCAACAAACTCAGCGTTTTTAGGCATCCCTCAACACTCTATCATATCTGTGGCTGCAAAATTCTAAAATCAATAAAATGTGCTTAATGACAGACTCTAGACTCCCCCCCAAAAAATATCAATTTTTGCATCATATTAATATATATTATAAATCAAGGTTCAACTCTGCGAAGAAAAAACTAGCATTGCTTAGCAGTGATAAGTGGTTCTGCTCCTGAAAACAGTCCATGAACAATTCTAGAGGCAAAAATGAATTTTCCAACTGATTTATGCAGCTTAAGATCCTAAAAACTGTACAGTACAACTCTTTGGAGTCCTAGTCAAAAAATAAGCTGGAATCTGTAAAAACTGAAGCAATTGCTCTTCATTTCTAGAGATGGCAGCTCCAAAAATCTCAAATGAGATTTTTCTCCAACCAAAATCACCAGAATTATACTTTTGGTAAACTGTCCCAAATCTACCTTTATTATCAGATTATAGAAGTCTGAATAGGCTTTGATGTGCTGTGATAACAAACCCCAAATTTTCAATGACTCAAACAGGAAAGATATATTTCTTACTTATATGACATGTCGTAACAGGTCAACTGGGTGCTCTGCTCTCCTTAGCCCTTCAGAAACACAAACTCACAGAACAGCCACCATTTCAAACCTCACAGAGCAAAAAGTCTTTTTTGTTCTCCAGAACAACAGCCAGAATAGCAAATGTCATCTTTGCTCATAAATATTTACTAGAACCAGTCACGTGATCCAAATCTAACTATAAAAGGACCATGAAATTATGGAATTCAATTCTACCATGCACCCAAAAGGTGAAGAGACAGACACATTGGGAGAATTTTGTTAATGATTACCACACGTTTTACTGACTAGACCCATATCTTCCCACAAAATGTAAACACACACAAAAACACACACATATAAATGTGTGTGTATGTGTATTAATGAGAAATGTATACTATAGCTTCCAGTTTTTAAGAGTCCTGGGTGAGGACCACCTTTGAGTATTGTTTCTATGTCACCACACTAACATCTTACTTTATTTATCTACTCAGATGTCCTAATCGAACCAGAAACTCTCAAGAAATCCAAGGCAGAGTTTTAAATATTACTCTAAATGGGGTTATTTGCACACACAAAAAGAATAATGACACCCAAGGAGCCATCATATCTTTTCAAAGTATGCAACAGAAAAATAAAATTATTTTCTATAAGGATAATTGGATACTATGCTGTTTGGGAGATGCAGTTTTTACATTTCACTGGCAAATGAACACCCTTCTTTAATAAAGGGATAATCAGGATTTATTTTTCACTTGGGAAGACAGAAAGAGAAAGGGAATGTTTTCATGGACTCCTACTGCCACAAGCCTTCTCCCTGAACAATTCCCTCTAGCTATATTTTTAATTGATTGGCTCTTTTCCAGACATCTTTACATTATGCCGTGAAGCAGCAGAAGAAATGCAATGTTCTGACCTTGACCTTATAATAAGAATTTCTTTACAAGTTTTTTTCCTAAGCCTGTTGCTTCCCAAAGCCAGGCAAGCTTTCTTTTGTTGCAATGAGATATTTCTTCAATAAATTCAGAATTGTTAGCAGTCTACAAATTAATTATGACATAAAATTTTGAATGGTACATTCAGAAATTTTGTTTGTACTTTCATACCAATAATATTTGTATAAAACATTTTTCCATGTAACTCCTTCCAATCTCTCTTGTTCAGTCATGCTCGTTCTATCATCTCATTCACAATGATTTTTGCAACAACTAAGTCCTACTGATAGTTCTATGATAACATTGGTTTCTTCTTACTAATTTATTCAGAGCCAATGAATATGAAGCAACCCTCTTCCTAAAGCAAAACCCTTCCTTTTAGAACAAACCTTCTTTTTGTGTGTGTTTATTTTCTAAACCAGGACACTTCTCTGAGCATCTCAAGGGAACAAGTTTCTGGAGTCGGTCTTCCCTCTCTCTTTGAACTTGTAAACTGAATCAGTTCTCCCCTTAGCTGCCCATTTGGTACTAGATGTTTGTGGTTCTTGCATTCTTGTAGATTTAGGCATAGTCTAAATTTGTATAAATCCCTCAAGCTAACATTGAGTAAATGATCTGACCAGGTAGCTCTTCTTAAGGGTAGATTTATTTTCAAATTAAAGCAAAATAGCCAGAATTAATTTCTGATCCCAACATTTAAAAGTTCAATAGGGGCACCTGGGTGGCTCAGTCAGTTAAGCATCTGACTCTTGGTTTCAGCTCAGGTCACAATCTCACAGTTCGAGTCCAGAGCCTGCTTGGGATTCTCTCCCTCCTTCTCTCTCTGCCCCTCTTCTGCTTGTGCTCTCTCTCTCTCAAAATAAATAATTAAACTTAAGGAAAAAAAGTTAAATAGATCTTTTCCCCATGTGCATGTATTCCCATAGGGTAATACTAATGAAGCCTAAACTTCAGGACCTCTTATTTGTCCAAGGCCCAGAGAAAATCCCTAGCATTGCTGTATTCATAATACTTATTCTTTTCCTTAAAGAGGGCCCCAAAGCTGTTATAAGCTTCAGGTCCCACAAAATCTGGATCTATCCTATTTGTCCTATTAAAACTAGATGCAACTCCTTGGTCGTTGCAAGACAGCTAAAAAGAAATAGTCAAAGAAAGAGGCTTTTCTCATTTTTGAAAGAATACTATGTAAAATGAACCAAATTATGGGTATGTCAATACCTGGGAATAAGGTGATCAAATTAATAAACCCAAGTGTTAAAAGAGTAGAATATTTTAAAGAAGTAGCTGCCACGGAAACTGGTATAACAAAAAATATTATACATACAGACAAGCTGAATTATTCATATTGCTTTTAGTGTAAATAGATAGTGAATTCCCTCTTCTTTTTTCTACCTTTAATGTTGAATTTAAGGATTGCAAATGTTTCTGTAACAGTAACCCACGGAAGGTCAAGGGCCCAGACAGAATCAGCACTAGTCAAAGCAGCAGGAACAGCTTTAATGAAATCACGAAGACAGAATTCCCACAATGACATTCAATGTCTCTAAGGTGGTAATCTCTAAAACATTGGAGGGGAGTCTCCCTTTTAGACTTTAATGCACACTATGGGTGCTCCATCTATAAAAATGCATATTCATATCACATATAATTTCAGGGAGTTATTGGCTTAGTTCATATGGCAATAGGACTTAGCTAAAAAACTTCTGATCACCTAGAAATTATTGTATATTATATTTTTTTATTTCAATGGAAATGTTTTCTAGTGGCCATATCAATATTTTGGTTCTTTATATATGAAAGACACGTGTTCCCTCTCAAAAACCTTCATAGAACTTACTGCAAACAATCCTGACATGTAGCTATGACCCATACTTTCAATTTAATTTCTTTATTTGTTTACTTAGTTGAAAGGAATAATCTCTCATTTATTTTTGACTGTAAGAAATTAGTTCTGTAACATAAGTGAGACCAAAAGAAAGAGAACAGGGCAGGAGACACACAGAACGTCACAGGATTCACACTGCCCAGAGATGGAAGGAAAGGTAATACTGCCAAGACCAGCCTGCCTCATTAAACTTCTTTGATGTGTGTTGGAATCCCTGTGTTGAATGAGATTTTTGAAGTTTTTATAAATGCTGGAAGTGAGAAGAGATAGAATAAAAAGCTTGAATAATTAAACAATTTAATTCTTTGGTCAGGAGTTCACCTCCCTCCTCACTGGGCTACAACCATCATCCTGGTCTCATCAATGAGCACTGAGGGATTTACGCTCTGGAATTAGTCCATGCTCTATCAAGAAGCATCTTAGAAGGTTTCTCCCTATGCCTGGCACATCGTGTCTACTACCCAGGTGTTTGCTTGGTTTCTATCCTGGTGGAGTGCAGAGGCTTATGCTGCTGGGTATAGACTGACGTTATTCTCTCACCCTGCCCTACTGTTCTCATGATTTTTTTTTATTATTCCTTTCCTTGACTTATTCTATAATAATTATTCTCTCTTTGCTCCTGCCAAGTTAGTGACACCCTTGTTTGGATTCTAACTCCATTGGGTCCCCAATCCTTAAATGCCTACTTGATTTCAGTCCACTTCCTTGTCTGACTCCCAGTAGTACTAGCATGCAGACCGTCACACTCAGTCGCATTCAACACACCCAGGGGCACACGTTCACTCACCCTCATAAGCAGCCACACCCAGGCCCCTGCTTTCACACACTCACTCATATGCAGTCCTGCCATTTACAGTTACCCAGCCGCACTCATGATGCTTACTCACACAATCGTCCACAACAGTCCCACTCATTCACATTCCTGCTCACTGCCACAGCATCCTACTCATACTCCTTCACACTCACAACTAGTCAGCCCACTGACTTCCATTCAGTCTTGCTCCGTCTCACTCAGCCCCCCATACACACTCAGACTAGTCAGCTCACTCAGTCACTCATTCACACACAGTCCCTCTCCCTCATAAACTCACAATCCTACACACTCAGGTCAGAGCCACATTCATACTCCATGCCGTTTACATTCTTCATATTCACACACCCAGCCATACCTAGTCACAAAATGTTCCAGTTCAACCCAGTCACACCTAGTCCCACTCAGTCTCATTCACACCTAGTCCCACACACCCTACTCACTCCTGGTCCCACTCTATCCTACTCATTCTCAGTCATTTGCTATCACACTCACCCAACCTCATTAACAGTCTCTCCTCTTGCACTCACACTTGCTCATCTGCAGCAACTCATGCAGACTTTCCCTGTCATATACACGCTGTCTTTGTCCAGGATCCTGTAACAAAATACCATAAATCAGTGAATTAATAACAACGAACATTTACTTCTCACAGTTCTGGAAGCTGGAAGTCCAAGATCAAGATGCCAACAGATTTGGTGTTGGTAAGGGTTCTCTTCCTGGTTCACAAAAGGTGTCTTTTGCTCTGTCCTCACATGGTAGAAAGGTAAGGGAGCTGTCAAGAGGTAAGGGCACTAATTCATTCATGAGAGACTAAGCATTCCCAAAGGCCCCACCTCCTAATACCATCACATGAAGGGTTAGGTTTTAACATATGAATTTGGAGGTGGGGGATACACTCAGTCCATAGCACTAGTATACTCATACACTCACACCTAGTCACTGGACTCATGTTCAGAAATTCCCAACCCCCTTCACACTCACTTGCAACCCATGCATGTGGGCACACACACCAAGTTACACACACACACACATATAACTCACACATACTGTCAAGCCCTACAATACTCAAGTTCACATGCTGATTCCTACTCACTCACACACACACGAACATCCAGAGCTGCTCCCTCACACCACCTACCCATTCTACCCTCCTTCTCTCACACTCAGTCACAGCTTCATTCACCTACCTTCCTTCTTCCCACCTTCACTGACATCCATCCCCAAAGTCACTCACTCCTCCAGTAGCTTGCTTAACCAAAGGGCTGCTGCACTCCACAATACTTTTTCTTCCGCAACTATTTTTTTCACCAAACAAGAACAAAGAATGGCACGGTAATAGTCTCCTCTTTTTTCTAATTTTTTTTTCCTTGAATGGTATCCCTTTTCATTTAGGTGCTAAAGAAACAGGCCTCCTTGTCCTGAACGAATGGCACTTTAAGTTTTGAATGACCTGAAAACCTTTTTTGGGATGAAGTTGAATTCAACTAGGAAAACAACATCCACGTTGTAGTTCAAAAGGGAAAACTGAATGCAGGGAGCTGGTTCACAAAGGATCTGGATGCACAAAAGAGCTTTCAGGAGACAATAAGGCATTTCTAGAGATACCAGTTACAGAAAGCCACTATTACCCTTAAGGCTGGAAAGACAATGGGAAGAAGTAGTGTATTACTCAGGGTTTGACAGAGAAACAGAACCTAGGAGGGAGGGAGAGAGGAAAGAAGGAAAAGAGAGAGAGAGAGATTCTAAGGAACTGGGTCATGTGATTGTAAGGGCTGGCAAGTTGGAAATTTGTAGGGCTGGCTGGCAGCCTGGAAATTCAGGTAAGATGTGAAGTTAAGGTCTTGAGGTAGAACTGCTTCTTCTTAGAGAAATTTCAGTCTTTTCTCTTAAGGCCTTCAACTGATTGGATGAAGCCCACTCACATTATGAAGGGAAATCTGCTTTACTTAAAGTCAACTGATGGTACATGTTGATTATACCCACAAATACTTTCACAGCCACATCTAGTGTGTGACCTAACAACTGGGCACCACAGCCAAGCCAAGCTGACATGTAAAGTTTACCACTGCAGTAGTGTTACAGGAGGAGCTCAGGGTAGAGGTCGCCCAGCAAGAGGTGTCTGTAGAGGAGACACAGCCAGTGCTGGACACGGAGGCAGACAGAAAGAAACACCCGCAGGTTCTCCCTCTTCTGGGGGAGACTGCTCTCCAGTCTGCTCCAGTGTCACACTGTCCTAACCTAACTGAAACCAGATGGCAGGAGATCTGGGAAATGTCATTTGCAAGGGTCCACACCCTTGGAACAGAGGAGAGAAGGGAAGGGTAGGAGTGGATCTGAAAGTATCAGAAAGGACTAGCATAGTAGGAGTATGAGTTCTAGGTCGGTGAAGTGTTTGATTTCTAAAAACCAGATGACATTTGACAGACGAAGGAGACAAGTATATGAATTGAAAACATTCACAGACTAAACATAAAGCAACCTTAGCCATGCTCTTCTCAGAAAACTGGAACTACCTACCTTCAAAGAAACCCTGGGGCTTGGGTTACAAACAGGCTTTGTGGTGCCTGGAAACAAAGGTATTAGTGGGCCAACCAGACTCCAATTCCCTCTAAGCCTGAGTTGTAGGAAGACAGACATGCTTTTGAACCAAACAAGTATCCTGTGGGGACATCCCTGATTTCACTGGCAACTGGGTGAAATGATCCTCCAAAATTACCATTCCCCCAGTGCCCATCAGAATGCCAGGAATACAGGGGATATACAACAAAAAATGGATGAATGACTTCTGGGTTTTATTTTTTGTTTTTAATTTTATTTTCTCTCTCAAGATGCTTGCTCAGGACTCTCCAGTGATTCCAATATCTTCCCAAACATCCTGGAAAGAGTAGGGTATGTTCAATCTGTAGAGGTCATATTTATGAATCCATGTCCTATAGTTTTGTCTTGATGAGGTAAAGATCTCTTTTATCATTAAAATGTCTTTTCCAAGAGAGGGACTTAATTATGCTGTTAACTATACAGTCACATTTATCTTCAGGTAACCAAGAGGGTAACCAAGGAGTATTTCTTCTCTTTCAAACACTCCAGAAGCTCTAGAAAAGAATGCAGTACAGTCTTATAGTCAATATCAAACCCAGTGTTCTATGCAATGCAGAAATCTTTTATATAGGGGGTACCTGGCTGGCTCAGTTGGAAGAGCATGCAACTCTGATCTTGAGATTGTGACTTCAAGCCTCACACTGGGTATAGAGACTACTTAAAAATAAAGAAATAAATATACTTAAAAAAAAATCTCTGGGGCATCTGGCTAGCGCAATCAGAGGAGCATGCACCTCTTGATCTCAGGGTCTTGAGTTCAAGCCCATGTTAGATGTAGACATTATTTAAATAAATAAATTGTGAAAGAAAGAAAGAAAGAAAGAAAGAAAGAAAGAAAGAAAGAAAGAAAGAAAGAAAGAAAGAAAGAAAGAAAGAAATCTCACATATAGGATCTTGGAAAGTGATCATCTGCCCCTTCATAAAACTCAAAATTCATTTTTTATTTATGTTTATTATTTATTTTTGAGAAAGAGAGAGTGTGTGTATGAGCAGGGAGAGGCAGAGAGAGAGGGAAACACAGAATCTGAAGCAGGCTCCAGGCTCCGAGCTGTCAGCACAGAGCCTGATGCGGGGCTCAGACTCACAAACCATGAGATCATGACCTGAGCCAAAGTCAGAAGCTGAACTGACTGAACCACCCAGGTGCCCCAAAATTCATTTTTTAATTCATAAAATTCAAAGGATACTTGAGGACCTACTATCTACCAGGTATTCAAAGTGCCAACATACAGAGGTGAACATGAAGTACACGTTCTCCTTCTCATAAAGATTTCATTCCGGTGATTGGAGGGGAAAGAGAAAGAGAAGAAAGCAAAGATTTCAGATCATGATAAATGTTCAGAATGGGGGGTTGGGACATGTTCTTGGAGAAAGTAATACGGAGACTGAAAAATGAGAAGTAATATAAAACATCATGGGAAGAAGATCCAAGGCCAACATGATGGCCCTGAAATGGGAATGAGCTTGGCATGTTAAAGTGAAGGAATACCAGAAAGCCACAGAGCAGGTCTCCACTGGAGTATTAGAAATGTGTCGGGGCACTTTCAACTGTCACATAATAGGCTTGTGATGTTGTTGTTGTTTCATGAACAGAGGCCAAGGAGGCTAAATACCTAACACTATTCAAAATGATCCTATTCTGGAAATAATTTTCCCACCCAAAATACCAGCACCTCCTTTGAGCAACCCTGACAGCAAATAGTGAGTGAATGAGAAATGGGTAAAGGGGAGGTCAAGGAGCTAGATCGGGATCACATCAATCTAGCAAGAGTGCAAGAGAAGTCATTAAATGCCCAGTAAGTTTTCAAAAGTCCTAGAGATAGGAAGCATGCCTTTATACAATATTCTGTTCCACTATCATAGCATCCTGGTTTAGATAATCCTTTTTATACTTGAGTCTGACTCTTTGTAATTTCCACTTAAATTCCTACTACCACAGAAGGATGCCCCAGAAAGCTCCCTCTTGGTCTGAATCTCTACCTTCAGATCTGATTACACCCTGGTCTGGGGACAATTCTATAACCACTAGAGCGAATTCCACAATTCACAGGTACATATCTCAAGTGAAAATGAAATACGTTTTTCCCATTTCTTTGTTGTTCCCACTTCATCCTTGTCCCTAGCTCTTCCTAGTAACTGGCTGCTAAGACTCAATCCCCATATTCTATTCCAGATGATTACTTCTACTTGAATAGGGGGCAAATGAGAACCACCAGGAGCCCTCATTCTCTGAAGACTGGACCCTACTTGGTTTTTGCCAATACTTTCAGCATTCAAACCTGCCCATGAACCCCAGGCTCATAGCAGATGTTCTCTTACTTCCAACCAGACTTTCCTAATGCTCACCATATGGCTACCTGGCTACATTTCCATGCATCATCTTGTTGCCAGCCATGTCTGTGTTCATACTATGCCCATCTGCCAAGGCACCCATAAAAGAAGCAGACTATTGTACAAGAACAGTAACTTAGGAGTCAAACCTGGGTGTGAATCCTGATGCCATAGTTCACTAACTACGGCATTCTTTTTAATCTCTTAGAGCCTTAGTTTCCTAAAGCAGTGATGATGGTAACGATAATGATGATACCGCCTCAAAGTTCTGTAATAAGAAAATTAGCATGACGTGGGTGTTCAAATGCAGCTGTTGTTATCATCTTTATTTATAATCATTGCTGGGCCTTTCTAATAAAAGCCAAAAGCTTATACCTATTATCAGGCACATCTGGATTCCGTGCCCTCACTGCCCTTTTACTTCCCTAAACCTCTGCTCCATACTAATTAGAGTACCTGGTTTACTGGTTCTGGTCCCATCTCATCAAAAAACTGATCGTTAGGCATAACTCCAAATCAGTCTAGCTCCTAAGTTAACCAAGTCACAGAAGACTATTGAGCAGGAAGGGGTGGGTGTACACAGGAAGAGGTAGATGCAGAGAGGTATTCTTGGAATGCCAAAAAGGTAGGGCAATTGCTAAGGATAAGGCTAAATGGAGGACTGAGACAGAAGGAAATAGCAGGGAGTGGGAAGGGAGAACAAAGAAACTCTTATCCTCAATTATCCTGACAGTTCTGGGTTTGGCCTACATTAGCAGAATCTTTGTTTAGATGTTCATTTTGCTTTGGCTATAGAGGCCCCTCCCAGTGGGACTGCGGGGAGTTTTATAACCCATCGTCCCACTGCTCACTCCTGTGGTTTTAACTGATGGGGAGGAAGGGAACTACTCAGTACAATTAGGTCCCTTCCATACAACACAGCTGCTTTTCTTCATAGAGATTTACTTTTGACAAGTAATTTATGTTGCTTTCAATTACTATAGGCTGTTACTGGGGGACGGGGGAGGAAAAGATGCGAGAAAAGATTGCTGGGAGTGTTCTGATGTCGCCTGTTGTAACAGGTGGCCTGAGGAACTGCTGACTTGAAGGGAGCCTGCTCTCAGCTGGCTGGACTGATACAGAAACCTAATGGAACCCGGACCAGGCATAACCCAGGTGCACCAAGTGAACAGCTGTCTCTATTTTAATTGGGGGAAGGAAGTGGCACAGATTTGAAAAATAATAGTATAAGAACCAGAGTGCAAAGGTATGGTCTGATTCCACTCCATTTTATTATTTGTTATAAACAGTTTATGAAAACATACTGAATGAATTATTATGGTGTCTCTTTAGATTTTTCACCAGTGTTGATGACCAGTGCTTCTCAGACTTTAATGTGCACATAAATCACATGGGAACCTTATTAAATTTCAGATTCAGATTCATTAGTTCTGGGATGTGCCTGAGATTCTGCATTTCTAACAAGTTTCAGGCGATGCCAGCCAGATCTGCTCATCCACAGATAACACTCTGAGTAGCAAGACTCTCAACTACACAGCACTTGAGAGTATAAGATTACTAAAAACACTGCTAAGCTGGGGTGCTTGGGTGGCTCAGTCGGTTGGGCGTCCGACTTCCGCTCAGGTCATGACCTCGCGGTTTGTGAGTTCGAGCCCCGCATCAGGCTTTGGGCTGACAGCTAAGAGCCTGGAGCCTGCTATGGATTCTGTGTCTCCCTCTCTCTCTGTCCCTCCCCCACTCACACTCCGTATCTTTCTCCTTCAAAAATAAATAAACTTTAAAAAAAAATTTTAAAAAAACACTGCTAACCTGTCAAATGTTAGAAATGGTCTTTCAGTAGGAAGTGAAAGTAAACTACATACCTTTGGCAAAAGGTTTAATCCTGATGAGTAAATCAGTAAAAATTAAGGCAAATATCAGTGAGAATTCACCGCCTGGGAAGGGGAAAAACTGGGTGCTGAGACACAGTGCAAATGATTCATGACATGTGCTGCAGCTGATAGAAACAGAACATTTGGCAATATTAGGCCAATGTGCCTTCTATCTTCTCCCTGTCTCCCAATATGAAATTTTACTATCACTGCTCTGTAAAAGAGAAGAAGATGAAAGGAGAAAGTTGCCATGAGTCAGGAGGAGGAACATGAGAGCCGGATACTACAGCACAGGAGTTTGTGAGAGGAAGGAACAGAGCAAACACTTGTCCTGCCCTCCCTTCCAGCCAATGCAGGAGGCATAAGAAAGAGAATGAAAGTCAAATATAAATACAGAGAACTGATGATTGCCAGAGAGGAGAGTGATGAGGGATGGGCAAAATGGGTGAAGGTGAGTAGAAGACACAGCTTCCAGTTATGAAATGACTAATTCACAGGAATAAAAGGCACAGCATAGGGAATCCAGTCAACGATACTATGATAGTATTGCATGGTGACAGATGGTAGCTACACTTGTGGTGAGCAGAGTAGAACACATAGAGTTGTGGAATCACTATGTCATACCCCTAAAACTAATGTAACATTGTGTGTCAGCTATACATAAATAAAAAGCTTTTTTAAAAAAGGGACTAGATTAAGCAAAAATATCAGCATGCTTTAACTTCACTTCTGTCTCAGATAGTGAGGTGATTTAACTGGCTGTCCTCAGATCAGCTCTGGGGTGGCCATTCCAGGGGAAGACCTAGTGTCTTGTCATTGGTCAGAGAAGACCTGCACCTAACTGTCTGGAGCCTTCCTCGGCTCTTAGTTCCTGAGAGGCAGGGACAGTAGGTAGAGGTTTCCACATGCACCATGGAGGGACACAGAAGGCAGCTAATAACGCTGGCTGGCAAGAAAGGTCAAATGACCAGAGACAACACAGCAAGGAAGACCAGAGTTAGAAATGAAAGTAGTTGTAAGCAGAATGCTAAAAGGCCAACAGGGCAATCAAAGGCAAGGGAAGGCTGGATCTTCAGGAATGTTCTCAGAGCCATGACTGAGCCAGAGCAAAAAGACCTCAACCTGCCCTGTGCTGACCTTAGCAGCAGGTAAGAGAAACTGCTGGCAGAAGAGAGCAGGCAGTACTGGGACCTGCTTGTGGCTGGCTCCTGGGCTCCCCTCCCCGTTCTTCCCTGGCACCATCCGGCCAAATCACATCCACTTGCATACACCCCAATATTGTTCTAGAAAGAAACCACGAGGGGTGGTAAAAATCTACAAGATTGTAATGTGATCTAATAAGACTCTGAGTTACCTTAAGAGCCTGCATAAATTACTACATTTGAGTGACTACATTTAGGTGTTTTATTTCTACCTCCTCACTAACTAGACAGAAGGGGGTTCTTAAAGAAAATCAAATCTACAGAAAATAAAGCTATTATTTCTTTTCACAGTTCAGTGTAGTGTGAATTTAATTCACAAGCCCGATTCAGCTATAATGAATCATCACATTTCAGTCAGCAGATTACCTCATTCTGAGGTAGAAACATGGAGTTTTGCATGTCTGATCTGTCATTGCTCCTCCCCAAGTTCTGCTCCTCTGTGGGCTAAGCTCAAACCAAGGCCTCCACTGCTAACTGTTAGGAAGCTTCCTGCCCTGAACATAGCACGCAGGAGTGGCCCCATAGCCTGTGCATTTCCAGCCTAAGGCCACTCCAGGATTTGCCCTGGTTTTGAAAATTGATGTGAGTTAATTTCTTCCATATGTTCAGGGAACAGAATCAAAAGAGCAGGAACTTCAGAAAGAGATTCTGTATTGGATTCTACTTTGGGCATTTATCATCCACTCGGCTATGGGCAAGCCACTTTTCCTTCTGAGGCTCCTTTGATAAAGTAGAGTTTATAATATCTACCCTTGGAAATACTATAAGAATTAATAATAAATCAATAAATCAGGGTCATATTACACTATTCCAGTTTCTTCTATTGTGACCACAGCCCAATAATGGCCTATTCCACTGGGACCATGGACCTCCACTCTTCACCCCACAGAGAGATCCTATTCCAGGACCCCACACAGTTTCCTTTCTCCAAACAGGTAGATGTTCTGTTTTGCCATCAGACCCTGCTTCAGAACCAAAGGATGGACATCTCCCACTGATAGCAAGCATTGTTAGCCCTTTCTGGAAACTGCCTCGGCCAAAATCATACCCTTTTTCTGGAGGGTGCCCTGGTATCCAAACACTGGTGGGTGCAGGGAGATAAAGACCAATCCCATTGGCCTACACCAGAACAATTCTGAAAGGCATCAGAGCAGGGCTGGCCAAGAAAGGCTTTGTGGTGACTGCATCACAGCCCATCTTTTCCCACAGCTCATTCCTGCTTCCTCACTTTCTTCCTATAGATATGGATCCTAAGAGCCCTCCCTCATAAACAACCTGCATGGTAATCTCTGGTTCAGAGTTGGCCTCCTGGTGAACCCATCTGGTGACAATAAGCTACCACAGTCCCTGCTCAAAACCACTCACTGACCTATTATTGTTGATACTGTGCAATCATCTTAAGAAAAATTTGGGAAAATAAACATTCATACCCTCTGGGCCACTATTTTTGGACCACTGCTACGGGTCATAGCCAGGGTAATCCTTTCGTCCTGATCCTTCCTTCCTGAGGGTCTTAGCCTGCCCACCAACCAAACACATCTCAGAGAGTCCACTACTTACACAGTGGCTTTAGAACACTTGCCACACTACAGTACTGGCCAACACAGACATAGCCTTTAGCCTTCCTTTGATCCAGAACAAAAATTTGCAACTACCACAAGAAGGTTTTTATATCATTGTCCCCATTCTATGTGAATAAACACTGTCTAGCTGTAGGAAATTGTCCATTCCTCTATATAGACTAAGCACCTGCTTGTATTTTGCCCCGCTGTATACAAATGAATCATTTTAGGAAATGAGTAGAACAAATATGCTCTAGCAACTGCAATACAAGGCAGTGCCCAATTTGCAGATAAGATGTGCTCCCTGAGTTGATTTGCAAATTGACTATTTGGAACTCAGAATGCATTATCCCAAAAGCAATGTTATAAATGATGGCCAGCTTCACTGTGTTTCCACAAAGCCCTAGTGAATTCACAACCTTTACAATGACTTTAATAATGGGTTGTTCTGTATGGGGAAAAAGCACAAGGCATCAGAAGGAAACCATGTGGCACCAAGAACACAAATGTCTCTCTCACTCTTAGCTGTACTCGCCTCTCTGCAACACGTTTGCTGTAATCACCCATTTTCAAGGTGGCACTGAGGTCCAGTGATGACACTGGCCCTTCTCCTCTCTCTCCTCTAGAACTTGGACACAAATATAATGTAGACTTGATGAGTTCTGGCTTCAAGTGGATGACAAGCAACATACAGAAGCTATAAGAATGTTTCTTGATGATTAGACCACGGGAGAATCTTCTTTGGCACAGAATGGAAAATTTGTAGTTTGAAAGTATGAGTTTATTTGCAAAAGAGTTATTCCCAAAGGACCATCATTATTTCTTATGTGTAAGCCTAGCTAACAATAGCTGAGGCCAGAGAGCCTAACCCCTGGTTTTACTGCATCCCCCAACAATACTATCTTGTCACACATGTGCAAAACAGTGTCCTTCTGAAATACTTTCACAGGCCCCCTAAAGCAGAATAAGTAGATCTGTGGCCTAATGCAGTATTCCAAAATGTAATCCCTTAATCAATAGCATCAGTATAACAAGCACACTTGCTAAAAATGCTACTTTTGGGTACCACCTCACAGCTATTAAATCAAAAATTCTAGGACTGGGGCCTAGCAATCTGTGTTTTAACAAGCCCTCCATGTTATTCTATGTACACTAAAGTTTGAAAAACAGTGACCTAATGATTTTGAAAAAAAAATAATTGGGGCGCCTGGGTGGCGCAGTCGGTTAAGCGTCCAACTTCAGCCAGGTCACGATCTCGCGGTCCGTGAGTTCGAGCCCCGCGTCAGGCTCTGGGCTGATGGCTCAGAGCCTGGAGCCTGTTTCCGATTCTGTGTCTCCCTCTCTCTCTGCCCCTCCCCCGTTCATGCTCTGTCTCTCTCTGTCCCAAAAATAAATAAACGTTAAAAAAAAAAAAATTAAAAAAAAAAGAAAAAAAAATAATTGAAGAAAATTGAGATTAATTTCTTTTTAAAGAGAAATGGCAAGAAACATTGTCAATCAAGTTATTCTACATATAACAAAAATATAACTTTTAGAAGATAATTAGTAATTCAACTCAAAAATATGTTTATTCCATGTCTAATATGTGCAGGCTATACCTTGTATGCTAAGGAATATTAAAATGTGAGTGAAATGGGGTGCCAGGGTGGCTCAGTCGGTTAAGCGTCCGACTTTGGCTCAAGTCATGATCTCACAGTTCATGAGTTCGAGCCCCATGTCAGGCTCTGTGCTGAAAGCTCAGAGCCTGGAGCCTGCTTCGGATTCTGTGTCTTCCCCTCTCTCTGCCCATCCCATGCTCATGCTCTTTCTCTGTCTATCAATAATAAATAAACATTAAAAAAAAATTTTTTAAATAGTGAGTGGAGTGCAAATCAAAGACTCTTTAACCTAGTGAAACTGAAGGAAGAGAGGAAAGATAACAAGAATTAACTAATACCAGACAGATTATTTGTAGTTAGAAAAATGTAAAATAAAATGTCATGGAAAAAAATAAAGAAAATAATTTTACAGAAATAAACACAAGGTTTTGAGACTACATCAGAATCAGGCCTTGAAAGGCAGGTATACATTTTGAGAAGCCATGTTAGAAGGAGGGGATGAAGGGCTTCATGGAACTGGTGAAAGACAAAGTTTCCCAGGAAAGAGGACATGAGCAAAGCCATGGTACAATGCTTCCTCAAAACTGTGTCATACATAAGTTATTATTGGGATTAAATCAATTTTCCTCAACTCTTGGGACAGCTGGGTGAGGACTGGAGCAGCCAAAGACCACAGGCCAATTACTGCTGTAATAAGTAGTTGCCTAGAGATACCCCAGTGTGACTTACTAATGTTCTTTCTATGTGTACCATGACACCAAAGAGATTGTTCAAGAAATCAAGACGAACACATAGAATTTGGGAACTGAGTAGATAAGGTGAACAGACAGGTAGGCCTTAGGTACCTTACTCAGTAAGCTGGATCTTATTTAGAAGGCAACAGGATGTTGCCTAGGATGCTGTTAGGGAGGAATGGCATGAATTTCCCTGGCTTCTAAAATTATTACCACACAATATGTGATTGATTAGACTAAAAACAGATGGAATCAGGCAAATACGTTAAAATGTTATCAAATTAGGACAGAGCCGAAACTACCGTGGCAAAGAAAAGGATGAGAGCCTCAGGATAATCAGTTCACTAATATCTGACTGTCTATGATAGACAAGATACATATTGTTGCTTCAGAGAAAACACCAATGCAAAGGCCCTTTACTTTAAATAAATTAAAACCTGTTATGCAGAGGTAAAAGACCATTATAAAATTATAATAAATGGCAAAATAATTCTAATTAAGGAAGCACATGTGCTATAGAGGTTTAAATGGCTGCAAGGTCACTTTTTTATGGATGTATCATGAGTATTTCATGGATAAAGTACTGGTTTAGCCATAAGCCATCAAGGATGAAAAGTGTTATTAGCAAAGAGGTATAGACAAGAGCATTCTAGATACAGAAAACAAAATAGGTTTAAAAAAAGACAAAGGTAGACAAGTTTACACTGAGTTAATAGTGCAGTATATTTGGAAAATGTGAGAGATGAGCTTGAAGTCATTAGGAAAATGAAAATCAAAACTACAATAAGATACCACTTCACTCACAAAACTTGCTACAAAAAAAAAATTACAAGTGTTGGTGGGGATGTAGAGAAAAATCAGAACCTTTATATACTGCTGGGATTATAAAATAGTGAACCATCTTTGGAAAACAGTTTGTCGATTCCTTAAAAAGTTAAACATAGACACAGCTAACATCATCCTTAATGGGGAAAAACTGAGAGCTTTTCCCCTAAGGTCAGGAACAAGATAAAGATGTCAACTCTCACCACTTTTTTTCAACACAGTAGTGGAAGTCTTAGCCTCAGCAATCTGAAAAGAAAAAAACAATAATAAAAGACGTACAAACTGGTAAGGAAAAAGTAAAATTTTCACTATTTGCAGATGATATGATCCTATATATAGAAAACCCTAAAGACCACCACAAAACTACTAGAACAGATAAATGAATTCAGGATACAAAGTTGTAGGATACAAAATCAATATACAGAAATCTGTTACATTTCTATACACTAATAATGAAGTACCAGAAAGAAAAGTTAAGAAAATAATCCAATTTATAATTGGACCAAAAAGAGTAAAATACCTAGAAATAAATTTAACCAAAGAGGTGAAAGGCCAAATGGAAAGATAATCCATGTTCATGAATTGGAAGAATTGATATTGTTAAAATGTATGTAGTACCCAAACAATGTACAGATTTAATGCAATCACTATTAAAATACCAACAGCACTTTCAAATAACTAGAACAAATAACTCTAAAATTTGTATGGAATCACAAATGATCCCAAATAGCCACAGCAATCTTGAAAAAAGAACAACATAGCTGGAGGTATCACAATCCCAGATTTCAAGATACTTCACAAAGCTATAGTAATCAAAACCGTAAGATACTGGTATAAAAACAGACATATAGATCAACAGAACAGAATAGAGAGCCCATAAATAAACCCACACTTACCTGGCCAATTAATCCATGACAAAGGTGGTAAAAATATACAATGGGAAAGAGTCTCTTCAACAAATGGCGTCGGGAAAACTGGACAACTACATGCAAAAGAATGAAAATTGACCACTTTCTCACATCATAACAAAAAATAAACTCAAAATGGATTAAGGAATTAATGTAAGACCTGAAACCATAAAAATCCTAGAAGAGAACATAGGTAGTAATTTCTCTGACATTGGCCGTAGCAACATTTTTGTATATATGTCTCTTCAGGTAAGAGAAACAAAAGCAAAAATAAATTATCAGTACTACACCAAAATGTAAAGCTTTTGCACAGTAAAGTAAACCATTAAAGAAACAAAAAGGCAACCTACTGAATAGAAGATATTCACAAATGACATATCCAATAAAGGTTTAGTATCCAATACATAAAGAACTTACACAGCTCAACACCAAAAATCCAAATAATCCAATTAAAAATGGGCAGAGGTCTTGAATGGACTTTCTTCCAAATAAGATATACAAATGGCCAAGAGATACACAAAAATATGCCCAACATCAGCAATCATTAAGGAAATGCAAATCAAAACCATAATGAGATATCATCTCACACCTATCAGCATGGCTAAAATCAAAAACACAAGAAATAACAAGTATGGTGCAAAAGGAACCCTCATGCATTATAAGTGGGAATGCAAACTGGTACAACCACTGTGGAAAACAGTAAGGAGGTTCCTCCAAAAATTAAAAATAGAATTACCATATGATCCAGTAATTCTACTACTGGGGTATGAAAACACTAATTCAAAAAGATACGTTCACTCTTATGTTTACTATAGTGTTATTTACAATAGCCAAATAATGGAAGCAGCCCAAGTGTCCATTAATGGAAGAATGGATAAAAAGGTGGTGTGTGTGTGTGTGTGTGTGTCTATATATACTGTGTGTGTCTATATATATTTTATATATATATGTATATATATTGTATATACAATATACATACAATGGAATATCATTAAACCATAAAAAAGAATGAAATCAGGGATGTCTGGGTGGCTCAGTTGGTTAAGTGTCCAACTTCGGCTCAGGTCATGATCTCACGGTTTGTGAGTTCAAGCCTTGCATCAGGCTCTGGGCTGACAGCTCAGAGCCTGGAGCCTGCTAAGGATTCTGTGTCTCCCTCTCTCTCTGTCCCTCCCCTTCTCATGCTCTGTCTCTCTCTGTCTCAAAAGTAAATAAAACATTAAAAAAAAAAAGAATGAAATCTCACGATCTGCAACAACATGGACCTAGAGAGTATTAAGCTAAGTGAAATAAGTCAGTCAGAGAAAGACAAATACCATATGATTCCACTCATATGTGAAATTTAAGAAACAAAACAAAGAAAAAAAGAGACAAACCAAGAAACAGACTCTTAACTATAGAGAACGAACTGGTGGTAACCAGAGGGGAGGTGGGTGGGGATATGGATGAAATAAGTGAAGGGGATTAAGAGTACACTTATCAAGGGGCACCTGGGTGGCTCAGTTGATTGAATGCCCAACTCTTGATTTTGGCTCACGTCTTGATCCCAAGGTTGTGGGATCAAGCCCTGTGTTGGGCTCTGTGCTGAGCATGGAGCATGCTAGAGATTCTCTCTTTCTCCCTCTGTCCTTCCCCCTGGTTCGTTCTCTCGCCCTCTCTCTCTCTCTCTCTCTCTCTCTCTCTCTCTCTCTCTCTCTCAAAACAAACAAAAACAGAGTACACTTACCATGATGAGAACTGAGAAATGTATAGAGTTATTGAATCACCATACTGTACACTTGCAACTAATATAACTACATTGGTTAAGTGTACTGAATTAATTTTTTTTTAATTTTAAAAATACAAAAAAAAAGAACCAATGCACAACCAAAAAAAAAAAATACTTAAACACAGGGTTGCCATATGACTCACTAATTCCATCAGGTATATAACTGATAGACTTAAAACATATTTAAACAAAAACCTATAAATGAATATTCTCAGCAGCAAAAAAGCCAAAAACTGGAAACCACTCAAATATCCATCAACTGATAAATGAATAAATATGGTATATCCCTTCCATACAATTGAATATTATTAAGCTACAAAAAGAAATGAAGTATTTCACAGTCCATAACATGAAAATAAAAACATTATGCTAAGTGAAAGAAGACAAACACAAAAGACCATATATTTTGTGCTTCCATTATATGGAATATCCAGAATAAGCAAATCCAGAGACAAAGAAAATAGATTCCTGGTTGCCACAGGCTTGGGAGAGGGAGAAAGAAAGAATTAATGGTAATGAGTATAGAATTTCTTTCTGGGGTGATGAAAATTATCTGTAATTAGATAATGGTGATAGTTGCACAACCTTGTGAATATACTAAAACATTCATAAAGTGTACATTTAAGCGTACACTTTAAATGGCAGTTTTTTTGATATGCATATTATATGTCAATTTAAAAAGAGTAAGTAGGTAGAAAAGGGAGGAAAGAATGGGGAAAAGCACCACTGGATGAGGCCTATGGAGTGGGCTGCAGGCCAGATAGAATTCAACTCTGATGAGATCAGTTTTAACTGTGGTAACCAAAAATTAAACCATCGACTTTCAATTTGTTCTAAGGTTTTGAGAACCTTAATGATCTTGCCCTAGGGCACAAAGCTAAGGTACCCAGTTGGGAAGTTAGGATGCATTCTGATTACAAAGCCACATTCTTAACTATGGCATCCACTGTCTTTTCTGGTCTGAGATTAAGGTAATTTTCTTCACATTAGACAAGACAGTTATTGTCCAGGGAAATGTTATTGGATGGAGACTAATATCAAAAATATGGGAGAGATGTTTGTTTATATAGAAATTAAAGATGAGAAATACTCTTAGGCTATAGGGTTTGCCTAAAAATAAGAGTCATCATTACTCAACCATAAAAAGGATGAAATCTTACCATTTGAGACAACATGGCTGGACCCAGAGGGTATTATGCTACATGAAACGAGTCAGACAGGGAAAGACAAATGCCATATTATTTCACTTATATGTAGAATCTAAAAAAAAAAACAAAAACTGGGCGCCTGGGTGGCGCAGTAGGTTAAGCGTCCGACTTCAGCCAGGTCACGATCTCGCGGTCCGTGAGTTCGAGCCCCGCGTCAGGCTCTGGGCTGATGGCTCAGAGCCTGGAGCCTGTTTCCGATTCTGTGTCTCCCTCTCTCTCTGCCCCTCCCCCGTTCATGCTCTGTCTCTCACTGTCCCAAAAATAAATAAATGTTGAAAAAAAAATTTTTTTAAATAAAAATAAAAAAATAAAATAAAAAAACAAAAACAAACGAATAAACAAATAAAAAGCAGAATCAGACCTACAAATGCAGGATACAAACTGATGGTTGGTTGCCAGAGAGGAGAAGGTGGGGGAATGGGCAAAATGGTAAAGGGGAGTAGGAAATACAGGTTTCCAGTTATGAAATAAGTAAGTCACAGAGATGAATGGTACAACATAGGGGATATAGTCTATGCTACTGTAATAGTGTTGCATGGCGACAGATGTTAGCTACACGGTTTAACCTACAGAGTTGTTGAATCACTACTGAACACCTAACACTAATGTAACATTGTGTGTCAACTATACTCAAATAAAAATAAAAATAATTATAAATAAGAGTGATCAAAAAATTTTATTTAAGAAAATAAATTTCATCTGAGTAAATTTCATAGGTAATGAATATCTCTTTCATGTATTTCTAAGAGTGAATAGGCAGAAAAAATATTGAGTGCAGTACCCAGAAACTGAAATAATCTTCTACGAATGGCAAAAAGGAACTTCTTAACCCTACTGTAAAGCCCATCCAGTTGACAAAAATTCTGTGTACTATGATTCAGTATCCAGCGAGCTCAATCCAGACACTGGTTTGAGGCCAATATCATGTTTGGATCTCATATGACTAGTTGATCTATTCTAATTTTACTGCCATTCCTGACAGTTACAGTTGTATCAAAAACATGTCCTTGATTACAAAGAAAAAAAAGGATAAAACATACAAATGCATAAAAACAAATCCTTCTACACCAAAAAAAAAAAAATGTTATCCTAAGTGACTCCATTCTTATGGATAATAAATCCTTTCTATCATTGTATATGGTGGACAGCACATAATACAATGTATTGTTTATATCCAATAGTATTATTTTGACATTTGAGAAAATTTTAATCATATTTCTTATGACAAGTACTAATTCCCTCTATTTAAGAGATCTAGTAAGACTGTGGGACCAAGAAAGAAAAAAACTTTGGAGAAAAATAAAAGATTAAATATAAAAAGAACAAAACTTTTACTCGGAAAAAAATGAAGGTCTAAGGATGGATGTCCTTAGAAAAAGGGATGTCCCCTTTTTCGTGGGGACAATGTGAACAAGTAACAAAGACCAGAGACCTTATTCAACTTCACCTGTGAAATGGATACAATTTTAATGACACTATCAATGAAATGAATGATACTGTGAAACACTATCAGAAAGAATAGTCTGGAATGATTAAAGAAAGAGGGATATATACATAATGAAATAAAAGTATATCTAAATAATGCCAAGTCCTCATATTAATATTATATTACAAGGCATAAGAATTTATATAGTTTTTAAAGATCTAAAATGATGAAATACAAGCCAGTTTCTTAAATGGATATAATGGTTCCAAAAACTATGAGGTTTTACTTTAACTTGGAGAAAATCTAAAAAGTGGTTTATCAGACACTACTGAAGAAAACAAGAAAAAAAAAAAGATAACCACTGGAAATGACATGAAATACAGTCTTCCCAAACATAATGGCTTTAATTTTTACCAAACCATAAATTAATATAATAATAAAATCCTCTTTTAGGATTTTCAAACCATTTTGACAGCCATAACACCAATTGTTGAGGAAAAATATCATATATGGCAGGCAGCAGAAGGAAGGCAATTATTCCGATGTCCCATGTCAGTTCCTAGAATTAAAATTCATAGTGCATACTAGATAAAATGCCATATTCTCACTTCTCTTTGCTCCTTCCCACTAAGAACAAATATAAACCCTAGAAATATGCAAAAGGTAACCAAAAGAGAACCCTGAATATAGAAAGAGGAAGATACACTGATTATGGATTCCAGGACTGGAGAAAATATAGCAGTAGGGTTTCTCATGACCTCCAAATCAACAGAAGAAAACAACCCAGGCCTAGCATTTCTCAATATCCAACCTATCTATAGAAGGTGACCCACATGGGTTCATTTTTCACCCATATCAAATAGGAGTCCTAACAACAATACCAGGAGAGCCCAGCAATACTGACCAAGGAGATTGGTCAGAAAACCTACTGACAACATAAGTCTTGAGAAAGCACTCAGTCCTCTGCTGAGCCTGAGGCTACCCTCCCCCACCGAGAATCACCAGACAACACCAGCAAGAGGAATCCTACTATGTCAAGTGGCCCAGCTCAGGAAGCCACATAACCCCCACAGGCTAGAGAATCTCTTCCTTCAGGTAGCACCAACAGGGGCAAAAGCAAGTGCCTAGTCTAGAAAGTGCCTGTCATCCTCATGAGTTGGACTCCCTTCTCCCAGCTAGAGGCACCAGAAGTCTGAAATGGGAAAGCTCCCTGTACTTCAGGCAGCACCATCAGGAACCAGTGGAAGCCTAGGCAGCACCAGACACTAAGCAGATGAAAACAGTACCATAAAAGCTCTGAAAATTAAATGTCCACCAAAATCACAACCCAAAAGTAGACCAGGATCTGAAAACTAAACCCAAACAGGACAAATTCATACTAAAATAAAGACTTAACTAGGACCCAGAGTCTCCTAATATAATAACCGAAAAATATCCAGAATACAACAAAAGAAAATAAAATCATTTCTCATACCAAGAACCAGGAAAATCATAACTTGAATGTAGGAAAAATAAATAAATTGACAGAAATAACTAAGTAAAGTAGATGCTGGAATTATCTGACCATGATTTTAAGGCAGCCATCATAAAAAGTACTTCAATGAAATATATTTTTTAAAAAAAGATAAAAGAGTAACATGAAATTTTGCATTAAGAAACATAAAAATATCCCCCCAAAATTGAACAAAAAATACTTCAACAAGCAAGTACAAGTTCTCTTAAAACAAATTTAAAAAATGGAAGGTCTCAGCAAATAATAGAATTTGTAAAATAATAATAATAATAACAGTAATAATAACCAAATAAAACAGAACTGAGAAATGCAATAACCAGGGGAAAGAACTTCATGAATTGGCTCAATGGTATAATGGAGATAACAAAGGCTAAATTCAGTGATCAATGGAACTTATATAATCTGATTAATAAAGAGAAAATAGAAAACAAAAAGTGTCTCCCCCCCCAAAAAAGTGCCTCAAGGACTTAAAGGACAAATAGCCGAAGATCCAACATTCATGTCACTGGAGACTCAGAAAAGGGAAGAATAGGGCCCAAAGGGTGCTTGAAAACTTTCCAATTTGGCATAAACCTACAGATCCAAGAAGGTGACCAAACCCAAATAAGATAAATCTAAAGAAATTCAATCCAATACATTATACTTAAACTTCTGAAAACTAAAGACCAATAACAAATCTTAAAAGCAGCCAGAGAGAAATAACACATGTACACGGAAAACTAATTTGAATAAGGAAAACTAATTTGAATAACAGCAGATTTCTCATATGAAACCATTGAGGCCACAAGAAAAGTGGCATAACTTTTTACAAGTGCTGAAAGAAAATAATTGTCAACTATGAATTCTTCAATCAGTGAAACTATCCTTCAGGAATTGAGAAAAAAAATTTCTTAATTTTCAGATCAAAGAAAACTAAAATAATTTGTTGACAGCATACAGGAGTGTAAAAAAAATGACTAAAAGAAATTCCACAAACAGAAAACAGTGACAAAAAAAAAGAATCTTGGAGCATTAGGAAGGAAGGTTGAACAACTGAAAGAACACAAATATAAGTGCATACAATAAACTATCTCCTCATGAATTTTACAAATCATATTTGGTAACTGAAACAAAAAGTGTAACACTATCTGATACTCAAGAAAATGATATTTAAAAGCAAGGACAGTAAAGGGATTGAAATAGTAGTAAGATATACACTGCAACAAAAGTGATAAAATATTGATATCACTGTGATAATAAACATATGTACACTGTAATAAACAGAGGAACTACTAAGAAATCTATTCAAAGAGATGTGTTAAAAAAACACTAAAAATAAATCAAGATAGAATCCTAAAAAATGTTCAACTAATGCACAGGAAGGCAAAAAGAAACATAAAAATGAGAAAATTAACAAACAGAAAATAATGAAATGACAGACATGTCCTAGAACAATATAATTACCTAAAATATAAATGGTCTAAAATGATCAATTAAAAGACATAGTAGATAGAAAAATATGATGACACTGCATGCTTTTTAAAAGAAACTTACTTCAGGGGCACATAGGTGGCTCAGTCGGTTGAGCGTCTGACTTCAGCTCAGGTCATGATCTCACAGTCTGTGAGTTCGAGCCCCACGTTGGGCTCTGTGCTGACAGCTCAGAGCCTGGAGCCTGCTTCGGATTCTGTGTCTCCCTCTCTCTCTGTCCCTCCCACTCATGTTCTGTCTCTCTCTCTCTCTCTCTGTCAAAAATAAACATTAAACAAATTTTTTTAATAAAAAAATAAAAGAAACTCACTTCAAATTCAACATAGGTAGGTTTAAAACAAAAGGATGGAAAATGATATACCATACAAAAGTTTTTTATATCAGAAGTGGTTATATTAATATCTGATAAAATATACTTCAGAACAAGGAAAATTACTAGGGAACTACTAAGGATAAAGAGGATAATACATTATAATAAAAGGATGAGTCCACCAGGATATATAATAATCCTAAATGTGTATACATCAAACAAGCTTCAAAATACATGAAGCAAAAACTGATAGAGATAAAAGAAATAGAAAAATAATAGGTATGTCAATAGCCCATACTCAGCAGTTCAAAGAACTACTAGACAGAAAATCAGTAATGATATAAAATATCTGAACACAGTAAACCAAAAAGATATAATTTACATATATAGAGCCCTCCATTCAGTAACATAGAATACACTTTTTTTTTCCAAGGGCCCTCAGAATACTCACTAAGATAAGCCAGTAATAGGTCGCAAAACAAACCTTAATAAGTTTGAAAGAATTAAAATCATACAGAGAATGTTCTTTGACAACAATGGAATCAAACTAGAAGTTGATAACAGCAAGTCAACATAAAATCTCTAAGTACATGAAAATTAAATGACACATATTATTGATACAATAATAATAATACATAGCCTCAATAATACACAGCCAAAGAGGAAGTCTCAAGCAAAGTAAAATACAAAGAACTGAAAGAAAATGAGGATACAATATATCACCCTATGTAGGATACAGCTAAATATTTCTGAGAGGAAATTTTATAGCACTAAATGCTTATATTAGAAAAGAGAAAAAAGTCTCAAATTAAAAACTAAAGTTGTTACTTCAAGAAACTATAAAAGAATATCAAAATAAGCCCAACTCAAGCAAAAGAGAGATAATAAAGGTAAGAGCAAAAATCAATGAAATTGGAAAAAAAGAAAATAGAGAAAAATCAATAAAATAAAAACATGCTTGTCCAAAATATTTTATAAAATTGGCCAACCCCCACCATGACTGATAAAGACAGAAGACACAAATCCACAAATCCAATATAAAGAATAAAACAAAGGATATCAAAACAGATCCTGTAACTATTTAAAAATAATAAGAAATGCTTTAAACAACTTTATGTTCATATATTCAACAATTTGGATTAAATGTGCCAATTCATTGAATACCACAAACTGTCAAATTTCAATTAAGACTAAGTAAATAATCTGAATAGTCCTATAACCACTAAAGAAATTGAATTCATAACTTAAAACTTCCAAAAATGAAATCTCCAAGCCAAATGTTTAAACTCCACCAAATGTTTAAAGAAGAATTTCATAATCTCTTTCAGAAAATACAAGAGGGAGGGACACCTGGGCAGCTCAGTTGGTTGAGCTTCTGACTTTGGCTCAGGTCATGATCTCACAGTTCGTGGGTTCGAGCCCCACGTTGGACTTTGTGCTGACAGCTCAGAGCCTGCAGCCTGCTTCAGATTCTGTGTCTCCCTCTCTCTTTGCCCCTCCCCTGCTTGCACTCACTCTCTCTCTCTCTCTCAAAAATAAATAAACATTAAAAAAATTGTAAACAAACAAAAAGAAAATACAAGAGGCAATACTTCTAAGCTCATTTTTCAAGTATTATCTGAGTATCAAAGTCAGACAAGGATGGAACAAAAAGGAAATACTGCAGACCGATATCTCTCATGAACTTAGAGGCAAAAATCCTCAAAAATATTAGCAAATGAAACTGAGCAATATATAAAATGAATTAAACACCACAACAACTATAATTTATTTCAGGTATAAAAGGCTGTTTCAACACTTGAAAATCAATCAATGTAGTGCACCATAGTAACAACTAAAGAAGAAGAAAAAAAATCTCAGAGAGTTAGGAATGGGGAGTACCCTAACTAGATAAACAGTATCTACAAAAAGCCTGTAGCTAACAACATACCTAACAGTAAAACACTGAATGCTTTCCTCCTAAGATTAAGAACAAGGCAAAGATATCCATTGTCACTTATCATATTCAGCACAGTTCTAGACACTGCAATAAGGCAAGAAAAAGGAATAGAAGGCATACATTCCAGAAAGTAAGAAAAAAACTTTCCTTATTTTCAGACAATATGATTTTTGTGTGTGTAGAAAATCCTAAGAAATCTACAAAAACACCTGTAGAGCTAAGTAATGAGTTACAAAAGTGGAAAATAAAAGTTCTGCAACAAAAGTGCAGAATAAAGATGAACACACAAAAATCAATAGCATTTCTATATACTAACAATGAATATGCAGAAACTAAAATTAAAAACAGAGTACCTTTTACAATTGCTCCAAAGAAACTGAAGCACTCAGATATAATCTTAAAACATACACAGGACCTGCATGCTTAAAATTACAAAATGCTGATAAAAGAAATCAAAGATCTAAATAAATGGAGACACACATCATGTTCATGAATTTAAAAATTCAGCATAGTAAAGATGGCAATTCTCTGTATATTGGTTTATAGGTTTAAAACAATTCCTATCAAAATATCAGTAAGATGTTTTATATACATAGACAAGCTTACTTTTAACTATTTATAGAAAGGCATAGGTTCTAGAATAACTAAATCAATTTTGAATAGAAGAATAAAATGGGAAGAGTAACTTCGCCAACATTATGTATATCTACATTACCAAGAGAGTGTGGTATTAGTGACGCAACAGACAACAGATCAATGGAACATAACAGAGACCCCGCAAATAGACCCACATAAATGCATTCAATTTAGTTTTGACAAGGGTGCAAAAGCAACTTAATGGAGGAAGAAAAATCTTTTCAATAAACAGTCCTGGAGCAATTGAACATCCATAGGAGGGTAAGAAACCTGAACCTCAAGTTAAATCACATACCTTATCCAAAATTAACTAAAACATATCATGGACTTAAATGTAAAATGAAAAACTATGCAACTGTTAGAAGAAAAGTTGAGAAAACCATCCGGATCTAGAGCTAGGCAAAGTGTTCTTAGGATACCAAAAGCAAAACTCATAAAAGGAAAAACTGATAAAATAGACTCTATAAAAATTAAAAACTCTTGCTCTGCAAAGACTCTGGTAAGACTTTGAAAAGACAAGCTATAGACAGAGAGAAATTTTTCCAAACCAACAAAAGACTAATAACCAGAATATATATAAAAATTGTCAGAACAAAAACCATAACAAACAATCCACTTCGAAAATGAGCAGAAGACATACATAGATGGTTCACTGAAAAAAGATATACAGATGGAAAATAACATGTTAAAAAAATGTTCAAATCATTAACTATTACAGAAAAACAAGTTAAGGGGCTCAGTTGGTGAAGCAACTGATTTCGGCTCAGGTCACAATCTCTCAGTTCATGGGTTTGGCCCTACATCGGGCTCTGTGCTGACAGTGCAGAGCCTGGAGCCTGCTTGAGATTCTGTCTCCATCTCTCTCTGCCCCTACCCCCTCTTTCAAAAATAAATAAAACTTTAAAATTTTAAAAAAAGAAATGGAAGTTAAAACCACAGTGAGATAGTATACACCTATAAGAAGGGCTAAAATTTAAAAAAAAAAATAGTCACAACACCAAATGCTGGCAAGGATGTGGAGAAACTAGATCACTCATACATACATTGCTGCTATTCAACTCTGACATATAGTTTGGCCATTTCTTTAAAAACCAAATATGCAATCACCACACAACAGCAATTGAATTCATGAGGATTTATCTCAGAGAAATAAAAATGCATGTTCACACAAAAACCTGTACATAATTATTCATGCTGATAACAGCCTAAAACTGGAAATAACCCAGATGCCGTTCAACAGATTAAATATAGTACATCCATACCATATAATATTTCTCAGCAATAAAAAGAACTCTTGATACACACAATAATTTGGAATGTTATCCAGATAATTTTATTTAGTGAAAAAAAGCCTGTCCCCAAAATTCTACATACTGTATGATTCCATTTAGATAACATTTATGAAATGAAAAAATTACAGAAATGGAGAACAGATCAGTGGTTGTCAGAAGTTAAGGATGGGGTTCAGGAGGGTAGCAGGAAAAAAGGGGATGTGTCCACATAAGGGCAGTACAAGAGATCTTTCAGATGATGGAAATGTTCAGTATCTTGACTGTGACAGTGGAGATACACACAAGATAAAACTGCATAAAACTCGATACAAAAACACAAAGGTGTACAAATCAAACTGGGGACATCTGACGAGATAAATAAATTGCATCAATGTCAACATTTTGGTTATATTAACATACTACAGTTTTTCAAGATACTACTGTTGGAAAAAATGGAGTAAAGACTACATGGGATCTTTCTGCATCATACCTTACAACTGCATGTGATAAAATCTATAATTATCTTAAAATAAAATGCTTAATTTTTAAAAATACATAGTGCATATAAACTACTTAATACAATGCCTACTGTAGGGGAAAAAATGCAATGCAAGCTGTTACTGTTTTTGACCAACATGTGCAATTCTGGCAACAACAATTTAACACAACCATGGATGTCAGAAGATCTTAATGAGGTTGCTTTACAAGACCTCTGGAAATCATGTCAATATTTTGAGGTTGAAGAAACCACAAATATTTACCATGGAGTATAGAAGACTAAAGGAAGTGTTTCAGTCATTAAAAGTGTCAAAATAATAGAAGTTGCATACTTATCAATTGTTAAGGCCATTTTAAGGCTACTGTAAGAGAGGATTTACTTTGATATAAAAATAAAACTGTAACCATTCAAGTTATCTCTTAACTGAGAAGTTTATCTCAGAATATTTGTAATAACCACACAGATTTATCAGGTAGAGATTAAGATCAGGGCTTTCTCACTGCTGCAAACTCCAGGGAACACATTTATGATCCTGGCCCAACGCCCAACTTTCAGAGATGCCAAGAGGGGATTCATGCTTGCAGTCAGAATCTGAAACTTTAAAGGTCATTTCCAGTCACAACTCTGTGATTCTGCCTGACAGAAATCAGAAAACCTTGGCAAAGCTACAGTTAAACCTAATATTAAAAAATAAGAGAAGAGTACAGGGGTTTAGGAATAAAACCGATGAAATAAGCCATCTATTAGAGTGAAACATCAGTGAGTTTCTAAATATTATAGTTCGACTGAGCATCGTATATTCAAGTTATATAGTTACAGGGACCAAAAGAGATTGAAATGTTAGCCTCTTGAAAAGTGACCAAATACTGGAGGAACAAGAAATAAATACCAGCCATTTAGCTCATAAGAAAACTGTGGTGATCAATTAGTGACTGACCACATAGCCTTTCACAATCTTGTAATAACAGTAGCTATACAAACATAAATCACCATTATGATCAGGCTGTGAAGCCCACAATATCTCATCAGACTGTCTAATGGGCATATTTATTAGCTGCCTACAGGAGCTGATAGGATTCTTGAATGTTTTAGTCATGTTTCAGCACCCAGGCCAGCATAATCATGTCGCAACAATTCACAATTAAGTAAATGGAAATTCTCTCACGTTAAAAGCTGGTCTATTAGTAGATCTTAATATTTGTTACACAAGTTTATGTATTACTAGATCCTAGAACTAATAAAGATGGTTTTAATGCTTCCAACTAATATTTTCAATATTCACTAAGGTAATCGATTTGTCCAATTTTAAGCAGCATAGCTACATAAATGAGATATTTGGCATAGAACCTGATTTAAAATGCATTATTTTCACAAGTGATTGAATAGTTGTAATGAAAATTTATAATTTGTAGTATATTATAGAGGGGATTAAATTGAATTTCTCTATCAAAATTATCCATGGTTCAAAATCTTTTGTGCTCTAACACATAGAAACTGGCAGACAAATGCAATTACATTAGATATGCTGTCATCCAGAATATCTGAAGGATCCTATTTATCAAATCATCAATTTAAACTCTCTCTACTACCATAGCTGAGTACAAATACCAGAGCATGACCACCACATTAATACCATGAGGCTATCCTAAATGCCATTTCTGGAAATCAATGGAGAGAATTTTATTGGGTCCAGGCTATTTCACTTGAAGGCAATTGTCAAAATCAATCTGTGTCTAACTTAGATTTCTAACTTAATTTGTAAGTTGATTTATACCTACAATGCTCGCAGATTAGACAGCTGATTAAGAAGCATTGATTTGTTCTCAGAAAAATGGACCTTTCAAATAAATTGCATTATTACTTTTCACAAAAATTAACACACAGTGTTTCCAAAACATATAAATTATTTAGTAGAAGTAATAAGGAGAAGCACCCTTTTTGTTAAAAGCCATTTCAATGATGGTATTGCTTATGACAATTTTGTAACATTTAGAAAATCTTTGACTCATCAGAATATACAGGTTGTAAATTTATATAAAAGACTTCACTATTGTATGTAGAGTTCAGTTTATATACAGATATTATTCATGAAATATCATGCTACTTTAGCTTTGAAATTATCTCTAATATAAATGCAGTGAATTGTTTGGTCAAAGACAAACATAGGCTCATTTCACCTACCAAGACTGTTTAGGTATAGTCATTATAAGCCTGCATATTATAAAGTGAACAGCCTTGCACTAAAGACCTTCATGTGGTCTGCCCCAGAATGCAGAAACCAACTTCTGTTCTCAATTTAAAAAACTGGGAACCCTGGCCCTGAATCCTAAACAATAAAATAAATTTGAAAGGACCTACATCATGGGTTTCTTAACAACTTCCACTATACTTTGGAAAATCAACACAAATTTTATAATTAGCTATAAATTGATTTTATTTGCTTTTAC
The DNA here is from genome assembly GCF_027475565.1 of Acinonyx jubatus. Lineage (NCBI taxonomy): Eukaryota > Metazoa > Chordata > Mammalia > Carnivora > Felidae > Acinonyx > Acinonyx jubatus. Next base: position 53,255,971 of record NC_069384.1, read on the forward strand.
CCCCCAAAAGATACCACTAGAATTAACTGAACTTTTTTAATTATAGTAAAAGTAGCATTCTACATTAGGCTGAAATTATAAACAAAGAATAGCTATATCTTTTTTAAAACACTATTTTGAAGTCTCCCAAATCAATCAGGTGATCTCTATCCCATCCCAACTGCAAATATTCACAGCACCAGATTACAGGCATCCTTCCAGCCCTGTGCCTGTTAAATGGCTGCTTTGTATTCACACCATGTATCATTTGTGACATTTATCCCCTCCCCTTATTTAGCAACACCCCCCCCCATGGTGTCAGTTTCTTCCCCAGACCCAGAACCCTGAGCGCTTCATCACACCCACCTCCTGCCATTATCCTCACTGCCACAGTTCTTTTCCCCGCACTTACTCTATACATTTATCAATCCAAACACCTAGTACTCCCTAAAATAAATCAAACACTTTGTCTCCAAATTAAGGCAGAACCTAAACACTACTGCTATATGACTGATTAATTCCTGACAGCAGCTATTCCAAATGTGTCCTCAAGACCCCATCTCACTAGAACCAACTCTACTTTCAACAGAAAACCCTGTTTGCTGCCACACACAGTGAAGCTACCAAACATAGAGTCTCTCAGCTTTTTGCCCCCTCACTTCCTTTCTACCCATCTCAGGGGTAAAGCCTACTTTCTCAACTTCCTATTCTACTGTTTTAAGATTAATTGCACTGCATATGCTCTTGAGCTGACCCCTTTCTGTTTAATTTCTACTGCCCAGGTTATTCTATCCTGTCTGTTCTCTCCATTTCTTGCCTGCCTCAACAAACACAGTCAAGTAGAAGAACCCTGTTTCAACTCTCTTCTACCTACCATGCATTTCTTCTCTGGGTTGCTTTTATTTTCCTCAGCCGCTAGGTGCAAAGGTCTATCATTGGCTTTTTTTCTAATCCTACTAGAAAAATAAAATTAATTTCCATGACTTCATTTACCATATATGCAGCTCCCAGATTTATTTTCTCACCAAAAATCTACTGAGCACCTTCTATGCATAGGCTTTCTGCTGGATGCTGGGGTTAGGTACTATGTCATCATCTGGCTCTTTCTTTTTTTTTTTTTTTAATTTTTTTTTCAACGTTTATTTATTTTTGGGACAGAGGGAGACAGAGCATGAACAGGGGAGGGGCAGAGAGAGAGGGAGACACAGAATCGGAAACAGGCTCCAGGCTCCGAGCCATCAGCCCAGAGCCCGACGCGGGGCTCGAACCCACAGACCGCGAGATTGTGACCTGGCTGAAGTCGGACGCTTAACCGACTGCGCCACCCAGGCGCCCCTCATCTGGCTCTTTCAATGGCATCTCAAATCCAACATCACAAAAATAATATTTTGTCCTAAAATCTGCTTACTTTTAGACTTATTTTCTTGGATATTGATACTATCCATTTATCCTGGCAAAAAAAAAATATAATTATACTAGTTCCTTCTCTCTCAGACATCCAGCAATTGTTGACCAATTTGTCTTTATATTTGTTACATATATTTCTTTGTCACTCCTGCAATACCTTATTATTTCTTATATGCCTGAAATGTGCTCTGTGTCTCTACTTTTACAACCTTCCAATCAATCCTCCAGAGTACTATTTTGCAAAACCATAAATGTAGTACATGTCTTGCTGATCACATTCAGAAAAACATCTAAACCCCTTGGCATAGTATAGAAAACCTTTCATGATTAGTCCTGGGAAATGATAGCTACACCTTATCAGTGCTTATTACTATGTACCAGACATTGTGCCAGACAAGTACTAAAAACACATTAGATTATTTATTATCAATAATCTGAGAGAAAGATGATAGAATTGTCACGATGGTCAATTTTGTGTCAACTTGACTGTGCCACAGCATGCCCAGATATCTGGCTAACCATAATTTCTGGGTCTATTAGGGGGCTTCTGGAAGAGAAGTAAGTCGGTGGACAGAGTAAACAGAGTGCCCTCCCCACTGTGGGTGGCCATCATCCAACAATCTGTTAAGAGTCTGAATAAACAAAAAGACAGAATAAGGGAAGCTCTCCCTCTCTGCCTGACTGCGGAGCTGGGACACTGGTCAGACTGAGACTTCCACTATCAGCACTCCTAGTTCTCAGGCCTTTGGACTCGAACTGGAACTACATGCCTGGCTTTCCTGGGTCTCCAGCTTGCAGATGGCAGATTATGAGACTTCTCAGCCTCCACAATCATGTGAGCCAATTCCTCATAATTCTTGCTTCCTATCTATCTATCTATCTATCTATCTATCTATCTATTTTATATCCTATTGGTTCTGTATCTCTGGAGAACCCTAAAATTGTTATCCTCATTTTAAAGATGATGAAATTTAAAACAGACAATCAGAGAAATCAACTGCTTAAAGTCACATAGTGACTAAGTGACAGAGATAAGGTTTACCCAACTGATCATCTCCCAGGACCTACAGTGCTATCCCACCTCCCTCCCTGCTCCAGGTCCGCTCTGTTCTAGTACTCTTGACTCTGGCCATGACAGTTCTTTTAGAAGACCCCAATATGCTTGTCCAGGCCTTCATCTGGACTGTCTTTTCTTACTTGTATCCTTTGAGAAAACACTGACTCATCTTGAACATGCACCATAAATATCATGCCCTTTCTAGTTTATAAATCTGCTCTGAAAGCAATTCCAAAGAGAGATTGCTAAAATGCCATTAAGAGGGACAGATTTGGGTATAATTCCATAGCCCCTCAAAGTATGTGATATTAGGGAATGACTCTTATTTGGCACAAATAGGGAAAGGGTGTTTTTTAAATGAGCCTTATTAATTTATATTTCCATCTCATAAAGTAGGTAACAATTTGGCCAACGGCCTTGGAGATGATAACTGGATAGGTAAACTGCCTTCTAAAATCAACACATTTACATTTATACATTTACCAAAGTAAGAATGAGCCAAATTTTGGGGCAGTTTATTCAAGAAAAAAAAGAATGATCCTAGTCAGACCCACTAAGATTTTTAGTTACTTCTACCACTTACCATCTATGTATCCTAGAATATGATACTTAAACCTCTGAACCTGAGTTTCTCTATTTTTAAAATAGGGGTAAAATAACTAGATCATAATGCTTTCACCCAGGATCAAATGAGAAAATGCTTATAAAGATCAAATGTGGCTGCTGGAACAATAACCAAAAAAAAAATGTTAGTTGCCTTTTAATCCCTATTTATCCTCTTGCCTTCAGTGCTGCTACTCAAAAACATCAGAATCAGCTATATTACAGACGCTTTAATAAGACGTCCTTGGACCAACCAAAATATTTGTCACATCCATTACTTTACCCTGGCAAATCTGGACTACCACATTTAGGGACTGGAGGTAGGAGGAAACTAGAGGGATCATTTGAACAAACATGGCAGATCCCTTGTGAAAAGCTGCCAGAGTTAAATATCACAACTGATTAACTCATGCTCAATTTATACCTGCATTGCTACAGAGGAAAAACCTCCTACTTAATAATAGCATTTAAGTTAACCCAGTCACCCTTTTAGCAAGAAGCAACAGGCCTTCAAAAACATTGGCGAGTAACATTTAAGCCATTCATAAAGTGCTCCTCTGCAGAGTCCGGTGGGGTGGATGTGGGAACACTGCACAAGCAGAGCTGAAAGACCTGTCCTCTATGAGCTTACAGTATGTAATTAAGAAACCGAGCAAGAAAATGAGCTCAGGCATGAGAGAGACGGGGGACAGAGAGACAGAGAGAGAAACCAGCCTCCTAGTCTCGCCTGTGAATTTGAAAGCAAGGCGGGTGGTAACAACTGGGAGGACTTCTGGCAGGAGTGGTGGAATCTTCCGGAGCTTGGAAACACCAAATCGAGACCAGTATGACTGCGGCAGCTGCAAGCCTCACACAATTAGAATGCTGGCAAGTCCAGCAGAAAACAGAGCCAGGAATAATACCGAGTAGCAGCAGAGTGTCTAAACCTGACCATTCCTCCACATGTTTTAAACATATGTTTAGCCCAGCAGGGGTCATGGTGACAGCTGAAAAGCCCCTTCAGAGGCTGTCAGAGATGGCATTTGTGAAAGCCTCTTAGTGTCCAAATGTGCCAGGAAGGGTGTTTTCCTCTCATGTTAGCAAGAAATGCGCCCGAGAAAATGCAGCACACGGACTCAGGGGGGTGAGCCGGCACCAAGAGCCCAGGATATCTCCCTTAGGCGGGCCACCAGTCCGACTCCTGCGGTCTCTGGACACCACCACCTCATCATGACACTGTCTGACTTCTCCACAAGTCACCTAGAAATACCCAACTGTCGCTGGAAAAGCCCAGCGTTCAGGTCTCTAAACAAAACACCACACCATTTGTCTCACACAGTATTATCTCGATAAAGAGTATTCAGAATGGGTAATTTGCTATTTCCCAACTTTATGATCAAGAAAACCAATTCCTGTTATTGTCAGAGCAGGAAAGCCACTGGAGTAGCTGCGTTGAGTATGCTATTATCTCTGCCTCTTCAAGGTCACTGAATGATCACTCTTTGTCTGGTTCCTTCTTTTGCTTAAATATTTTACAAAATAATAATATACCATAGTTCTGGCTCTGCAAACATAATTTTTAAATTTAAAGTTTTTTAACTCTTAATTGGAAAAAAAAATCAATTGAAATAACTTTGAAAAAAAAACAAAAAAGACTAAATGATACTCATCATTTCATTTAACCATTGGACATTAAATGAATGCTTCATAAAAAGTCACAGCTACAAACACCAAGTGACTACCCACATTTCTGAATGAAAGATCAAGGGCCACATTTCAACAAATTAGAATAGATTAATTTTGCAAAGGCAGATTTAAGGATCCCAAACTGTATCTTGTATCATAATGAAAAATCACAATTATTATACAAACTAATAGAAACCTGAGACTCTTGCTTCCCACCATGTCATTCTTTCATTCATTGTTGTATGGTTGCCACCCAAAATTCAGTCTCAAGAGACAAAAGCAGGGCAATTTATCTCAAAAACCTAGTCAATTGTTGGGGTGATTCTGAAAAAAGTGAAAGAAAGTTCCCTGCAGTGATGCAAACAGGCCAATCAAGTCAAAGCCACTAAAGAAAATTCTCACAGAACCTAAAAAGTTTTCTACAGCCCAGGACTATAGCTGGGTCAACGGTATCACAAAAATAAAAAGCAAACAGTTTAGGGGTGCCTGGGTGGTTCAGTTAGTTAAGCATATGACTTCAGCTCAGGTCATGATCTCACAGTTTGTGGGTTCAAGCCCCATGTCGGGCTCTGTGCTGACAGCTCAGAGCCTGGAGCCTGCTTCAGATTCTGTGTATCCCTCTCTCTCTGCCCCTCCCCAACTAGCACTCTGTCTGTCTCTGTCTCTCAAAAAATAAAATAAAAATGTTAAAAATAAATTAAAAGAAAAAAAGCAAACAGTTTAATTATGTGCTTGAAACAAGCCTGAAAATTTGAAGATGTATGCCCCAAGAGCAAATATACACAAATGTATTTATTTATTTGAAATTTATTTCACTGGAGTTTTCTAAAGTTTTTTTGTTTGTTTGTTTTGTTTTGTTTCTTTGAGAGAGGGAGAGAGAGCATGCATTCACACACATGAGCGGAGGGGGGCAGGCAGAGAGAGAGGGGAGACAGAATCCAAGCAGGCTCTATGCTCAGTGCAGAATATGACACAGGGCTCAATCTCATAACTGCGAGATCAGGACCAGAGCCAATATGAAGAGAAGAGTCAGATGCTTAACAGACTGAGCCACCCAGGCGCCCCTCACTGGAGGCTTCTGTGTGTGTGTGTGTGTGTGTGTGTGTGTGTGTGTGTGTGTGTGTGTGTTAATGTTGATTCATTTATTTTTGAGAGAGAGCGCGCGTGAGCAGGGTAGGACAGAGAGAGAGTCACAGAATCCGAAGCAGGCTCCAGACTGTCAGCACATAGCCTGACACGGGGTTCAAACCCACAAACTGTGAGATCATGACCTGAGCTGAGGTCAGACACTTAACAGACTGTGCCACCCAGGCACCCCCTCTCTGGAGTTTTTTTAAAGGGTAGAGGTTTATAGTGTAAATCATTTCTTGGGTGACTAAACTGTGTAAGTGAATCAAAAACATTTCCAGTTTTTACTAAATGTACCTCTTTCAAATATCAAAAGGTGCTCTTATTCCTCACATTCTAAACTTTCATAACTAAACATCATCCTTTCCAAACCTTTGATGGATTAATCAAAATGTTTTTGCATTTTAACATTTCTTCTCTAAGTATTTCAATACTGAACAGATAATAAATCCTAGTGCTTAAAGCTATACTATCTGGTTTCCAATCCCAGCTCTGCCACCGATTAAGTGGAGTCCTTGACCAGGTGACTCTACTTCTCCTGCCTCAATCTCCTATGTCCCCTCACCTGTAAAATAGGGTAGTAATAACAAAAGCTCATCGTGTTGTTGTGAGAGTTTTACATAAATGCATTCAAGGGCGCCTGGGTGGTTCAATTGGCTAAGCATCTGACTTTGGCTCAGGTCATGATCTCACAGTTTGTGGGTCTGAACCCCATGTCAGGCCCTGTGCTAACATCCTGGAGCCTGCTTTGGATTCTCTGTCTCCCTCTCTCTCTGCCCCTCTCCTGCTCATTCTCTCTCTCTCTCTCTCTCTCTCTCTCTCTCTCTCTCTCTCTCTCTCTGTCTCTCTCAAAAACAAAACAAAACATTTAAAAAAATTGTAAATAGATACATTCACCATTTATTAGCCACTATTATCCTTATGAATACTGATCTCTTTGATCTGGTCTTAAATAGGTGGTATTTTCTGGGGAATCAATCCCTTCTACTTATCTACTTTTACATGTTATTATCATAGTTTAAACTGGCTAGATCTCAAAAAATTTTAGATTCAACCAATCATTGGAGGCCAAATGAAACTGCAGAGTTCAATGAGCAGAACCTGTCCCAGCCACACAACAGACAGATGGGGACAGTGGGGGTATGGGGCATGGGGGCATGTGCCTGAGACAGCTGATTGATAGAGAGAAGAGCCATACAAGTCTGAACAGAATCAGCAGGCAAGAAAACCTCATCTTCTGATATTCTTCCAAATAAACAATGGAAGTTATTTTTCCCTTTCGAGGATCCAAGAATAGCTTAGAAAAATGTCACATTTCATCATATTATAGTATTGGTTACTAAGCAAAATATTTTCTAATGACTGACAAGATAACACTAGAAGTTTACCAAGCAAGCTCCTTCCTCAAGCTATAATTTTTTTCCATCTTTTCACCAATCTTATGATTGATAAATGTTTCAATTATATTGGAGAGACTTTTTTTCTTAGATTTCATCTCGTATAGAGTAGTACAATATTTTTTCCATGACTTGTCACCACGGTGATAATAGCAGCCACTGAAAATTCTCCCCACAAATATTTATAAACATAGTACCCTACATACCACAAAAGCCAAACCCAAATAGCCAAAGGAGTCCCGAAAAAGAATAATAAAGTTGAAGGTATCATAATCCCTGATCGCAAGATATACTACAAAGCTTTAGTAATTAAAACAGTATGCTACTGGCACAAAAATAAACACATAGATCAGTGGAACGGATAGAGTCCAGAAATAAACCCACACTTTTATGGTCAATTAATCTACGACAAAGGATGCAAGAATACACAGTAGGAAAAAAGACAGTCTCTTCAACAAATGATGTTCAGAAAACTGGAGAGCTACATGCAAAAGAATGAAAGTGGGCTACTTTATTACACCATACACAAAATAAACTCAAGATGTATTAAAGATCTAAATGTGAGACCTGAAACCATAAAATTCTTAGAAGAAAACATAGGCAGTAACTTCTTTGACATCAGCCAGAGAAACATTTTTCAAGATATGTCTCCTCAGGCAAGGGAAACAAAAGTAAAATTAAATGATTGGGACCACACCAAAATAAAAAGCTTTTGCACAGTGAAGGAAACCGTGACCAAAACAAAAGGGCAACCTACTGAATAGAAGATATTTGCAGATGACATATCCAGTAAGAGATTAATATCCAAAATATATAAAGTAGCATAACTCAACACCAAAAAAATACATAATCTGATCAAAAAGTGGGTAGAGGACCTGAAAAGCCATTTTTCCAAAGAAAAGATACAGACTGCCAACAGACACACAAAAAGATGCTCGACATCAGTAACCATCAAGGAAATGCAAATCGAAACGACATGAGGTATCATCCCACACCTGTCAGAATGGCTTTAGTCATCAAAAACACAAGATATAACAAATGTTGGTGAGAATGTGGAGAAAAAGAAGCGCTTGTGCACCAGTGGTGGGAATGTAAACTAGTATAGCCACTATGGAAAACAGTACGGAAGTTCCTCATAAAATCAAAAATAGAATTATCATATGACTGCAATTCCACTACTGGGTATTTACCCAAAAAATATGAGAACACTAATTCAAAAATATATATATGCCCTATGTTTACTGAAGCATTATTTACAATAGGCAAATTATGGAAGCAGCCCAAGTGTCCATCAAAAGATGAATGGATAAAGAAGATGTGGTATATATATACAAAGAAATATTATTCGGCCATAGAAAAGAAAGAAATCTTGCCACTGGCAACAACATGGATGAACCTAGAGGGTATAATGCTAAGAAAAGTAAGTCAGAGAAAGACAAATACTGCATGATTTCACTCATATGCAGAATTTAAGAAACAAAGGAAAAAAGAGACAAAAGAAGACTTTTTTCAATTTTTTAAATGTTTATTCATTTTTGAGACGGAAAGAGAGAAAGGGAGAAAGAGAGAGACAGAGCATGAGTGGGGGAGGGGCAGAGAGAGGGAGCCACAGAATTAAAAGCAGGCTCCAGGCTGTGAGCTGTCAGCATAGAGCCCGACGTGGGGCTTGAACCCACAAACTGTGAGATCATGATCTGAGCTGAACTCAGATGCTTAACCAACTGAGCCACCCAGGTGCCCCCAAAAAAGACTTTTAAATACAGAGAAGAAACTGTTAGTTGCCAGAGGAAAGGTGCGTGGGAGGGTGGGTGAAACAGGTGAAGGGGATTAAGAATATACTTATCATGATAAGCACTGAGAAATGTACAGAATTGTTGAATCATTATATTGTTCAGCTGAAGCTAATATAACATTGTCTGTTAATTATACTGGAATTTTAAATAAATAAACAAACAAATCGAACTACATATGCACACTGTTCACGTCTGTCAAAGGACTTTCCTTCTATTATCTCATGTAATCTTCACAGCAGCCAAACAGAAGAAAGAGAAGTCTATTTTTCCAGTACATGAAGAAACTGGAGCCCAGAGAGATGGTTTCTCTCATTTCTGATGCAATTGTTTTCCCACCATGGACCCTGGACCTTACTTCCAGGCTGCACCCATGACCACCACACATACTGCAGTGCTGTTAAAGTGGACCCGTATATTCTATCTCCCTATTTCATCATGATTACAAAATTTTCTGGCTTAGGGCTTGTGAAATTCTAACCCAGCTCCAGAGTTCCCAAATAAGATTGTCAAGGGTTATTTCACCTGTCTTCCTACCAGATTGTGGTTAATTATGTGCATGTCATTGACTCTAGTGAATTAGATTAGAAATCAAAACAACAGCAACAATATTAATAACAACCACAAGGCAGCACTATGACAGACCTTTTATTTAGAATATATTTCAACCTCATGACAACCGTGCAAAGTAAGTTATTATAAAATAGCAGTTCCTTTAGGATAGTATCGAATTCAAAAGATCTCATTTATATCAATAAAAAACTATTGCTTGGCTTCTCTATCATCAAATAAATGCCATCCACTCTAGGTGAACATCTAAGAATAGAAAATAGCAAATTAGAGATCTCTTCTCTGAGATTCCATCCATTTTCCTCTTCTCTGATTTACCTCCAGGGGGCAGTACAGTTCTGGTGATAGGCTGTGAAGTCAGAATCCCCTGACTGAAATCCCTGCCCTGTCAGTTTCAGTTATACAAACTAGGACAATTTAGTTATCCTGAGCCTTAGTTTCTCATGCATAAAATGAAGAAACGGATAGAACCGACCTCACAGGATTGTTATAAGGATAAAATGAGAAAATGATCGGTATATAATAAGGGTTCCATTGATACCTGTTTGCTATTATTATTCTACACTATCATTACATTAGCCCTTCCTGTGACATCATCACTAAACATAAATTATATATATATATATAAAATATACACATATAATGTATATATATATATATATGTTTTTTAAAAACTTTTTTTTTTAATTTGAGAGAGAGAGAGAGCAGGGAAGAGGAGCAGATGGGGAAAGAGAATCTTAAGCAGGCTCCATGTCAGAAGTGGAGCCCTACTCAAGGCTCAATCCCATGACCCTGGGATCATGACCTGAGGCCAAATCAAGAGTCAGGAGGCTCAACTGACTGAGCCACCTAGGCACCCCTCAACTAATATATTTCAAGCACATAATATTTGTTACACATTATAGGCTAAAAACACATAGACATGAGGCTAAAAACACAACCCCATCCCTCTTCTCCATAAGTTCACAGTCCAGTCAGAAAAAATAGACATGTAAATTATAAACAGAATAATGCCATAAGACCAATATACTAAGTACTCCAAGAGTACAAGAAGGGTGGATATCTCTACCTCCAACAGAGTAAGTTAAGGGCAGGGAGCAGGGAGACTTCTTGTCATTGTTGGACAACAAATAGATAAAACTGAGATCAAGATGAAAATGCCCACCTCCCAATCTCCTGACACTCTCTCCCAATGGGCACTATCCCTAGCTGTATGGACAAACACACATGACATGGGCTTAGCCAGTCAGGTTCTCCTGACTGGCCTTTTGACTCTTGAGAGGGAGAGAGGTCAAGTTGAATACCAAAAGAATATTTCTGGCCCCCACAGCAGAGGGTAGTGGCCAGTGATACGGTGGTGAGTGCCCAGGGGCATCACTGTTAATGGCAACGGGAATAATGGCCAATTCTAAGCAGGCTGTGCCAGTGGAGTGATCCCAGCTGTGTCCTCAGCTGCTTAGCCTCCCTTGGTCCCCAGTCTTTTTATGAATCAGATCTCCAGACCTCTAGCCAATTGTGAGAAACCCAATATCCTTCCAACAAGTTGGAGGGTTTTTTTTTTTTTTTGCGGGGGGGGGGGGGGAAGCACTGGCCTATGTTAGACAGAAGTTCTCTGTTATTTGAAACCAAGAACTTCAATTGGTACCTTGGGTTATCAAGTAAAACTTTCCGGCTTCATTGGAACTGTGGCTCTGGCTTTCCAAGTGCCCTCTAATTACCACTTTCTTCTTCAGTATAAACAGACTTTCTTGTGAAACTTTATCCTACCAAAATGTGTAGCAAAAACAGTATTGTCTATATTCTCATTTATCAGAAGAACCAACTGTTCCTTCTTGCCACAAAAAAAAAAATCCTTCCATGAGTCATCCCTTCACAGAAGATTCTTAATCTTTTCATTTTATGATAAGCAATGAAGATGAAAGCAAAAGATACACAGAAGAGCAATGTAAGGAAATGCAGAAATAAGAAATCATTTATTGGTTTCTTGTAGAAGTCAACAACCCACGCTTATCTTTTTTATTCTTTTTAATATTAGGTTGATCAAACTGGCATATTTTTTAAAAGGCAAGTACCAATTAGTCATCTGAAGTAGAAACAGCCACAGACGCACCTTAGCCTGTAAACTGCTGCCACAATTCGAAGATGAATAGGTGAAAATGTTGATTTGAAAATGCCCACCCCTCCCCCCCCAACCCAGGAAGCCCTCGACAACCACCAGGTTGGTCCCAGCCTAAAGACAAAGATCCTGGTACTGTGAACTACAGGGGAAAAAAACAAAGAGAGAAAGATTCGTTTTGCTTCTCTATTTGGAGTATAGGGTATAGAGGCAACAAAACCCAAAGAGAACATTTAGAAAGACCTTTCCGTCACTTTCATATCCCCAAGTTTCTTCCTCCCCCTTTATCACTTCCCAGCTGTCTCCAGATTTTATTTTGTATCCACTTTAGCTATGAGGTCAGAGTTAAGCCTTCAGGAATGTGTCTCTCTATAGGCAGAAACCTGATTCCCTCTGAAAAAACTCTTAGTAGACCTTGGGAAAACTGCAGTTGCTATCACATGTACCGAGAGAGCTTTTGCAGTCATTGGACTTTAAATGTTCTGTTTGTTGGACTGCCAAAAGGTTACTGCTCCCTGGAGAACTGAGCCAGTTTCTCTAAACCCCTCCCACTGACTCATATGTTTGTCTGGCTGCAGCTGCTAAAAAAGATGGGAATTTAAAAGCTGCTACACAAGTGCAAAAGCAATAACCAAAACAGTGGCAATGTCCTCAGGTCTCAAATAGAAAAGATCCTTACTGAGAAAAGCAAGGGAAGGGGAAGGAACATTAGAAAGAAAATAGTGGAATACAGAATGGATAAAGATGAAAAGAAACAGGAAGGAAATCACGAGTTCTCAGGGCTGGAAACTATTTTGCTCTGTGACCTTGCTAAAGGCAGTCTCATGGATTTATTTTCTTCCCCCTGCGGTTAAATTGTATTTGACCTAGATTTATGTGGCAGTTGATATTGATAATTTATCTACTATCACAACATTATAATCATATTATTTACCAATGCTGAATAATGCTTATTATTTCATTATTACGTCCATCCTAACAACACCCCAGTGAGTTAGGACAGAATACATTTCCTACACAAAATAAAAATTTCTTAGCTCTCATGTCCTTGTACACAAATCCCATGTTCTATTCAGCAGAGCCCAGAAAAAAAAAAAACTGGTAAGCCAGCACCATCATATTCTAGAACACTGACTCCATTTCTGCAGCCTCTGTTCCCCCACCTCCTTCCATACTCTGGAGCATTCTCAAGTTTTCCCATCTCTCTCATCCAACAGGAAAAAGAACTTATTAATAAGCACTGATCTAAGGGGTGATGGAGAGGCAGTATTGTCATTCTCAACAACTATTCCACCTTTGAAAAGAGACAAAGGGAAAGAATGATGTTCACACAGAAGGTGCTAATAATAGGACTTTTATTCCGAAGTATGAGAGTTAATAGGAGACAAGAAGCCTTCCCTGAAACCCCTCAAACCACACTGTTGAGATACGCTGAAGGTCCAGTTCTCTAAAATCCCAAAATCTTTTCCATTGATGTCCCAAATCCTAAACAACCCATCCGATCCAAAAACAGCTGTGTAACACTGCAAACTAAAGCCCATGCCCACAGATTACAAATATAACCTTTAGTGTTTGTTAGGAAATGCTCTGCCTTACCAGAATTTGTCTCTTCCACATGTCTCTTTCTTCATCTGTTATCAAAAACAGAGGTGTTCTGTCTTAGGGTTGATTCAGCCTAAGAGAACACTGAATTTCAATACCTATAACACCTTCTTGTTGTGGTTGCAATCCTACTGCCCTATGTGTAGTTTTGCATGAATGTCTCTGATAATAAATAGGTACCTAATCATGGACAACTCTACTTGATTTTTTTTTTTTAAGATCTTGATGAGGTGGGTCTTGTAAAATGCTCCATGGCTTCATTTTCTGCCAGTTTCAGTATATTTCCATAAAGATCTGAAACTATTTATAAACTGCTTCACTTCCTGGAAAGTTTTTGCTACTCCAAGGAAACTTCTAAAGTTTTAGAACATCACTTTGGAAACTGGTTACTTTGGCACTGATCCCATTTTCTTTTCATTCTGGGTGAAACGGTTTTAAAAATTCATATTTAAATAATCTGAACTAAATTACTTATTTTATTTTGTAAAATTGTGCCTCCCTAGCAAACCACAAACTCTTGGAAGGCAAGAAATATGCCTGCCATTTTATTTGTTCAGTCTATCTTCATCCTCACCCCTCCTTAGTGCCTAGTACAACGCACATGCACACAATGGGTACACAACAGCATTGTGGTAATGAGCGTTGAACTAGGGAATTAAATATTTAATGCTGTGTTTGCAGTGGCCAACATTTTGTCTATACAGACAAATGAACATGGAGATGTTAAAATAACTTGGGCTATGTAATACAAACTGACACTTGTCTCCTAGCTAAGAAATGTAAAAATGTAGAGCTGGGGAAGGAATACTATCATTTGCTGTCTAGAACACGGGCTAGTATCTCTGGCTTATCTTGAACACAGGCGAGTATCTCTGGCTCGAATAGTTATACACCAAGGAGTTGGGTCCTCTTGGCCTTTAAATCACCAGTGAACATGTATAACTAACTTCTGCATTTTTACTTTTTTTTTTTTTCAGATGCATTATGGCATCAGATTTTTTTTTCTTTATGTGTATCTTGTTTTTACTTTAGGTCATTACTTCCTACAGTAGTGTTTGTAATATATGCACCCTAGAATAAGTTAAAAACCACTATTGCTTATTACCTATCATTTTTGGTGTATGTTCAAAATTTTTTACTTTTTGTTTTAAACTTAAAATTATCCTTGTTAGAGTAACCTGTGCATCAATACCGAATACAGTTTACCTACAAAACTGTAGCTTCTTTTATTGTCATGAAAATACAAATAAATCATTAGCCTTAATCCATGGTTAACAAGTTAAATCAGTGTTTACCAAATTGTAATAGTTACTTTCAGCAGTTAAATGGGGTATGACTTAGGTTGGATCTTAATTTTGAGTAGTGATATTTAGGACATGCTTCAGCTTTCTTGGGCAACATTAATAGGAAATATATATTCATATATAAATATGTATATATTATATGTATACATACACCAGTGTTCACGTTCAATATTTTTGGGGTAAGGTTCTATAAAGAGTGCCTTTCTTGTTTGTGTCCCAATCAGATCCAATTCCCATTAACTTAAAAACTATAGAGGAGCACCTGGCTGGCTCATTCAGTGGAGTGTGCGATTCTTGGTCTTAGGGTTGTGAGTTCAAACCCCATGATGGGCATGGAGCCTACTTAAGAAACAAACAAACAAACAAACATAAAGACAAAGAAAGCAAACTGCTTAGGGAAACAAAACAAGTATCTGTTGATCATTTACTACATACCAGTATTCTCTGTGATTTTCTTAACAACTTTGCCAAATAGTTATTATTCAAATTTTATCAGTGAAGATACTGTTATTTTTTCCAGCTTTTAATGGCTAGCAAACAAAAAAGCAAAAACTGCCTTACTGCTAAGTCAGGACTCTTTCTACTACACCAGATTCCAAGAAGATTCAACTGAGCATCACAATCAAGGCAGCTGTTTGCACGAAACTCTCTAACTCTACAAAATGCTGGCAGATACTTATTTGTGAAATATTTTCTTAAAAGAGTAACACCCATATTCCCCACAAATATAATATTGTTTTTTGTCACAAAGTCTGTTTTTACCTAAAATGTGTTTAAATAACTTACCCCTTAGTGTTTTTTTTTTAAAGAAAACAATAGTGTTGTTAACGTATGTACAGTATTCCAATCTAAGTGTCTTATCATGTGGTCATATAAACCTCGTGAAATCCTCTTTTTTCGATACACAATCTGGTAAAAATGAGACAATAGGTCCAAAATGGAGTCACTTATGGTAAGCCCCACATCACCAAACTGAGACTCAATTACAGTTTCAGCTCCCAGAAATGGAATCTTAAATCAAACAGTCATGAATTGACTGATCAGCACTAGTTAAGTAATCTGCTTGACAGGCCCCTGCATTCCCCTAAAGGAAAACAACATTACAATAACCAACTTACTTTTTTGCCTTGCATAACTTCCTTGTTTCCACCTGTTCTGCTTATAAAAGTCTTTCACTCTGCACAGTTCCTCAGAGCTCCATTCCATCTACTAGATTGAATGCTGCCTAATTCATAAATTGTTGAATAAAGCCAGTAAGATCTTTAAAATGTACTCAATTGAATTTTGTTATTTAAGAAATCATAGGATATGAAAATTAGAAGGAGCCCATAAATAGGCTGACCAACTCTCAGTCTGCCCAGGACTTTGAGGAATCCTCGGACAAGGGACTTTCAGTTTTAAAATTGGGAGTAAGGGGTTCCTGGGGTAAGGGGTTTCCAGCGCTGAAACTGGGAAAGTCCCAGGCAGACCAAACAAGTTGTTTATGTCATCTCACCCAGCCCTTCATTTCACAAGTAAAGAAGCCAAGGCCAGAGCACAAATCAGATCCAGCGGTTAGTGACCCATGACACCTATATTTTTTCTCTTATTTCTACAGACTCATTCAGCCCTGGACATACTGTAATTTCTCAGATTTAATCACTAGTTTAATTTTTTATCATGTATACTACCCATTAGGACTTGTGTATCAAAAAACAAATCTCCAGTCCCTTTGTATTTTCAGCACTGGTCCAGTTCCTGACTCAGTTTGTGCAACTTGATATATGCTTGTTGACTGCTACTGGAGAATGAAATTGTGTGACATGGGGGAATTGAGATCTTTATTCAAGTTGTATTGGACCAGAAAGACAAAGGCAGAAAGCTGGGAGCTGCACAAAGCAACATCTTCACTAAATTTTTCCTTTATTTCCTATATCTTATGTAATAAATGTGTATTACTTTATATTGGAAAACAAGCATTTTAAAAAGAATACTCATCAGTGCTTAGTGTTCCCTGATTAACCAGAGTCCTGCTCATCCAGCAGGTGAAGGATAAATGTCACAGGATAAATCACTACCTCAGATGTCCTGGTTGCTGGGTTTTGTGCCAACAGAACAACAACAGAGCACCTTTTTACCCTCCCTCATTGTGCCCCACTTGTTGTCCTCACAAATAATTTGTGGAGACAAAAAGGGCAACCAGTGCATAGAGTCTGATCTGTTTTCTTACTGCATCAATAAACATCCCCTAATTCCTGTTCATATTAAAATCTGAACTGGCAGTGGAACATGTTTAAAAATTGATGTAGCATTTGAGATATGAGATTTCAAAGACAGGAGTTTTTCTCCAGCTGTGTTGCATCTCCACATCTGCCAAAACACTCATGGTTTGACTTTGTGCATTCTGAGTTACATTCCTCCCTCTTAAAAAGATGAGAACCATGTGCCAGAACTCATTAAGAAATTACCCAGTAAACACTCTGGCTCCCAAGTGGCTTTCTGACACCAAATAACTTTCTTTGATCAGTAGAAATGGTATATTCTACTCACCATAAACCTTTAGCTGGGAATCACTGCCAAAAAATTCCAACAGAGATGAAAATACCAGAATTCTGAAGTTGACCCACACTGCTGCTTTATTTCACAGTACACAGTGATTCAAAGAATTTTAATTCATTAATATTTAACTTTGCGACTATTTCTGCACCCACTTAGAAACATCCTCTTTCATCTTTTTCACTCCTTAAACCTTACTGAGTATCACTGTCCTATAACTTGAAACTAAACCCTGGGATTACTTTATTATAGTGCAAAAGTAGATTTCCAGGGATCAGCTGGCTGCTGGTTGTTATTTAATGCAAATAACAACTCACAAGTGGTGGTGCATGTGTGGATTTCCCACTCCCATCCCTCTCTTATTTCCACAGGTTAACATGAGCAGTGAGTGTATACTAGGAGAGAAAAATGCCTAACGGACAGTCTGGACTGAACGTTTGATAAGGAGCAAGGGTAACACTCTTTCTTGAGGACGGCTTATATTTTCTCAACATAGATCAGAGATGTTTTTAGCATCAGTTTGTAGGGTCACTTTCTTCTGCTCTATTGGCTACTTTTCTTTGAGTTACTGAACAGAACAAATCCCAAACCATAATGCTTTTTATGACAGCCCTGATGAGCTCAGTTCCAAATACAATTCTCACAGCAGCATTCATACTTTTCAGTAGAAAACAAGGAAACCAACTCTAATCCTGTGGTGCCCATATCAGAATCACTTGAAGAGACTGGTCAGATAACTCGAACTCACTCCCATCCCCAAGACATTCTGAAAGGTACTTATCCTCACCCACTCACGCCCTCTCATTAAAAACCACTGCTCTTGGGGTGCCTGGGTGGCTCAGTCAATTGAGCATCTGACTTCGGCTCAGGTCATGATCTCACAGCTCATGGATTTGGGTGCCTCATCAGGCTCTGGGCTGAAAGCTCAGAGCCTGGAGCCTGATTCAGATCTGTGTCTCCCTCATTCTCTGCCCCTCCCCCACTCATGCTCGCTCTCTGTCTCTCAAAAATAAATAAATGTTAAAAAAATTAAAAGAAAAAAACAAAAAACGTTGCTCTTGTACCCACAGCATACCTACCACGGGTACCACAATTGGCTATTGTCAGGAGACCACTAGTTAACCTATCACTTCAAGTAACATAGATCAACATCTGCAATGTGCACAGCCTGTAATCCAACAAATCCCCTTGTACAAATGTTACTGCATAAGAAGGCAAAAATATGCAAATTTACCAGCTTATAGTAAATAATAAGAAAAACTAAATAATGAACTGATTAAATAAATTATGATATCAAAACATTGGAATTCTTCTATTCAGTTGTTAAAAAGGAAGAGGTAAAGGGTACCTGGGTGGCTCAGTGGGTTAAGCGTCTGACTCTTGATTTCAGCTCACGTCATGATCTCACAGTTTGTGAGTTCGAGCCCAGCATCCAGCTCTGCACTGATGGTGCAGAGCCTGCCTGGGATTCTCTGTCTCTCCCTCTCTCTGCCCCTCCTCTTCTTGCACGTTCGTTCTGTCTCTCTCTCTCCCTCCCTCCCTCCCTCCCTCTCAAAATAAGCTTAAAAAAAAAGGAAGGGGTAAATCTATACTCAATGTTATAAGAAAAATAACTCAATTCCTCAATGATTTTGACAGTCCATGCACAGGTTTTTAGCCGTTACAGAGAAGCAGCCCTGAGAGAAGGGATCTTGGGGGTGGGCCTCTGTAGCACATTCATAAGAACACCTAGAAGGTCTCATCACATCAAAGCCATAAGACTTACAGGTGAACTTCCTGGTTTGCATGGCATAGCACACTGGGATGATGAACACTTGCTATAGCTGAGCCAAGATCTTGTCCCCCTCACGGTGGCTGGCAAGGCACAGAGCTGCCTAGACCTGTTGCCTCCCGTGGTGAGCAGCCTCTTCCATTCACTCTGCTGCACAAATATCTGTGGCTCCACATGTGTGAAGGGGAAGAGATTTGGGAAGTTGTGAATTTCAAGAACTGCAGAAGTTACCCAGATCTTGGGTCACTTGTCAACAGCTAACTTCTAAAGGAAAGAGAACTAAATATTGACTGTAACTACAGCATCCTATGCAGAAGAATAAAGATAACTAGGGTTATTTGAAACTTTCCCATCTTTTACCTTAAAGTCACTTTGAAATGCTAAGTCAAAGAAGCCAGACACAAAAGATCATATAATACATGATTCCATTTATGTGAAATGTCCAGAAAAGACATATCTATGGAAACAGAAAGTAGATTAGTGGTTGCCTGGGGCTGGGGATAGGAACAGATTGACTGCAAATGGCATGAGGGATCTTTCGGGGACGATTAAAATGTTCTAAAACTGGACTGAGCTCATGACTGCACAATGCTGTAAATTTATTAAAAATCACTAAATGGTGCAGTGAAAATGGGTGAATTTCACGACATGTGAATTATATCTCAATAAAGCTCTTAATAAACACTTTGAAGTAATATTAAACAATTTATAACTAGCCATATTACTTAGGTGTCTATACAACAGAAATATACCTAAGTTATAGAAAAGCAAATTGTATATATTTGTATCTTTTTTTCATTTTAAAAAGGAAGCTAGGGGCACCTGGGTGGCTGAGTTGGTTCAGTGTCCGATTTCAGCTCAGGTCATGATCTTGCAGTTCCTGAGTCTGAGCCCTGTATTGGGCTCTGTGCTGACAGCTCAAAGATTGGAGCCTGCTTTGGATTCTAGGTCTCCTCCTCTCTCTGCTCCTCCCCCACTCACACTCTGTCCTTTCTCTCTGTCTCTCAAAAATAAATAAACATTTAAAAAAAAGAAGCAATGTTTTAAAGAATCAAAAAATGTATTTAACTTTGAGTATGCACAGAAAATGACTGCAGGAAATACAAGGAATGTTGTTTTTAGAAGGTGAGATTGGGGTTTCCTTGCAAGGAATTTTTTACTTCTTATTGTATGCATTTTGCACCATTAAATATTTTAAATATTCCCTTTATTTAAAAAATATCAATTATTTTCAATGTCTATGTTTTTCTTTTGGTTTTAGATAAGGTTGTCACCAAGGTTCTCAGAACATAAGTATTTATAATTGAATATATCAATTCCAAAATAAAAGAGTATTTACTGATTCTGGAAAATGTGATTAAAAATAATATACATTGTCTCTTCACAAGTGCTACAGTTAACATTTCATAGAGTGTGCTATGTGACGGCATGGAAATAATTTTAGGTCAGAGGTTGGCAAACTTTTTCTTAAAGAGCCAAAAAATAAATACATTAGTCTTTGTGTGCCATTCTGTCTCTGTTTTAACTACTTTGCTGCTGTATGTCAAAACAGATGAAGAGAACAGATCATAAGTGACCTCTGTATTAGGTAGGAGATTACTTTTTTATTTTAACATGTGCCTGAATCTGTATTAGAAAAATATAAATGAAGTCCATGCATTCATAAGTATTTTTGCTTAGGATGAGGCTAAATTTATATAAGTTTTTAAAAGGCTAGAGACGTAAAGAAAAATATTAAGTAAATAATAGAACAGAAGGCAGGGGCGCCTGGGTGACTCAGTCACTAAGCATCTGACTTAGGCTCAGGTCATAATCTCATGGTTCCTGAGTTCAAGCCCTGCATCAGGCTCTGTGCTGACAGCTTGGAGCCTGGAACCTGCTTCAGATTTTGTGTCCCTCTCTCTCTCTCTGCCCCTCCCCTGCTCACACTCTCTCTCTTAAAAATAAATAAACATTAAAAAAAGAAAAAGGTACCTAGGAATGACAGAAATGATGAAAGATATCTATAGATGACAAATATTTGGGGAAAGTGCATTTGAGTATAAATAACAATTTCTTTTCTCTCTCTCTTTTTTTTAATTTAAGTAGGCTTGGGGGCGCCTGGGTGGTTCAGTCAGTTAAGAATCCAACTTCAGTTCAGGTCATGATCTCACGGTTCATGGGTTCGAGCCCCACGTCGGGGTCTGTGATGACAGCTGGGAACCTGGAGCTTGCTTCAGATTCTGTGTCTCGCTTTCTCTCTGCCCCTCCCCTGCTCGCACTCTTTCTCTCTCTCTCAAAAATGAATAAATGTTTAAAAAATTAAGTAGGCTTCACACCCAGCATGGAGCCCAACATGGAACCCAACATGGGGCTGGAACTCACAAACCGTGGGATCATGAACTGAGCCGAGATCAAGAGTCAGATGCTTAACCAACTGAGCCACCCAGGTGCACCAATAACAATTTCTTATTAACAATAAACAGTGGAATAAATAAAATCTCTCTAGACTAGGTAACTCTTATTAGAACCCAACCCAAGGCAAAGCTCCTGAAAGAAACATAAGATGTGAACCCAAAATTCCCCAAAAGTAGTGATCCTTAATATTTATTGCATCATAAGTTATGAACCTACTACCCAGGAAAAAAAATGCATATTTAAACATGGTGCTTTCTGAAGCACTTCCAAATTCAGAGACTTCAAAATGGTGAAGGAAAAGAGGACACACACATTAGCATCATTCCAAGACTTTTTCCAGGCATTCCAGTGCGCATGACCTGTGCTCAGCATTGAACTCAGCAAATCAAACAGGCAGGCCAAGAATGCAGTGCCCTCTGGGAACCAAGGCCATCTTCACACACTGACTGTGATGACACAGGAAACTGTGCAGTGTCAAAATAAAGTAAGGTTGCTGCCGAGTACTGCCCCATTCATTTCAACATACCACAATCCAGGGGGAAAAAAGACACAGTTTTAAACCCTTTTTGATTCTTCCTCCACTTTCCTAAACACAGCCATTATTCAACAATTGATAACCATTGATTGGGTGTTTTCTACTTAGAAAAATCTGAATTGAGAAGGGGCAGAGGAAGGTAGATGGTGGGGAGAAAAAGGAGCTAACATTTTTGAGCAGCTATGTGCTAGGTACTCTACACACACTGTTTCATTGAGTGCTTACAACAAATCCATGAGATACATATAATTATCTTCATTTTAGAGAAAAGGAAATGTAACCATTTGTCTAGATTTATCTCCTTTGTCTCCTCAAGATAAAACATTCATATCAGCAATACTGAATAGCTAATATTTATCTGTAAATATATTATTTCATGTCTCCATCATTCATGGTGCTAGAACGTTCTTTCCATATCTATATTCAACTAAACTGTACTTCGGTTTGAGTCTCAGCTTAACCATGGATTTTCCTGAAAAGCCTTCCTTAATGCCCTCCCCCATCCCTGATTCACACTTGCCTTGGTGTTAGCTCCATAGGGCATCACCATTGTACATAGTTCCATGGTACACTATCGTAATTGCCAATTTAGTTGCCAATCTCCCCTTATAGACTAAAATCTCTGAAAGTTCAGGGATCATTTCAATTTGACCTCTCTCCTCAGAGCTTTAATACTATGTCTGACACAAAGTAAGAACTCTGTAAAATCTGTTGAATGAATGAACAAACTACATTGCCCAACATCTAACATGCAAATGGTAGAACCAGGATTTGAACCTAGTCTCTCTTCCCATTACACCATAATGTGAGTACAAAAAAAAAAAAAATCAATTAGTTATTTACTATTTACTCTTTACTATATTAAAGGATTGTCTACCAGTGACTCAATTGCTCCAAATTGCCTTGGAAATCCTTCAGGAGGTACCATAAACTGGTTTATAAAGGAGAAAAGAAAATGTTTTAAAATGTCTCAAATTCAATGAAAATTAAAATTCTGTGATACAAAAAAAAAAGTTGAGTTTTTCTCAGAATTAAATTGCCAAAGAACTAGGAAGCAATGGAGTGGTACTCAAAAATAAAACCATCAAAATCAAATAAGTGTATCCTTGTGTGGTCCCTCTAACCTCATATCAGGCCAAAAGTATTTCTGTCATTCCATTTTTAATAAACCCTCAGGAAGGTCCGAGGTAGAAGCTGGCTCCTATCAAATTGCCTCTGAGATTTCCCTAGAGTAGTTCATAATCCTGAGCACCCAGGAATCGATATATACCCCACCACTCCTGTCTGACAAGCTGAACCCACCGTGAACAGCAAGTTTGTTATTCCCGCTTCTCTTGAGTTTTTTCAGATAGTTTTGTGACATGGAATGTGGTGGGGCCTGAAGGCCTTTGCTAGAGTGAATCTGCATCCTGCCGGGACATAATAACCCAAGTGCGGATGGCACTACCACCATACCGAGCCCTGTGTCCCAAACGAAAGCTTAAGGACTGACATTGGACAACAAGAAGCTATTAAACAGTTATAAACAAAATAGTGATCAGACTGATACTTAAAATATCCTAGCTGTATCAGTATTGTTGTTATTATTATCATTGTTAGTTTTACAATCAGTTATTGTTAGTATTACCTCTACAATAATAGAGGTAATAATATACACTCATACACATTCTCCCCAGAATGGGAGAAAGCACGATCACAACTAGTATACATGAAACAACCTTGAGTAGGCATGTAGAAATGTATTCGAAAGTTGAAATAACATCTATCATGTGTGTCATGACGGAAAAATGTTGCTTTAGACTACTGTATTCTACTGAACTGACAAAACTAAAAAATATTTGTTACATGCCTACTATGGCAAAGCATTGTGCCAGATGCGGCTGTTTCTATCTATATAGAGAAATCAAGAGTTTTATTGGCTTCTCAAACAAAACCTCTGTGGAAATTTTTGGGGTATCATCACCATTGTTTAATACTCTTAAGCTTTTCTGCTTCAATTTTCAAAGAAATGGCACACTTATAAATACTTAAATACAAAGAATCTTCTGCTATGTTTTATTTTTTTTTCTTCTGCTATGTTTTTAAATATATATACTTTTTTCCAGTGACCAAAATATTAGTATCTGCACTCTATGGCATTGTCTTTTAAGTATCAAGGTATTTGAGAAATCCAATAATTCATCAGAAGTTTGTTTGGAGAGGCACCTGGGTGGCCCAGTCGATCAAGCGCCGGACTTCAGCTCAGGTCATGATCTCACAGTTCATGGGTTTGAGCCCCATGTTAGGCTCTGTGCTGACGGCTCAGAGCCTGTAGCCTGCTTAGAGTTCTATGTCTCCCTCTCTCTCTGCCTCTCTCTCTCTCTCAAAAATAAATAAACATTAAAAAAAACTTTAGAGAAGTTTGTTTGGAGAACACATATCCAGAAATAAAGGAGAACTGGCTAATTTTAAAGGATATTGTATGAAAGTTTGAACCATACCTGCTCCCAAGCTATCTACAGACCAAATACACTCATGCCTTTAGGTCACAGAATCTCCATTCTTTGAATAGAGATGTCAACTGCTTATACTCAAACACCCTCCATGAAAAGTAACACAAATATCATTATATCATGTAATGCAAGTTGCAGTACAATTAGATAATGTTTTCATTTACATTCCCATTATGCCTCCTTAAAAATATACCCTCTTCAATTTCATTGGACTTAGGCATTGCTCAACTCTGTAACAGCAACACATTTAGAAACCAACTCTTACAATGGCCACAGATGTAGTTAATTCATTTAATAACCATTTACTCAGCCTATGTGCAAGATACTGTTCTAGGCTGTAGGAATTCAAGCAAAGATGTTGCTGTGGAGACAAGTAGGTAACGGATAAATACAAGCAGCATGGGATGTGTTATGACAGAAGGAAGTATCTCAGAAGTGCACCTAATCAGGCTTTCCTGGTCTTGAAGAAACAGTATGAAGTAACCAACTGAATAATTATGCACATCCACAATGAGCTATTTAAAGGAAAAATGAAGTTTCCAGTCAATGGGCAATCTTTTACTAACTTCGACCCTTATGGACAGTTCCTATGGGAGATACCATAGGGTAAATACTCTATTCACCCAAGGGCCTGTAATCTAATTAAGGCGACTGATACACATTTAATATGATGCTCCACAGGGTGCCTGTGTGGCTCAGTAGGTTAGACATCTTACTTTTGATTTCAGCTCAGGTCATGATGTCACAGTTTGTGAGTTTGAGCCCCACATCAGGCTTTGTGCTGACTGCACAGACCCTGCTTGGGATTCTCTCTCTGCCCATCCCCTGCTCTCTCTCTCTTGCTCAGTCTCTCAAAAATAAATAAATAAACTTTAATAAAAAAGAATAAAATGATGTTTCAGCAACAGGAATTTTGGGATTAAGCCCTAGATTTGCCTTTAGTAATTATGTGATTTGGGACAAGTTGGGTAGCATCTCTAAATCTCAAGTTTATCATACATATGATGGATAATAGTATATATGATTGCAATAAAGATGAAATGAATTACTGCTACCAAAGCACTTAGCCCAAGCCTGAGAACTCAAAAACCATTAGCTATTACAAAGACATCATTACCATAATTAACCTTACAGTGAGTGCACAAATATTCAAAAGAACAAGCAGTTGTTTTCAAACATGGTTGTTTAAAAAATATTTAGAGAAACAGATTTGAGGGCAAACTTAAAGGCAGCACAAAAAAAAAAAAAAAAAAAAAAAAAAAAAAGATTATACATGACAGAGCAAACAGCAATGAGGAAGCTCAAGATAACGATGATTTGTCCAGCATGTAATGAGAAGACATTTGGGCCGAGTCTGTGTAAGGGAAAGAAAGGGGACATGAAAGGCAAGCTGGTGGCAGATTAGAAGAGGCCTTCACTGGAGTGCCTGGGTGGCTCAGTTGGTTAAGCACCCAACTTTGGCTCAGGTCATGATCTCACGGTTTGTGAGTTCAAGCCTTATATCGGGCTCTATGCTGACAGCTTGGAGCCTGGAGCTTGCTTCTGATTCTGTGTTTCTGTCTGTCTCTGCTCCTCCCCTGCTCATGCTCGTCTTCTGTCTCTTGCTCAAGAATAAACATTTTTAAAAATTAAAAAAAAAAAAGAGGGCTTCACTGCCAGACAATTTGTCTTGTAGATGATGGGCTGGGAAAGGTTCTGTCCAGTAAAGTTAAATGACCAAAGCTGTGCTTTCTAAGAAAAGGTGAAAAGGGGGATCCAAGGTATACAAGCCAGTTAGAATGTGATTGTTGTAGTCCTGCTGCATAGCAGTGAGGACATACCTTGCAGGAATCCGAGGGAAGAAAACTGGAGACTAGAAGCATTTTGATAGATAAAAAGAAAAGAAAAAAAAAAGACACTGAATGCAAGTATTGGTTATGGATCTACTCTAAAAAAAGGTTTCAGGCCACATTTTCTCAGTGAGTACTTAAGTCTCTAAATTTAAATTATGAAATTCCAGAGATATGTTGATTATTCCAGGTATTTTAATGGCTGAGAGGGATACATTGCTCACCGTGCAACATTGAATCAGTGTTGGTGCTCATAATAACGTGATCAGTATTTGTATACCCATCTTGCTAGCAGCATAATTCACAGTAGCCAAAAGGTGGAAACAATCCAAATGTCTACCAATGAATGGATGAACAAAATGTGATATATACTTACAATGGATATTATTCAGCCTTAAGAAGGAATGAAATTCTTACTCATGCTATAATATGGATGAAACTTGAAGACATTAAACTAAGTGAATTAGCCAGGTACAAAAGGATAAATACACTGTGATTTCACTGATATGACATAATACAAGTAGTCAAACTCATAAAGACAGAAAGTAGAATAGTGGTTGCCAGGGGTGGGGGAGAGGAGAACGGGAAGTTACTGTTTAATGGGGACAGAGTTTCAGTTTGGAATGATAAAAAAAAAAAAGTTCTAGAGATGGATGGTGGTGATACTTGCACAACAATGTGAATGTACTAAATGTCACTTGACCGTACACTTAAAATCATTAGTTTTGTGTTACATATGTTCTACCAAAATGAGAAAAAATAATTGTGTTTATCTGATGTCCTGAGAAACAGCATGTTCATGCAAAATAAGATAAAGGTAAGGCTTGCCAACACATTTAGACTAGTTGCCCAACTAAAAGAGACCACTACTCTCTCTAGGTTAGACACCATTAGCTAGCTTGTCCAACTGGAAAAATAAAGAGGAAAAATGCCAACCATCATCTACATCAGAATGAAAATGGTCTCTCTGCTTCTCACCTGCCCTGGTCTGACACTGAAGGAAAAGAAAAGAAGTC
Organism: Acinonyx jubatus; assembly: GCF_027475565.1. NCBI lineage: Eukaryota > Metazoa > Chordata > Mammalia > Carnivora > Felidae > Acinonyx > Acinonyx jubatus. The sequence goes on from NC_069384.1 coordinate 53,283,164, forward strand.
ATTTTCCCAGTCAAAGCAACCCGTCACCTTGGTACTTCCACTGATGACAAAGAAAAGGAAAGTTGAGGAAAGGAAAAGTAACTTGCTGAAATATCTCCGTGTCCACAGCCATGACAAATGCTCTACAGACAAATTCACTGAGCTTTGAGGGACCAGAATTACTTAATATACTTCTATCAATTAAAATTTCCCAAGCGGATACTGTGTCTAGCACTATGCTAGATGGAATGCAAATACAGAAAAAGTTTAATACATGCTCCTTGCCTTTTAAGATCATATAATCTACTTGAGGGGACACGAATCATACAATGACATAATAATGAACATTATGAGACAGAATATAATTAGGTGCTAAATTGTGTAGTACAGATTATATGTGCTCTAGAAGGTCATAAAAATGTCTAACATCCTGCAGAAATGAATAATGGGTTAGGAAACCTTTACTCACTGCCCACTTGTAGAAGCAAGCAGAGAAACCTATAAAATAGAATAAAGGCTCTTAAAATATCTATTATATTTTATGTGTAATACACCTCCTCCACCAAAGAGTCCTTTTCTTAGCTTTTTGTCCAAATTTGCTTTTCTCCTCATCGTCATTTACAAGTAATTAGAAAATGCCTCAAAGGAAAAAAAAAATAAATGTGCCAACAGTCATTTGAAAGAATGTGTAAATTACCGTGAAACAGTGGTACTCAATGAAAAATTAGTAAACTCAGGCTTCATAAAAATAAACCTTTCATTCAAAGCTTGATTTGTTCAAAGCCAAGAAGAAATAGCTATAGGACCCCCCCCCCCCTTCCCACATGAGGGCTAATGGGATCCAAGGACAATTTTATTCATTTAGCTTCAGAATTCAGACCATGTGCTTTAAAACGGGAATTTCACATCTCTCTGCATGACATAGATCAAAACAGACAGGGATTTTGTTTCTATAAGGACTCAAACTGTGAGTGTGTACATCTTTTTGTTCTGGCCAACCTCAAATATTAAGAGTTGTATAGCTATGTAGCTTAAGCAGTGAGCTGAAGAAGTGAAGCATTAGATTCTATTTCCTAGGCTGCCAGTGACTATAATTTCTCATCGTTGTCTTCATCCCTTCTCTAGAAGTAGTGATCAAACATATTCTACTCTCTCAGAACTGAGTAAATATAGTGCTTTTTGGTGTTTCTCACTCAACTGTTAGCATCACATAATACTGGCAAGACTTGAGGGTAGTTCAACTAATATACTGTGGTATAACAAACTACCCCAATACTCTGTGGTTAAAACAACCAATTTGGTTCACTTATGATTTTGTAGATCAGGAAGTTAGGAGGGCTCAGCTCGGTCATTCATCTCACTCACCTGGCACCGCTGGTAGCTGAGGCCAGAGGATCACTACTCAGGATGGTTTTCTCACTTAAATGCTTTGCAAAGCTGTGGTGCTTCAAACTCACTCCTGTGCACAAGTGCACGCATTCTCAGGTTGTCTCTCTCTCCTCTCTCTAGCTCTCTCGCACCATATGGTGTATCATCCTCTAGGAAGAGTGACAAGTAGGGTAAGAGAAAGAGGTACCTTGGGCATAAAATTTAAGGAGGTACTCATTCCCAAGTGCCGCCGTAAGAGCAAAGCTCCTAGAGTGCAAAATTTAAGGAGGTACTTACTCTCATGTCATGTACCTGGGCGTGAGTGCCTCTCTAAATGTTGTACCCTCGGGACCTCCTTTGTCTCATGCTCATCCTGGCTAACTCCAGGTGCTCTCCATGTACCCCAGTGGTGGTGGGGTTTCTCACAGCATGGTGATCTCAGGATAATCAACCTTCCTCCAGGGTGGCTATCTTCCAAGGGATAGGGAGTTCAAGCTGCTGGGCCAGAAAAGGTCCTTGCATATAACTGGTACTGTGTCACTTTCTGTGGGTCATCTATTCTATTGGTCAAACCTGTCACTGTATCCAGATTCATAGAGAAACAGACACCACCTGTTGATGAGAGTGGAAGAAGGTCTCATTGCAGAAGAGCAAGTGGTATGAGAGACACTGTTGCAGCCATCTCAGGAAAATGCACTCTTCCACATATTCCTTTATAAATGTTTCTGCACATTATTCCTGGAACACCATCACAGCAGCCTAATTAACATCACAGCCTCTGAACTTCATCTTCAGTTCAGTATACTGAGGCATACGGCTTGCAACCTGACCTTACTGCAACAGCTATCTTATTGTACCCTGGCTTGAAATTTCCAGTGGTCCCCGGCCTATGAATAAAACCCATACTCTTCTACCTATCATTAGAGTCTTCCATGTTGGTGCCATCTCACTTGTTGCTGGTTGAATTGTATCCCCCAAAAGACATATGTTCAAATCCTAACCCCCAGTACCTATAAATGACTGGGATCTTTATAAGAAAAAGGAAAGAGAGATCTAGACAAAGAAGCAGGTTAACTTGTTATGGTAGTCCTAAGAAACTAACATACCATCCGTTCAATTCTACCCCTACTGCTTCCTAGCATGCTCCCTTTATTTAGACAGAAGTCTCTTCCCTGTCCCTATCTTCCACTCGATTAGTGCATCTTTGTTTGTCCTTACCCTACACTAAAAGGAGCAAAGCAAAGCACTGTACACACCTGTAAAATGTGGCTGAGTTAGAACTGGCATCTTCCGGTATTCTGCTAGGCAGGCCTACTTGTTCCAAATGCTGAGTTACCTGGTATAAAGAGTTTTGCACATTTGTTAACTTAAAAATAAGTGTTGAGAGGATACTAAGGGTTTTTTTTTTTTTTTAGTATATGCTTAAAGTTAGAAATAGAACAATTCTTTCCCTGTCATGTTCTCTGTTCATCAAAAAGAAAAAAAAATGTTTAAGTGAGAGACTAATTTATACAAAGAGATAATGCAACCCTATAGAAGTCCTTCCTTGTCCAGTCACCTCTTAGCTATCAGAAAATGTATGAGTTCCAGTGGCTTTAATCAACTGGAGCAAAAATGACTTAGAAATGGTAATTCAATAATCTGGAACTTAAACAAGGTTGCCTTCAATATTGTTCCCATTTCAATTGTTGGAAACAGTGTATTAAAAGCTCCTCAAGGAATTAGGGAGGTCATTTATCTTTTTTCCAAAAACTACCTTATACAGTAACATGTGCAAAATAAATACAATTCTTTTTAATACATTAGGCATGGGGAACCTTAGAGAACACACTGATCACTCAGTTATGAATACAAATCATGTCAGAGATTTGAGGGACAGTATCTGGAATGCAGGAAGTAATCACCCAGCTGTATCCTGTTTTAGTCAGTTACACCTGGAGCTCTGAATACCCCCCTGGTGGGTACCACGCCCTAAGGTAAGTAGACAACCTGGAAGGTATTCAGGTGAGTGAGCAAGATGGAGACAAGGTCTGAAGAAAAGCAGCAGAATACAGTGATGTTTAACTTGAAGAACAGAAGTTCCAGGGATGCCTGAGTGGCTCAGTGGGTTAAGAGTCGGACTCTTGGTTTTGGTTCAGGTCATGATCTCATGATTTCATGGGTTCGAGCCCCACACTGGGCTCTGCACTGACAGCGTAGAGTGCAGGATTCTGTTTCCCTCTCTCTCTGCCCCTCCCCGACTCATGCTGTCTCTGTGTCTCTTAAAATAAATACATAAACTTTTTTAAAAGTTTAAAAAAAACGTTTCAGAAAAAACTTAATTATCTTAATATGTAAGAAAAACTTTTTGTGGTAAGGTAAGAATGAGACTTGGTTTTTATGCCCTAAAGAGTAAAACTAATGCCAATAAATGAAAGTTATAGGAAGACAAATTTTGAATTGTCATAAGACAAATGCCTAAAAGTCAATTTAGTAATTGTGAATAGTTTCTGGAAATGTTCACGCAAAGATACGTAAACTTCTCAACAACAGTATCTTATTTATCTTTATAGCCCTAGAGCATACCACAGTTACTCCTGTGTATTAAGTGATTAGTACACATTTGATAAAGAGAAATTCAAATGGCCCCATCTAAACCTAGGATCCCAATATTTTAGGATTCCAAAAGAAGCTCAACCATGAGTCAGTCACTAGTAGGACATATAGTCATAAGTTTCCTTACATTGGATATGAATCCCTCAGGAAAATAAAGAAAGATCCCAAGTATCTGCTAGGGACATTTTAGGTAGTATCACGTAGTAATCAAGAGTAAAATGTAGGGGCCCCTGGGTGGCTCAGTCAGTTGAGCATCCGACTTCAGCTCAGGTCATGATCTCATGGTCCCTGAGTTCTATCCCTGCTTTGGGCTCTGTGCTGACAGCTCAGAGCCTGGAGCCTGCTTCAGATTCTGTGTCTCCCTCTCTCTGCCCCTCACCACTCACACTGTCTGTCTCTCTCTCCCCAAAATAAATAAACATTAAAAAAAATTAAGTGTAAAATGTAAAACATTCAACAAATTCAAAGATTCAAATATAGTTATTTACATATACACTCAAATCTTTCTAAAATTCCTCTTATTCAAGACAAAAGTGAGTTGCAATTTATTAAACTTTTAGCACAAACATTACCCTCAGTACTTTCATAGTCATACAAAAACATTTATTGAAAGTTGACTATGTGCCAGGCAAGTCTAGTACTTTCAAGCAATTTAGCAAGGTAAGTATTAACATCTTCAATTGAAGGCCAAAAAAGTTATGTAAGTTGTCCAAGTTCAGGCTGCTGCTAGCCCACATAGAGCACTTGTGCAAATTTTTAAAAAGCAAGGTACCTTTTTCTCAAGACATTTTACTTCCATTTGTCAGAAAATGTGTCATAACATACTAATTTTACTAGAACAAGACACTTCACTGTCCTCTGCCATAAAATTGCAGATTTTATTCACGATAAATTCACGATTTTATGCACGATAAATATTCAAACTGATAATGTCTACGATACAAACAGTGTGCACTTTAGATGGGTTTCTTTGTGCAGTGCACAATCTACTCCATAGTAAATGACAATTCTGTATGAGCTCTGATAAATGAAGCCCCAGGGATATTATTCCAAAGCACCCCCATTGACTCCTAACTGAAATGAAAATGATCAAGAATTCACACAAATTAAATAACTCTCTGGCTGGATAGGACTACTGTCTCCTTTCAGCATTGTTGCATACTCAAAGCACTCATAAAATGTATTTATGTGGATGTAAACCCACTGAATACATGGAAAGCAACTAATGCTGAATGGGTAAGAAAGGTTCCTCAGAGAGCCCACCATCAGCATCTCCTAGAGAAGAACTGCTTCTCCAAAGCCTATTTTTACCTAACAGGCAAACTGGAAAATATTCTTAAGATCACTATAACATAGCTGCTCTCACGTCAACACTCAATCTGAACCTAAAGGTCTTAATTATTACAAACATGACTTGAGTCAGACTTCACTAAGATGTCAAAGTGCCTCAGCTCAATATTCAATCAAATTCTGGAAGAAAGATATTTAGATAACAAAGGTTTTTGTGAAAAGATGTTGCTGTTTCCTAGGGGAACATATCACACAATGTGAAATGGCCTGAACACCCAATGAAAATAAAAATTTCTTAGAAAAACTGGTGTGTGTTTATGTGATGCTTTATTAATCCAAACCACCTTTTTTGGGTCTCTACTTTGTCACAGGTTTTGTGTTACATGCTGACAACACAGTGATGATCAAATTTAGACCATGTTCTACCCTCATTCCAGCAGGCAAAGTTAATGTAAAAAAGCAGTGTGATATGTGCTACAATAGAAATCTAGAGCAAGTGTGATAGGCCCAATTGATCTTGCCTTGTTTTGTTCTCCACACATGATTTCCTAGAGTTTAGGTAAATAAAGGTTACAAAAATATAAGCAGGCTTTAACATTCACTTAAAAACGAGTCACTATCGTCATACCTGGCACACAGTAATATGTAATAGACGTGGAATGAATAAATAAATGAACTTTCCAGCTTACAAATTAGAGTCAGGCTATAAGCAAACATCCACATCAATTATAAAAGAAGTGTTCATGAATACAAAATATTTTTAAATAGCCAGAAGCCTAAGGCAATTTGAATTGAGAAAAGAGGCCATTTAAATACAAACCTCATTCTGACCAGCTTAAAACATACATAAATTATTTGTGATGTCTCTTAGGGCTACTTAATGATATATATTTTAGTACCTCAGTAGCCCATTTATTTTTATTTGCAAAGTCACGTGGACTTTTTTTTTTTTTTCCTAAATCCCAACCATAGCTATCAATCCGGCTTTGGCAGGCGTGATCAATTATGAGGAGCCCTAATAATTTCCATTGTTTTCAGCCATTCGGACAGAGGAGATCTGAGCCTAAATGCAAGAGAGGCAGGTTCTTTGTCGTACAGAAGGAGTGTGTGTTCATGAATTCCAACTTTTCAGGTGGATAATGTGAGGGAGGTCTGTAGCTTCAACAGTTTTAACCACCGTATCCTAACCAAGCCTCTCCAGAGATAATTTACTGAAATAGAAACAAAACCCTACATGCCTTACTCACTTTTTCTTCTAATTTTGGGTTTTAAACTTTTTCTTTTTAATTCATCTCACATTCCATTACGAATACCCTGAGGATGGAAACGCAGTCTGTGCGGTTCTCTCACCGGCACCCGCCCAGCGCCATACGCAATGAAGCACCTACAAAATGCTTTGTGGTGACTGTACTAGACAGGAAAACATCTCATACATGAAACTCAGGAGTTGGCACTTTTTTAAACATACTTTTAGGCGATGCCTGACGTGAAGAATCACAAAACTCGAAAATTCAAAGAGGCCTTTACACTGTTTAAGATGCAGTTGTTGTTAGGAATTTTTTTTTCAGTCTGTGAGCTTCTCCCAACCTAATTCCCACCACTACCACTTACCAGAAAATAGTTCCAAAGTTTCTACGAGTAGTCTATGGAACTTAAGACGGGGTTACAAAGGAGGCTGTAACCATAGTTCTAAAGATCATGCGCCAGCCGGAGGATCGCGGCGCGCCTGCGCCCTTGGCCTTTTCTTCTTCACGTCCCCTCTCGTCCACGTGGCTCTCTGGTTGGCGCTTGCGCAGAGGACCCGGGCGCGGGGCGGGGGGTATCATGCAGGCCTGAGAGGCATGAGGGGCGAGTGCGCCACCGCAGATTGTCTAAAGCCTCAGGGAAAATGATAAAAAATTCACCGTCGCCTTTTTCAGAAAGAGCTATTCGTGTTTGGGCTTTGTTCTTTTCTTAAGCTCCCAATTAGGCTTCATATATCTCCTGACTCTTGGCTAAACTCCTGAGGCTCAACCTACTGGCCTCAAAAATATTGGGCAGTTGCACTGCCTGTCATCCTCTTCATAACTATAGGAATCGATTATGTATCCTTAATTAGAACGAACATTAGTGCCTCTCCACTCAACTCCATTCACACAATTACAGAAAACTATGTTAAAAATCAACAATAGAAGAAATACCAGGAAGAGGTTATCTGAGCATTAGGAGATAGTCCTAGGAAGTGCCTGGGTGGCTCAGTGGGTTAAGTGACCAACTTCAGCTCAGGTCATGACCTCATGGTTCAGTTTGTGGGTTCTAGCCCTATGTTGGGCTCTGTGCTGAGACATCAGAGCTTGGAGCCTGCTTCAGATTCTGTGTCTCCCTCTCTCTCTGCCCCACCCCACTCGTGCTCTGTCTCTCTCTCTCTCTCTCTCTCTCAAAAATAATCATTTAAAAAAAAAAATTTAGGGTTGCCTGGTTGGCTCAATCAGTTAAGTGTCCAACTTGGGCTCAGGTCATGATCTCAGTTGATGGGTTCAAGCTCGGTGGGGCTCTGTGCTGACAGCTCAGAGCCTGGAGCCTGCTTGGGATTCTATGTCTCCCTCTCTCTCTCTGCTCCTCCTCCATTCGCACTCTCTCTCTGTCTCTCAAAAATAAATAAAAATGTTAAAAAAAAAACTTTCTAAGAGATAGTCCTATAAGTCATTTGTGCAGCTGAAGAATTTTACACCGAAAAGTGAAAAGTATGTAGCCTGAGACAAAGCATTTGTTGATTTTCATATAATTTTGACCGTAATTATTTTGACTAGAACTCTTACTAATACCTGTTATTTAAATATAAAATATATATATATATAAATTGAACTTCTCTTAGGTAAAGTTCCATTCATATTATAAACATTATCAAACATTAGTCATTAATAGATTAAATAAAATACTGCATTACCATTGGGAAATACATATAATAGCACATGGCACACTTGCAAAGAAGATCCATTTCTCAGTAACTCAATGCAGATTTGGAACCATTGATGCCTACAGTCTTGTGAGATATTAATATTCAATGCAGTTTACATAGAACAATTAAATAGCATACAATTTGAATTGCACAATTAAAGTGGCAAAAAGTGGGTTCCAATACACTACAAATTTTGGATAGTGAAAGACTGATAAGTTAGTTCTTGATTCAAAAAGAAAAATAACTGAGTTTCAATTTCCTTTTGAAAAAAAATACATTATGTTTGCTCTCTGGGACTGATGAAAAAATACAGATTTATACCTTATCTTCAGTAGGTGTATGTATACAGATTTGACAAGGAATTCCACAGGCAGAAATGTTAAAAATCCATATATATTATTAACATAAGAAGATCACTAAAAGATGTGCAGGTCTTTCTGCCCACAGGTCCTATCCCCTGCTATAATAAGAGCACATTTTCACACCATAAAAAATAAACAAATAAAAATCATTAAAAGAGAGATTTCCATAGGTACTCATCGGGTGGAATTTTTGTGCTCTTCTAAGTTTTTTCATTAAAAAAATTTCTCATTACTCCTACAAGTTTGGATACTAACAAATATTTCTAACACTTCCAGGTCTATATAAATTTCCCCCATCTTCACTCTTCTCCTCTATTGAAATCAAATGCACATCTGGTTTACACAGAGGAAGGAGAGTGCTAGGCAACTAGTAAGTAAGTACTCATATTCATTCAACAGATATTTATTATAAATTATGCAAACATTGTATTAAATACTGGAGTAGTAAGGATTGCACAAAATACTTTTAAAAAAGGCCAGCATCCTGATTTGTAACTTAAACAAATAAAATGAATATAAATATAAATAAAATTGAACAGTAAAGAGGAGAAGGAATGGAATGGAATGGAATAAAATGCTAAGATGAAAAGAAATGGGAATTTTTTTTCTACTCTTGGCTTCCAGCTACATAATTATCATATTGTTCTACATTTTTCTATATTACTATAAAAAATTTAAAGACATAATCTATCCTATTTTTTTGCAGTTATCTTTGACAACTGCCATAGTGGAGAATATGAATTTAAGTAAGATAAATAATAAATAAATAAATAAATAAATAAATAAATAGTAAGATGTTACACAAGAGAAACAGAAAATGCTATAAGCACTGAAACCACCACTGTGAATATAATTACCTCAAACATTAAAGAATCAGTTTATTAATTGTAAGTGGAATAAATCATGTAAATGATTTCTCAAATTCTTATTTCTTAAAATCCATCATTTATGCCTTTGAAGTGGGAACTTAAGTTTTAGAAGTGACACTCTTATTGATCTTTGCAGTAAAAACTAAATCTTTCAAGAGTAGTTCAGGCTAGATATCTATGTTTATCATAACAGGATATAATTTTGTATGTAAATATGCATGTAATTTTCTAAATATTAAAATATTCTTTTTAATCATATTCCTCATGGAGTGTCTGAACAAAAACTACAGTCAAGCTTCTAAATTGTTTTTATTGAGTAACAGGGGATCCTGACACCTTACTACCTAATCCTACTGGAAACTAGCATACAGGAATAGCAGCCCATGGGCACTAGAGTTGTCTGAAACCTGGAACAGGTTTGAAACCTGGAACAGGGTGCCAGAGGCCTGAAACCTGGAATCTGTTACGTTAAACCCTATGCTCAAACACACACATCTGACTTCCACCCAGGAGATAGCCCTGACCTCTTTAGAAATTGCACAGTAAGCTGAGAAACCAGCTCCCAGGATTATGTGCTTTGCTTTGCTTCAGGGGCCCCAATTTACATCCTAATGGTTCTGAGAAGATTCCATGACCAAACCTAACAATGAGGAGACCTGAAGATTCATAAATGACCCATACTGACTATTCTGTGGACACAAGCCAGTTTGTATCCCTGTCTCTGAGGAAAGCAAATCGTATGTTCAGGATTGAACTGCTTTATCCTTGTTGTATGTAAATTATTCATTACCCCCCTCCTTTTGCACATTTTGCCCTCCATTTTCTGTGTTCTCTCTGCTTACAGTTTGCCATTTTTTCTCTAAGCCACTTGGATTACCTTATGCTCTGCTCCCCTCAGAAACTTAACTTGGAAACCAGATTTATTAGCCAAAAAACTGAATCAAAAATTTATTTTCAACCTATCAGGGAGCAAGGAAAAGAGCTGCTTTTTGATGTCTTTGGTAGCCAGCTTTTTGGAAGCCAATTGCTTAAATTACTTTGTTAAATCTTTGAACTATGTGTTCTAACTTTTTCCTGATTGCATGCTAACATTGCAGCATGGAAATTATGGAAATGTTGGAACTCATTTCCGTAAGTCAGTGCCTCCACATGAACAGCAGGGGGCAATAGCATACTAAGAATTGTGGAAACTGTCCTCGCCTCTGGGAAACACTGTTGAATTGCTGCACTGGGTCTGTGTACAACTCCACGATGATCTCAGCTCTCAGATGAAGTCTTTTGTTTTGTGTCCTATTTTACAATGCACTGTTCAGTTTTGTATATGAGTTGTGACTTATTCAGACAGCATTTCACTGTGACCATTTAGCTTAAAAAAAAGAAAGGTGAAAGAGAAGGAAAAGAGGAAATGAGTAAAGAGAAAATTAAAACACGGCCAACTAAAACACATAGACAAGGAAGAAGTAATATTGCGTATACTTAAAGTTTGTCCCTTCTCTGTTCCCATCCACTTGAATCCTGAACACTGTTTTTCTGGATTGCAGACCACTATAATTCCCCACTCCCCTCACCATACACACGCACCCATTTTATTCTACCACTTGTGCCATACAGTTTTGCTAAACCAACAAATTTCTTTATTAAAAGGAAAAAAAACTTTTTTAAGCCAAATACTTGACTTTTTAAAAGAATTCAAAAAACTCCTATGTCATGTTCTGGCCTTTAGTCAAGCTTCCCAGTACAGAATTTTAATGTCTTTGTGCTTTTTGAACATTTTTAGTCAAGATACATTTCACTGATACACTTTAATAAAAATTCTTCCCCTGTAAACTCACACCTTCAGATAAATAGTGAAAAGCTGTGGTTGTGAAACTATATCTTGTGTGTTCAGGGGTAGAATGTAAAGTAGGAACTAAAATATTATAGATGTTAAAGTTATATTCAAGGATCATTCCCTTTGCACTGGGAAGGTGTTCTGTAATCCAGTCCTCAAAGTCAGCAGGGATAAAACTACTTTCATGCATAAATTGAGTTGTACCCCATAATATAATACCCATAAGCCTGGCTTCCTCTTCTACCTAGGCTGGAATACCCAGAGTTATTAATGTATTCCCATAGAGTTATTGAGTTATGACTGTGTAGTGGCAGCAGTAATATTATTTTAACATCCAGCACCAAAATTCCCCTTGAAGGGGTAGTCTTGTTACCTCCCTGACTGACAGGGCCCTATCTGATCCTCTTTGACTTGGTCCCCTCTGGCCTATCACCTAGGCCAGAGGTGCTCCTGCATACTTCACTCTAGCCTCACCAGCCTCCTTGCTGTTCTTGGAAAACATACCAGGTAGTCCTGTGCCTGGGGGGCCTTTGCTGCACCTATTCTCTCTCATCAGGGTAAATCTTATTTTATTTATCCAAATGACTCATTCTTTCACCTACTTCAAGTTTGTGCAAAAGCCACCTTCTCAGAGGAGACTTCCCTGACCACCTATTTAAAATGGAATGTTGCCTTCACCCTTCCTCCTTTATTTTCCTCAACAGCACTTATCATCAAATATGCTATATGTTCCATATATAAATAAAATATGAGATGAGATATCTGAGACCAAACAACAGCGAGCAGAAGGCTTAACCCTGCTATTAAAAGGACAAAAAAGGTTGGTTGACTCCAAAGCAAAACTCAACTCTACGCTGCATGTAAAAGACAAAGACATGCCTAAAACAACATAATTTAGAAATGCTCATGAAGAAAGGATGGGCAAAGGTAAACCAAGAAAATGCAAAGAAAAAGAAAAAAATTGTGATATGAGATTCATCTAACTAGAGTTCCGTCCAAAAAACATGACTGAGACAAAGGGCACCTGATAATACTAAAGGCTACAATTCACAGTGAAAATAAATATTTATGAAAAATATGCAGCAATTAATACAGTAGCTTATTTCTTATAACAGAAACTACAAGAGATTCAAAGAGAACAGAAATACATAAATAACAGCAAACTTTAGTATACTTCTCTTAATCCAAAACAAAAAAATTATACAAAAAAATTATTGACAAGAATTTACTCTAATTTATGTATAGACACATGTATACCTAAAATAATTACATAGAGAAAAATACAAATAACATTCTGCAACAGTATGATAAAAGTAAAAATCCATCACCATCGAAACATTAAGAAAACTTTCTCACCTTAAAATTTAATTTTTTCTATTAAACATACCTTGGCTTAAAGGGAAATAACAATTGATAGTGAGAATTTCCAGGAAAAAAAAATAATGAAAACATGACATCAGGGTCTACAACATAATGTTAAATAGTATTCATAATAAAATTCATAGATTTAAATATTTGTATCAATAAAAATGAGCCAAATCAGTGAGTGAGATATCACATGCAAAAAGAAATATTTAAGTCTTGTTTTGTTTATTTTTTTTCCATTTTAGATTTAATTTTCTTTTTAATTAAGCAACCTAAATTAGAAAACAACCTGAAAAAACTAAACCTAGCTGCATTAAACTGCATTTGGCAATTTTATAATTAGCTATAATATTGATACTGTTATTTTAAAACTATATAAGAAAAAGTAAATAAGTAATTTTGTTAATATTAGTTACCATACATTTCAGTAGAAAAGTGATACAATATAAAATCAAATAAGTAAAAATATTCTATAATGTTTTATTAGAAATGGAATATCAGCACATATTTATGATTTATTTTTATCTTTCTTTGAAAAACTACATATTTCCTAGATCTTGCATGGTAAAGTCTGAAAAGTAATAACAGCTGTTTAGCCATGAATATTTCTTAAGTGCATAGACTGTGGTCACCAAATATGATTTTCACTGAAAGTGATGAGGACTCCTTTGAGAAATGGCTGGTTTTGGTCTAAAGCAGTAAATGAGACTGTTCAAATATGAGACTGGGACTTTTACAGCGTCAGAAAGCAAGGAAGCTATCAAGACATTTGCGGTTGTCAAATGAACACAGGAGCCAAAGATGGGCAATTTGAGCTTTAAAATGAATAATCACTGCAATTATATGAAAGTGGAAATAGAGATTCCAATAGAATCAATGGAAAACTCCTAGAAGCAATAGGGAATTCAATATGGTAGCAAGATGTAAAATTACATATAAAAATCAATATCTTCATATATTTAAGCAATGAGCAGCTATAGTGAAAAATAGAAGAGCTGACCCACATACATTAACAACAAAAAAGAAAAATACTGTAGGAATACAAGAAATGGGAAAAACCTCTGTGAGAAAAACTTCAAAGCCTTCCTAAAAGACACAAAGCTGGGATGCAAATAAAAGAAAAAGTAAACCTCATTCTTCAATGGAATAATACAAAATCACAAACTGATAGCAATTTTTAAAAGTATTTTTATGGATCTACATTCAACAGTTCATATGGAAAAAATGAATATGTGACAACATTCAAAAAAAGAGGGGGAAAAAACCAGTAATAAGACAGGCCTAGCCCTACCAGATACTGTTACATATTATACATTTCCTGTAACTAAAACGGTATATTAACACAAGTAGACAATTAGATAAATGGAAAAAAAAACAGAAAATATAGACCCAAGTACAAAGTGGAAATTTATGTATGTGATAAAAGTGGTACCTCAAATCACTGGGAGAAAAGTATACTTTTTAAAATTGAATGTTGGGGCACCTGGTGGCTCAGTTAAGTAACCGACTTCAGCTCAGGTCATGATCTCACATAGGTTCAAGCCCAACATCAGGCTCTCTGCTGTCAGCATGGAGCCTGCTTTGGATACTTTGCCCCCCCTCTCTGCCCCTCCTCTGCTTGCTCTCTCTCAAAATAAAATAAAATAAAATAAAATAAAATAAAATAAAATAAAATGTTAAAAAAGCTAAATGGACCTTTGAAAACATAAAATTGGATATAATTGGATATAAGTATCACCTAGGTGGAATTGCAGAAAAAAAATTTTTTTTTAATTTTTTCAACGTGACTCTTACAATGAAGAGCCAATCTGAGTACCCAAATCGAAGGCTATTCTGGAAAACCACTGGTCTGAACTTTGCAAACATGTCAATGCCAAAAGAAATAAACAAAAAAGGCTGGGGAAGTGTTCTAAATTGAAGAGAACTGAAAAGACTTAATAACTAAAAGCGATGTGTAATCCTTGTTAAATCCTGGATTTATATTTTACAAAGACCAATAGAGTAAGCAAGGTTTGGGGGTTTGGGGACCATTGAGGAAATTCGAATCTGAAATACATATATATATATATATATATATATATATATATATATATTCGATTATAATAATGTAACAACCTTTAGCGGATTCCGACTCTATGTCTTTAGAGCTCAAGATACGTTGTCTAAAGACATTGTATTGTAATCCTATGGGACAGTAGTCCTCAGTAGGGGTGATTTTGGCCGGCTCTCCCTACACACATTTGGCAGCATCTAGAAACGTTTTTAGTTGTCACAGCTGGGGGCAAGGGAGGGCTGCTACTGGCATCTAGTGCATATTGGCCAAGGATGCTACTAAACACCCTACAATGAACAAGACAGCTCATCTCCCCACACCCCCAACAAAAAATCATCTTGCCTAAAATGTCAGTAGTGCCCTGGTTGAGAAACCTAGGTGCGAGAGAATCCCTTGGTCCTAGACGCTAGATAGATATTAGGCTGAAATAAATGAAACTGTCCTTTGAGCAGGTGAAACTACCGGTAACATTTAAGGGTGAAGCGTTATGATGTTCATAACTAATTCTCAAACTGTTAATTTGAAACCACGGTACGTGTCCTTCCGCCTCGGCTTCCCTCCTCCCTCCGGGACCGGGAAAGGACGCCCCCACCCCCCACACACCCCCCCCCCCCCCACCCCGACTGGTGGAGCCTGCGCGTTGAGAGGAGCCCGCCAGCGGCCACTGCGCAGGCGCTGGGCAGCTCGCCGGACTCCCGCCGCGCTTCTCTAAAAGTTCCAGTCCAGCGGGTGGACCACCGTGCAGCGCAGCTGCACACACCAGAGAAGGCAAAAGAAAACTCCCGGGGGGCTCCGTTGGCTTCTGTGGGAGTGACAAAGATGCTTTCCCTCTAGAAGCCCGGAAGCTTTCTCCTTTGCAATCCAATGAGGGTGAAGTGAACGCCGCTCTTCCTTGTGAAGCGCCCTGCCAGGAAGAGCCAGCTGTGTGTGGACCCGCGGTACCTGGCCGTCCCCTTCCAGGCTGGATTCCGCAGAGGTGAGTTTTTATACTCTCTTTAGCGCATTCCCCACTTCCTGTGTCTGACGAGCCTGGGCAGTACTACATCTCGTGATACCACTGACTGAAAGTGCCCCGGGCAGGCGCATTCCACACCCAGCTCCTCACCAGCAAGCGCTAATCTAGGTGACATTTTAAATACCTTACAGTTCTTTAGTTTACAGTCCCTTAATCAAGGAGTTGGCACACTTTTCTTGTAAAGAGCCAGATAGCAAATATTTTAGGATTTGCAGGCCAGGAACGATCTCTCGAATATATGTCTCTGTTTCAGCAACCTCTTAAAAATGTAAAAAAAAAAAAAAAAAATCTTAGCTGCCGGTCTTAAAAACATGCACATTAGAATGATTAGATTGATCGTTCACTTTACCCAGCACGACGCTAGAGCTGCTTTCTGGCCTGCACCCTGTCCCAGGTCCTACCACAGTTGTGCAGTAAGGACTTGGGTTCCACGAGGGCTAGAACCCACCACGTTCACTGGACATCACCTGTCCAGATTAGTTTTCAAAGTTTTGGGGTCCCTGCACTTGCACCTCTGCTCCTCCTCCCTTCTAGATGGCCCCTGGTGAGTTCCTGGCAGTCGGCAAGGCCACCAAGAAACCCCCAGACCAGCAGCCAAACCCTCCTTTATTCTAAAATGGCAATTGCTTCCTATCTGGAAGCAGAAGCCAAAGTTCCTACATTGTTAATAAATTAGAATAAAGGTAATACGGGAGTTTGTCAGGCAACTGTATTTTTATAGCATTTTTTCTAGTGATAAATGTAATATATGTTCACTATGATAATTGGGAAAATACTGAAAAAATATATAGAAGAAAATAAAAATTCTCCATAACCCAATATACAAAAAAAAAGAGAGAGAAGAAGAAAAAACCCTACTAAATATTTATGTATTCTTTTCGTCCTGTTTTTCAATATATAGTAAAAGGACAACTTAATGAACAACTGGGATTTTGAAAATACTTCCTAAGAAACTTCTGTTAAAGTCCGAAATACAGAAAAGTGTACAAACTATAAATGTACAGTTCAGTAAATTTTCAAAGACTAATGCAAATATACCCTTGCAACCACCATCCAAATCAAGAAATAGACCATTCCTAGACCTTCATCCCCCTGCCCAGTCAGGGGCAGCTTCTCCCCAGACAGAACTACTGCCTTATCCTCAAATACATAGATTAGTTTTGTCTGTTTCTGAATTTCAATGAAATGAATTAACCATTAAGTTTTCTATAATATTTGGTTCTTTCACTTTATATTATAATTAAGATTCCGCCATGTTGTTGTTGCTTGTAACAGATCTCTTTTTTATTATTTTATGCTGTTGGGAATTCCATTATACAAATATAACACATTTTATGCATTATACTATTATTTTTTAAGTGACAGATTTATTGAGATATAATTCTTATATCATACGATTCATCCATTTAAAGTATACAATAGGTTTTTTAGTACAGTCACAGATAGATACAATCATCATCACAATTTTGGAACATTTTGATCACCTCAAAACAACGCCATACTCTTTAGCTGTCACCCTTGTAACCATGTTCCTGTCCTCTCCAGCCCTACCTAACCACAACTCTACTTTATGTCTTTATAGGTTTGCCTTTTGTGGACATTTCCTAAAAATGGAATCATGTAATATGGAGTCTTTTGTGACTGGTCCCTTATACTGATACTGGATATTCATGTTATTTCCAGGTTTGGGGCTATTACAAATAATATTACTGGGAACATTATTATACGTATCTGTATGTTGTTTGTATCTATGGATAGATTTGTATCACATAGATACATATTTCTATGAGATATATACCAAAGAGTGGAATAGCCCAGAGATAGGTTATGCTTATGGTTAGTTATAGTTGATGGTACCAAACTGTTTTTTAAATTTATACCCCCACCAGCGCTGTATAATGAGTTTTTATTGCTCCACACCCTCACCAACATTTGGTGGTTGTGTGATTTCAATTTATACTTCTCTGATGACTAATGAAAAAGAACATCTTTTCATGTGATTATTAGTCATTTGAATATCCTCTTTTAGTAAACCACCTATTGAGTCTTTTTTTCTGTTGTTTTTTTTGTCTTTTTCTGCTTGACTTATTTATTCTAATGTGAGTCCATTTTCATTTATAAGCACTGCTAAAAAAAACACCTTTCCCTAGCCTGTGGCTTGCATTTTAATTATCTTACTGTTAAATTTTAATGAATGTAACTTTGTTATTTTTATTAAAGTCTGATTTGTCAAACTTCCTTCATGGTTCATGCCTTTGTTGTCCTGCTTAAGAAATCATTGCCTACAAGGACTTTTCCCTATGTTACATCCAAAAACTTACTGTTTTTCTTTGAACATACAGATCTAAACATATAGAATGGATTTTGTAGCATGGTATGAAGTAAGGATTAATTTTATTTATTATTTTTTATATAGCTACCCTACTGACCACAGTCCGAAAAACCCTCCTTTCCCCACTTGCAGCACTGCCTTTGTCATAAATCAATAGAAAGACAAATCAACACAGATGTTGGAATTAGTATACAGGGACTTTAAAATCACCATGACAGATGTATCTAAGAATCTTATTAAAGAGAAGATAAAATAGATGAAAAGGTAGGAAATCTCAAGAGAGATACAGATAATAGTTTTAAAGTTTTTTTTAATGTTTATTTATTTTTGAGAGAGACAGAGTGCAAGCAAGGGAGGGGCAGAGAGAGAGGGAGACACAGAATCTGAAGCAGGCTCCAGGCTCTGAGCTGTCGGCACAGAGCCCACCACAGGGCTGGAACCCACAAACCACAAGATCATGACCGAAGCTGAAGTCGGACACTTAACTGACTGAGCGACGCAGGCACCCCGAGATAATAGTTTTAAAAAATGGAATTTCTAGGATTGAAAAGTACAGTTATCTAAAATTATTTGATAGGTTTATCAGTGGGTTGGATACAACAATGAAAGGATCATTAAACTTCAAGACAGGTTACCAGAAATCATCCAAATTTAAGTAACCTGAGAAAAAAATGTTTTTAAATAAGCGAAGCATCAATGACTATGGAATAGTATCACGTGGTCTAACATACATGAAATTGAATTTCCAAAAAGCAAGGAAAGAGAGTATGGGGCAGAAAAATATTTGAAAAAATATTTCCAAATTTGCTCAAATATATTTTATCCACGATGTTTACTTGTTTTCAGTGGAGAGCTGATCACAATATCCTAGCTTGCTATGAATGGAATTTAGAAGTTAACATAAATCTACATGAATGAGTCCCTGGCCTTTTTTTTTTTTCTTTTTGGGGGGCAGGGCAAGCACATGCACTAGCTGGGGAGGGGCAGAGGGAGAGAGAGAGAGAATCTTAAACAGGCTCCATGGTTAGTGAACCAGAAACCGTGGGGCCCCATGCGGGGCTTGATCCCACAACCATGAGATCGTGACCTGAGATGAAATAAGGAGTCAGCTGCTTAACCAACTGAGCCACCCAGGCATCCCTAAGACATTTTAAAGTCACACAAAATGTGGAAAAATACTTTGTTGGTTGGAACCATCTTGAAGACTACTATACTTTTATAAATGTTCCTACTCATTAAAGGCCAGTAGCACCACCCCAATTATGGTAGTATCAAAATGTGCTCAGTTTTTCAAAATATCCCTTTGTGCATCACATAGCCCTGCATACAATTGAGGATCCTTCTCTCAGGTGACCTGACACTGCCTCCTTTGTCCACACGCTTTTGAACCTTATCTTCTGATACTCAGATCTGTCAAACCACACTGACCTCTTTCTATCTCTTGGCTTTTAGGATTATTTTTCCCTCTTCCCCAAATGCCCCTCCCTCAAGTAGCGATATGACTGATTCTTTTCTCCTCCTCAGGTCTTTATTCAAATATTATTTCCTCAGCACAACCTGTAGATCAAACAAGACAAAACAAAAACTGTTCACGTTCTTCCCCCCCCAACCCTAGTTTATTTTTATCTATAGCCTTTCTTTGCATTTTAATTACATAATTTCCTATTGTCTCACTTTCCCCACCACTAGAATATAACTTCTGTGAGGAGGCAGAGAAATTTACCAATTTTGCTTCCTGTAGTGTCTTCAATATCAAAAATGAGTAAAACACTCTGTTAACATCTTTCTCAGGACTGACATGTGGGCAACATTAATTTATTCCTAATAGCACCCCCCCCCCATATCTTTCAGGGTATTCCTTCAGTTTTCATGAGTAAGAAACCCTGACAGGGGCACCTGGGTGGCTCAGTTGGTTAAGTGTCCAACTTCTGCTCAGGTCATGATCTCACAATTTGTGGGTTCGAACCCCGGTGTCAGGCTCTGTGCTGACAGTTCAGAGCCTGGAGCCTGCTTCTGATTCTGTCTTCCTCGCTCTCTGCCCCTCCCCCACTCACACTGTCTCACCCTCTCAAAAATGAATAAACATTAAAAAAAAAAAACTTAAAAAAAGAAACCTTGATAGTACTCCAGTAATTTACATTTTTAAGGTATGTTTGAGAGTCTTAGCAAAAAGAATTGTACCAGTCAAAGCTCCAGCTTTTTACCAAGGAGAGTAAGAAATAGACTTGACTGTTTCCAAAGCTACAAAAAGCTTTACCCAATTAAGTAGATTGAGGGTTCCTCCTTATAAGATTGAAGTATCCAACCAAATTTCTGAGAGCCCCCTCACAAAGAAAAACTGCTTAGAGCTATCATCACAAAAAAAATTTGCCTATTCAATTATAAGCTAATTTGAATCAACTTTTCTTCTTTAGGCATTCTGGCTTCAAGATGGATGATGAACTTTCAAAAAAGAAAGTGATGGTAAATCATCAAAATTACCATAAACTGTGCTGCCAACTAAATATATTTTCCTTTATAGCATGTGCAGAGTCCAGGAAAATTATATTCCTGCATTATATAATCCGCCAACAGCCTCCTTACCTACTGCCTTAATCCGGGTTATTCTTGAATGCAGAGCCTGAGACAAAGGTATACCCATTCTATTTGGGAATGTGATCCCAGGGAGCAAGAATAAAAGAGGAGTGAACGGGGGTAAAGAGGAAAGAAAATCCAAGCAAAACAGTAGGGTTATCCAGTAGTCCACCACTGTTAACGGGTACTTAGTGCATGCAGATCCTTCTCAGGATTCTTACCCAACCTTGTCTCAGAACCGTCCACCAAGGATGAAAGGGAGAAGCATTCATCTGTCAGCAGCTGCCTCCTCCTTGTTGAGAGCTGCTCCCATGGGGTGCTAACTTCTCCATCTCTATGGGTTGCGTGGATGGGAGAGCCTTACCAGCACCGGAACATTACACATTGCTGCATCAGAAAAGCCTTGGGACAGGAAGCTAGATTCTTGGTGCATACCTGAAGTGAGGCACTATCACCACAGAGCACAGTTTGGAGTAGTGAAAACTACTCCAAACTGTTCACCAGAGCGTGGCTGGAATCAGAGGTTAGAGAGATGTGGGACAGTGCACAAGAGACATCTAAGCTTACAGAAGGTGCTTTCAGCCTAGTCCAAATCTGTAGCCTCCTTTCTATCATCAAAATTTCAGAGTCCAGAACAAGGTTGTTGAAGGGGTGAAATTAGGAAGGTTAAATGTATTACAAGATATATGTTAATAATAGTTTTAACCTTGAGTGATGTTTAAGAAAAATTGAAACTGACATTAGAACTTGGAAGATTAGGGGCGCCTGGGTGGTTCAGTTGGTTGAGAGTCTGACTAGAATTGGGTTCAGGTCATGATCCCAGGGTTGTGGGATTGAGCACTTTGTTGGACTCTGCCCTGGGCATGGAGCCTGCTTAAGATTTTCTCTCTCTCTCTCTCTCTCTCTCTCTCTCTCTCTCTCTCTCTCTCTCTGTCTCTCTCTCTCCCTCTCCCTCTCCCTTTCCCTCTCTCTTTCCCTCTCCCTCTTCTCTTCTCCCCCACTCACTCTCTCTTTCAAATAAAACAATTTTTCAAAAATGCTTTTTAAAAATGTTACTTATAACAATATAAAAAGAACTTTGGAGCACCTGGGTGGCTCAGTCTGTTAAGCATCTGACTTCACTCAGGTCATGATCTCACAGTTTGTGAGTACAAGCACCATGTTGGGCTCTGTGCTAACAGCTCAGAACCTGGAGCCTGCTTTGGATTCTGTGTCTCCCTTTCCCTTTCTCTCTGCCCCTCCCTCACCCATGCTGTGTCTCTCAAAAATGAATAAACCTTTTAAAAAATTATTTTAAAAAAACTTGGAAGATTAAAAAATGATTATACTTGAAAAAAACAAACCATATTAGTCATCTTCTAAACTTATGTAATCCCAAAGACAATCATGAATACTTTGGAGAAAAATGGAGAAATAAAATTAACTATTTCTTGTGTCTCTGAGCTTTGTAAGTCAACATCATTAACTTTTCCTAAAATATTGTTATCTACTGTCACATAGCATGAATAGTACAGAGCTTATAACCAACAAAGGGAAAATTGGTAGAAACACAGGAAGGAAAAATATTGGGATGATTACCAGCACATAAAAGGTTGGCATTAATATTGGTTGGAATGGGGGAGGGGAACTGCATGTTTTGACTTAGGGTTTCTCTATGAGGCTCCATCTTCCCAGAAATAGTTTTCTCTCTACCTATACCTTGTTACGTTATCATCATCTTCTCTTATCTGGTCTGGAATTGCCACAAATAGAATAAAACTTTAGAGTTATTAAATATATGTGGAGTTCCTACTATTTCCTGTGTATTGGCACTGTATATATGAATAAGGCATAATAAAAAATATTGCATCCAAAAATTTCAGAATATAGATTCTTATAAGGTTAATCCAGAAATTTTACCAGAACTGACCATATGATTGATCACAAATCAAATCTCAACTGGTCTCTAAAGTTTGAAATCATATAGATATGAAACCAGAAATCAGTTATGTAAAAATAAAAATAAAAAATCCAAGTGCTTGTAATTCAAGGAACATACTCCTAAGGACCCACAAGTCAAACTATAAATTACAGTGGAATTTAGAAAAAAAATTTAAATGAATGCTGATGAAAATATATCAAAACTTGTAGGATGCTCTGAAAGCAAATGCTTATGGGAAATTTATAGTTCTGAATACATATATTAGAAATTTTACAAAAAGATTGGCTGTCAGTGTTCCAAAAAGCTAGGGGAAAAAATGTGTGAAATAGCTTTTCAGACATTGGACAACTGGCAGTAAAGGACTGATCACTGTTAGGGAGAAGTAAGGTGACCCTACAATTGCCCTGCCTTTCTGGGTTTAAGCACTCTGGATCATGTTGCAGTCTTGCTGAGTCAAGGAGGCAAAGACTGGACTTGAGTGAAACTGAGATGGCTTGAATTTTGAGGGCAGAGTGTCAGCAAGGAGGAAGTTTTGCAAAGAAAGAAATTTCAGAAATATTCATACAGGTCTCTGTGTCTGTTGCTGAACACTAGGCTTAATAATTCCCACACCAGCACACGATTGGGAAACATTTAATTTCCATCCCGCCTAGTGGAGAGTCCTCAGTGAGAACTCTAGACATTCACTAGGATCCCAGGAAAGTTATACCTTATGTAAGTAGGGCTAAATTAACCTGATAGTAAAATCTATACCAGACTTCTCCCCTAAAATAGCTTAAAGCCAAGCCTTAGAATGGAGCTGATTCATAAATATTTACCTGCCAGAACAAAGTCCAAATGTATTAGTTCAGGTCCTCCAAGAAGCACATCCAAAGACAGGATTTGATTTACAAGTTATTTATTTGGGGAAATGGCTGTGACTATTAAACGAGAAAGGAAGCCAGAGGAGGCAGAGAGTCTTTCTAGCATGTCTGATCCCTTTCAAGGAAAGAAGGAAGGAAAGCAGGAAGAAAGGAAGGTTGAGTAGCAGGAGTCTCAGACTGCAACACAACTCCAAGAAAGTTGAAGGTCAAGATGATGAAGAACTGTCAAGTCAAAGATTATGTTATGTTATCATCATCTTCTCTTATCTGGTCTGAAATTGGAGGAGTCTGCTACCTCACAGGAATGGGTTTGCATTAGTATACCTGCTCTGCCCATTGTTTCAAAGGAAACAACCCATGGGAAATGTAATATTGGCATGAAAATATCAAGCTGCAGCTGGGGCTCTCAGTCAATTAATCTCCTCTAACCAAGAGATCTGGGTGATGCACTTGCAGGACTGACTACTCTGGTCCATCCTTCATGCCGAGCTGCTCTCTTCAAGGAACGAGTCCTCCAAGACTTTTGTGGGTGAGCCCATCTCTCTGAGGAGAAAATTTTGTTTTATTTATTTATTTATTTATTTATTTATTTATTTATTTATTATTTTTTATTTATTTGGGAGAGAGCATGAGAGTGGAGGAGAGGGGCAGAGGCAGAGAAAGAAAATCTTAAGCAGTCTCCATGCTTAGCAGGAAGCCCAATGCAGGGCTCAATCCCTGAGGACCTGGGGTCATGACCTGAGCCAAAATCAAGAGTTGGACGCTCAACTGACTGAGTCACCCAGGCACCCCTCTGAGGAGAAACTTAGAAGAGGGAGGTTAGGAAGTTGATCTCAGGACTAAAAGTGGTTCCCATCCTTAACTTCCTCTACTAGCCCATTTTGGATTCCCCTCACAATGATCAGTTGCTTTGACCAGCAGTTCTTGGTGGTTTACCTGATGATGTGATACCAACTTTTATTCCTTAGAAGCCTGAACTCTTGGTAATCATGCCCTTCTTAGGTTTGGTTCACAGCTACAGTAAGGCAAGGAAGCATCAGGGGGCACAAAGTGGATCACCTGGGATCCACACATATCCCTCGATGTCCCATTGTGTAGAAGCAACCCGACCTGCTGCTCATTGTGCCCAATTACCCTGTGAATACAATGACTGCTTACCTGCACACCCTTGTGTATGACACAAAATACCCTTAGTGGTAACCATTTCTTATAGCTCAGTGGGATCTGCACTGTAGCCCCTGTCAAGAGTATATTCCCTTTGGGAACCAGGAACCAAAGCTTATAGAGGACAGAGCTGCAGGGAAGGAAGCACAAATGCTCCTAATAATAAGTCATTGGGAGTGTTGTAAATAAGGCTACTTCTTTTGCCACCACATTTGACTCTCTTAATCTTCCCATTGGGGATATAGCACCATAAAGTTCTCCAGTTTAATGAATACACTGTATCCTGAAGAATAACAGCCCATCCTTTCAGAATGTTGTCTCAAAGTTCATAATTTAGCTGCTGTGTCATTTTTTAAAAAAAATTTTTAAATGTTTACTTATTTTTGAGAGAGGTGGGAGGATGAGAAGCAGGTGGAGCAGGGAGGGGTAGAGAGAGAGGAGGACAGAGAATCCAAAGCAGACTCTGCACTGACAGCAAAGAGCCCAATGTGGGACTCAGACTCACTAACCATGAGATCATGACCTGAACTGAGGTCAGATGCTTAGCTGACTGAGCCACCCAGGCACCCCTTAGCTGTGTCTTTAGAAGACCATTCCAGCATCCCATGGGGATGGCTGCATGGATGAAGATGCAGGGTAATGTAGTATGTTATAAAACCCAAGGTCCCAAGATCATGGGCCCATTCTTGCATCTTCATCACCATGAAGTGGTCAGATAGTGTGTAAGTCCTGTATAGTGGTGCAGCTGAGGCTCTGCAGGTAGGAAAGGTAAACCCATACCTGCACTAGGGTCTATCCCTGTGAGGACAAACTACTGGCCCTTCCAGGATAGAAGAGGCTCATTATAGACAATTTGCCACCAAGAGACCTTGAGGAATAGTGCCATATTGAGGGCTCAGTGTTGGTCTCTGTGGCTGACAAGGTTAGACATTCAGAGGCTACAGTTCGGTAAGTGAAAGTTCATGTGTGGGGCCCACACATAACTTCCAGCTCTGTTACTATAGGTACTCCATTCATGTTCCCATTAGGTTAATTCAAGGTGTCTGATAACAAAGCGTGGCTAACCTCAACTGGCCAAGTCATTTTGTTTATTTGGTTGCTAGGTGCCCTTCCATGATGGATGCATTCTTGTGGGTATTAATGTATGAAACAAAAATCTTCACAGTCTGTGTCCACTCCCCTATGTCCATCCTCATACCCCTGTATCATACTTCCTTGGCTCTAGTTTTTCAGTCCTTTTCCATCTAGGCCTCTAAATGGATTGACAAGCCATTTGCCGCTGTCCAGGAAACAGTACATATTCTCATCCAGAACTAGCTTTCTACACAAAGTAGATGACTACGTATACCACTCATAACACTGCTTATTAGAATTATTTGCCCTGTCCACTGTCTTTCAAGGCGACTCTTGGATATAGTTACAATGTAGCCAACTGTTTTTGATCTTCTTCCTTAATTGGGATTAAAAAGAATACATTCACCAGATCAAATAACCACATACTATGTATCTGAGCCCTTCTTAATCTCTAGTAATGAATGATCCCACATCTGCACAGCAGCTGCAATCAGGACTAATACTGAGTTACACCTGCAGTAGTCCATAGTCAATCTATCCAGCTTCTTCAAAACCTAGACCAAGTAAATGGAGAAATCATGGGACCCACCAGTAAGCTCTACTCCCCCTCACTCCAGCCAAATGTCTTTGATTTCTTATCTTGGCTAGGATTAAGGAGGATTTTCAGAGGTTTTTATTTGGCTTTCCCTACTATGATAGCTCGTACCCTGCTAGCCAAAAAGTTTTATGTATATACTACAATTATTTCTAATTATACACTGAGGCACTATGAACATGACTATTTGTAGGTCCACAGACTCAATGTGTCCATTGTGAGCTATAGTTTAGCCAGTACCACAGGGCCTGGTCCCCATGAGCCCCCATTTTAATGGGGGGCCATAATGCTGCTTTGGGTTTCCATGTGTCAATATCAAATCAGACCCTATGTCTAATAGTCTTTAAAATGTCTGAATATTCACCTTTCTCAATGTACAGTCATCCTTATAGTTTGCCATATGTCCATTTAGGGAAGATCTTGGTGATCTTCACAGTTATATGCATGTCACTGTATAGCAGGGTCTTTCCTCCAAGGGACTCAGCTATCTCTTCCATCTGTGGATTCCACATCTGAAAATTGTCTCAGGTCTGGGAACAAGCAAGGGATTATGACATTCCGTGGGGGCCAATGCCTCAGCCTCTTTCTTTTTCATTTTAGCTTTTGTTTTTATGAATGTTAAGCAGCATTATTGTTACCTGCCCATCTATTTTGGCTGTAGGGGAGTTTTCTTCTGTTAATCATTTCCAAAACACCCTAAGAGTCAAGCCCCCTTAATTGCCCCTCAAACCTCACCAGTTGTTAGAGTAATTATGGTTTCTTGGCTTTTGGTAATGAAGCACCAGTCCTCTATTACTTTAGAGCCCCTCACCCCTGAGTGACATTAACAAGCCCAGCTCTGGGACCACCTCACCCAAAATCAGCACTGGTTTAAAGAACTGAACTCATGATCCTCATGCCCTCTCACAGGCACATTCTTGGTGGACTTGGTGAATCATGTGTCTTCTGGGCCCTTCTTTGGAACAAAATCAGGTAGTGGGTTTTCTTTTATTATTTATTTATTTATTTATTTATTTATTTATTTATTTTTAATGTTTATTTGTTGTTGAGAGAGATAGAGTACGAGCAGGGGTAAGGCAGAGAGAGAGAGGGAGCCACAGAATCTGAAGCAGGCTCCAGACTCCAGCTGTCAGCACACAGCCTGATGCGGGGCTTGAACTCATGGACCGTGAGGTCATGACCTAAGCCAAAGCTGGACATTTAACCGACTGAGCCACCCAGATGCCCCAAATCTTTTTTTTCAAGTTTATTTATTTTGAGAGAGAGAGAGAGAGAGAGAGAGAGAGAGAGCGCATGGGGGAGGGGCAGAGAGAGAGAGAGAGAGAGAGAGAGAGAGAGAGAGAGAGAATTCCAAACAGGTTCCACACGGTGAGCTCAGAGCCCAATGCAAGGCTCAATTCATGAACCATGAGATCATGACCTGAGCCAAAGTCAGATGCTTAACCGACTGAGCCATCCGGTCACCCCAGGTGGTGGGTTTTCTAACCTCATGATATATCCAATCCAGCATGACCACTTCCCTCAGTGTCTTTATTGCTTTTGCCATTTACTAGGACAACTTTACTTTTCTCAGCATTAGCCATAATGATATAATATGGTTCCTAAGGACAACGCTGTCAATGAATTTGTCCCATCCTCTGGGTTTCTTGATAGTAGGGCAAATCCTGTGTCCCAATAAAGTACACCTAAATAATTTAAGTTCCTGTTTTTCTAATCTTATATTCTGGTATCCTAGATAAAGCACCCCAAAATCCAATCCCAGGAATACTGCCCTGGCTCCTGGTGGTACATGATATTCCTTACAGCTTCTTCAGTGTACCATCTTTTTCTTTCCTTATCAGGCCCAGCACTTCTCAGTTGAGGTCATTCTGTATTTAACTCTAATCATCTGCCTAACAACCAGGAAAGAAGATGGAGGCATCTCATGAAGGGGCACCCACCTCTTGCCTTGTTGAAGAGGAGCTTTTATGTGCCATCTTCCACCACAGGGAAAGTCCATAGCTTTTCATAAAGTACTATTCAGGCCCATGTGACTGCATTGGTAAATTCTTCCAAATATTTAAGAAGAAAAAAAATACCAAGTTTACACAATTCTTCTACTAAATAGGAAAACAATAATGCTTCCTAACTTGTTTTATGAGACAAGCATAACTTTGATTCCAAAACTTGACAAGGACATCATAAAAAAAGGGAAATTATAGATAGAGACAACATAAAAGACAGGATTGTCAAATCAAACTCAAAGACCCTCAGGAATAAGAGATTTTATCCATTATAAAGTTTTGCTAACAATCTCAAGAATATAAGCAATCAAGAGAATAGGTAAAGCAGAAAGAAGCCTTTAACAGTGTCTACACTGTCCCAGATCCTTTCTTATGGCATTGAATGAGCTATTTGGCTAAGCTGGAAAGATATATTCTCTAAGTGAATCCACTTCACACAACATGAAGCATTTTAGGTCATGACACTTCCCTATTTTATACCCAGATAATTATGTACCTTACATGACATTTCCTGGGGGCCCATAAATTCATAGATTCTGGTTTTGTTTACATTAATCAATCCCAAATCAGGGGCATCCACCTCATAGATAAGGACTCAACTCCTAATAATACTACTTTATTTATATAAGCTCTGGTATCAATATGTATACAAGGTTATTTGGGTTATCTTTCTTCTTTCTTTCAGGGAAATACCCTTCCCCCCAATGTTCCCGGGAGATAAATTAATTGGAGATTAGCTACTTAACTCTCTCCTACTCAGAAGCCAATAAATCTCACAAACATAGATGCTAAAATACTAAATAAAATATTGTCAAATAGAATCTGAAATATGTAAAGAGGCTAATACATCATGACATTGGTTTAACATTTGAATATTAATTAATGTAATTCATCATGTAACAGAATAAATAAGAAAAACGACATGATAACTTCGATAGACGCAGAATAAGCAATTGAGAAATCAACACTCATTAGCACTATAAATTATCATCAAACTAGAAATAGAAGAGAAATTTTCCAACCTGATAAGGATATCTACTAAAAACTTACTGCTGGGGCGCCTGGGTGGCTCAGTCGGTTAAGCGTCTGACTTCGGCTCAGGTCATGATCTCATGGTCTGTGAGTTCGAGCCCCGCATCGGGCTCTGTGCTGACAGCTCAGAGCCCAGAGCCTGTTTCCGATTCTGTGTCTCCTTCTCTCTCTGACCCTCCCCCGTTCATGCTCTGTCTCTCTCTGTCTCAAAAATAAATAAACATTTAAAAAATAAATAAATAAATAAATAAATAAATAAAATAAAAAAAAATAAAAACTTACTGCTAACATAATAACTTAATGATAAAACATGAAGTCTTTCCCCTTAACACTGGAATTAAGGCCAGAGTGTTCACTTGCATCACCTTTATTCAACATTGCACTCATGTCCTAGTCAAGACAGTGAAGAAGAAAGCAGAAGAGAAAGAACACAGGAATATATGTTGAAAAATAAAATAAAATTGTTAACCATGTGACTGTCTAGGTAGAAATCTTAAATCATCTACGAATAAGCTATTAGAGTAACTGTGAATTTAGCAAGGTCAGAATATCATATAATACTGGGTCACTATCAAAATCAATTGCATTCCACATCCAAGTGTGTAATTACACATCCAATTGGATCAATTGGAGAAATTAAAATATTTAAAATTTATGCTAGTATCAAAACATCAAACATTACCTAGAAATAAACCAATTATAATATTAATAATCTTTCTACATGGAAAACTATAAAATAATGCCAAGAGAGGGGCACCCGGTTGGCTCAGTCAGTGAAGGATGTGACTCTTGATCTCAGGGTCACAAGTTCAGGCCCACACTAGGCATAGAGCTTACTTTAAAAAAAATACTGCTAAGAGGAGCACCTGGGTGGCTCAATAGTTTAAGTATTTGACTCTTGATTTCAGCTCAGGTCATGATCTCACCGTTAACGAGAAATTAAAGAAGATTTAAATAAATAATGTTAAAGGAAGAAAGACTCAATATTTTAAATATCAATACTTTTTATTTTCTCTAACTTTATCCATAAAGTAAATGTGATATCAACCAAAATCCTAGCAGGTTTTTTTTTGAGGAAATTAATGAACTGAATCTAAAATGTATATACAAATAGAAAGGACCAAGACACTACCAGATATCAATACCCATCATACAGCTATAGAAATTAAGACAGATAGTGTTTGCACAAAGATACACTAATAGACTAATGGAATAGAATAGAAAACTATGGGTATTTTTCTCTAGACACAAATGCTCTGTTCCTACACCAGCTCCTTTATCCCCACCAGCTCCTTACACCAGTTCCTTACCCCCACTCAAGCTCATCCCCTCACTCAAACTAGAGAAGCTTACTAGAGAGTAAGCTTCATGCCTTGAAGAAGAGAGTCCATAGACAATTCATCAAAACAAACATGCAAAAGAAAGGTTAGTTATTGGCTTTTGAGTTTCCAAAAACCAAAATCATGTCACAAAATTTAGGATTAGAGTGATGCTTGTCTAGCTAATCTCTTCCATGCCCTACAACTCACTCAAAGGAAGAAAAAAAATCTCATCACTGAGTGAGAAGAAAACAAATCACAGTTGGACAGAAAGCAAATAAGTTAATGGCTGGGGAAGGCTTCTAAAGAGAGCTTCAATATTGTAAATTAGAGCATAAAAGAACCACCAGAAAAAATTTATGTGATCTAAGAATGGAGAGACCAGTGCTCTACCTCCTGTCTGGTTATCTTGAGAAAGTTCCATAGTGTTGTTTTGACACTGTGTTATTACAAATTGGAGTAGAAATATCTGCACTGAACAATTAGGCAGACAGATCCTAAACTACCTCACAGACATTATGGGGTCACAGGATGAAGCCAATGTTTTTCTTAATGTGATTGAAAACATGGGAGAAATGACAAGAGCTGACAGACCTGAAGGACCTTTTAGGTGAAGATGTAGTATGAACTCTTTGAAGAGGTTCTGGATGGAAATGCAGACATCTCAAAAGATGTCAGCATGGAGGGTGATATCAGTAAGAACCAGAAAAGATAGTGTTTATGTCACTTGATGCCATCTATGGACAGATGCCAATCCAAAATTGGATATGTCCCCCAAGGCATGACATAACCTAAGTCCTCTGGAGCTTAGCTGCAAGAGAAGACATTATAGTAAATTATTTTAAAATATAATGTCTACATAACTGGAAAATGACCAAAGTGAAGGATTTGGTGTGTGTATGTGTGTGTTTGCCATCAGGCAGAATGAGAAATTAAGACACAAATTAAGTTCAGGGGTGCCTGGGTGGCCCAGCTGATTAAGCCTCAGACTCTTCATTTCAGCTCAGGTCATGATCTCACAGTTCGTAGGTTTGATCTCTGCATCGGGCTCTGTGCTGACAGTACAGTGCCTGCTTGGGATTCTCTCTCTCCCTCTCTCTATGCCCCTCCCCCCCCACTCTTGCTCTTTCTCTAAATAAATAAATTCTTAAAAAAAGAAACAAAGAGATTAAGCTCAGAGTTCAGTTACGGAAAAATTAAGTCATTTTCCCATACACTGAGTATGTGACTTGCAAGGCCATAGCTAATATAGCAACACCAAAGTTTTCAAGAAGGACTGCTGGGCAAGATTGCCTGGAGCAAACCATCTGTATTCAGTTCTTTCAATACAGCCTGCAAGGCACTGTAAGATCGGGGAGATATTTATCAAATTATGTTCTGTGAACACTAGCTCCATTAGATGTTAGCAGAGAAACAAAGTTGGAAGGTTTCTTTGGAGCCAGATTCTCAAAGCCATTCATATGTGAATGTTTAGTACAACTCTCCAAAAGACCTGATTTGACCTGGCCCATGTGGCAGCATTGTGATATATGGCCCAGAATCCCCTTCAAGGAAGGACTTGTTCCACATTTGCTGGGAGTACTGTCAACAGGCAGCCTACAGCTCACAGCCTTATTTGGGACTTGCCCCAACTTCAGACAGCCAGTTCACCTGAAGTCGTTCCTCTTCATGGGGTTGCCCATATCCAATGACTTATCAGTGCAAAGGGTACAAAGTTGCTCGCTTGCCCATCTCAGGACAACTCTGAAGGTCTTTCCAACTCCAGAGCTCCCATGGCGGTGGCCAAGGCTGCTGTTGGATCTGCATTAGGTTCAGCTTCTCCCTTTTGCCCTCTTTTCTACAATTGTTGGTCTGGCGGGCTCTTCTTAATAAACATCCTACAAATTAAACTACATCTCGGAGTCTGAATCCTGGAAAACCCAGTCTGAGATGCCCCACTTCCCAATTCTATTTGCCCACTGAAACCTTTCTTCTCCAAGTACCTAGTAAGCATAGGGTTGAAGAAGAACATTTTGGATGCAGGTAAGTACAGGTGTGAGATCTGGGTATTTGTGTGGAGGTTGGGGGAGGGGTGCCTGAGACTTGAACATCAGCCCATGATTTCCTTTGAAATATGAAACTAGACAGAATTGAAATATAATTTTTAAAGTGCTACAGAATCCATTACCTAATGAGGTGGATGGAGAAGTCTAAATATTATATGACATATGCAAATAAATTTTCTTGTTTCTAATAAAAATGCTTAAATCTCTAAGGTGATCAGTGGTATTGGATAAAATGCACTCATTTCCATCTGACACATACAAATACTTTGCATTCACAGCTGTCTTCGGATATTTAGTGGGAGAAAAAACCGGAAAAGTACAATGAAAGCCTTTGAAAATCAGTTTCAAAAAATAAAAACTGGGCAGTAGGATTTCCACAAAACTGAAAAATCTTCAGAACTGGAAAATCTGTCCCCAAAAGTCCAGTGAATTATAATACACTTAACTTATTAAAATATTTGTGTTTGGCAAACCACTCCGTAATATCATTTCAAGATGTTAATTGTATTAGCAAAAAAAAGGGGGGGGGGGATGAATATGTCTTCTATAAATCTTTGAAATAATCACTTTTTAAAATTTTAACACTGCTTTGTAACAAGGAGCTGGCTTGAAAGACTAACGCCTAAATGATCAGAGACAGTGAACTATCAGACTGCATGATCAGCATAGAGCTATTCCCAAATAAGATGAAACGCATGTAGCCTCTACAAATGCGGCTTGGGAGGAGTTTGCTCCAGCTCACTTGAATAAGCTACTGTCTATGGCTCACAAGGGTCCCGTTCTTAATGAGGTGGTGCGTAGCAGCAGCACACTGTGAATCCAAATAGCAGATGGCAACACTGTTGGGTAGGCTGGCAGTCTGATGTCTAGCCACCAACTGGCAGCAATCATTATTAAACTGATTCATGTGCCCAGGGAAGATCTTCATAAGAGTCTTAGCAAATGTGAGCAGTGAGAAGCAAATGATCTGCTATTCCTATCTTCTATGGATACTACCTATATATTTTTTTAAAAATATTGCCCCCTGAGGCAATCCACATGAAGAAATGGCATGTCCCAGTGTGAACTGCAGACCTTATTCATTTCTTATATACGCATGTACCTTTAAACATTATAGCTATGATTTCTCTATTGGGTAAATCGCTTTTACTTGAAGGAAGTAGCTTCATAGCATTTACCTTATGGACTTAAGGCAAATATTCAGTGATAGGCAAGCACTTACGGATTCTCTAAATAAAGCTTCTGTGAAAATGGTGCTATGAATTTAGTGATAACATTTTCTGTCTCACATAATGAAGCAATGGCCTAAATTGCTCATGGTCCATCTACTTAAAGCAGGTAACCCATCCCCGGGTGTAAAGATTGTTATTGTAATTCTTGGTTAGAAATGCAGAGTGAAAGAGGCACTAGATTTAGAAAACTGTTCTCATGTAAGGACCTTTCATAAGTAAACAATCTGGAAGTGATTCATTTTTAAAATTTCTTTCTTTACAAATCAAAATGCTAAGCAAATAGCATTTTTTTCTTTTCAAGTGTTGAAAGGATCTGTTGTTTGTCACCAATAAAGCCAATTTCAACATTGCTATATATTAATAAAGAAGACTTAAAAAAATAAGGCTTTTATTGAAAAACGAACCCCTGCTTCATTCACTTGTAATATGCTTGCACTTAAAACAAAACAAAACAAGCCTACCTGTTCTCTAAATCTTTATTACATTTGTGTTCTAAAATTAAGACACTAGGTGTCTCTTATGTCATGTGCTTATCATAACAAGGAGAGAATACTACAGTCAAATGTCAGGAATTTTACATGTCATAATCACAAATTTTATTGTATATTCTTTTTATGGTAATTTAATGGAAGCAAAATTTTAAACCTTTTAAAAAAGTGTTAAGATCTTTCTGAATGGATTCTCTTTGACTCTGTTAATTTGATAAACCAATTCAGGCTGAAATATCATTTATAACTTCTAGGGAGAGTTCCTATGTCCTGTATCCAACATGAGGGTGATTCTTTCCAAAGTTAGATACCCAAGCCCTGACAAGAGAGCTCAAAAGTAAGCCCATATGCTAGCTCTCAGATATTACAACATGGAATAACAAACAAGAACAAGAAATCAAGAAGAAAAAGAAACAAGAAATCAAATACTAGAAGTCATCATATGCTTTAATATCTGAAGCTAAAAAATGCAAATCAATGAAAGGTTTACTTAAATTTGTTTGTCTCTTGTTACTTTATGAGAAATAATTTATATCAATGTTAGAAGATAAGATGTCCATATCTTGTCTGTGAAAATAAGTTCCATGAAAAAATAGCACGTGTTTAAAAAAATGTCTAAAAATGGTGGCATATGAGTTACTTAAAATGCCTAAATGTTCTTAAAACATTCAACAACTGATTAGACAACAAAAGTTATGTTTTTAATCAAACATTATAAAATGCTATATATTAGGAAAATAAGATAGGATGATGAATGCGTGTCCCTGGATATTAGACCCCACACAATGGTAAGTATAAAAGAAAGCCAGCAGTAAATCGATTAGTTCAAAGGACATATGTCCAGGTATTCTGATACAATGATAGAAACTTGAAGGTGGACAGATGTATTAATAGCAATATTACATATCCTCAATTTGAGTAAATTTGCCACATTACCAAAAGATGAATATTCTCTTTTAGAAGAGAAGAATTCTAGCAGTCTTGAGCTATGAATGCTAGAAATTCATTCCTGAGAATTTGTATGTACCAAGTGATTGTTTTTCTCTTCTTCCACCCTTTATTAAAATGACCTTTACCAAAGACAACTATGATATGCATGTTGCCAAAATCAACGTTTCATTCTGTGGCTCTTGCTTACTTTGACTCTCAGGGGCATTTAATGCAACTGATCACTACCACCATTTTGAAACCCTTTCTTGGCTTGGTTTCTAGAAGAGCGGTACACTTGCCTAGCTTTCGTCCTCCCTTACTGCAATTAATTATCAGTTTCCTGTTTTGCTTCTCATCAAAATCCTGACCTTTGGACATCTGAATATTCTTAGATATTCTGCTGTGTACCTTCTCATATCTGAATGAACTCAGACTTGCTATGTACACTTGAATCAGGGCAAGGACTATGTATGTCTGGTTTACTGCACAATGTCCAGTAGATAGTGGATGTTCAAATATTATTGGAGGAATGAATGACTACTGGAACAACATACCTAGTTTTAATAGAAGAGTGTAATCATCATGATGATGCCCTGGAAATTAAATAGGTCCTAACATTATTTCATTGAGGTAGGTATAAAGATCATAATCCTTGTCTTTTTAGAACAGGAAATTGAAGTTTTGATAGGCCAAGTAATGCCCAATAACATGCAGTGTCTAAATGTGGGAGCTAAGACTTGTACTCCTACTGTTCCTGTCCAAAGGCCATTGTCTTCATTCACTGCTGTACTTATTGACAAGTATAAAAGAAAATGAAGAACAGGAACCCTAGTTGAGCTTATGTATCTCCTGGTCCCTTGGTACAATGATATATAGTCTTGAAGTTGATGGCTCTGATGACAGGACTACAAATGCTATTTTTCTTACATTCAAAAGAAAAAGGACCCTATCTATAAAATGGAGATGAAAATCCTGTTAGTGTATCTTTCATAGAGTGTTATTTTTAGGCTAAAATAAGATAATAGGTATGCAAAATATAAATTGCTTTACAAAAAAACATGGATGATTTCCATTCATTAATTATTAATACTAAGAGGTACTAAAAGAAGAGCTGAAGTAGACAGGCAGAAAATCTCCCTACTGACAGGGACAGAGTGGAGGAGCAGGAAGAACACAATCAAGAAAGAGCTAGAACATTGCTCACTTACCTAACCCTGTCAGTAAGGCAAATACAAGAAAAGAGAACTAATGTTCTCTAGTTCCCATGTAAAAGATAATGAACACCTACTACACAATTATAGAATTAAAAGATCATTGAGTTAGCCATACTACATTCAAAGAAGAAGAAGAAGAAGAAGAAGAAGAAGAAGAAGAAAGGAAGGAAAGAAGGAAGGAAGGAAGGAAGGAAGGAAGGAAGGAAGGAAGGAAGGAAGGAAGGAGAAAGGAAGGAGGAACGAAGAAAGAAAGAAGGAAAGAAAGAAAGAAAGAAAGAAAGAAAGAAAGAAAGAAAGAAAAGAAAAGAAAAGACAATCATAAGGACAAAAGTCTGCTGATGCTGTGAAAAAAAAACCTGGTAATTCTGCAGTTAATTTGTTTTGTACCGGTGTGATTTTACCTTCCATTGACTCCAGAGACATTACAATTAGCATATCCCAGGGATGACTGGAGACAGAGTAAGCAGGGGAAATTAGGTTAATGAGGCAGCATAGAGGAAGGCAATTCTGTGACCTCCTGGTCCTCAGAATATACAGCCCTTTAAACTGTAATCAGGTAACACAGTTACGAATACTCCCAAGATTTCCTTTCACCACTGGATTCCAGGTTGTAATATTCAATTATTATAGAAAATGGTGACCATGTTCAACTTAAATTCTGGGATTTCACTTAAAAGTTTACTACAGGTACTTTATTCCCTTCCTAGCAAAATAGTCATCACATCTCCATTAGGGAGACTAAGGCCTGTAACTATAGATACCTAGATTTCTTGGTCATGTTTGTGTTTCCACTGTGGACATCACACAAGACATTTCACTTAGTTAAGCAAAAGTATTTCTTAACCCAAGAAGTACAAAGGTATGGCCTAGTTGGCAGAACTTTGGAGTCCGTTAGATCAATATCTGAGTATCAGTTCATATACTTAGCAAATGTTAAGAGTCTACTTCAGTCTCACTATGCGCATTATTTAAATAGATACAGCCCTTCACAAGGGAGTTTTGAAGTATATGATAATATACTTAAAGTGATCAGATATCCTGGCAGAGTCAGTTTTCAATAAAGCATGGCTGTGACTATTATCACTGATCATTGGAACAGTGATCCCAAAATTGGCTGTAACTTTCACTATGTTTGGGTTTTTTTGTTGTTGTTTTTTGTTTGTATAAAAAGAGAAATCCTTAAGTATGTTTACATAGAAGCTATTCTAATGATCTGGGAATTTATGCAACAATCACCCCCTAGTTCTCTTGTAACTTATTTATTAACAGACACGTGGAACACTAAATGCCAACTACGTCTTAAGTACCATGAGTCTAGGGTCTAGAGAAGACACAAAAATGAATATAATATAGAATTCATTCTAGAAAATACGTAAAGAATAATTTCAAGAAGAAAATAAACATCACAAAAGAGGCATAAATAAAATACTGTGAGAATGCAGAGTACATGGTCCTTCTATGTGAGGGAAACTGGAAAAGAATCATGGGAGATGTGGTATCTGATCAAAACCTTAAAGTAAGCACAGAATTTAGACACTCAGAGATTGAGGAGTAAGTAGACAAATGAATGGATGATTCATGAATGATTCATTCATTTCAAAGTCTTCCCATGGCTCTACTTTTCCTGGAAATCTGGTGATGACCAGCAAGGCCACAAGAAAGTGAAGTGACATAAGCAAGAAACTTGGGAATGGTTTATTATCGCCAAAGGGAACACCGGCCGATAATAAATTTTCAAGCAGATCACGGAAGATATTAAATGCTGAGGTAAAATATTTGGACTGTATTCAAGCCTTTTGGAAAGAAATTTCAAAAACATCAACCTCATATTGAATTTAAAAAATAAAAGCTAGAGGTCTGGCTGAAAGGACAAACGGACTCAGAGAACATTGTTAAAAGATAAACTGAGGCATATTAAAAATTATAAGAGTTCATTTGATTCAAAAATCGATTTGAATCAGGCAGCCCCAAATCAGAAGTGGTCAGGAGCACTCTGCTAACAGGAGCCAGAGGAAAAACTTTACACAGAGAAAGTGCAGGAGCAAAGACAGGAAATTACTGACTGGCTGAAGCTTGAAGCCTAGTTGATGCTGTGTGATTGGCTCCCCTTAGTGTTTTGGTTTTGTAACTTTGAAGCTTAGATTCTGGTTTGCTTACTAGGCCACCTCGGCATTAGAGCTGCATCAGGCTACTTCCTTGTTTAACTAACTTAACAACATACATATTAAGATCGGGGGAATGGGAACAGTGTCTAAAGTTCTAAAATAAAATAAAATAAAATAAAATAAATAAAATAAAATAAAATAAAATAAAGTTCTTTCTAGCAGTGTTTGAAATGTATCAGAAGGAAGGAAGTCTGGAGATTGGGATACAATGGATTGGAGACTATTTCAGAAGGTCACAAGTGAAGTCATGAGGACCTAAACTGAGGCAGAAAGAGGCAAATGAGACACCATGATGATGCTTCATGACTTCATCACTCTGTTCTCCCTCCTACCAACACAAGGAACTTGGTTAAACAAACAAACAAAAATCAAATCCATGTCGCTCTCAACATTTGTACTTACAGGGATGCAAACATTTCCATTTTAAAATTATACATGAAATAAATAGCAAGGTGATTGAAAACTCAGTTAGTCTGGCAGATCTCATGCAAGACAAAAATGTAGAAGACAATGGCTTCCCAAACCACCTGTTATTTTTAATTCTGACATTGTCCTGTCTGTCTGCCTTCTGTGCCTTCCTCAAAGATTTCCAGTTAACTCCTCCCTTCAAGTCTAAATCAGTTGACAAATACTGAACCCCTTTCGTGGCTGCGACCAGCAAGGCATATCCTGCTAACTTTCAATCTGGCCCATTTTTGTGTGATGACACTTTCTTGAAGCGACTAATATTATCTCTATGAGAAAAAGCCCTATGTGTGACTTTTCATTTTAAAAATATCCACTGGGTACATAGCATTATTCAAGAAAACATGAAAGCTTGCAGAACAAGTAAACAGCTGAAAAGAGCAGCAAGACAAGATACATGTTTCCTAATAAAAACATGGGAATACATTTTGTTATCTGAGAAAAGTAGAGAGATTATCCGAAGAGATATGTAAGGTTAAAAAATACCATGAAAAAATATGTTCACACATAACTATAGATAAACATACTAATAGAGATATATAAAAATCAAGTCTGTCATATTCACATCCTCTTAGTGTCTACTTATTTTCACCTCACCCCACTCATTCCTCTCCACTCTATTATTCATCCAGCTATAAGATCAGAGACCTGGGAAGTTCACTTAACCTGTCCTTTTCCTAATCTCCCGTACTTAATTATTTTAAATGTTCAGGTCTAGGGAGGCCTGGGTGGCTCAGTTGGTTAAGCGTCTGACTTTGACTCAGGTCATGATCTCAAGGTTCGTGAGTTCAAGACCCACTTTGGACTCTGCACTGACAGCTCAGAGCCTGGAGCCTGCTTCAGATTCTGTGTCTCCCTTTCTCTCTGCCTTCCTTAGCTGGTGCTCTGATATAAATAAACATTAAAAAAAATTTTTTTTAATGTTCAGGTTCTAGTCTACTAACTAAATTCCTTGTACCCCTAACTAATTTCAACCAATGGGGGGTCCCCCACAAATTCTGGTATAGGATAAAATTCAAAATCATTATAGCATAAAGAGCCATTAGGTTTAGCCACATTATAACCTTATCTCCTATTCTTCTTCCTTTGCACACTTGCACCTGCTGTTCTCTCTGTTTCCTTCCACTGTGGATGAACTCCAACCAGAAGGCTCAAAGATTACTTCCTTGGTGAAGCCTATGGTGCTTCCAACTGCCCAAGTGAGCTTTCTTAAAATACTTGTTACTTATACTCAACATTTTCTATAATTTACCTTTCTCTACCACTAGACTTAGTGAAATTCTTGAAATCACAGATGCTGTTTCATCAACCACAGTGAGAATCAAAACCATTTACCACTTGCGCGCGCGCACACACACACACACACACACACACACAGTTTACGGTCAGCACTAAGAATTTTACTGCTCAACTCTCTTAGCATAACTTTATTATTCCAGGAGACTCTGCCCAGGAAGATAACATTGCAAATAATTATACTGTTCATCCCATGAATTTCTCTAAAATCCACCAAGTCCACAACATATGTCAAACAACATTCATATGTTAAGGTTCTTTAATAAATGTAGATGAAGTAAATATCTTTAAATATATTACTATTATGATAATAGTAATAGAATAGTGAATGGAGCAGAATTATCACCAAATAAAATATACAAATTAATTACAGTCTATTCTACTAACTCTTTCTATACAGTGTCTGGCAATTCCTCCCACTTTACTAGCATATTGAAAAGGAGAAAATATCCGTATTTTCTGAGAGTGGCACAAAAACTTTTCCAGATACATCTTTGATCAGAACAAAGGCAGGGCCAACAAATATCCTCAACCAGTCAAGTTCTGTACTTGAGTCTATGCAACTATCAGTGACATGAGAATTGTGATGTTTTTTTCTAATATCTGAAAATTTTTAGGGCAAAAAATAAACATACTAAGTGCTTATTTGCATACTAAATATACTAAGTGGTTTAACATACAATATATGTTCAATGCATGCTAGTATTCACCAGGCTTTCATTCCCCACCTCCTTT
Source organism: Acinonyx jubatus (assembly GCF_027475565.1). Classification (NCBI taxonomy): domain Eukaryota; kingdom Metazoa; phylum Chordata; class Mammalia; order Carnivora; family Felidae; genus Acinonyx; species Acinonyx jubatus. The sequence goes on from NC_069384.1 coordinate 53,324,276, forward strand.
TCTCCTTCCATTAATTAGTTTTGCCCACTGTCTCAATCTTTTTCTAACTCCAAGCATCGTTCTCTCTGCCCTCTAGATATTATGAGTTGTCATTGTTACTGAATGATCAATCACAGCTGCTACCTCAGGGCTGAGCCCTGGTGCTGCCACCAACTTCCTCCCAGGGAATCCAGAGGGGATTAGACAAATCAAGCGCATGCAGGTTGCCAACACTGTTGCCCAGCAAACCCATTGCAAGAGAAGCCAATAATTCAAGGGATGAGGGTTTGGAAAAGAAAAGGAGAGAAATTTATTTTGCGTGCCAGCATCTGGAGCAAGTGGCAGTCTCAAACGTTAACAACTGACTTCTCCCCCAGAAAGATGGGCACTTAGAGTTTTACAGGAGAGTTTCAGGGGGGTCTGGGCAAGAAAGAAGTTATCATAGGTGGCAGTCAGTATGTGTTCAGCCCCTGATCATGGGCAGGGAATGGGATGTGCAGGGTGTAGTCTTGTAGGCATTCCATTGCTATCAGGGCTTTTCTGGTCTGGTGGTTGGAATGTTCTAGTCATTGCAAAACATTTTCATCAATGCCTCAAGAAAGTACGATAAGAAATAACTGTTGAGGTCTACAGTTGAGCAAGAGGGCTTGTTGACATCATCAGCTAAGTTACCTATATATTCAGCTTTCCCTCTGGTTAATTTCTTTACCTTCTTGCTTTAACTGAAAGTTGGCAGTGTGCTAGGAACACATCTCACCCTTGATCTTCCTCTCATACTCTATCTTGGGTTCTTTAGATAAATGGGTAATTCTAGGCCTAAGGGGAAAAATATACAAGATGATCCTGGATTATCTTGACAAACTTACAGCAAGGAATGTATCAAAGACCACCAGGATCATGTCAAAAGGACACAGAGCTAACTTAAAGAGGCTTCCAATGATCAAAGAAGGGAAAATTTGGGCATCATTAAGAATAAAACCTATCACAGATTAAAGAATAATAAACATGTTTAAATACATGAGTTCATAATTATACTAAAAATAATAATATTGGTTAACACTAGAGGATACTAGAGAATCATCTCATTATTTGAAAACAGATAAAGGAAAATGATCATGCATTTACATGAACTATACCATTGGTGTACCAAATGTTAGATGAGGAGAAATTTCTGTTCATAAAAATGTTCTAAGGGATTTCCAGGCTCAGCCATGCATGATAAAGTGGCTGGTATTAAACTAACTCTTCTGCCAAAAACAACTATAAAAGCTGGATGACATACATAAATCAACTGTTTGAAGGCTTTGGCAAGAAACCAGGACAGGGAGGACTCCCTCAGTCCCTGAGAAAAGGGAAGCACATATGGTGAGCTCTACATTCATGCTATGGCTTTTTTATGAGGACATTTTTCAAATTGTGATACAGGGAATATAGCTCAAACTGAAAGTGACAGTCTTATTGGACCGAGGGAGAAGAGGTCTAAATTCAGGACTGCCAAAGTGGCTTGGAATTGAGCTTCAAAATCCCAGACAGGAAAGGAATTGAGAGAAGGATCCAAAAATCTGTATTCAAATTCCTCTCAACTCATATTGATGCCTCATGGCATTAACGTATATGGCACCACTCATACAAATGGTGGCTGGTGGGTAAATGACATTAAACTGTTGAAGAATTCTTACATTGGTCAGTAACTAGTAAAGCTCTTCATTTAAGCTAGACCACCATAAGATATGGATGCATATTGTAATTATGTGGAAAACACCAAAAGAATAATTTTTAAATGTATAAAAATCTTGGAGAGGGAAAATGGTATAATAAACACCACCTGATAAATCTAAAATAATTCAAGGAGGGAAAAATAAAAGATTAAAGGACATATGTATAAAACATATATAGATCAAAGGGATATATAGAAAACAAATAATATGTTGGTAGATGTAAACCCAATGGTTTTACTCAATTTGGGCTGCTATGTTTTGTTATAGCAAAGGACGGATGGCTTATAAACAACAGAAATTTACTTTTCACAGTTCTGGAAGCTGGAAATCCAAGATCAAGGTGCCAGCATGGTTAAGCTCTGCTGAGAGTCCACTTCCAGGTTGCAGACTGGTGATTTCTGAGTGTGTCCTCATATGGCAGAGAGCAGAGAGGAAAGCAAGTTCCCCTTCCAAGACTACTAATCCCATTAAGGGATCCACCATTATGGCCATCTAATCCTAATTATACATTCAATCCATTGCACCAACTATGCCAGTAGTTATATGGGATATAAATGGACCAAAAGACTTCAATTAAAAGACAAAAACTGACAGAGTAAGTAAAAAAAAAGAAAGAAAGAAAAACAAGATCCAGCTAAACGCGGCTCTGGAAAACTTAAAAAACAAAAAAGAATGGAAAATATATACCATGCAAAAATTAAGCAAAAGAAAGCTAGTATAGCTTTATTAATAAAAGTAAAGTGGATTTTAAGTATTACTGGAAATAGAGTGATATTTCTAAATTATAAAATAGTCCATTACATAGGTAGATAAAACATTCCTAAATTTGTATCATCTAATCTATAAAGGCAAAAAAAGATAAGTCCACAATCATTCTTGGAATTGTTACAATAATTGATAGAATAAACAGGGAAAAATCAGCAAGAATATAGAAGATTTGAACAACACAATAAACCACCTTAAATTAACTGACAGAGACAACACTACAGCCAATACCTGCAAAGTACATTTTTTTTTTTTACAATACACTTAGACATTTGCCAGAATGGACCAAAGAGGAATTTGAATACAGATTTTTGGATCCTTCTCTCAAAGCAATTTTTAACAAATGTCAAAGAACTGAAATAATAGAGTATGTTCTCTGACCAAAGTGGAATTAAACTAACAGTTACATACAGGTAACTAGAAAAAAAATGTTTGGAAATTAAAAATACACTTCTAAATAACCTATGAGGAAGAGAAAATATTGCAAGGGAAATAGAAATAATATAAGTTCTTACAAAGTCGCTTTTTTAAGTCGATTTGCTTTTGAATTATTCATTTCATAAACAGGTTTTGGACAACTTTAGAGGAAACTTATAGGCTTATTCTATTTCTCAATCTAAAATAAACTTTTTTCCAACTATAATTCTAGCAATTGCTGGACTTATATTTGTAAAGAGCTGTCAAGGGTCTGATATTTTTATTGCACTTGGTACCTAACAAGCTAACCTACCACAGGTTTTTTTTTTTTTTAAGTTTACTTATTTATTTTGAGAGAGAAAGAGAGGGAGAGAAAGCATGTGCACACATGAGTGAGGGAGAAGCAGGGAGAGAAGGAGAAAGAGAGAATCCCAAGCAGGCTCTGCACTGTCAGCGCAAAACCTGACACGGGGCTCTAACTCACTACCATGAGATCATGACCTGAGCCCAAACCAAGAGTTGAACGGTTAACCAACTGAGCCACCTAGGTGCCCCCATAGCTCACCACAGATTTAAGGGTGCTAGCCTAAGACACAAGATTCCTGGACTAGAGCCAAAGGACTTTATTACTCACAGCACAATAGCATCATGGTCTTCAAGCTTATAATGGTTCCCTGCTTCCCAAATCCCACGGGGGTGATATGGAGCATCTCAGGTGCACAGAACTCATAAGAGTGATCAACTCCCTGGTGTAACCAAAACTGAAGGGTTCCTAGTATAGGACTTTATGCAACAATCAGAAAAATCTAATGCAAACTAGGACAAGTTGGTCATCTGTGTTGCTCACACACAGGATTTTGTAGAACAGTTGTGATACCTTGAGCTTAAGAAACACCAAACTTTAAAAGGCAATTGCTGACAAATTTGTCCAAACTTTGCTTTATTAAAGGCATTACCTTTATTATCCTAGACAGCAAACAAATCTGACTTTTGCCTCAGAGAGAGACTATCTTTATCTTCCAAAGCTGTTTGCCATACAAACATACTTGAAAAGATATTCCAGAACCAGAATCTGTCAATGTATCTGCTCCAAAGATGTGCAGAAATGTAAGACATCTGTGGAAAATTGTCTCCCAATAAAATTCTTATAAAATTACACTACAATTATACTAGAATCATCTCTGTACTAATCTGTATCTTGGCTATGAAAATTAAAAGTCTCCCATACTGTAATCAAGTTTCCTTTGTTAAGAACCCAAAACAACCCACAACTATATGGTAAATTAATCTTCGACAAAGCAGGAAAGAATATCTAATGGGAGAAAGTCTCTCCAACAAATGGTGTAGAAAAAACTGGACAGCAACATGCAAAAGAATGAAACTGGACCATTTTCTCGCACAATACATAAAAATAAGTTCAAAGTGTATTAAAGACCTAAATGTGAGACAGGAAACCATTAAAATCTTAGAGGAGAACACAGGCAGTAACCTCTTTGACATCAGCCATAGCAACTTTTTTCTAGGTATATCATCTGAGGCAAAGGAGACAAAAGCAAAAACAAATTATTGGGACCTCATCAAAATAAAAAACTCCTACACAGAGAAGTACACAGTCAACAAAACCAAAAGGCAACATGCAGAATGGGAGAAGATATCTGCAAATAACATATTGATAAAAGGTTAGTATCCAAAATATATAAAGAACTTAGAAAACTCAATACCCCAAAAATGAATAATCCTATCAAAAATAGGAGAAGACACGAATAGATATTTTTCCAAAGAAGACATACAGATAGCTAATAGATACATCAAAAGATGCTCACCATCACTCATCATCAAAGAAGTACAAATCAAAATCACAATGAGATATCTCACCTCACATATGTCAGAATGCTTAAAGTAAGTAACACAGGAAACAACAGGTGTTGGCAAAGATGTGGAGAAAGGAGAACCCTCTTGCATGGTTGGTGGGAATGCAAACTGGTGCAGCCGCTGTGGAAAACAGTATGGAGACTCCTCAGAAACTTAAAAATAGAACTACCCTACAATCCAGCAATTGCACTACTAGGTATTTACCCAAAGAATACAAAAATACTAATTCAAAGGGATACATGCACTCCTATGTTTATATGTTTATAGCAGCATTATTTATAATAGCCAAACTATGGAAACTGCCCAAGTGTCCATCAACTGATGAATGGATAAGGAAGATGTGATAGATAGACAGACAGATAGATAGATAGATAGATAGATAGATAGATATTTAGAATGTTACTCAGCCACAACAAGAATGAAATTTTGCCATTTGCCACAATGTGGATGGCACTTATTATGCTAAGTGAAATAAGAGAAAGACAAGTACTATATGATTTCACTCATGTGTGGAATTTAATAAACAAAACAAACAAGCAAAGTGGATAAAAAAAAAAGAGAGAGAAATAAGCCAGGAAGCAGATTCTTAGCCGTAGACAACAAATAGATGGTTACCAGAGGGGAGCTGGGGGAAGTTTGGGGTTGTGGGGGAAGGGGTGTGAAAAAGGTAATGGGTATCAAGGAGTGTATTTTTGATGAGCACCAGGTGATGTATGGAACTGTTGAATCACTATACTGTACACCTGAAACTAATATTACACTGTATGTTAACTGAAATTAAAATTTAAAAATAAATAAAAAGGACCCAATACAAAATGCTTGCTCACTATTTTTTAACAGGAAGGTTGTAATAAAGGCATCTAAGCATCTTGAAAAAGATGACCTATCTCTCAATAATAAGTTGCTAGTTTATCTCAGTGGCACAGAGTTAATAATAAAGAAAAATACATGTTTATTTCTACTGTTTTCATTATTCAAGAATATACTTACTAAACAGGTCTCTTGGCATCTACCAAAAGATATCAGAAGCCAGGAAAAAGGCAAAGGAATTTTAGGAGTGGGGAAATGTAAATCAGAAACAAAAAAATAAAAACAAAACAAAACAATAGCAAAAATGATGTCCCTTTTGTTGAATGAAGTATACACTAGCAGACTGAACTAACTTGGACTTTATGTAAAATGTGTGCAATCAATTTCCCAGACTTTATCAGCCTGTAAGTTCTACTGGCTCACAATAATTATAACAATTAAAATCTCATTGGCTGTTTCTTCCACCCAGGAGAATTCCTGGGAGTTCCCAGGGGATGTGTTATAAGCCCTCACCAACTCTACTCTCACCATGCTTCAACATTCACCCACTGGCATCCACTGTCTACCACTGGCTGAGGCCTGGGTCCCACAAGATACCAAGTCTCATCATATTCTGTCAACGAATTAGTCTTCTGTTGCTAGTAATTTGATACCAAATTACCATAAACGTAGTGACTTAACACAAAGGAATTGTCTCACACTTCTCTAGGTCAGAAGTATCTAGAGATACTTCTGGGTACCGCTTAACTGGATTCTCTGCTTAGAATCTTACCAGCCTGAAATGAAGGTGTCTCTGGGATGGGTTTATAGCTAGAGGCTGTAGGAAAGAATCTGCTTCCAAACTCATTCAGGTTTTTGACCAAATATGGACTGAGGTCCGTGTTTCTTTGCTAGCAGTCAAAAAGGGACCATTCTTAAACTCCTGAAGGACCCCTGTATTTCTTGGCACAAGGCCCCCTTCATATTCAATCCAGGAACATGCATCAAATCCTTCCTTGGGCTTTGAATTTCTAACTTCCTTTTCTGCTCCTACCTACAGAAAATTCTCTGCTTCAAAAGGGCTCATCTGATAGGATCAGGCCCGCCTGGATAATCTCCATTCTTTAAGGTTAACTAACTTGGGACTTCAATCGGCAAAATCTCTGAAAGATGTACCTAGATTAGTGTCTGAATGAGTAACCATGGGATAAAAATCTCAGTGAGGGTGAAGGGAAAGCATCTTTAGAATTCGGTCTACCACAGTTAACCACGCGGGGAAGAGCTCTCACCTCTGCATCTGTTTTAGAGGGTGTCAAAAAAGCATTGTTTGTGCATCTACATTTGAAAGTTTTTAGAAAATCAGGTCTTTTAGGGTTTAAGTACAGACCTAATGCTCTCCACAAGACTTAAACCTGAATCCAGTATGGTCTTGGCTACAAGTCAAATGAAAGTGAGTATTTTGGTGCCGTATTCAAAACCACCCATCTTCCCAGACAACTAAGATTTTGTTACAGGGTCATACTCTCTTAAGACAAATACTCTCTCAGAAATCTTCTCAGTCCATCAGAAAACAAATCTTTTGGAGAAATGGCCTTACAGTCTACCGGGCTTGCCCAGACATGTCTGAATTCTAGTTGAGGCTACAATCTGTTCTTCTGCTACATTTACATAATATTGATACCGGGTCTCTGGGCTTCCTGTCAGTCAGAACAGGTCAGAACACTGAGGGGCTGCTGTCTGTGGAACAGAGTGTATGTTTCTTGTTGAGTGGCTACATATATGATTTGCAGTTTGAGATAAACAGAGATTTATGCTTCCCTAGTTCATGTGCTTCCTCAAAGGACAAGCCTCAGGGTTTTTGTGCTTGGAAAGGGTTAGGGCAAAGTAACAATTAACCAAACATTTCTACAAAGGATAGGTAGAGAAACAATGTTGATTTTGCAAGAAGGTCTGTAGGCCCAGAAACAAGCAAATTAGGCTTTGTTTTCTGAGTATAGTCTAGAGAATAGCAAAATCAAAGCAAGATAAAGTTAATGTTATGAGAAGGAACGGTTGTGTCCTCTCTTTTCACAGTTTTCCATCCATTTTGCTCTAAACATACAGCCCAAATGTCCACTCTGAGTGAATTGTAAAAGAGGCAAACAAATGTAAAGGGGAGCATTAAAGGGCACCAAAAATCTTTATTTTTTTTAATTGTTCTTGTTAACAGGTGTCAGGTATGAACATCCTTGGCAGAAACTAATTCTAAATGTGGAAAAGACTGCTACAACTCAAGCTATATGTGTCTTATCATATTTTTTTAAGTCTAAGATTCACATAATTACTTTTAGCATCTGTTTACAAAAAAAAAATGGTTATGTGTCTTGACTTCTGAAAATATGTGGAAAAATAGCAAAGTGGATTGTTCAACTTGTTATATGTTTAGGGAGTTGTTCTATTAAACCAACCAGTCAACAGGAAACTGATAAATGAACCAGCAAAAGCAATGGCAAAATTCATTGCAGCATTTTATTTTGCTTTTATGTGTGTCAAGATTATTTATGTAAGAGAGAATGATGTATATAAAGAAAGATACCTTCCAGATTTATATTATACTCACCCCCAAAACTAATGAAAGACTCCGAGCAAGAAATAGGTTTTGTGTTTATGCTCAATCCAGAAAAAAACATAAAATCTCCTATGAGATTTTGTTTCTAACTCCATAGTCTTAAATCAGAAAAAAATAAAATTGATAAATAACATAGAGAAAAGGAAAGGCCACTTTCTGTCTGTGTAAATTAAGGAATTAAATGGATTTTCACAAGGAAGTTTAAGTCAAATCTAAATTATTGATAGACAAGTACATATAAATCATTTTGATATTTACATTTAGTCAAATATTTATAAATATTTTTAGTTAAAAAATGTAATCAAGTATTATAATTCAGATAAAATTAAAAACAATAATCTAAATCACTTAAATCTTAGCTCTCGTTAACTATAAAGATTCAAAAGGTGCTATAAAGTGTGATTTCTGGGAACAACAAAGAAAACTTTGGGATGTCATACTACATGTTGAAACTTGAAGCGAGATAGACTCATATTTGATGCCTAATTCTGCCCCTTTTTGACTGTGTGGCCATAAATAATTTTCTCAGTTCCTCTGAACCTCCGTTTCTTTATCTGTAAGGTGTAAATAACACCTTTATTTTTTTTTTTGTACTGCATATATCTTTCATGTCCTTCCTTCATTCATTTGTTCTAAGGTAGTGTGACAGATGTTTACGAGATGTTTCCCAAACCCATTTCTTTTTTCCGGGCCAACAGCGAAACTACATTTCCCAGAAGCCAGGCATCTTCATGGTTCACGTGACCTGTCTCTCAAATGGAATATAAGTACAAGTGCTGTGTCTCATCCAGTCCAAGGCAGTTTCTTTTCCCCCACAATTCATGTGCTTTAATCAGTTTGTTTGCTTTCTAAGATCATATCACAGGTAGTTTTCTGAAGAATGAATTTTTTCAATGTAATTTTTTCAATTTAAAATTGCCTCTATTGTTCTTAAAGTTATATTTTATGACTAATAAAACCCAAATTGTTAAAATTTTCATTGCAAAAGAAAAATGAAAGAACAAATCCTAAGCCAAATGGGACACAGGGACAGCAGTATAAGCCAGGACTGTTCTGGGCAAACCAGAAAAATATGTACAACCTGACTAGAGAACCAGAGAGAGAAAGACATGGAGAGATAAATGGATATTTCCTACACACATGTCAACCCTCCTGAGAACTGAGAAATATCCTATTTCTGATGTTGAAACATTAGCAGCAAAAGGCAAGAGGCATCAATTATGAGAAAACAAATGATAATTTCACATCAAACCACTGTTGAGATTGGATCTATATTGTCTTCCAATCGCAATGTTATCCCTATTTTACTTCTTACACAATGAGTAAATTTCCTATTTCCAGCATTTTCAGCCAACTATCCCCTGAGAAAAGCAAAGCTGCTAAATAAGTTTCCAAATAGACAAGGGAAAAAACATATACCTGAAAAATACATTTACACCCACCCACAAAATAACAAGAGATGGGTTTCAGAGGAGATAGTGTCCTAACACCAAATTCACTCCTCTTAAATGGAAGCTTTCCCCAGAGCAATTAAAAGGCCATATTGGGGAACCATTGCAAGTTAAAGAAAGAAGAAATTTAATGACAATTACTGTTTTCCTACAGGGACAAAATTCCAAGTAGAAAGCAGATTTCTTTCAGTTTAGGTGGAGAGATTTCTTCCCTCAGTCACATCCTCAGTTCCTCCCTAAGGTTAGCAATACAAAGTTCACAAACACTCTCAAGAAGGTCCACACCAACACAGCCTAAATGGTTACTCAGCTTCATAGAACCAGGTCAGGGAGAAAAGAAGAAGTTCTAACTATTCACTGAAGTTATCTCTGAAACCAGAATTTCTGTTTTCTCAATATGCTCTCATAGCAGGAATTATTTTTCTCAAGAACCACAAGAGGGAGTATTCTTACTTCTTTGTCACAGTCCATCTGACACCAAATAGATTTGTATTATTATCCTTCTGCTTGTCTAAAAATGATAAGACGTATTATTAAACACTAGGCAATCTTCCTTATTCATCTGAAATTCAAATGATTATCTGCTTGTCTCTCATTGATTCATATTTATTATATCCAGGATATTTTCTTAGCCACTCATGATAAAAGAGAAAACAGACAGTATTTCATGCTGGTTCTTTCTTTCATGCATATTATCTTGAAATTGTGAAGGAAGATTTCCTGCTCAAGTTGTGTTCAGCAAGTGCAAGACAGCAATGGCATTTCTCCCTAACCAGGAAGAAAGTTATCTAAAAATAATGATACCACTGTTTTGAGTTGATTTCTTGCCTGGTCCCTAAAAGGCTGAAAGCAAATCACAAACATGATTCTGTCAATTATCATCATACGCCTGCATATAAGATAAAGAGGTGGTAACTAACGCTTTCTGCAATAGCCAACAAGTAGTGAGAACCGTAAAACTACTAAAAGTCCTTCTGCAAGATACTGCTTTATATTAGCCAGGGTAGTTAACACCAACTGCTAAAATGAACAACCTATAATATCCCTGGATTCACACACACACACACACACACACACACACACACACACACACACAGTTTATCTCCCACTCAAGTCACTGTCTGATGGGAGTTGAGTGACTAGCCTGGGCTGTTGTCTTCCAAATGATGACTCAAGAATTCAGGTTCCTCCCATTGTGTGATTCCATCATCTTCCCACTGAATTGTCTCCTGACTGACAAGCAAAGGGTGGAATAATTTTAGGGGAGAGAGCTGGAAGTTGTATATTTCACTTGTGTCCCCTAGCCTTTCTCTAGAACTCAGAACCAACCTAAATGGACGAGAGTCTAGAGAGTAAGGCTTCCCATGAGCCTGGAAAGAGGATATATAATTACTGAGCTTCTAGATCAAACGTTTTTAACATGGGCTGTCAAAAGGTCTGTTGGCATAGATGCAAAATAAATTTTGTCCTAACCTTTAGTTGAAATGTAGCATACCCTTCAATTATAAATGTAGGTGTAGTAGATGCTTGTGATATTCAAAGCCACATCCCAATTAGTCCATCTGATTTCAGTGTAGGTGACATAAACAATTCCATGCATATTGTCAGCATCTCTCCTCAAGTATGACATCTCTTTGTTTTTCTGCCTCAGGAATTTCTCTGAAGTCTTGGAAGGTCACTGAGTAGATGCAAGATGCTCAGTAGATACAAAAATGCAGAAATGTTTATAACCATGGGAACAACCCATGTAAACAGACTGGACTTCAGTTCTTTAGCAGGATAATTCTGACTCATATTCTATAAGGTTCTTCTTCAAAGTTCACAAGTGGGATTGAGTCCCAGCAATTCTCAGCAACAACTTGCTCAATAGTATCCCATTTGTTGGCTTTTCTCTCTCCTGTCTCATTCTCTCCCATCTCTCACTTCTGTTTCCTGGGATTATCTCCCAAATTGACTACCTGCACTGAGTCATTATCTCAAGCTCTGCATTCACGGGAACGCAATTTAAGAGTTGGAATGGAAAGTAGCTCCAGAAAACAGCCCCTCAGCATAGGATTTTGAAACTGAATTACCCAGTAGTCAGACAGCAACTATAGCAGGAGGCAAGTATAGGAGGGAGGTTAACCCCTAATATGCTGTGGCATTACAATGACTAAGGCTCTCATATATGGTATGTTGAAATGAGGTACAGTTAAAAGGTAAAACGTTAGCATATAAAGTATCACTAGTACTTGAATGGTGCAGGGGCCGAAGTAATTGAAAGAATGGGAAACATTGGTGGATGGATTTTGTTAATTGCCTTACAGGCCTTGAAGAAAGGCTATTTTCTGTTAGAAGTTTTTTCAAAGTATTCATCTTAACACCCTATTTGAGATTCCAAAGCAATTCCTACATGTTTTAGTTTTAGGTTTTTTTTTTTTTTTTGTTTTTTTTTTTTTTTTTTTTTTTTTTGTAATAGCAGCATCCCCAGCATCACTTCCAGGTACCAAATACTAAAATCTATTCCATTTAACTATTGCTAAATAACATACAACCCAAAATATACAGGTTAATAATAACAACATATATTTTGCTTAAATAGCAACAATTCAGGCAGCACTCAGGACAGTTTATCTATGCTCCACTCAGCTTTGGCTGGGATAACTTGAAGGCTGGGAACTGGAATCATCTGAAGTCTTGCTCACTCAGATATCGGCTGGTTGATGCTGGAGATATCCTGGACGTTTGAATGTGGATGTCAGTTAAAACACCTACATATGCTCTCTACATGTGACCTCACAATATGGTGGCAGATTTCCAAAGGTGAGAGTTTTTTTTTTCATTTTTTTGTTTGTGTTTTCAAAAAAAGAGCCATGTGGAAGCTGTATTGCCTTTTCTACATGACCTTGGTAGTGACACATGATCATGTTTCAATATAGTCTGTTTGTTAGCTGCAAGTCACTAAAATAACACTGAACACTATTCACAGGGAAGGTAGTTAAAGCGAATCTGTTGATGGAAAGAGCGTTAAAAAGTTTGTGGACATGTTTAAAAACCACAAATGCACACATACTTTACATGAAACTAATTTATAATGTATTGAGGAGGGTACCTTTTGGGATGAGCACTGGGTGTTGTATGGAAACCAATTTGACAATAAATTTCATATATTGAAAAAAAAAGAAACTAATTTATAATGTCTCCTATTTCTCACTGATTTAACTGGCTGGTAGCTTATATTAATACAACAATTAATAATAATACTTTCTTCAACACATAAAATATGAAGCAAATATAAGACTAGGAATTTTCAAAAAACCTTTTCAAACAGCATGATGTTTTTAAAACTTTACATGTCTAATTAAAAACTCCCTGGATAGGCTCAATAGCAGAATAGAGATGAAAGGAAAAAGGATGTGTGGGACAATACCAAAAGGTCTAATATTTGTGTAACTGGAGTTCCAGAAGCAAAGAAAAATGGGTGATGCATAAAAAAATCTGAAGAATTCATAGCTGAAATGTCCTACTTTTGGTAAAAGCCAGAAATTTATAGATTTTAAAAGTTCAGGAAATCCCAAACAGGGAAGTTCATGCCAAGACATATTGTAATCAAACGTCTGAAAATTAAAGACAAATAAAAAATATTAAAAGTAGAAAGAAAGAACAATGCATTAACTCTATGGAAACAATAATTCAAATGTTGATCCTTATCTGACATCATGGAGGCCAGAAGGAATTGGCTCAATATTTTCAAGTGCAAAATTTTCTTTAGGAATAAACATAAAATAAATGATTTCTCAAGTGAAAGAAATTTATTGCCAGATAACTTACTTTAAAACAATTGTTAAAGGAACTTTTTCAGATCAAAGGGAAATGATATCAAAATAAAACTGATAATATGAGGATGGAAGGGAAAGCTGCAGAAATGGTAGAGACTTAGTTAAATACTACTTCTCTTTAGCTTTTTAAAATACATTGAATGATTAAAGCAAAAATTATTACATTGTTGGATCATTTTTCAGTGCACATTGATGTTACATGAGACAACTACAGCATAAATGGGAGAGAATAAAATAAATTTTATTCTCACAAGCTTTCTACATTCTAACTGAAGAGGTAAAATATTGATTTCAAATAAACTGTGAAAAAGTTGAGTATGTATAATATAACTCCTGAGCACCAATAAACTACAAAAAGAGAGAGAAAGAGTCAAATACAGTAGGTAAATGAAAATGAAATACTAAAAGAATTCATGCACTCCAAAGGAAGGCAATAAAGGGGAAACAGAAAAGCAAAAAACTGGAGAGGAAAAAACGGAAAATGAATATTAAAATGATAGACTTCAAACCAAATATAGTAATAATTACATTAAATATAAATAGTGTAGACACATATATTAAAAGACATTGATTATCAGAAAGCATTTAAAAAGAAAAGCTAAGTAAATTAAAGATAAAATGATGGGAAAAGATATATCAGGCAAACACTAATCAAAAGAAAACTAAAGTGATAAACAAGGATATTACATACTGGGATATTACATAAAAGAGTTAATCCACCAAGAAGACAAAACAATCCTAAATGAACAACAAAGCTTAAAATATAGAGAGCAAAATTGACAAAATTGAAAAGGAAATAGACCCATAATTATACTGGACAACCTCAAATTCTCTCAGTAGAATAGATAAATAAGCCAACCAAAATCAGAAAGGATATAGAAAAACTGAACAACACCAACAACTAAGTGGATTTAATTCACAATTATACAACACCCGATAATAGCAGAGGACTCATTCTTTTCAAGTGTACATAGAGTAATCACCAATACAGACTAGATCCTGGGTTACAAAACAAAAAACAATTTTTTAAAAATTTAATTCACACAAAATATGTTCTCCATAATACCACCGAACTAGGAATTGATAACAAATATAATAAAATTTCCAAACACGTGAAAATTAAATAACATACTAATAAATCATCCACACAACAACAACAACAAAAAAAGGAAATCTCAAGGTGGTTAAAAAATATACTGTACTGAAAACAAAATTAAAACCCAAAATATTAAAATTGGGGGGATGCCTCTGAAGCCATCCATTGAAAGAAATTTGTAGCATTAAATACTTAGGTTAGAAGCAAAGAAAGGTCTCACTAAACTTTTCCATTAAGAAACTAGAAAAAATAAAATCTAAATCCAAAAGCATAAGGAAATAAAATTGAGAGTAGAAATTGAAAAGAGGAAAACAATAGAGATGAATAAATTGGTTTTTATTAACCTTTATAAAGGTCAATAAAACTGATAAAGCTCTAGCAAAACTTGGGGTGCCTGGGTGGCTCAGGTGACTGAGTGACCAACTTTGGCTTAGGTCATGATCTCATGGTTTGTGGGTTCGAGCCCCTCTTCAGGCTCTGCTGACAGCTTGAAGCCTGAAGTCTGCTTCAGTTTTTGTGTCTGTCTCTCGCCTGCTCATACTCTGTCTCTGTCTCTGTCTCTGTCCGCCTCTCTAAAATAAATAAACATTTAAAAAAAGGTTTTTTTAGGGGCGCCTGGGTGGCTCAGTCGGTTAAGCGTCTGACTTCGGTCAGGTCATGATCTCAAGGTTTGTGAGTTTGAGCCCTGCGTGGGGCTCTGTGCTGACAGCTCAGATTCTGTGGCTCCTTCTCTCTCTGCCCCTCACCCACTTGTGCTCTACCTCTCTCTGTCTCTCAAAAATAAATAAAATGTAAAAAAATAAAAAGAGAAAACCAAAGTCCCAAATGGAGACATTTAAAATAAATAAATAAACAAATAAATAAAATAAATTAAAAAAAATTTTAAAGCTCTAGCAAAAGTTAAAAAGAACAAGAGAGAAAATACAAATTACTACAGAAGCAAAACAGTGGGTATCATTATAGACTCCACAGTTATTAAAAGGAAAATAAGGGAATACTGTGAATAATTAATTGTATGCAAATCCAGTAACTTTTTTGAAATGGACCAATACCTCAAAAACCATAAATTACCAATACTCACCCAAAAGGAAATAGATATTCTGAGTAGTATTATAACTATTAAAGAAACTGAATTTTTTTAATTGAGAAAACTTTCCCAAAAATCTGTTGAGTCAGATGGTTTACTGGTATATTTAAAGAATAATATCAGTTCAAAAGTAAGAGAGCAGGGAAGACTTCGCAAATCTATTTGTGAAGCCAGCATGCCTGTGATATCAAAAACCAGACAAAAAGGACAAGAAAACAAAAGAAAATTGCAGACCAGTATCACTCTTGAACATTGACACAAAAATCCTCTAGAAAATATCAGCAAATAGTATGCACGAATACATATAAAGAATAATGACCACTGGACATTGTGACCAATCAATATATCTCAGCCATCTAAAGAAGAGAAATTAATAGATAACCAAAAGATATTTTTTAAAAATTTAAAATTTCTTCATGATTTAAAAAGAAAAAAGTCAGCAAACTAGTAATATAAGGTAGCTCCCAGAACTTGTTAAGAAGGCATCTACCAAAATAAATAAATATATAAAACCTCTCACTGAGATCATACTTGTTTATAAAAGGCTGAATGCTTTCCATCCTAAATGAGGAGTAAAACAAAAATATCCACTTTTACCACTCTTATTCAATATCAGAAATATTGGAAAAGAAAAAATAAAATTATCCCTATTTGCAAGAGACAAAATTGTCTATGTAGAAAATAAAAAGCATTCTACAACAACAGTAAAAACAAAACAAAAAAACACACAAAAAAACTAATAAATGAGTTATGGAAGTTATCAGGATTTATAATCACAAAAATCTTATTTCTCTATGTTAACAATGAAGTATTGAAAACTAAAAATAATTTTAAAAAACATAATAGTTCTAAAATAATGAAATGCTTACACATAAATCAAACACAGTATTTGCAAGACCTGTATGTTGAAAATCACACAGTACTGATGAAAGAAGTCAAAGCAGCCTGAAATAAACGGACAGACATATTATGTTTAGGTGTTATAAATTTAACATAATAAAGGTGTTGATTCCCCCACTTAAAATTGACCTATAGATTTAATGTAATACCAATTAAAATCCAACAAAATTTTGTAAATATATACAATCTGATTCTAAAATTTATATGGAAAGGCAAAGGGTAACACTTTGAGACCATAGAATAAAATTGGAGGTAACTTAAGAATGACCATAAACTATAATAATCAAGGTAGTGTGTTATTGGTGAAAAGATATACATAAATATCAGTGGAACAAAATAAGAATCCAGAGACAGACCAACACAAATATGGCCAATTAATTTTTTACCAAAAACAAACCCTCACATCTTATATAAAAATTAACTCAAGGGGCGCCTGGGTGGCGCAGTCGGTTAAGCATCCGACTTCAGCCAGGTCACGATCTCATGGTCCGTGAGTTTGAGCCCCGCATCAGGCTCTGGGCTGATGGCTCAGAGCCTGGAGCCTGTTTCCGATTCTGTGTCTCCCTCTCTCTCTGCCACTCCCCCGTTCATGCTCTGTCTCTCTCTGTCCCAAAAATAAATAAACGTTGAAAAAAAAAATTAAAAAAAATTAACTCAAAATGAATCCCAGATCTAAATGTAAAATATAAAGCTACAAAGTTTTCAAAGAAAACATAGGAGAAAATTTTCATGACATGAGGTTAGGAAGAGTTCTTAGACATGCTACCAAAGGTACATCTCATAAAAGAAAAAAACTTGATAAATGGACATATTTAAAACCTTTATTTTGTGAAATATTGTTAAGAGAATAAAAAGACCAGTCACAAACTAGGAGAAAATATTTATTCACAAGTCACATATCTAAAGAATAACCTGTATTCAAAACCGACAAAGAATATGGGGCACCTGGGTGTCTCAGTGGGTTAAGCCTAGACTCTTGATTTCGGCTCAGGTCATGATCTCACAGTTTCATGTGTTCTAATGCTGTGTGGGCTTCTCTCTTGGGCCTCTCTCTCTCTCCCTCTCTCTCTGCCCCTCTTCCACTTACGCTGGCTCTCTCAAAATAAATAAGTAAACTTTAAATAAGAACTCTCAAAAAGTTCAAAGAACTTTCAAAGAACTCTCAGAAAGTTGCCAATAAGAAAGCAACACAATTTAAAAATGGACAAAATATATGTACAGACACTGCACCAAAGAAAAGACTTGGTTGTCAAATAAGTGTAAAAAATATGCTCAGATTATTATTAAACTACAATGTGATACCACTTCATACCTATCAGAAAGGCTAATTAAAAAAAATAATAATACTAAGTGTTGGTGAGAGCAACTGAAACTCTCATCCATTCCTGGAAGGCAAAATGGTACAGCCACTCTGCAAAACACCCTGAGAGTATCTTACAAAGTTAAACCTATCTTTCCATCTGACCTAAAAAACCACTCCCATTTACCCTAGAGAAATGAAAGCATATATTCACATAACATATGTTTACACAGAAGCTCTATTCAAAATTGCCCCAAACTGGAACTCACCCAAATATCCTTTAATGAGTGAATGGAAAAACAAACTGTGATAGATCTGTACAGTGGAACACTATTCAGCAGTTAATAGCAACAAACTACCGTCACACACAAAAACCTGGATGAATCACAAGTGTATTGTGCTAGATGAAGGCCAGTCTTAAAAGGTTATGTTGTATGATTCCATTTATATGACTTTCTAGAAAAGGAATAGCTATAGCGATGGGAAATAGATCAGTGGCTTTTACAGGTTAGGGGATGGCAGAGAGCATGACTTCAAAGAAACAGCATGAGGGTGTTTTTTGGGGGGATGGAATTATTCTGCATCCCAACCCTGGTGATGGTTATGAGAATGCATACATATGTTAATATTCATAGAACTACATGCCAAAACTAGATGCCAAATTTTATTGTTTGTCAATTTGTAAAATTAAAAGTAATTTTTAAAAACTATTTTAATTATAATTTTAAATATTTAAAAAAAAATTCAAACTCTAGGTGGCTCAGTCAGTTAAGTGTCCAACTCTTGATTTTGGCTCAGGTCATGATCTCACAGGTTCATGGGTTCAGGCCCCCCCACCCTCATATCAGGGCAGAGCCTGCTTGGAATTCTCTCCCTCCCTCTCTCTCTCTCTCTCTGCCCCTGCCCTGCACGTGTGCACACATGCACTTGCTCTCCCTCTCTCTCTCTCTCAAAAATAAATAAACACTTTTTTTTTTTTTTTTTTTTTTTTTTTTTTTTTTTTTTTTAGAATCTGAACTCTGAGGAGGAAAACAGTTACCATTTTCACCATTTCACTTTCCGGCAAGTGCCGGAAACTTGCTGGCTAAAGGGTTTATATATACATTAACTTCTTAATCTTTACCATAACCCTGTTATTTAAGTATCCTTTTCTACCAATGAGGAGATTGAAACATAAAGAGATAACTTGCCCATCATCACACAAATAATAAGTGGCCAAGTCAGGATTTTAAACTCATCTTTCTCCATCTAAGTCCATACACAATCATCACTTTGGACATTGAGACAGAAAACCAATTTTGGAAGAAGACTGATGGTGGGATATTTCTTTCCAATGGTTAAGATGGGTATAAACTGGGGCGCCTGGGTGGCTCAGTCAGTTAAGCGTCCGACTTCAGCTCAGGTCACGATCTCGCGGTCCGTGAGTTCAAGCCCCACGTCGGGCTCTGGGCTGATGGCTCAGAGCCTGGAGCCTGCTTCCGATTCTGTGTCTCCCTCTCTCTCTGCCCCTCCCCCGTTCATGCTCTGTCTCTCTCTGTCTCAAAAATAAATAAAACGTTAAAAAAAATTTAAAAAAAAGATGGGTATAAACTAATATTTATTACTGGCATCAAAACTGAAAAATATTTTAGAAGCCTTCCAATTCTCAAGATACTCAAGAACTGTAAAACTAAAACTTACCTTATCTACAATGCAAAAAGCTAACAAACTCCAATAACTGAAGTTTTTATTTTTGTAACTGCAATTTACTTTTATGTGAAAAATATAAATGACAAGTAAACAAGCTGATATCAGGAATTTTGAAGCAATTTTCAAAATATACCACAGGGTCAGCATATTTTCAGCCCAATTTCTTAGACTGTCTTCTCTGAAGTGCAGAATGAAAATCAATAACTATTTGACCACCAACTATTTATGTTCATTATGATAACTGTGTTACTTCAAGATCCTGAAGTGTCTTCTGAATCATTAAAGCAAGCTTAAAATTTGTCTAAAAGGTTTTATGACTGCTCATTTAATCATTTCCCCACCCCAAAATTGAAAACCTATTGGTATATAGTAATTAGCCAGATTATTAAATTAACTATAAAATCCCATTCCCTCAATCATTTCAACAACCGGGAGTTCACAGTGCTGATCTTAAAAGCAAAAGCCAAAAAAAAAATCTTCACCTTTGTTAAACATACTTCCTGGTTACTGATTTTGAGTTCCATGATCAAGGCACATCAGAAGCTTTAAATTCCTATTATTCCTTATAATCCTAGGGTTAGAGTTCATATTAATTTTTTTTAATAATTTAAACTGCTGTGAGGGAAAATGCATTCTCAGCTTCTTTTCTTTGCATCCATCATAAAATGTTTCTGCTTTGGGATGCTGGGAAATTCTGCCAATTTAATTTAATTCCTTAAAATTCTTAGTATTATGCCATCTATTGTATTAGATTTTGAGAATCAAAAAGTAAGTCAAGCAGGAGGCTTACTCTCGAGTTACTCAATATCAAATAGGAAAGACAAGCATTTAAACAAATGACAAAATTAGACTTATCTCTAGAGTTTAGAGAGACACAAAGGAAGTAGCAACTTTGGGTAAATGAATGCAGCATAAAACTACTGAATGGATCTTAGCCCAGCTGTATCTACATTATTCTCTGCTCTTCCCCAGGATCTATTACACAAGCAACCATAAAGAAAACCCATGAGGTTTTTAAGAAAGTTTTAAGAAAGATATGTATTGATCTAGAGATCAGCAAACTTTTTTTTTTCCACGAAGGACCAAATAGCAATTATTTTATACTCTACACATGATCTCTGATTGAAAGCAGCTGTAGACAATATGTTAACAAATGAGCGTGGCTATGTTCCAACAAATATTTACAAAAATAGGTAAAGGCTATATTGGGTATACAGGACATCATTTGCCAACTCCTGCATTAATCAAGTCAATACAATTTTATGTCTGAGCTTCAAATATAAATTCCTTGGTCCTTCATTGATGAAATGATAAAGGATTAATATCTATAAAAAATTTAACTTCTTACCAATAAAGTTGGTAAAGACTCAAATTCTTCTGTTGGAGACACCTGAAATGTAAGACCCTTCTCCTTACAAATAAAACCTCCACTCTTAAGAACTTTTTTCCTGGCTTAACAAATTGTTCTTCGCTACTGAAATTTACGGCATATATTAGGAAGCACTGAAATTAAAGAGGAAGAGTTTCATTAATCATGTTCTTCCTCTTTCTCTCAGACTTCTGTTTTGAAGTATGTAAGGATTTAAACAGATGGAAATGTGTGTGACCTGTGTGTGGAAGTGCTTCTGTGTTCCATTGTGGCTCATCAGGTCTTTATTCCCTAGCAACTAACACTTTTATAGCATAGTCCTGCAGAGAGCTTTTCAGCAAGTTTTAATTGAGCCAAATCCAGTCCATGGGTAAATGCTTTGAGCTTGACCCTCGATTTGAGGGTGACAAGAGCTACCTGCTTACACATAATCCCATACTTCTTTCATCACAGTGTCTGAAGAACGGTAACAATCAGAATGGACACTGCCTAAATACGTGACATCACACAGGGAAATGTAATGCCATGACCAGATTACCCTAATTTGTGGCTAACTCTGGGATGCTACTTTCAAAAAAAGTCAATCTGGCATCATCTACAGGCACTAAAATTCAGGTGAGTCAGCAGGTCAGTAATAAGTGGTACAGCTTTTTTTCAACTGCTGTTTTTTTTTTTTTAAAACAGAGTAATTATCATTGAATACAAAATACATCCTGCTTTTAAAAAATATTCTGATGCTTAGCAGAGGTAATGCTTTTATTTTATTATAAGCTGCCCACATGCACTTCTTAGGCTGTGATTCATCTGAACAGTTTTTCATTTTAAAGAACATTTTATTCCAGAATGAAAAAAAAAATACTGAATGCCCCACACTGGTATGGGGTTAGCATAAACATGGGATGACAGGCAGTTAAATCTAAACCCAGAACAATAGTATAATCTTGCAGTATATTAAAGCTGCTGTATGATTTCTTATGTACAGTATTTTGGTTTTCACGACCATGATTTCAGGGGCCATATGATGAGTCATGGTCCTGTGTATGGCGCTCACATTTTGTTTTCCCTTGTAACTATGACGAGAGTCTGAAGAGATTTTTAGCTCATTCTAATTTTCCTCCCTGGAGCTGCTACTTACTATCTGCAGCGGATGCTCTGTGCAGAAGTATTGTGGATAGCTCTAGCTTTCAGAATCTGAAGGACATCTCCTAACCAGAATGCAAGGACCTAAAAGCCCTTAATTAAGTTTCTAATCACAAGCAAGATGGTCTTGCATTAAGAGTCCTTTGAAAGTAGCAGCAACCATGTCATTGTGCCTTTGCCATCATATCCAACAGGATTGTTATTTTAGGACCAAAGGCAATTCTTTCCTCGTAAAAAATGAAGAGAAACTCTCAACCCTCAGTGTGAAGAACAGAACACAGTAGAACAAAACATATTTCCATTTCTCTCCCACATGGCTCTGGAGCCCATTTTACCTAATTTAACAATTACATAGCAAATCCTATTTCACAAATGTTAGGTCATTTAAACCTCAGAGCCAACTTGTGACATAGTTACTATTGTTGTCTCTAATTTACAGAGGAGAAATGAAACACAGAGGGGAACACAGGGACCTGCTCAAGGCCAGCAGGAAATGAAACCAGATTCAAATGCAGGTTACTCAGCCCCACTACTAATAGCAATGGGCTACTTACTCTTCCCTTCTTGGAAGAAGTCTCCAGCATCTCCAGCCTCCAACGGGGCTTGAGGGAAATGTCTGATGACTAAACAGCATTCTAGAGTCACCACATTTTAGACATACTTAACACACTGCCATGAATTGTTATTTTGAATTCCTTTGGCCTGTGTAGAATTTATGCCTAAATAAAAGAGAAAGCAACTTCACATGTCTGAGATCATCATGGTTCGTTTGCCAAGGATGGTCTCCTCATACATCATGCTGTACTGCTGGCCTGTTCAGGTGTAGCATTTGCCCTAGGTGAACCTTGTCTGGTTAACAATAGTTGCATTAAAAATCTAAGATGGGTCTGGTGGACTTTTGCTTTTCCAGCTTCAGTTTATACTCAGCTAGGAGCAGTTGAGATTTTGTGCAGTAAACAGAGTTCCCGCTTTAGCCCATGATTTCTGATAGATGCCCAAACTTTTCTAGGAGGAAAGCAACACCAGTCCCCCATGAGATAACGCAGGACACTAAGTAATGAAAGGAAATGCATACAAACACCATCTTGGAGCTCCCTGCCCCGCTGGCTTAGTAAGGGTCCAGTCAGTGGGGTGTAGCTGATACGCAATTCTCAATTCTCACAGTCCTCCTCCCAGCCCACAGGACACCTAAGGCTGTCAGTCTGCCATTCCGTGTACACTTCAAGAAATAGAGGAATTATAGAGCTGATACATGTGAAATTGCAGGAGAAATAAAGTAAAAGATGTCCTAATCTGTGTGTTACTGTTTAAAGTATTGAAATAAGTACCCAAAAAATAAGTTAAAAAAAAAGTATTCAAATAAGACCAAAAATGCAGCTTATTATGCAATCTTTTTACATTTTGCTTTAATGTATAGGCATATCTTGTTTATTAAGAATTTTAATTTTAAATAGTTTTAATAGAATTTTTATTATATAAATTTGCCAATAAAACAGTGAAACCAACTTATCAATCAATAAATACTTATTTCAAAAGTTATGCAACCACAATTATTAGTACCTCATTTTACTCTCAAAATTTTATATGGTCAGTTGATCTGAGGAAGAAATTCGTTACACAGTGAGGCTGTCCCTTCCATTCACAGGTAAAAGCTACAATCACTAGAAAGTTCTTCCTCATATCTGATTCCTGATCAATGTTTGTTTAAGTTCTGCCTTTTGAACTTACACAAATTAAATTCCAGGATCTCTTCCCTAGGAGAAATATTTAAGAATATTTAATCCCACCCAGGCAGATTTTATAATCCTTACGATTCCAGTGTATCTACATTTTCTGCCTTCCTCTTGTAATAACCTTTAGAATATGCACTCAAGTCATTTAACAAATAAATGTTTTCTCCTAAACAAAACAGATAACAAGAGGTATTTCTTTTTAAAAAGTATCTATCTTTTCCTTTGTGGTGGTGGCATTGTCCTCATTTCTTCTCTCTAGTAATTATTTCCTACAGAGACAGTGAAATCCCTAAGCTAAAAAAATAAAAAAGAAAAAGAGGAAATAGAAGTGTTCTTTCAAGAAGAAAAAAAATAACAGCAAGATACAAAGAAGCAGATTTCAATATGCCAGCTATAGAAAATTGGCATAGGGTCTTTCAAAGGGCATGGGCTTTCAGTTTATTATCTACCTCCTAGGGCTTTGTGAGGGTTATATAAAATAATATAAGAAAAGCAGAACAGATTGGAAGTACTATGCAGGCATCAGCGATTATTATAATAGCATGTCCTTTTAGATCTTGTTTTATATACCGCTTCCTGATCAAGAAATAAAAAGAAAAAATGAAAACATAACTGTCAGAAATATCAGGGAAAACATAAGAAACAAAATGTTAAGAGACCACATTGTATACTCTATGACAATAAATTTTAAAATCCTGTTTAAACATATCATATACTAGAAAAACAAAAATTACCAAACTGATTCAAGAGGAGGTAGGAAATCTGAATAGATCCTTGCAGCCACACAGGGAGAAGGTTGTGAGTCATGGCTGCACTGCTCACCATAGTAATTGCCCCCACTCAGGGCACCTCACCATGTTACTGGAGAGAGCATTCAGTACATACTTGTGGAGGCATGGAATGAATCAAACAAGTAAAAAAAAAAAAATGAAGATTTTCACCCAAAAAGGCAAGAGAACTAGGCGATTTTAGAGAAAGGTCCATCAAACATTTTTGAATCAAGGAATTTCTATTACTCTCATAACCAATTCCTCGCTGTAGTTAAGCTAGCCTAGTTAAGCTTGAAATAATATCTATTAATACAGATGCCAAAATCCTAAATACGGTGTTACAAAATTATTCCAGAAGGTAATAAAGAAGTAAAAACTCAAGTGTGTTACACATCAGGGATAGAAGAGCAGTTCAATATTAAGACATCTGGGGCGCTTGGGTGGCTCAGTCGGTTGAGTGACCAACTTCAGCTCAGGTCATGATCGGTTTGGGAGTTTGGGCCCCGCGATGGACTCTGTGCCGACAGCTCAGAGGCCTGGAACCTGCTTTGGATTCTGTGCCTCCCTCTCTCTCTGTCCCTCCCCCACTCATGCTCTGTCTCTCTCTGTCTCATAAATAAAGAAACATTTAAAAAAATAAAAAAAAAGACATTTATTAAGGCAGAAAATCATGATCATATCAATAGATACAGAAAAGACACTTGATAAAATTCAACCATATTCCTAAAAAGAAATATCATAGAAAATGGGAATTAAAAACCATTTCCACAATGTGATTTTTTAAAAGTATTTATCATAAACCAATTCTAAACATAATTTTAAACATAGGAACACACACTTCCCAAAGACAGGAACAATAAACGATGCGCTCTTGTTATTTTAAAGGACTGTTTTTTTGTTTCGAACAAAAACTTTTGAACGTTGAGACAAAATCTAATATATATCACCACAAGCTTATCACCACTTTTAAAGTATTTCATAAATGGGATTTTTATGCCCCAGAATTTGCATTTAGTGAAAGCAAACCTCAAATTATTCAGGAGACTAATTAAGTGACATCAATAAGTAAAAATTATCATCTCCACGTGAGTTTACCAGTGAGAAATTTTCAGCCACCCCAGCCCCAGATAAACTGAGAACAATGAATTCCATAATGTCTTTATCAGATGAAACCGTGAGTCTGTCATTTGAGGGGCACCTGGGTGGTTCAGTCAGTTAAGAGACACACTCTTGATTTCTGCTCAGGTCATGATCTCATGGTTCATGAGATTGAGCCCCAAGTTGTCTGCAATGACAATGCTGAGCCTGCTTGGGATTCTCTTTCCCTCCCCCTCTGCCCCTCCGCCTCTCATTCATGCACTCTCTCTCTTTCTCTCTCAAAATAAATAAATAACCGTTTTAAAAAAATACTATTTGAGGGGCGCCTGGGTGGCTCAGTGGGTTGAGCCTCCGACTTCGGCTCAGGTCAGGATCTCGCAGTTTGTGAGTTTGAACCCCGCATTGGGCTCTGTGCTGACAGCTCAGAGCCTGGAGCCTATTTCAGATTCTGTATCTCCCTCTCTCTGCCCCTTCCCCGCTCATGCTCTGTCTCTCTCTGTCTCTCAAAAATGAAAAAAATTTTTTTAATAAAATAAAATAAAATATAAAAAATACCATTTGATCATTGATCAGAAGATTTGAGCAGTCCTCCAGATACAATCACTGATTGGTTCTTCCCCATTGAAAATTCTTGCCCATGGTGGAAACCTGTCCTCTTGTTTCCTGTCTACACTCTTGTCATTTCTGTTTGAGTCTGTAGTACAAAAGTAAAGAGCACAGACAAAGGCCTGAAGCACGTGGTTAAGTCATCTCTAAGGACTAACAAGTCGAGAAGTTCTTGCCAGATCAAATTCTTTGGGCGCTCTTTGACTTGTATCACCTTTTCAACATCTTGTTAGGATCGTCTTGTCTTGTTTTTGTATCCTTGAGAACTGCTTTATTTGGTTTTGTCTGCCCCATGACAGAGGTTCACTGGACCCCAGCTGGTGACAGATAATCTTTGGTCAGCTTCTGGAGCTGGGAGGTTTGCACAAGCATCATTTCTGGTAATCACTGCGATTCTAGTAGGATTTTTTTTCCATTGTTTGCCCACCTAGCCAGATGCCTTCTTGCTTCTGGGTTTATTTCCTGTGCATTTCTCTGTAACTGACATAATGCTACAGTGATACTTAGTGGCCACTTTGGGGAGATTTTGACAAGAATAAGGTTATTCATTTGAGAGGTGCATTCAAAGAAAAATGGAAGAAACTTTCATGAGACTCTGTTTTGTCATTCTAAAAGAGAGATCACTTTGATAGCAAAGGAGAAATCCTCCTTTTTGCTTTTATACTTCAGGGATTAAAAAGTTTTAGCGTTTTAAATTGTACATTTTATGGTATTGTCAAGGGCCTGAGTTATGGTTTATACTGGTTAAGTCTCGCACAATCTCTCTCTCTGACTCTCTCTCTTCTTGCCTGTGTACGTATACATGCACATGTGTGCAAGTACAAAAGTGCCTATGTATGAAGATGAGTTTTCCCCAATATAAGCCTACTCCATCCTTGCAGAGGGGAGATAATTAGCCTTTAACAATAACAATTTTATATTTATCTGAAGCCAGCTACTTTTTTTTTCCTTGTTCCTTTCTTTCCTTCTCCTTTTCCCTACTTGTGGGCAACTTTGGAGATTAACTGATCACACACAAAACATTATTTTGTACTAATTTACACATTCTAGAAATATCTACTTCAGACAGTCAGGAATTTCAAAAAGAAAGAGAAATGTTAGCTGTGCTTCTTTTGTATGTTTTCCCCAGCTAAAACAGTAACTCAGAAAAAGAGGTTTAACTGTGAATTTGGTTAATCACCTTTGAGTCCAGATAAGAAGAAAAGCTAGACACTCAGAGCTTTTGGAATTAATTCAAGAGTCTTAAAATATACCTGATAAATAGATGAGCCCTTGAAAAATTAGAGTAATTTAATTTTAGCTTCAAAACAACTCCATGTCTTCTCCCTGGTTTTCTTACCCTATAAAAATTAATGTTTGCATAATATTTTAATCAGTACAGGATTTGGGTTTAGCTTGTAATGATTTCTATTTTTTTAAATTTCCTCTATTAGTTCCATGGGTCTTGGAAGGTATAATTTTTTTCCAGAAATTGTTTAAAATTTTTTAAAGTACAAATATATTTCTGATAAGTGAAATCAAACTGACAAATTTTTTTTAAGAATTTAATTTTGTGAACTTTTCTAATGCTATAAATCATAGCACTGCTCTGATTTAAATTGTTCTTTCCAGACCTTTAACTACCATGGTTAAGTCACTAAGATTTTAGACTAATGTTAAATTGTGTTATTTAATAAATGATCTTTGGATACCTAAGTAATTTCAGGTCATTTCAGTGAGAAAAATACACTTTGGTCATTCTATGTAGCTTTTAACTTCCCATGTCTTTTTTTACTTTTAGATAGAGAATGACTACAGATGGAGGAGAGGTGCAAATGTCTATAAATGATATTAAATACATATTTAGTTTATTATCTTAAAATATATTTAATTAAAATAAAATATATGCTCATAAAAAATGAACTATTACTGATTTTGGTTTCCTTTCTTCTTTTCTGTCATTGCTAAAAAAAATTAAGGGGCACCTGGGTGGCTCAGTTGTTAAGCATCCGACTTCAGCTCAGGTCATGATCTCGTGGTCCATTGAGTTTGGGCCAAATGGGGCTCTGTGCTGACAGCTCAGAGCCTAGAGCCCGCTTCGGATTCTGTGTCTCCTGCTGTCTCTGCCCCTCCCCCACTCATGCTATAGCTCTCAAAAAATGAATAAATGTTAAAAAAATTAAACAATAAATAAAATAAAATAATTGAAATTGGTTAATTTTGTTGAAAGCTGTAATAAAACTGACTATGGAGAAATCATGTATGTATACACGACAATATTTGTTTTGTTTAAAGTATTTATTTACATACTTACATACTTATCTATTTATAAAACTATATAAATAAATTGTATATATATAAATATACAAATAAATATATTCTTAAATATTGCTAACAAATATATATAATTTCTACACTAGCCTTTTTTAGTTTACATAGAGTTAAAATCACTTTTCTGAGCACTGTTCTATGAGTTTTAACACGTATAAAGATACTTGTAAGCTCCATAAAAACAGAATATAGAATGATTTCAAAACTCTCTCAAAATTCCCTCTTACTGTCCAGGAGATGGTCACTCTTCCCTAACAAGTAAACCTGGTAACCGCTGCTCCTGTCTCTATAGTTTTGCCTTTTCCATAATGTCACATAAATTTAACCCTTTTAAGATTGACTTCTTTAGTTTGGTATAAAACATTTGGGATATAACCACAGTGTTATGTATATCAGTAGTTCGTTTCTTTCAATAGCTGAAAAGTATTCCATGATTTTATCTGTTCACTCAATGGAGAACATTTAGTTTGTTTCTTGCTTTAGGGAATTGTGAATAATGCTGGTATAAACATTCACATCCAGGCTGTTGTGTGAACATAAGTTTTAGTTCCTCTAGAGTAAGTACCTAGAAGCCAGCTGTGACAGTGTATGTTGAATTTTATAAGAAACTGCCAAACTTTTCCAGGATAGCTGTTCCACTTTGAATTACCACAAGCTAGGATGTTAGTTGTAGGTTGTTTGGTTTGGGGTGGGTTTTTTTTTGTTTTGTTTTTGTAGATGTCCATTAATGTATTCCAAAAGTTCTATCCTCCTTCTAGTTTGCAAGATTTGATCATAAGTGAACATGAAATTTCATCAAATGACTTCTCTACCTCTCTCTATTGATATGATCATGTGGTTTTTCTTAAGTCTGTTGGTATAGAGAAATACACTGATTGATTTTTGAATGGTAAACCAGCCTTGCATTCCCCAAATAAACTCTATTTGGTCATTAAGTATTTTTTAAAATATAATATGTTAGATTCAATTTGCTCCTTTTTGTTGAAGATTTCGCATGTGTGTTTATGAGAGATATTAGTCTATAGTTTTCCTTTCATGTACTGTCTTTGTCTGAATTGGGTATAAGGGTAATGCTAGTTACATAAAATGAATTGGGAAATGGTCCTTCTACTTTGTGGAAGAGATTATGAAAAATTTGTGTTATTGTTTCCAAAAATGTTTGGTATAATTCACCAATGAAATCATCTGGGCCTGGAGTTTTCTTTTTTGGACTATTTTTAATGATGAATTCCATGTCTTCAATAGATATAGGACTCCCAGGTTATTTCCCCTTGTTTGTGTATTTCAAGAATACAGTCCATTTCATCTAAACTGTCAGACCTGTGTGCACAGAGCTGTTCATAGTAATCTCTAATCTCTTCATGTCTATGAGATTCCAGTGATTTCTCTTCTCTCATTACTAATATCGGTATTTTGTGCCTTCTCTCTGTTCTTCATCAGTCTTACTAGAGATAGATTGATTTATTTATCTTTTCAAGAAAATATCCTGTGGTACTTACTGGTTTTCCTTTATTGTTTGTTTGTTTTCAATTTCATTGATCTCTGTTCCCATCTCTATTATTTCATTCCTTGTGCTTGCTTTAGATGTAGTTTGCACTGATTCTCTAGTTTATAAATATGAAAATTTATCTTATTGGCTTGAGACCAATATCAGCATTGAGTGCTATAAATTTCCCCCTAAGGATTGTTTTAACTGCATCTCACAGATTTTAATATGTTCTATTTTCGTTTTCTTCAAAATATATTTTTATTTTCCTTGAGACTTCCTCTTTGGTCCATATACTCTATGGAACTATATTATTTAATTTATAAATATTTAGGGACTTTCTAGGTAACTTTCTGTTGTTGCTTTCTATTTCATTTTTTCTACAGAGGCTATAATTTTGTTTGTTTTAATTTAATAAGATTATTTGTGATTCAGAACATGGGTTATCTTGGTCAATATTCCATGTTCACTTGAAAAAATGTGTACTCTGTTGTTGAATAGAGTATACTATAAATGACAAATAACTTATTAATTCTTTTTAATTATTGTATATTTTCAAAATATTAAAATTGATAATATTATTGATAGTATATAGTACTATTGATAATATTATTCAAGTCCTCTATATCCTTGGTGATTTTCTACCTACCTTTTATACAGAGATTGAGAGAGGAATGTTAGTCTGTAAGTGTAATTGTGGCCTTGTCTATGTCTCCTTTCAGTTCTGTCAGGATTTGCATCATGTCAACCAGAGCTTTTTAAGTTCTCTTGTTAAATGCACACACATTTAAAATGATAATGTCTCACTGGCAAATCAAGCCTTTGTCATTGCAAAGTCTCTCTTTATTCCTGGTAATTTTCCATGTCCTGAAGTCTATATAGCCACTCCAGCTTTTTTTTTTCCATTAGTGTTCACATGTTACATCATTTTTCAGGCTTTTGCTTTTAATATATCTATACCATTATATTTCATTATATTTATGTTTCTTGCAGACAGAATATAGTCAGGTCTTAATTTTATAGCCAATCTGACAATCCCTGTTTTATTTTTTAATTAAAAAAACTTTACCATTTAATGTAATGATTAATATGCTTGGAGAGAGTTCTACCATATTATTATTAGTTATTCATTAGTCACTTTGGCTTTTGTACTTCTTTCCCTTTTTTTCTCTTCTTTTGTATTATTTGAGTATTTTGTAGTAAACCATTTTAATTATTGGCTTTTTAACTATACCTCCTCATATATATTTGTTTGCAGTGGCTGCTTTAGGGATTACAAAATACATGCCTAACTTTTCACAATTCATTAACTGAAAATATGTTTAGAGTTAATATTTGGCCACTTCAGACAAATATAGAAAACTTACAACTCATGCATCACTTTTTCCAACCTGACGTTGCACTTGTGATATATATATTATCTCTAATGCAAAGAAAGAAATGCATAGAAAACCCCATCTCACAATGCTATAGTGTTTAATTTCAAAAGCCATATATTTTATAGCATCAAGAGGTCAATTGGCCTTATTTAGAAAAAGAGTTCTTACAGATGTAATTAAATTAAGGATTTCAAAATGAGATCATCCTGGGTTACACATGTGGGCCCTAAATCCAATGATAAGTGTCTATATAAGATACAGAGGGGAAAGTACAAACATGAAAGGTAATGTGACCATTACCATGAAGGTAATGTGACCAGAGAGGCAGATACTGAAGTGATGCAGTAAAGGAAGCCAAGAAATGCCTACAGCCAACAGAAGTTGTGAGAGGCAAGGATTCTCCCCTAGAGTCTTTGGAGAGCGTGTAGTCCTGCCAACACCATGACTTTGTACTTCTATAAGGGAATGTGTTTCTGTTATTCTAAGCTACCAGGTTTGTGCTAACTTGTTAACAACAGTCCTAGGAAACTAATACACCCAGATATTGATCATTTCAGTTTCTTTTCTTTAAATTGCAAAGTTCCAAATTTCACTCTGTTACCTAAAGAACTTTTGAGATTTTACATAAAGTTTATTTACTTATTTTGAGAGAGAGAGAGAGAGAGAGCGCATGGGGAGGGGCAAAGAGAGAAGGAGAGAAAGAATCCCAAGGAGGCTCCATGCTGTCAGATCAGACTCCCACGCAGGGACGCAGGGCTCAATCTCCGGAACCTTGAGATCATAAGCTGAGCTGAAACCAAGAGTTGGACATTACCAACTGAGCCACCCAGGTGCCCTTCGAGCATTTTTTTAAAGGCAGGGTCTTAAGGCAGTAAATTCTCTTCAATTTCCTTCACTTAAGAATGTTTTTATTTCCTTTCATTCAAAGGATATTTCCACTGGCTGTAGAACTTTGGGTTGATAGTTCTTATTTTTTTCAGCACCTAAAAAATGTTCCACTGTCTTCTCACCTCCTGATTTATAATCAGAAATAGTCAGTCATTTGGATTGTTGGCACTTTTCAAAGGCTGTTTTCAGGAATTTTCTTTTCTTTTTTAAAATTTGAATTCAAGTTAGTTAACATACAGTGTAATCTTGGCTTCAGGAGTGGAACCCAGTGATTCAACTCTTACATAGGACCCCGAGTGTTCATCCCAACAAGTGCCCTCCTCAATGCCCATCCCCCCCACCTCCCCTCAGTTTGTTCTCTGTATTTAAGAGTTTCTTATGGTTTGCCCCCTTCTCTGTTTTTATCTTATTTTTCCTTCCCTTCCCCTATGTTATCTGTTGTGTTTCTCAAGGAATTTTCTTTTTTTTATATTTGATTTTCAGAAGTTTGATTACAATGTGTTTGGAAGGTTTTTCTTAAGTTTATCCTGTTTGGAATTTGCTGACATTCTTGGATGTAAATTTATTTTTCTTTACCAAGCTTGTGAATTTTTCAGCCATTCTTTGTTCAGTAACAAAGCTTCCTTTTTACCACTAAGATACTTTCCTGAATTTGGGGCATATTTCTCATTTGTTTTAACAAAAGCTTTCTTATTTTTGAGAAAATGTAAGTTACCAATACTAATTTTTACTTATTATTATGTATTTTTGAAATATCACCTGAAACTAGATTAATTATATTAAATGTAACATAACAAAATAGTTTAATAACTCAATGAATTTTTGTATTAAAGGAAACATACTAATGTTCATGTACACAGACTGTATAATTGGAAAATATCTGACTTCTAGGCTACTCAATTTCAAAACCTATGTTAATCAGGGATAGTCATATTACACTTTATGGCACAAATCAAAATGCCCTGGAGGTTTGTCAGTGTCCTCACTGTTCATAATATATTTTTATTCCCAGAGTAAAGTTTTATTGTGTTTTCCACCTCAAAAGAGAATTTCACTTTTTTTCCATTCTGAGATTTAGTCTTTAGGAGAGACATCATAGTAAAACTGTCTTGATGGGGCTTGATGAAAAGATCCTTACTAGGTCTTATTAATAAATAATATAAAAGAAAAACTATAGGGTGCGTACCCATAGATCTACACCTGTCAACTAAAGAGATGTAATTCATCCACGAAACACTGAGAAACATTCCAACCACACTTTAAGCTGAGGATCCTTAGGAATCTTCTAGAAGCACATGATTTTGTGGGGTAGAGTTAGCTCCTAAAAATGACCCTCAGAGTAAGAGGACAACTGTAGATAACAGACAGCTTCCATTTAAGACCTATGAATAAGATCCAGATGAACAGAACCACTGATTTCCATGCCTTAATTTGCATTATTTTTTCTGTATTTCCCTACATATTTTCTTTCCTCTTTTCTTAAAAAAATTTTTGTTAATGTTTATTCATTTTTGAGAGATAGAGCATGAGTGGGGGAGGGGCACACACACACACACACACACACACACACACACACACACACAGAATCCGAAGCAGGCTCCAGGCTCTGAGGCTCTGAGCTAACAACACAGAGCCGGAC
The DNA here is from genome assembly GCF_027475565.1 of Acinonyx jubatus. Lineage (NCBI taxonomy): Eukaryota > Metazoa > Chordata > Mammalia > Carnivora > Felidae > Acinonyx > Acinonyx jubatus. The sequence continues at coordinate 53,358,183 of NC_069384.1, forward strand.
ACAGGGCTCGAATTCATGGACCAAAAGATTATGACCTGAGCCGAAGTCGTAGGCTTAACCAACTGAGCCACCCAGGTGCCCCTCTTTTCTTTTTTCTGGTTTAAGATTCCTGGTTGTTGGCAGACACTTGTTATTTCTTAACCATGATAACTGCTAAGTTCCTATACATAAAAAAATTTTTTTTACATACTTACATACTTCTTGGCATGATTCCAATACCTGTCTATAGTTTGATGGTGATTTGGTTAATGCACGTAATCAAATTAGCAGCTGGGTTATACTTATTTTACTTTGGGTGCTACCCAGGTTTATTTGGTACCATTTCCTTGTTACAAATCAGACAAAACAAATTCTTTGTTGTAATGTTTGTTAATTGGTTTCATCCACCAAGTGACTTATTTAGATGGAAGAAAACACAGTAGATGAGACAAAAACCTAAATAAAGTTCTACCATGTCAAACCTAGAAAGGGGTGTTGTGTTTTTTTTTCTATAGAAAAAATACGTAGACGAGTTTGCCTTTGCAATCAAGCTTTCAGAGAAATAGAGGATAGAAAAAGCTAGGGAACAGATAGGGTATATTGAGAGATTGCCTCACTTTTACAGACCTTGCAAGAAAGGTGCATTAGTTAAGCTAAACTCTCATCCTTGTCCAATTTACAGATTGCAGTCAATAGTTTTTTTGTGCTTCAAATCCAATACTAGTTGTTAGAAGCCATCCAATGATCTGCTTTCAGTGGAAATACTCATATATGGATGTCAAATAGAATAGGCCTGGCACAAATTCCATTGCCTGGTGCCAGGCCAATTTTATTTGATATCCACGTATGAGTATTTGAAGCACAAAAAGACTATTGACTGCAATCTGAAACCTATAAATTGGACAGGGATCTATAATATCAGTAAACTGATGACTGCCTTCAGGATAGTTCTTAATATCACCCTGAGTCCATTTTGACCCATCAATTTCTCTTCCAAGAAAAATAGACACTTAATTTAGTTCAAAAAGGAAAAAAAAATCCGAGCTTCAATTTACATTTAAAAAATAACCACTGAAAGAATATTTTAGATTGCTTTCTTCATTTCACACTTTACATGAGGCTTGAAAAGTAGGCAATGGTACAGAGAATGCAGGAGAATGACAATGTTACTGAGCCCATAGAACTCCTCATTTAAGAGGTTCATGAATTTGGACACAGAGTGGTACAAAATAGAGGCAAGTGCTGCCTGACAACTTAGGGAAACAAATGTTCATATATTACTACAGACCTTTCTTGGATATTGACTATTAACTAAGATTATCTGGGAGGCAAACATAAAAATCATAAAATTATAGAATTTGGCTCGTAGCCCCATATCTAGTTGTGTGGCCTTTTCAGATTAGGAATGGTACCAATTCTCTTGAATTTCTTGTAGTAATTGCCCATGTTGCAATTCTCAAATGTGTGCTCTCCAGGATCTTAAATTCTTCTGTGCAGTTTCTGTTCCATCAAATGATCCAAACATAATCTTCCAACAACATGAACAAGAAAATCTGTTCCTAATGTAGGTTGTAATGACTATGCCCAGAAATTCTTCACATGACCACAACACATCAAACAATGAGGTAGATCTCTACTGATCATGTCGCTAGATGATAATGGTCTATCATGTGGCTTGGGCTGGAATCCTAAGAAGTGAAAGCAACACAATTTGCAGTCCTTATGTTAAACAATACTGAGACCAGGCACACTTTCCTGTCTCTGTGTTAAACAATACCAGGGCAGAGCAAAAACAACTACCTGCTTGCTCCAGGAATTACTTGCTCCCAAGAAGATAAGCCTGTGAGCCAACTTAACAGCATACTTATTAAAACTAGCAATCTGTTATAAAGCTTTTCTTCAAAACCCTCACCTTGCTGTGCCCATCAATCCAAAGTTATTATAGCATATATTCTGTCCAATCTCAACAAGTTACCTATCTTTCAGGACTCAGCTTGCAATTTCCCAACCTCATTGGCTCTAAGACTGTGTGAACACTCTTCCATAATTTTCCCATTTTGAGAAGCTATCAATATTTTTTCACGTTGGTGTTCTCCCTCATTGCTGTAAGTTTGATAAATATAGCCTCAGTTCATCACGGGGCTCCTCTGCTACTCCCCAGTAGATCATTGATACTACTAAACTTTTCATCAAAGTTCCTTTTTCTTACCACAAGTTGCAAAATGGGCCTTTTGTCCTTGGAATATCTTATCTGACTGCTTTCCTATAAAGTCAATAATTATTCCTTAAGTTTCCTTAGAAGTTTATGCAAGACTTTCATCCCCACCTTCAGTAATCCTCACCCCTCTGGCTCATCCCTTAGCCATGAACACTACAGCAGAATGCAGGTAGATCTTGGGGATTGTAGAAGAATGAGAAATTTATTCATTGTCCTACTCTTCTGCCAAACCTACAAAGTCTTATTTTGTTGAACTATCTTGACATGCAAACATAACAGGGGTATTCCTGACTATATAACAAAGAGAAATCCACCAACCACTTTCATGCTTGCATATGCTGCAAGCTTTGCTTTCTGGAAGTCAGTTACTATATGTCCCTCAACCAATTATGTAGTCTCAGATCCCCAGGCCAAACACATGATGATGTGTTTCTCTCCCAGGATGCATCCATATCTTTGTGAAAGCAAATGTCTCTTGGTCCTAAATTTTTCCCAGTTTTGGTTGCTTGTCTTCTCCATCAACTTCTGATGACATAGTATGGAAAAGCATAAAGTGTTGGGCCTACTAGTTGTTCCTTTCTTTACATTTACAAACTCTCCTGAAGCCCAAACTGCCCACACTTATTCAATAGTCAAATTTATCTTTGGAAAGTTTATGGTAAGGGAGATTTGCACATGATAGTGCTCTTCTCCCCACCTTGTAGGATGGCTTCACAGCCTTACAGCCTGAGTCTGTGGAGCTGCTGAGTTAATTAGGGCCAATTAACTATATTACATGATTATCAACTACAACAAAACACTTTTGTGTCTCTTAAAAAGACTAACTCTCAATTGAACTCATTTTAATTTGTTTATTTTATCTAGAAGGGACCATTCAGTGTCCAGTCTCTTTCTTCTAGGGATGAAGGAGGGAAGGGAGAAGTAGGAGGTCTCTGCTCCTTCTGAGGGCTCCTGTTAAGGTCAGGTTGCTTTGCAAATCTAGGTCTATTATTATTGTTGATGATCTGCTACCGCCAAGCCCAGTCACATATTTAACTCTTAAGGAGAGGAAAGTGGCTTTCTTTTGTTGGAAGAAGCATCTGTGAGAATAATTTGACAGGCCCTTCCATTAGGGCAAGAGTTTTCACCGAAAAATGATGGGCATATAAGCAGTTCAAGGTACACTATTAAACTTATGTTCTTTCCTCATAATATTTAGCACAACTTAATTACATATTTATTGAGGAGATTATTCAATGCATTCCCCCCACTAGAATGTTAGGAACCATATTTGTATATGAAGATGGCTCTTTGGCATATAATTGGTGCTTTTTTTTTTTTTTGTCACAGAATAGGTTCTTATTAGGACATAGAAAGCCCTAAGTGAAGACTTCAAATGAATAAATGAAAGAAACTACACTGGTAGAATGGAAATCAGTCATCTGCAGGCAATGTTCCCTAAATTGTGCTTGTCTTCACTAATATGTTGTACAGTGAAAAAAAAAAGCAGAATGGAATAAATTTTTCATAATGTTGTTTATATTACATTTGATTCCATCCACTCTTTTGGAGTGTAAAAGCTCTGCACTGCCTTCTATGAAACAGAGGTATGAAGAGATGATAGTTCCCTATGTTTCTGGTCTTTAAATTGACACTACTTGTGAAGGAGGACTTCAGCTATCTCCATTTTGACCTCAAACTTTCGAATGGATTGAGTTCTTCTTTCCACCTTATTTCTTAACTCAGGCAAAAGACCCTGCAGGCAAAACATTCTGTGATGGGAACAAAAACTAGTGCCTCAGGCAATAAGGACAGCCCTGATGCCCACAAGACCCTGCATGATTCACCCCAAGACAATGATCAACCTTCCCAGTTTACTGCCCATCTGCATGTACCAACAGACCTTTGTCCCACAGTTTCCTTATATAAACATGTAAGTTCTTTCAGCACTTTAGAGACCATCTTTAAGACATTAGCTCACTGTCTTCCCAATGTTGGCCTCACTGAAATAGACTCCTTTCATGTTTCACCACCGGCCATTTCTCTGCCTTTGGATTTTGTCAGTGGTGAGTGGCCAAACTTGGTCTGTTTGGGGCCCCTGGAGCCAGGTGCTCTGGCACCCCTGTGCCTCAGCTACACTTGGAAAATTAAAATTGCCAACTCTCTCTCAGTCATCCAACTTCGGTTTATTTTAACAGTTTTTCTTCTTTGTGAACTCTGAAAGTTTGGGAACGACTCATCTGAGATATGTCAAAGTATAATTTTCAAAAAATTAAAATCATGACTCATACTAATATATAGTGTACAGATGTCAAAGATTATTTGAACTCATTAATGAGAGAATCAGCATGATGGTAAACCTGTTTCAAAAGAGGATATGAGAGATTGAAAAAGTTATCAAAAGAAAGAAGGCTGAAATAAATTTGCTAATTTAGATACAGGGCAATGAAATTATAACCTTCAGGGGTTATCTTTTCTACAGAACAAAAATCATCTGAATCTCTACCAGAAAAAAACTAATTTGCAATTTATCAATCTTCTCAAAGTTAACACGCAAATTTGTAGAATCTGGGCCTTAATCAGTAGTAAATAGTGCAAGAAAATTAACTTCCCTTAGAGTGGCAGACAACTCAGACCAGCTTGATAGTCTCTAACATGAGTATGAAAGGTGAACAGTAATCTTTCTGCCTTATTTCAAGTTTTGGATAGTTTTTAGTAACGACCCTGCCTCTAATATTGGATGGAGGTTGTATGTATATATGTATGAATAAGTAAATCTGGATCTATTGATTTATAGATGTGAAACTGGAAGGTGATAAACCAATTAACAGTTATTATGACTTGGAAATAGCATTATGGGTGCATTAATTCGTGAAGGCTGCAGTAACAGAGTACTTACAAACTGAGGAATTAAACAACAGAAATGTATTGTCTTATGGTTCTGGAAGTTAAAACCCTGTCCTCAAGGTGTCGTGTTTTCTTGAAGGTGCTGGGGAAGGATCAGTTCCAGGTTTCTCTCCTGGCTTCTGGTAGTTGCTTGTCTTTTGGCTACCTAACTCCATCTTTACATGGTATTCTCTCTGTGTCCAGGTCTGTGTCCAAACCTCCCTTTCTTTTTAAGGATACCTGTCATAGGGATTGGACTAGGCCCATCCTAGTCCAGTATGACCTCATATTAACTAATTGCATCTGCAATGACCCTATTCCAAACAAGGTCATGTTCTGAGGTATTGGGGATTAGGATTTAAAGATAAAAACTGGGGGGCACAATTCAACCCATAACAATGGGTAAGTTTTTCTGAGACTTTACTTTCTACACTTTCAGAAAAACTAAATGCCAGCACCCATTCCCAAAAACATTCAGTAACAGTTCTGAATGTCTTTATTAGTTTCCTAGAGTTGCCCTTACAAATTACCACAAATTGGGTGGCTTAAAACAGAAATTTTTTTCTCTTACAGTTTGGGAAGCTGGAAGTCCAAAATCAAGGTGTTGCAAGGCCACACTCCCTCTAAGGACTGTAGGGAAGAACTTGTCTGTACCCCTTCTGTGATTGCTGGCAATCTTTGGCGTTCCTTGGCATTCCTTGGCATATAGCTTTATCACTCAAGTCTCTACCTCTGTCTTCACATGGCTACCTTGAATTATCTTCCTCACTTTTTTTTAAAGTTCTTCCTTACTAGTTTTTCTACGGCTTACCATATACAACTTATCAGAATCATCTTCAGATTTATATTAGTTGAATTGCAGCATGATATAGAAATGTTATTCTTATACAGATCTGTTCTCTCTTCCCATTCTTATATTACATATACATGTTTTGAATCCAACAATGCATTGTCATAATTATTACTTTATAAAATTGTATGTCTATTAAAGAAGCTGAGAAAAGAAAGAAAAGCAAGTATGCATTTATGGAATAAGTTATATTAACCTTCTTATTTACCATTTGTGTCTCTTCACTTGTCCCTGTGGATTCTAGTTACCATCTGGTTTTTTTTCTTTACTCCAATACAGCTGTACTCCTTACTCACTTTCTTTGTGCTGTTATTGACAGATATATTGCATCTCTATGTGTTATAGGTCCAACAATACAATTATGTACATATATTCTTTCATAGTTGCTTTGAAATCAGGAGCAGATAGGAAAATAATATGTATTTATACTATCTTGTAAAATTACATAATTACTTTTACTAGGGCTCTTTGTTTTCTCATGTGGATTAAAATTACTGTCTTGGATCACAGGCAGTTTTTGGTGCTTGCTTTTTCTTCCCTTGTATGGGTCATATTTCCCCGGTTTCTTGCATATCTCATCATTTTTTTTCTTTGGAACTGGACATTTTAAGTAACATTGTAGCAACACTGGATAGTGATTCCCTTCCCCCTTCTCTCTCTACAGCTTGCTTTTGTTGTTGTTATTGTTGTTTATTTGTTTAATGACTTGGATAGACAGTTTTAGTGAAATCTACTTCTCCTGCAGTGTGAAACCTCAGATTTGCTCCTCAGAGAGAACAGCTTCGGGCATGCCCATAGTCACTCTGGGACACAGCTTCAGCAGAGGGCTCTTTGACTGTCTCTTTCTCTGACTTCTCTGTTAAGCTGTCTGCCTCCTTTGGCATCACACCAAGCTCTTAGGCTCCATTAATTGCTGACTGATTGGTCTATTGTTTTTGACAATGCCTTGGGGCATAAGATGTTCTGCAATCTAATCTAATTGAATATGGGCCCCTTTTCAGGAATACTTTTGGAGGACAATTTTTGAGGTTTATTCTGGCCCCAGGAGGGCTCTTCTTAACTGTCTGTTTTGCTGGTTCTCTCTGGTAAACTAGCTGGCCTCTCCTTCAGGTTGTTGTTTTTCATAGATGTACCAACCTCCTCTTAATTGCTTACCACCAAAATTTCCATTGTTTGTTTTTTTGTTTTTTTTTTTTTGTTTTTTTGTTTTTTTGTTTTTTTTGAGCATCCTTGGGCTTAAAATTACTCACACTCTGTTTTAAATAAAATCAGTTCCTTTCGGGAAAGCTTTGTAGATGTCTGTTCTTAGGACAGTGCCTCTCCCTTTAGGGGGAAAAAAGATGTTTCTGAGCCAATGCTCTGGGCACTGGGCAGGAATAGTAGCCTCTGATCTTCTTAGTGGGGCCTCTCCAACACGGAACTTCCATCCCAATAGTGAGTTGGAGTGAAAGTAATCAGGGCTCCACGATTCTCAACCTGTCATGCCTGGGTAAAGACTCCTCCCTGGGAGTGAAGACTAGGTGAAGAAAGGCACTCCTGACCTCTCAGCCACACTTACCAGGAATTTAGCCTCTGTATCTCAGAGTGGGAGAGTATGAGAAATACTAGCAGTCTGTGCCTCAGTGTGAAATACCGCATCCCTTGACTGAAAGCTTAGGAAAGAGGGAATCCCATCTTCTTGGCCATACTCATGTGGAGTGCTATTCCCATCATTCTGTGTGGGGGTGGGAGTGAGAGAATGAGCCATGGATCAAGTGCCACAGAGTCTTGCTATTCTTACAGAGTTTTAGATTTCTTGAATTAACGTTTCTACATTTGCTGCATGCCCTTAGCACAAGTTCCAGAGACTTGATTTCCTTAAAAATAATTTCTACCAGTTATGCTTGCTTTGTTGGGGAGCAGGTCCACAAAACTCATGGCTGCCATTCCTGATATGTGCTCTTCATAATTAGTCAGTTTTTCAATTGTAAACTTGAACCCACACATGGGGTTGTTGAAGTGAAGAAAAATAAATGTTTACTAATGTTGAGTTTTTCTGGCATTTGGCATTAGAAATATTTGAAGAGTGGACAAGATGGCATTTCAGACTTTTTTTTCTCATTCCATATGGGAGAGTGCCAATATTTAATAGAATATGGTTAGAAAAAATGTTTTTAGAAGATTCTATATGTTCAGAGTATTGTAAAAATGTTTGAAAAGCTATGTTTAAAATCAAAAGCAGACATCTGTTGGAAGGCAGTTGAAAATGAATATTAATGATATCTAGGTGCAAAACCAAATTTGCCTTCATGAGTCAATCTAACTGTAAGAGCTGATCCAATTATAATCTCTCTCTTAATATTCTTTAACACCAATTATAACCAAGACAGTTCATTAAGAATCCACATCAGAGTATAAGGTCATGGCTAAAAATAAGTATATTGCCCATGCCATTTGTCAATTTGTTTAATGCATTAGAAATTAGAAGTGGTTTCAATTTCAGAAAAGAAAAAAAAAGTCATATTAAAGATTTGTACTCAAATGTGAGCGTAAAGAAGTGTTTTATGATGCTTTCTTATTTACATTTTCATTTACTTGTATTTCCTGCGATGTGTCAAGTGATTGTCAGTTTACAAAATGTGGCACCTATAAACATGCTTTAATTAGTCATTTAGTTCAATCATTTAGTCAACAAATACTTATTGAGTAAATACTAAGCCAGGCTGTTCTAAATTCTTGGAATATACAGACAAACAAGGTTCCTGTTCTCTTGGAGTTTATATTCTAACTACTGTCTTAAAATAAACAGAAAACTGCAGAAGTGCATTATGTGTTGTACTGGCAGCTGAAGTGCCCTCTTCAGATGCCTTTATCAGGACAAAGGCACTCATTTTTGAGCTACTGGAAGTATTAGTGGTTGATATCTCATAGCCACATCTCTCTCATGGAATTGTTCTCTATCAAAGGGACCCACTTTATCCAACGTTACAATCACTGTCTCACGGCAACCTACATCCAATATCTGGTTAATACAAAGTAGGAAGACCTGTCCTCCTTGCATCAGTTTGTGGAGAACTCTGAAGAGCTGTCTCAGCTTCAGAGATCCATGAAGGATCATCTGAGACATTTGCTACAATTCACCACAGTGGAATTTTTGTCTCTATTCAGTTCTGCTTTCTGTACTTCCTTAAAGGTGTTGCTCCTGAAGGAACTCCCCAATACACATTCTACATACAAATCTTCATCTCAGGTCTGTTTTCAAGAAACGCAATCTAAAATGTTAGATACTAGAAACAGTTAAGAAGTCGGATGTAAGTGCAACCTTTGATCCGGATCACTTGCTAAAAGGTGCGATAAAGCTAAGGTCAGCCTAAGAACATAATTATAAGGGTAGTGAAACTTCAGAGAAGGTTGAACTCTAAGCCCAGCAGCTCTGCTATACTAAAGCAAAAGGTTCAATTAAGTTGAGGGACAGAAAAGGAAACCATTAACAAAATGGAAAGGCAACCTAATGAATGGGAAAAGATATTTGCAAATGATATATCTGATAATGAGCTAATATCCAAATATATAATGAACTTATACAACTCAACACCAAAAACAATCGAATTTAAAAATGGGCAGAGGACCTGAATAGACATGTTTCCAATGAAGACATACAGATGGCCATAGAAAACATGCTCAGTATCACCAATCATCAAGGAAATGCAAATCAAAACCACAATGAAATACCGCCTTACACCTGTCAGAATGGCTAACATAAAATAAATAAATAAATAAAAAACAAGAAATAGGGGCGCCTAGGTGGCTCTGTTGGTTAAGTGTCCAATTTCAGCTGAGGTCATGATTTCACAGTCTGTGAGTTCGAGCCCTGCATTGGGCTCTGTGCTGACAGCTCAGGGCCTGGAGCCTACTTGGGATTCTGTGTCTTGCTCTCCCTCTCTGCCCCTTCCCAGCTCATGCTCTGTCTCTCTCTGCCTCCCAGAAATGAATAAATGTTAAAAACAAAAATAAAAGGGGCGCCTGGGTGGCTTGGTCGGTTGAGCGTCCGACTTTGGCTCAGGTCATGATCTCACGGTCCGTGAGTTCGGGCCCCGCGTGGGGCTCTGTGCTGACCGCTCGGGGCCTGGAGCCTGCTTAGGATTCTGGGTCTCCCTCTCTCTCTGCTCCTCCCCTGTTCAAGCTCTGTCTCTCTCTGTCTCAAAAATAAATAAACATTAAAAAAAAAATTAAAAAAAATAAAAAAATAAAAAATAAAAACAAAACAAAACACAAGAAATAACAAGTATCAGTGAGAATGTGGAGAAAAGGAACCCTTATATACTGTTGCTGGGAATGTAAATTGGTGCAGCCACTGTGGAAAACAGTATGGAGATTCCTCAAAAAATTAAAAGTAGAAATACCATATGATCCAGTAAATTCCACTACTTAGTATGTACTGTGGTAGTAGTGTAATAAGGAGTTACAAAGACTTGGTGCTTTGTCTCAACTTGCCAACACTAATTTGAAAAGATATATGCACCCTTATGTTTATGGTACCATTATTTATGATAGCCAAGACATGGAAGCAACCTAAGTGTCCATCAATAGACATATGGATAAGAAAGATGTGGTATATGCATACAATGTGCTCAGCAATCAAAAAGTAAGATCTTGTCATTTGCAACAACATAAATGGACCTAGAGGGTACAATGCTAAGAGAAATAAGTCAGGCGGAGAAAGACAAATACCATATGATTTTACTTATATGTGGAATCTAAAAAACAAACAAATGAATAAACAGACAAAAAGCAGAAACAGATTCATAAATATTGAGAACAAATTGACAGTTGCTGGCAGGGGCAGAGGGATGCAGAATGGATGAAGAGGAGTGGGAGGTACAGAATTCCAGTTATGGAGTCATGGGGATGAAAGTTACAGCATAAGGAATATAGTCAATTATATTCTAATAGCATCCTATGGTGACAGATGGTAGCTACACTTGTGTTGAACATAGCATAATGTATAAACTTGTCAAATCACTACATTGTACACCTAAAACTAATATAACATTGTGTGTCAACTATACAGAAATAACATTTTTAAAAAATTTTTCTAGAGGTGCCATAACAAAGTACCACAAGCTGGGTAGCTTAAAACAATTTATTCTCGCACAGTTCAGGAGACTAGAAGTACAAAATCAAGGTGTATTCAGGTCCATTCTCCCCTCTGAAAGTATAGAAAAGAATACTTCTTTGCCTTTTCTAGCTTCTGGTGGTTGCTGGCAATTCTTAGGGTTTTTTTGTTTTTTGTTTTTTGTTTTCATTTGTAGCAGCGTAATTCCTATCTCAGTCTGTGTCTTCATATGGCCTTCTTCTTTATGTGTTTGTTTCCAATCTCTTTCTCCTCAAAAGAACACTTGTCAGTGGAACTGGGGCACAATCTTGTCCAGTACGAGCTCATCTTAATGATTATATCTGCAAAGACCCTATCTCTAAAGGAGGTCACATCCACAGGTACAGGGGTTAGGACTTCATTGTATCATTTAGGAGACACAATTCAATTCAACATACAACACCCTGAAAGACAGAAATGAGGGGAAATCCTCCCATTGGGCATACTTCATACAATGTACCTGACCATTGTATTAATCAGGGTTCTCCAGAGAAAAAGAATCAATAGATTATATATAAGAGGAGATTTATTATTTTGGAATTGACTCACATGATTATGGAAGCCAAGAAATCTCATGATCATCCATTTACAAGTTGGAGAACTAGAAAAGTCCATGGTATAATTCAGTCCAAGTTCAAAGGCCTGAAAATTGGGTGGAGGGGAAGGGGTTGAGGGGAGACCTGATGGTGATAGTACAGATCTGTGTCCAAAAGTCCAAGAACCAAGAATACCAATGTCCAAGGACAAGAGAAGATGAGTGTCTTAGCTAAAATTGAAAGAGTGAATTGGCACTTTCTACAACTTTTTGTTCTGTTTAATCCCTCATAGAATTGTTGTTTTCCCACATTGGTGAGGGTGATCTTCTTCACTCAGTATACAGATTCAAATGCTAATCTCTTCCATAGATAATCTTACATGCCAAATCAGAAAAAATGTTTTACCAGATATCTGGGCATCACTTAGCCCAGTCAAGCTGACACATACAATTACCCACCACAGTCATCTGCTTCGCATGTGGAAAGAGAGGTGGCTGAAACTAGGAACACACAGAGACTCATGTGCAGAGGCCAATGATTTGACTGGTTACACAAGTGTCAGGAAGGAGCAAAATTGAAAGATCAGGAACAAAAAGGGCTGTGGAAGTGGCACAATGAGGGGATACAAAGACTCAGCATGTTTTCTCAGTTTGGCAACAATTCTATTTTTTTATAAAGTTTATGTATTTATTTTGAGAGAGAGAGAGCAAGCGAGCATAAGTGGGGGAGGGGCAGAGAGAGAAGAGAGAAAACCCCAAGCAGACACCTCACTGTCAGCGCAGAACCTGAAGCGGGGCTGGAACCTTGAGATCATGACCTGAGCCGAAATCAAGAGTCAGATGTTCAATTGTCTGAGCCACCCAGGCACCCCTCAATTTGTCAACAGTTTTAAATGGTTACCATGCTCCAAATTACAGATATAGAAATAGATTTGGAGAGAAAAGGCCTGGTTTGAGATTTTTCTGGAGTAAAGCATGTAAGACTTGTTAGCATCCAGTACCTGGATCAGTACCGGGCACAGTGTAAGTGCTCAATAAATGTTATAGTTAAATGAATGATTCTAAGTTTTGGCTCTTTCTATTGGATAGACTGCGATGTCATTACTGAACTAGGGAAGATTGAGGGAGAAACTGCTTTGGTGAGTTGAAGGAGGAATCAAGACTGTTTTCTGCATTCCGAAGCCCTCCTTCTGAGGAATTTCTCCAGCACCTCAAGAGCTGGCTGAGCGACAAACAGGTACAAACTAAAATACTGGGCACACAACCCTCAACCAATGGGAAGTGTGAGAGCTGGTGAATAAATGCCTCAGCTTCCCTGGTCTGAAGGAATAAGTCTGAGATGTGTTTCACATTTCTTCCTCAGAGAATTCCCAATGAGACTGAGCTCCATTTGACAACAGTGGTAATAGGCTCATTAACATATTCTGTATTAGCTTTTCTTACTACCCTGTTATTTTCACCAATTACTTGCTTGTGCTTTCTGGACTCACCTTCCAAATAAATGGTTGCCTTGGGCTTTAGTTTTAGAGGGTACACAAACCAAGAAAAACAATTAATGATGATCAACTTTGAGTCTACACATCATCTTTGCCTGAAATTCTTTCTTTTCCCCATCATTCAACATTCTTCACATTCCTTAAAACCCATTTCAAATTTAATCTTCAACAAACTTTCTCTGGTCACATAACCAAAAGGGATCAACCCTTCCCTTCTATTTTCCTCTAAAAATGTTCTTTGTTGAGCAATGTGGAGTTAATTTTCCACATGTTTATATCATCATGGGCTTAGGACTCTTACCACACCCTAAGAAGTCTTGCAGTATACACTTCTAGGCCTCAAAGCAAACACATTCTCTTTCTTTATCTGAATTTATGTCCTCTGAATAAATGGTGCATGTGGCTCTCTGCTTCTTTGGCATGATGAATCTGGAGGCTTGGGTTTGAATATGGGGGAAAGAGGCCATTTAGACTTACAATTTGTGCAAAAAAGCTACACAGCTCAGCATATTTGACTTTTTCCCAAAGGAGCCAAAAACTACAAATAATGATGACATAGTAAATAGTAGCTTTTGCTCTGTGTGTATATGTCCAGGTCTTTGAGGACAGAAAGATTTGCTCAAGGCCCTTCTTCCTGTGAATGCCGAAGGGATGTATACACCAGGAGACAGAGCCAAACAAAATAAAACACCTATATCTTGTTAGTGGAACTCGTATCTAAAACCCCAAATGCAGAGAACTGTGCATATCTGAGCTTGCCTTCCTGTGGCCTGAGCCTCCAAACTGAAATCTTGTAATAACATCTTTGACAGCCACTTTCTCTCAAGTCACATAGGACAGAGACTAAAAAAAGAAGTGTACTCTATAAAGTGTACACAAAAGAAGAAAGCTCAGGTGAACAGGTCTTATCTTGTGGGAGGTGCCCTATGGAAAAAGGAAGCTAAGACCATTGTGTGGGCAGGGCTCAGCTCAAGAGACCACTCACTACTTCTGAAGAAGGGGCCAAATAAGCACATGCATGAGATACGTGCTGGGACCTCGGAGTGCACACTGATCACAATTTACTAACAAGCATGACTCAATCAGCATGCTTGAATCTAACTATCCAGATTAATAACTCCTCTATTTTGTAGAAACCAAGAAAGAGAGGTGAAGGAGAAGAGCAGAGAGCTTGGGTATCTGTCCTCTCCTAGAATAGCGCACTTCTCATATATTGTACCCATTGTCCCCATAAATACAATGCCATCTATTACATCTCTTGGTTTTATCTTTGGCTCAGAAAATAAGCCTCCATATGTTTGTCTTCTCTTCCCAAGCATATTATAAAATCCTAAAGAACTGTCATCGGCTTCCTTTGTGCTCTCCACAGTGCTGGACAGATGAAGGAATAAATAAATTCTCTGGATCACACTTATTATAGCAATTGTATTTATTGATAGTTTTACACACCTTGACTAATTTAATCCTTACAACAATTCTATAAGGTATATGCCATTAACATTCTGATTTTATAGATGAAGGAGTTGAGACTCAGAAAGATTAAGTAACTTCCCTAAACTCATACACCTAGAAAGTGGAAGAGTCAATATTTGAATATTTATCCTATACTGTATGAAAACTGTGAAATGTTACAGAGAAAGAGAGGGTAGTGGGGTGGGGGGAGGGCAGTCTACAACATGGCGAGTATATCAGTAACAATTCAACCAGAGGAGCAGAACCAGTAGCATATACATACTACATATCAAGAGATATTTTTTTACAAGGAATTGACTTATGCAATTATAGAGGCTGGCTAAGCAAGTCTGAAGTCAGCAGGACAGGCAGGCAGGAAAGAAAGATCACAAGCAGGGTTAGAGCTCACAGGCACAGTCTGAAGCTTATCCAATGGAAGCAAGGACGAAAGGTCCAGGGGGGAAGGGAGAATAATTAAAGACCCATATGCTTTTTCTGGCCTTTTCCTCAGGGATGGCCTAAGACCTCTCTTAAAGAACTTCCAACAGATTAAGTTAGGTGCACCTAAAATAATCCTTATTTTGATTAATTTAAACTCAACTGATTAGGGACTTTAATCTGTACAATTGCTTCACAGTGGAACCCAGATTAGTGTTTGAATGGATAGCTGGAACAAAATCTGTGTAAGCTATGAAATTACAATCTATAAATTTCCCTAAGAAAATAGCACATCTTAACCAGAAACAGACTGGAAAGAGAATTCTGGAGACTGTTATTTACCCTACCCAAGTTGCCATAACCCAAAGTCATTAAAGGAAGCAAGGGGATTTTAAAAGGCATAGTACAGGGTTAGGTGGAGGGACAACCAAGACAATCCCAAGGGTAAGAACATAGAAGAAGCAAAGTACTCATGGCTTCTTTTGAAAAGGTAATTGAGGGGAGCATGAAACTATAAAATTCCACTGGGGACTCCAGTGCAAGATGGCAATGGCAAATATTCAATGCTTATGGGGGGAGATGAGACCTGCTGGGATTGGAAGGTACCACCAGGATTGAGCACATAGGAGGCCCACAAGGCCAAAGGACAGGGAGAAGGTGATGGAGTGAGTGCCATGGGGTAATGGAACAGGCCAACATCTCAGTGCTTCTGAAAAATTTAACATGAATAATTGAATGACCTAGAAGATACAATTGATTGTCACTACTTATGTTATATAAAGTCTCTGTGAGCACTAAAATAGCAAATACTGGACTTTTGCTTCTGGGGAAATACAGGGATAAGTTCCTGTGAGTCTCTGGTCATAACATTTCCATCAACTGATCAATGCAAAACCTTGCTTTATGTATGTTTCTGTCTAAAGACACCTTATTTAACATATATTGTTGACTCATTAACATTGAGCTCATGGCCAATAGCACTATAACTTACACCTGAACAAAGCTTACATAAAACATACATTTTTCTCCATAAGGTAAATTCCAGATTTCTTGTGCTTAGAAACACATATACTTGTGGGCCATAGCAAATAGTGAAATAACCAACCAAACACACACACACACACACACACACACACACACACACACACAAACACACACACAGCATTAAATAGAGTGAGAAAAACATACTTGTTTATAGTATGGAAGCTGAAACAAGAAGGCAGACCATAACTTTGTTTGACCTCATCTGGGAATGTGCACATCAGAGGGCTCAAATTTTTCACCATCCTGTGCATGTCCACAGATGACTGTGAAAACACCATAAGTATTAATTTGGAGGTTACAAATAGATTTTAGTGAGCAGGTAAATTCACAAATATAGAATCTGTGAATAATGAGGATTGACTATGTGTGAAGTTTCACCCTTGGATTAATGTTAGGGATTAGAGAGTCCCAGTCCCTGACACTGACTCCATATTAGACATATTTGTGATTAAGTATATAGTAGGGCAAACAGAAGATTAAAATTAAGCAATCCATTATCCATGCTTTTCTGGATTCAGGACATCCTGATATTGAAACTCCTTGACTTAAAGTTAGCTGATCTAGTCTAACTAGAGTTTCATTTAACTCTAGTTAAATGAACCACAGACTCTGCTCTTCTATTGAGTATGGGGCTGTGGTTCATTGCTTCTTTGTTTATTATATCTACTTATGATTCCTCACTGTGGCTGGACATGTAACAAATGCTTAGTTGTCCTTCTCTCACCAACTCTTACTACATGAGCAGTAAAAGGACTATCTGTGACTCTGCCCCTGCACAAAGAAAGGTAACTGGTGAAAACCACTCTCTGGATGACAGGTCTCACTCTGAGTGTATCAGTTCCAATCTTTGGTGAGCCCTCAGTGCTAACTAGCAACTCAAATTTTTCTAGTCCATTCCTGTTGCCCTCTCCCAGACAACTGTTCTGTAACTTTACCTTTCTCTTAGCTTGCTTGGGTGACTGGATGGCTTAAACAACAGAAACTTATTTCTCACAATTTTGGAGGCCAGAAAATCCAAGATCAGGGTGGCAGTATGGTTAGGTTCTGGTGAAAGCTGTCCCCCTGGCTTGCAGATGGCTGCCTTCTCCCTATGTCCTCAGTTGGTAGAGAGAGATGGAGAGCAAACTCTTTGGTGTCTCTTCCTATAAGGGCACTAATCCTATCATGAGGGCCCCACCCTCATTTTCTCATCTAAATCTAATTACATCCCCAAGGTCCTCCCTCCAAATACATCCTGTTTGAGTGTTAGGGCCTCAACATATGAATTGGGGGAGGAAATGGGAGAGGGATGAGACACAATTCAGTCCATAGCAACCTCTCTTAAAACTTCTGATTCAGCCAGTTTGGACTGGTATGGCTATTTTTTTATAACTAGAGTCCATTCTGATTGGAACTAGACTAAACTCCAACAGCATGTTCTTTATCCTCAGTATCTGCTGGGAAATTGACTTCCTATGTTGCAACAACAGCAACAATAACAATAATAATCAGAATAGGTTTTTTATATCCTCCCAGCATAACCCATCTCCTTAAATCTAGACTCATATCCCTTATCTCCTTCTCATTAATATTAATGAAGTGTCTGTGCTTGTATTCAAAGCCAGTCCTTCCCCTTGTGCCCTAGACTCCATCTGCTTGGAAACATCTATTTCTTATCTACTCAGAAACACCGCCCTAGTAACTGTTCCCTCATGTTCTTCTGTCATCAAAACTTTCTTCTCTAGGGGATAATTCCTTCCACATAATAACATACTTTTATTTCTAAAAAAAAAAAAAATTGACCTCTGGTAACCATTCATTTCACTTCTAAGTTCTACTCTAGAGAAGATTTCATCTCCACCACTCAACCAAACAGCTCCTACCAAGAATACCAACAACCCCCATGTAGCTAAATTCAATGGTTAATCCTCAATCCTCAACTTACTTGGGCCATTTGGCACTATTTACACTTTTCTGGACACATTTTCCTCACTTAGCCTCTGGATCATCACTCTCTTTATTCACTGCTCTGGTTCTCCGTTGTTTGTTCCTCCTTATCTCCCTGATCTCTAAACAGTAGAATGTCCTGTATCTCAATGTTATCCTTTTCTTTTATACATCTACTTCTCAGAATCTTCAGAGCACTTCAGTCTTAGGGCCCCTGCATAGCTGTTCCTTCTGACTGCTACACTCTTACTTGAATACTGCATGGCCTGTTATTTTGTGTTCTTCAAGCCACATTATAAGTGAGGCCTCTAATGACTCTGATAAAATAGAAACCCACACCCACTCTTCCACTTACTGGCACTCCCTATCTACTTTATCCTGTTTTACTTTTTACCATAGAACTTAGCACGAGCTGACATCCATGTTTACTTAATTATTTCTAGATAGTCCATCTACTTCCCTTTGACAAAGATTCTCTCCTAGACCTAACTTTAACCAGGCTCCTCTGAGCTCTTAGATTGACTAGGCCCAACCTTAGACTTCCTTCTATGTCCTTGTTTGATGCAATACAGTTTGAGCAAATTGTTCTTGCTAAATTAGTTTAGCAAAAATCCCCCACTCCCAATATTGTATACTCCAGCCTCCCTTCAGCTAGAATCCTGTTGCGTCAGCCTAGCAACCCCCCACCCTTATGCCTGATGTTTCCTCTTAGTAATTTTCCATCCACTGACCCCCATGTTGCTCCTTGGATATAAACCCCCATTTGTCCTTGTTGGAGTCAGAGTTTAGTTCAATCTCTCTCCCTATTCCAAAACTCCACTGTAGTAGCACCCCCTTGAATGAAGCAGACCTCACCACTTTTAACAAGTGTCATGAATAAAACACCTTCATCTCAAATATAAACTCCCAGGTGCTCCTGGATGGCTCAGTCGGTTAAAAGTCTGACTTGGGTTCAGGTCATGATCTCATGGTTCATGAGTTCGAGCCCCACATCAGGCTCTCTGCTGTCAGAACAAAGCCTGCTTTGGATTCTCTATCCCCTTCAATCTCTATGCTTCCCTCAGTTGTTCTATTTCTCTCTCTCTCTTTGTCTTTAAAAATAAATAAATAAACTTAAAGAAAAATAAAATGTAAGCTCCCTGAAGTCAGGGATTTTGTGCTATGATGCATTGCAATATTCTTATATACTGTGTACCATATAATATTTGTTCAATGAATGAATGAATGAATGAGCACCTCATGTTGAGAAGCAGCCACCATTGCTTCCATGCCCATATTCTATATGCTCTATAAGTAAACTAATGCACGTGAAGCTGATGCCATTCTTCAAGAATCTTGAGATGATATCAGAAAGGTGTTTTAAATAAGCAAAGAAGTGACTCTAGTCTAATTGAAGCAAAAGCCATTCATTTGACAATTAGTCTTACAATTTCTTTGAGAGCCCATGTGTTGCTGCCTCATGGAGATCTTTATTCTTCCACTGTTATTTAACATTCTACATGTTGAAATGTGATTTTTCCAATTCTAAGTGTCTCCTTGTAGATAGCAAGTTCTCCCTTATAACCCTTCAGAGAGAAGGCCACATTACCTTGGGCCAGGAAGAATCATTTTATTGGTATAAAATGGTTAGTTGGCCCAAGACCCCAGGATAGATATTAATAGATGTAGACATACCATAATTCCAAACTTTTAAGGAGGGGCCAGAAATTTTTACTAGGAAATCCACTTGTGCAGTCATGTTACAGTTTTCTGTGACGAACATAATTGGTGCTCTGCTCCGACTTACCTCCTTGCATACCTATCTACCAGCTGCTATACGTGTTGACTAACACTCCACTCTTCTGAGAATTGTTGTTGTCCAACTCTAGCCCAGAAGGCTACACCCCTCAAACACATACCCAGTGACTCATCTGGGGGTTAAAAGCCAGCCTCTGGCCTCAGGGTGGGGCTAACTTTTTGGTGCAACTTGCTCCAGAGTTTCCCCACAAGATTAGACAGAAATCAGTATCCTGTTGAATCCAAAGCCACACCTAGCCTTTTACACTTAGTCTCATTTCTCCTTGCTTCCCAAGAATCCTAGTCTAGGGCTATGTCTTCAGGGATGAAACCTAAATCACCTTCCAGAGACAATTTGTAGATTTCTTGTAGTAGGTACACATACCACACACACACACACACACACACACACACACACACACACAGAGTCAGATTTCTGTGTATCTTCCAAGACTTACAGTTTCACTATCATATACTATATTGACCTGTTATGGCTCCCTATTTTACATTCTCTCTGAGTCTTTGCACATATTCTTTTTTTGGATGCCCTTCTCTGCCTTGCCTAAATGATAAAGTGTCTGCTCCTTATTCAAGACTCAGCTTAAATATCACATCCTCTGTAAAGCTCCCCAGATTTCTCTAGGCTCAGTAGGTCCCCCTTCATAGGTTCCTATAGCATACTCTGAATGATAACAGTATTTGGTGTATGACTTCTCCACTTAACTATAAGCTTCTTAAAGGTATTTTTTATAGGTTTTTAGGAATATCTGGAGTAGAGGAAAGAAATAATATACAACTTTAGAATGCATAAAGCCAATTCATTTTTGACTTACAAACAAACTAATTTAAGAGCCTAATTCTTTCTGAAAGTGATTTAAAAATTGAGAAGACCCTAGAGGGATATATATCTAACATATTAATAGTGATTATATTGATGGTAAGGTTATTAGTGGGGTATTATTTGTATATTTTAATCTTTTTTTCATTTCTTGTGTCAGCAGACCTTAAACGTAATGCAAAATGATTATCCCAATAATAAAAAATAAAACACTGTAGCTTTTCATAAGAATTAAATAATGTTTATAGAAAGGAAAAGAAGAGACATTTTTATTTTTTAAGAAGAGATTTTTAAGACAAATTAAAATTTATACAAAAAGAAAGTTCAACACAGAATCCAAAATATTACTTTTCTCTGTTGTCTGGTTTTTACACAATGAACACATGTTGCTTTTGTACTAAGAAATAATGCATTTTTAATTTCAAAACAATTGAGAAAGATTGCTTAATTTAAGAAGAAAATAAATGTGTCTGTTAAATGCATTTCAGTTTTTACAGCAGCTTTGGCCGAATATCCTGGACAAAAGATATGGTCTGAATCAAACACAAGTTCATCCCTGACTCACTCGCTCTTCCACAATAACACGTAGAACACATGCTTTTCTGCTACTGCACATCATCAATGCCTGCAGCAAACAATGGTCTTTGAATGGCATTAAGGTTTTTCATTGGTTTCTTATATTCCTAACATTTTAAGGTCATGTTCCTTTGCTCTGCACTTATCCTATAATATCTGTGATGAGTGAAAAAGCACATGAACTAGGGTGAAAGGGATAGATTTAGAAAAATCACCCATTGCTCCAGGTAGCCTTTCTCTCAGAAGAAAAAAAATATATCACCTTATAGAAATTTATTCCTGAATTCCTAACACAAATAAACTTTGACTCTTTTTTCTTGGAGAGAAAAGTAATAACAACAATACTGAAAATGAGACACCATTTTAACTTTATGTATTCTACACTGATAAGTCTTTTGTTTAAATATTGATTTGTCTAAACGAATTTCAGCTTCTTTTCTCTACAAAGTATTATTTAATTCTAGGTTCACCCAGTTAGGGAATACAATACTGTATTTTTGTAATTGAGATCATAATTTTGTATATTGTGATTCAGGTTTACTGGCCCATTTAGAGATTTTGTGCATATTCTAAGGGATAATGTGATAGGAAGTCTGAGCTACACGGCTTGATTCTGTAATTTAAAAGAATCTGTTTGGCTAGGCCTAGTAAAATTAACAGTAATGATACCTATTTCAACAGAGTCTTTCATCTGAAGATCTCAAAGCATCCAACATTTAGAGCACATTATTAGGCCATGCTGACTCTGTGACAAAAATACTGTATTTTAGACATGTTTAAATTTTTCCATTATTTATCTTACTTCTTAGATTGGTGGGTACATTTGTAATTTTCAGAGTCTTGTTTACTCTTGATAGATAGGCAGCCTAGAGAGTTATTACAAACAATGTAATTTACTTTGTACACTAGCACAAAAAGTGTATGGAGGTTATTCTTAGCTCAGATGGGAAAACAATTTAATGTATTTTTAATATTTTGAACATCTACTATGCACCAAGCCCTGTGCCAGGCACGCTACATTTGGTGTCTTATTAAAACCTCACAAGAATCCCACAAGGGAGGTATAATTATTTTTAATATACACGGGAGGGAACCATACATGTAATGGTTTATGCTACCTAAGAGCTCTCAGCTAAAAAATCTGGACTAGAATCCAGATGTATTCAGCTACATTTTGTTGTGTTCTGACACCCTAGTTGCTTTTAGGAGAGAGTGGAGGAGGTTTCTATTATCCAAATTTTTCTTTGCCTCTTTCATCTATTAATAATCCCAACTGTTCATAAAAAAGTTAGAATCAGAAGAAGGAAGCAAGAATATTGACAGATATTCTTCACAGCAGTTTATATCTACCTTTGAATGGCACAGGGGATGGTCAGATGACTAAAAGATAGTGGGTTTATTTAGCTGACTCAGGCCCTGCCTCAACCATAAGGCAATGTTTCACAAAGCATGCACATATATCACCACTGGTCCACAAGATGATTTTGTTAATATATGAACATTACACCAGTTATATATTTCTAACATTTTCACATAGTTATATATTTTTAACATCTATCAGGAGAGAAATTAACTAGCAGAACAAACTCATTTTCCTATAGGTGCTATTACTTGCAATAAGGCCAGAAAAGATGGTGCTATAGTAATTCACCTTGCACAGTGAGTCTGGCTACTCAGGCAAATTTATGAATGAGTCAAACCTTCAACAATCAAAACTTCTCCTTTGGATGTAAGGATGGTATGAATGTACAGACAGCTGATATAGATTCTCATATGTCATTTTTCCACATTGATCATCATGTATTTCTTACTAATGTATTAATTCATCACTTCTGAAAGTCAATCAGAGCTTACTATACGGGTATACACCATTGCAAATTATAATCTGGATTGGGCTGGTTTTTTAATTGAAACTGTAATGGGTAAGACGTTTTAAAAGATGTTTAGGCATAATAAAAGATGTTTATAACAAATATGAGCACTAGTATTAACAGCAATAATACTAGGGGTGCCTGGGTGGCTCAGTCAGTTGGGTGTCCGACTCTTGACTTTGGCTCAGGTCATCGTCTCACAGTTCATGAGTTCTAGCCTGCATCAGGCCCTGCACTAACAGTGCAGAGCCTGCTTAGGATTCTCTCCTCACTCTGCCCCTCCCTGCTTGCTGTCTCTTTCTCTCTCAAAATAAGTAAAAATAAACTTGAAAAAATAGTAATAAAGGGGCACCTGAGTGGCTCAGTCAGTTAAGCATCCGACTTTGGCTCAGGTCATGATCTCACAGTTCATGAATCCATGCCCCATGTCGGGCTCTGTATTGACAGCTCAGAGCCTGAAACCTGCTTCAGATTCTTGTCTTCCTCTCTCTCTGCCCCTCCCCCAGTCTCCCACTCTTTTTCTCTCTTTCTCTCAAAAATAAACAAACATTAAAAAAAAATTTTAAATAGTAAAACCACATTAATGATTGAATCATTTGTTAATGTTATAGAAATACCAGCTTCAACCAAGAAACACAAAATATTGTACAAATATCATAAAAATTCTTTGAAATCTGCAATTTCACTGCCAATTGGGAGTGAATGTATTTCATTATGTGTTGTGTTTAGAAACACTGGTGACCTTTTGACACATATAAAGAACACTATGAGAAACTTCTCAAAATATCTGAAGCAAAATAGGACATTCAAGCATCCTCAAACTAACATGCTGTGTAATAAGTATAAGAATATAAGAGCTTAGTGGTGTTTTGAAATAACTGGTGAAAATATGAGGAATCCTACTGGCAAAATAATTAATTAATTAATTAATTGATAAAAAATAAATAAGTAAAAACGATTGGGGACAAAGGAAGTGAAATGATTGATAAAGTGTCTCTGTCAAATAACAAGAGTTCATTTTAGAACTACAGATATGAAGAGAAAGTAAGGCAATACTTATTATTCAAAGAATGACAACGCCAATACAATTCTCTGCAGAATGATGAATCCACTAACATTCTACGGTCAAAACTCTTTGGTATTTGTCTGACATGAATAAAAGTAATCAATAAAATCTTTTTACAGCCAAATTGTACAACTGAAGAAGTGGGTTTTTTTTTTAGAATTTATTGGTGAATCCAAATAAGCAAAAACAATGACAAAAGTGATATTGGGCTGGGGCGCCTGGGTGGCTCAGTCGGTTGAGCGTCCGACTTCGGCTCAGGTCATGAAATCACAGTCTGTGAGTTAGAACCCCATGCCGGGCTCTGTGGTGACAGCTCAGAGCCTGTAGCCTGCTTCGGATTCTGTGTCTCCCTTTCTTTGTGCCCCTCCCTTGCTCATGCTCTGTCTCTCTGTGTCTCAAAAATAAATGAAAACATTAAAAACAAATTTTTTTAAGTGATATTGGGCTAAACAAAGAAGGTGTGTCTAAGACAACGGGTTCAACAGGAAGACTTGATTAACACAGTTAAGCTACTGCACCTATACATGCAGCTGTATCCAGAGAAATCCTCCCCAGTTGAGATAGACATAAAAAAGTAAGAAATGTGTTTATTAAAACTGTCAGTCATATGCAAGCCTCTGAGTTCTCAACATTTTCTCAGGCTTGGTCAAAAAAATTAACCTAAGTTAAAAATCAGAAATCACTGGGGGTGCCTGGGTGGCTCAGTCGGTTGAGAGTCCGACTCTTGGTTTCAACTCAGGTCATGAACTCACAGTTTGTGGGTTCGAGCCCAACATTGGGCTCTGTGCTGGCAGTGCAGAGCCTGCTTGGGAATCTCTCTCTCTCTCTCTCTCTCTCTCTCTCTCTCTGCCCCTCCCCACCTTGTGCTGTCTCTGTCACTCTCAAAATAAGTAATTAATCTTAAAAAAATTAAAAATCCGAAATCACTGTCATGTGTCATTTGTTAGATCCTCTGCTGCCAACAGGAGCCCTTACATATCCATTCAAATTAATGAATCTATAGAATATTTAATATCCAGGCCTAATATGGCTGTATCACAGATTTAACATTTCTCCTAAAATGATTTGAAGTTCTACTGACAACATGAAAAGCCAAAAACAACTTTGAAAAGAAGAACAAAGTTGGGAGGTCTTACACGACCTGATTTCAAAACTTACTATAAAGTTACAAAAATGAAGACAGTGTGGTATTAGCATAAATAGAGATATACAGATCAGTGGAACAGAACTGAGAATCCAGAAAGAATCCTTACATTTATATTTAATAATTTTTTGACAGAGGTGCCAATTCAATGAAGAAAATATATTCTTTTCAACAAATGATATTGGGACAATTTAATGTCTTTAAACACAAATATGAACACTTTACTAACATTGTTAATTAAGTCAATTAGCTAGGGCACATATAAATAGCTCAAAAATGGATCACAGAATGAAGGGCTAAAACTGTGAATTTTCCAGAAGAAAACATAGGAGAAAATTTTCTGTAACATTGTTTGGGCAAAAAGTTCTTAGGGCACAATTACAAGTTATAACAGCAGCAATGAAAAAAAGCCCTGATGAATTGGAATTCATTAAGATTCAAAAACTTTCATGCACAAACACATTACTAAGAAAATGAAGAGATGATCTATAGATGAAGAGAAAATATTTCCAAATCATATATCAAATCAGATAAAACACTGTACTAAAAATATATAAGAACTGTTACAATTCAATAAGAAGATACACAGCCAAACAGAAAAATACGCTTGAATAGACACTTCACACAAAAAAACAATACAAATAGCAATCATCACATTAAAAAGTGCTCAAGATTATTAGTTACTAGTGAAATGCAAACCCATGAGAATAATGACAATCAAAAATACAGACAATACCAAGTGTAGGCAAGAATGTAGAGATATCCAAACATTCACATACTGCTGGTGAGAATATAAAATGGTATAACCACTTTGGAAATAAGCTGGGTAATTTCTTTACAAATTCAAATATAAGTTTGTCATATGACCTAGAAATTCCAGTCATAGGTAGGTACCCACAAGAAATGAAAATATGTCCACACAAAGGTTTGTACATGAACATTCTCAGGACTATTATTCACAATATCCATCAATTGGTGAATGGATAAACAAAATACAGTATCCATATAATGGAATACTATTCAGCAATAAAAAGAAACAAAATATTTATATATTCTACAAAATGGATGAACCTCAAAAAAATTATGCAAATTAAAATCCAGGAGCAAAAGAGTACATACTGTTTGATTTCATTTTTATAAAATGTTCAAAGAAGACAAATTTATGGAGGCAGAAAGAAGATCAGAGTTTGTCTGGGACTAGAGATGGAAGTGAGCATTGACTCAAATAATTAACTTTAAATAGACTTAAAGGAATTTGGGGGTGGGGAAATGATAAAAATGTTCTAAAACTGGATCATGGTCATAGTTACACAACTCCATAAATTTACTAAAAAAAAACCCCAATAATAATAATAAGCATAAGGCTGAAGTCAGTGTCCCCAGTTGGCATGTCACAAACCCTTGCCAGATTTAGGCAGTTCTTAGATTCAGAATTCATTAACTGAAGGAATGACTAGGTCCCCATAAGGAAATACTCTGAGTACATTAGGGTAGTGATTGACCCACTTGTTCCTTAAAGGAATTTAACTATTTTTTGTGTGTGTAAATGTCCACAGGGAAAAAGAGGGAAATCCATATTCCATGATGGTTCTTGAATACAAAGTCTGAATCAACATTGACACCTGAGGAACTGAAATGCTATAATGTCTATATTAGTCACCTTCTAAACTTTAGCATGCATCGAGTCACCAAGAGGGCTTGTTAAAACATCGATTCCTGAGCTCCTTGTCAAAAGAAATATTCTGGTTCAATGAGATGCTGAATTTCTAAGGAACTTTCAAGTGATGACGATGATACAGGTCCACAGACCACACTTTGGATAGCACTTGTTTATATGATATTATAATGGAAAACTTACATATGACCCATTTGTGGTCTGAGACAACTACTCTGTTAGGAAAATTGCCTCCAGGGCATGCATATGAATCATAAATTTACATAGACATGAGAATATAACTTGGTATGACATTTATATCAATGTGCATGGAAATTCCACTATCTGCACTTTAGTAAAAAATAATTATGTTTCCCTCCTTAAATTTGTCTCAATATTTTAGTTCCCTAATTGGAACTCACTTTGTCTTATAGTTAAGAAAGATTACCCATTGTTTCCAATGAAACATATGAATAAATATAATGTATTAATATTTTATAAAAATATTATGATCCATTAGTAAAAGCATATGTTATGTGGAAGATGGCTTTTTAAAATTTCCACGAAAGAAAATATACTACTAAATGTAAAAATAATTCATCACTGGCCTATTCTGATGATGATTAAGAACAAAAATACTCAGGCACTATTCTTCAAATACTCCATTAAACGCTAATCTAAACAAACAACACACAGCCAAACTTCACCTAAAATGTGCAGGAAAATACCTCCGCATCTAGACATTGCTTTAAATGTTACCAGTGATGTGCTGCCTTTATTCCTTGCCTTCACTTTTTTGTATGAAAAGATATCATATTGATATCATCGGTTAAAGCGCAACATTTCCTCCCAGTGATTGCTACTCAATAGTCAAGAATGAGATGCATGAAGTTGGATCACATCATGGGTAATTGCTGGATTGTTGCTTTTAAAATAACATCTGTGTGTATGTGTGCTTTGAGGTGAAATATGTCAGCTCCGATGCCAGAAGCTGATATTATTATAGCACATTTCAAAAGTGGAACAGCTTTCAAAAGAATTTCTTAAAGCACTGTACTTTTATCATGGGAAAAACTTCAGAGCTTGCACGTGAATTCAAGACAAAGCTATGCCTCTCTATGCCATCTGATTTCTCAGCATATTGTTCTTGCTCTTACATTTATACTTCTCAGATGATGAGGGGTCTATTCCTCTGCCCTTCTTGATCCCCTCTCTGTACTAGACAGGATATTACCCACCTCCTCACTGGAATACTGTGGGGCTACTGGTGTTAACAGAAATGTGAAATAGCTGTAAACTTCTGTTCAGAAATCTTGTCAAAGTTTCTGATGAACATTTTGTTTATAAATGTGCTGGCAAGATTAGAAGCTTTGGAAAAAAATATCAGTGTTGCAAGTTTCTGTGAAAGCACATTTTGGTACAACTTTAATTTGGCCAAGGGGGTAAGTGAGTCACTCCCCCTCAGTGTACTTCTGGGGGCCGCAGCATACTAGTCTAGACCAGCAGTATTGCTGCCTTAGAGAGAGTAACCAATTCAACCAGACTCTCCCCGGACCCCTAGGACCTCATTGATTTCCAAGAGCCCCTCATAAGTGAAGGGCCCTAGGGAGAGGCCATATACAGATGCTTTCTCTGATTTAAAAGTCTGCTGACACCTCCATAAATCAACGTAGCAAGAATGAAACTCCCAGCATGTTGTTATTCATCCACAATCCATGTAAGATATAAACATATGACTTAACGCTTAAAAAGTGTCTACTTTTTGCAACTGTTTTTTTTTTTTGTCATTAAAAAAAAAGCATAGCTAATTTTATTAGGAAACACAACTCAAATCCTTTTGTGTAAAGAGTATTTCCTGAAGATCCCAGATTATCCCCCAGAATCAAAGAAAGAGTAACAGGAAAGAGGGTCCCTCTGGGAACAGGGTAGGAACAGACTCAAGTGTTCTCAGCCCATTTTGCTCCCTCTGTTTGCCTTATTTTACTCATCACTGCATGATGGTGTTACCCTCAGTATTTTCAGGTGGCAGGAGACGTGGCCACATTTTAACAGCTCCTGAACACATCATACTTTCATAGCTCCTGAACACAGAGGAAAAATACCTTTTCCCTCCCAACTTCAGTTCAGGACTTTCTAGAACAGGACACTAACTAACTTGGTCTAGATCTCTTGATGCCCCCTGGCCAGTTCACTGCAACCACATTGACCCAGTCAGGCTGGTTATCTACCTCTGTGACCAAGGCATTGGGTGTGTGATTGTGTGTTTGGCTGCCCCTGGCAAAACTGCAGGGGCACTTCCATCAAAGAAGCAGGGCGTCTGAGGGGGTGGGGGGAGCAACAAAACCACAATCATTCTTGCTTCAAAATAGTTCCCTCAGCTATCAGCTACAGGAAAGTTATTTTCTCCATTAATAAATGAGAAAATAGAATAAGACAGAGATTAAGATACACACAAACACACACAGAGTGGAACTGGAATGGAGTCAAATGATATTCATAGCACTCACACAGAATCATTTGTGAGGAATAAACATACTTCGCATAGCAATCTATTACTGCTATTAGGTTTTCAGAAATCTGGTTTTAGGAAAGCTGAGAATTTCAGACCTTTAAATTGATTAATCAAATATCTGTTTTTAGAGATGTGAGGAAAGGTAGAAGAAAACTTCCAATACATTCTTCAACAGTCTGGGGACATGTTAGTTCGAATATCTCTGGTGACCCAGAAAACAGGAATTAGGTGGTATTTCCAGTGTCTTTGTCTCTATTCACAATGGTACCCCTTCTTTCATCTTTCATCTCCAGAGAACAGGGACAATTCTGTGGAATTCGGATCTGTGATAAATGACCAGTGGTTATTTGGAAGTGTCTAATGGTCTAACATCTAAAACTCTAGAGTTAGGTATCATATTCAGTCAACTTTTTTTTTTTTTAAGTTAACTAGGTGACTTAATGGTACAGATTCATATTGAACCATCATTATAAGTCAGGTAAAAATTTCATTTCTGTGTAGTTCTTGCAATCTAAATGAGACCAACTGTTTTATGAGAGGAAAGGATCCTAAAAAGAACTAAAGGCCAAGCTTATTCAAAAACACTGCAGGCTTTAGAAAATTAAATCAAATTAAGTGGATTGTTAAAGTTTATGCAAAACTATACAAGCAAACATTAAATAAAAGTGTCTTGATTGACCAGATATAACCCAAGTTGAAACCAAATTTGAGGGAGAGGTTTTGACCTGATACATTACAGTCATTTTAAACACTGCTTAATTTTGTAAATTTACATTCACTTGAGTTTTGTTTTGTTTTTTAAATAAGAATAACACTACTTTTCTAGCCCAGGGTTTAGGCAGATATTTTTCTCTCTAACATAAATTAGATAATATGATGATTTGAGGGTTTTAAAAATAACACAGAGACTAAATCATGATACATAATTTAGTATTAAATCACATAATCTATAAGAATGTATACCTGACTTCTCAAAGGAAGGTAATGATACAAAACAACCTATTAAGCAAACTTAAAGGTGTTATTCGGGAAGCCTTAGGATATTGTGGTGGCCTGCCATGGTCAGATACCAAGTGTGAATTCTGAGACACAAAATTCTGTCCTTTTATTTTAGAAAGACCAGAACAAGAAGCAATATGATACAGGGGAAATAACACCAGCATAGGAGTCGAGATGTCTGGAATTTAGTGCCTTCTACAACCAAATAGCCAGTGACCTTGGATGAGCACAAAACCTCTCTGGGGCTCAATTATTTCTGTAAAATGAGACGATTTGATAGATGGCCTCAAAGTGTATTCCAGGTCTATAATTCCATGACTCCATACATGGAAACGTGGTTAGCACAATGCTTAGAGCATAATAGAGAATTAAAAAGATGTTACTACCTCTCAGTTCTTTATTCTTTTCTTTTTCTTCCCTTTTCTCTCAATCCTTTTCATGAACCCAGCCATGTTCTCAAAATGTATTTATTTCTGTATTTTCAATTCCTAGCACAGAGACTGGCAAAAATTGCTATCTATACAAAGGGCTGTCTATCTTCAAGAAATTCAGTCTAATAGAGCAAACATGTAAATAAATTGCATTACTGTGCTTCAAGTCCAAAATTACCTTAGTAATTTATAATCCTCAAAAAGACAGTACAGCAACAGGACTGATGAACTGTTCTTTAAGCTAGACCAGAGCAACCTAATTAAGCAGAGAACATCTCAACATCTGAACCAGATTATTTTCAATGATTAGGAACTAGTCAGGTCAGGCAGTAGAGGGAACAGAACGTTCATTGGAACCATGACACTAGTGTATTCTATTCAAGTGCAGATATAGTAATTCTAATTACCATGAATTTTCTGTCCTTAAAAATCAGATTTCCTGGGACATACATACCATTCCTTCTGAGTGATTTTTTTAAACTGGTAAGTGGTTTAATTAGTTTAGAACTGCAACTCAATAATCTCTATAACACTTAGTATTCTTTGATTATTATAAATATACATATAATATTAGAGATTATATTTTTATATATTATTTGGGGGCTTGCTATTCAGTTCTATTGATCAGTATGTTTATCCTCTTAAAAATATTAAATACACTATCACAGCTTTGTAACATATCATGACGTCTAATATAGCAAGTTCTCCCACCTTATTTTTCTTCTTTTTTTTCTCCTTCAAGAATGCCTTGTCATGGGGCACCTGGGTGGCTCAGTCGGTTAAGTGTCCGACTTCGGCTCAGGTCGTGATCTCATGGTTCGTGGGTTCGAGCCCCGCGTCGGGCTCTGTGCTGGCAGCTCAGAGCCTGGAGCCTGCTTCAGATTCTGTGTCTCCCTCTCTCTCTTCCCCTCCCCTGCTCATGCTCTGTCTCTCTCTCTCAAAAATAAATAAACATTAAAAAAAATAAAAAAAAAAAAAAGAATGCCTTGTCAAAAAAAAAAAGAATGCCTTGTCTATTCTGGGATTTTTTTTTTCTCTTTCATATAAAATTTTAGAATCAGCTTGTCAAGTTTCACTAAAATAAAAAAAAAACTATTGAAATTTTAATTGGAATTTCATTAATTCTGAAGACTAGTTTGAGGAACACATATCTTCATGATATTAAGTCTTTCTATCAATGAAATATTATGTATTTTCATGTATATAGATATTTTTAAATATCTTTCAAAAAGTTTTAAATTGTTTCCATACAGGTTTGCCAATCTTTTGTTAGATTTGTTACTCTGCACCTATCTTTGTTGCTGTTATAAATGGTACTTTTAATGCTTTTTATTTCTTTTTCATGTATTACCATGTTAGTTAGGCCCTCCAGTACAAGGTGAAATGGCAATGATGAGAGACAACCTCTTGATTTTCAGTGAAATGCAAATACATTTAACCAATAAGAATGCTGCTCATTTTTTGATAGAGACTTTTTATCCAAATTAAAATGTACCCCTGTATTCCTATTTTCTGAGTTTTTATAATGAATATATATTGACTTAATGTTAATGCTTTATTTGCTTTTATTGAAACAAAATCATGTTTTTCCTCTTGAATCTATTAATGCAGCAAATTACATTAATGAAGGTTCTAACATAAAACTTTCTTGCATACTTGGAATAAACTAAATTTGGTCATGATCTGTTCTTTTTTTATACTTCATTGGATTTCATTAGCAAATAGTTTACTTTGAAATTTTATATCTATGTTCATGCCTGATATGGGACTGCAAATCTCCCTCATACAATCTCTTCCAGCTATTTATTGCTATAAAACAAAGTTCTCCCAAACATAGAAGCTTGAAACAAAACAATATTTTTAATATGTCTCCTGATTTTCTGGGTTAGAAATTGGACAGGGCTTCCCTGGGAAATTTTTCAGTTTTATGTGGCATTGACTGAGATCACTCAGTGGTATTCCACTAGTGACTGAACTGTACTAAAGTTCAAGACAAATTCAGTCAAATGCCTGGGGTTGTAGCAGGGAAGGCTGGAATGCTAGACTCACTGGGGCCCCTCCAGGCAGTGTCAGGGCCTTTTCACATAATCCACGTAATAGGATAGTCACACTTCTTACATAGTGGCTCAGGGCTCCAAGAGACCAAGGTAGTACCTGCCAGTCCTCTTAAAAGTGAGCTCAGGAACTGGCATAGCACCATTTCTTCCATTCTTTATTGGTAAAGACAGTCACACGCAGTGAATATCATAGAGGAGGAGATATAAATATCACCTCTCTATGGAAGAAGTGTCAAAGAATTTGTATACATGTTTTATCTATCATAAAACCTGTTTGTGAGTTTGTTAGCAAGGTCAAACTAGTCTAATAACATGAGTTTGGAATATTACCTCTTTTTCTATTCTCAAGGGAAAAAAATAGTAAGATTGTAGTCAACTGCTCCTTAAATGTTTGGTATGTTTCCTCTAAAGCCATCGATCCCCATTGCTTTATTTTTTGTGAAGATAATGATCCTAAGACTATTCAGGATTTCTATGTCTTCTTGAATCAGTTTTGGTAAGTCATTTTTCTAACAAATTATCCATTTTTATATGTTTTCAAAATAATGAAAAAATTGTTCATTGTATTCTCTTTTTATTCTGTATAGAATCCATAGTTATGTTAAATTTTATTAATAATATTATTTGTGTGTTGTAAATCTAGCCAAAATTTCTTAACATGATTGATCATTTTTATTGTATGTTTGATCCTTTCTCCTTATTTTATGTTCAAATTTACTATTTCTTTCTCTCTAGATTAATTCCATTTTTTTTATATCTTTCATTCTTATCCATATCATTTAATTCTAAGAATTCATTATATTTTCTGAATTCAAGTTTTCTGTCAATTATAAGTGTGGTGAATATATTCTACTCTGTCACCTGACTTCTCACTCATTTAATGAATGAAAGTTCTTAATTTTAAGGTACTATAATATATCAATCTTTTATTTTATGATTAATGTTTTGTATGTGCTGCTTAAGAAATCTGTCACTATTCTCGAAGTCATGAAGATATTCAATATTCTTTTCACAGAGATCTCATATCTGGAGTTTCTATTTGCACATGGTATCAGGCAGGGTGAAGTATCACTTTTGTTTAAATGGATATCTAGTTGAGCCAGCACTATTTATTGGGAATATCTTCCTTTTCTCACTGCTCTGTAGTTCCTTCTTCATCATAAATCAAGTAGATATATATGCATGGGTTTGTTTCTGGGCACTATTCTATTATGTTGCCCTACCTAACCATCTTTGTGCCAGTACCATATTATAATAATACTGTAACTTTATCATAAGCTTAATACCAGATAGACAAAATTCTCTCATATTGTTCTTCCTCATTAAGATGGTTGATTATTCCTGGCTCTTGGCTCTTTGCATTGCTATATAAGTTTTAGAATCAACTTGTTGATTTCTACAAAAAATCAGTCAGGATTTTTATTGTGATTTCACTGAATCTAGTGGCTCATATTGGGAGGAAGTGCCATCTCTGAAATACTGATTCAAGCCATGAATATTGTATATTCCTCCATTTATTTATGCCTTCAAAAAATTTCTCTATTTCTTTTTTGTTTGATTTTTGAACAGTGATCTTGCTCAACTTTCATCATATTTATTTCTAAGAATTGTGTGTGTGTGTGTGTGTGTGTGTGTGTGTGTGTATGCTTAATGCTACTATAATTGCTATTTTATTTTACTTAATATCGTAACTCACTGATTACATATAAAAATACAAGTGATGTTTTCATATCAACCTTGTGTGCAAAAAAACTTTCTAAAATAATTTATTAATTCTAGTAATTTATTAGTTATTTGCTTGAATTTTCTTGAGCACAAAATTATATTATGTGAATAGTGGCAAGTTTTCTTTCGTTCCCAATTATAATATTTTTATTTCTTTTTGTTGATTTATTGCACTGGGTAAGACCTACAGTAAAATGTTGACTAAAATTTATAATAGTTAGTACCCTTACATTGTTCCTATCTCAGAGAAGAAGCTTTTTAACATTTTACCATTGAGTATGCTGTTTGCTATAGTTTGTTTTGTTGGATTTGTTTGTTTTAGAATATCCTATATCAGGGGTATCTGGGTGGCTCAGTCGGTTAAGCATCTGACTTCGGCTCAGGTCATGATCTCATATAGTTCATGGGTTTGAGCCTCATGTCAGACTCTGTGCTGACAGCTTAGGGCCTGGAGCCTGCCTGGGATTTTATGCCCCTTTCTCTTTCTGCCCCTGTCCTGCTCACACTCTGTCTCCTAAAAATAAATAAAATAAACATTTAAAAAAATTAAAAAAGAATATCCTATATCAAATTAAGGAAGTTTCATTCTATTCTTAGATCAGACTTTTATAGTAAATAACATTAAATTTCATCAAATAATTTTTCTGAATCTACTGAGATAGTCACAACATTTTCTCATTTATGCTATTAATGTGGACTAAACTGATTTCTTTTCTTTTTTGTAGGTGAAAGTATTCTATTTTCTTTACACTGATTTATTTTCTAATATTAAAACTAACTTGAACTTGTGGAATAAGTTGAATGAGGTCAATATTTTTTACATTTTATATATTGCTTAATTCCATTTCCTAAGTAAACTTTTAGGACTCACTATGAGTCAGTTTATATATAATTTCCATTTTTTAATATCCTTTTAAAAGTTTTATTATGTGGGGCACCTGGCTAGCTCAGTCAGTGGAGCATGTGACTCTTGATCTTGGAGTTATGAATTTGAGTCTCACATTGGGTGTAGAGATGACTTAAAAATAAAACCTTAAAAAAATATTTGTTTTGAAAATTATACTAGCCTCATAAAGTGAGCTGATG
This sequence comes from Acinonyx jubatus, assembly GCF_027475565.1. NCBI lineage: Eukaryota > Metazoa > Chordata > Mammalia > Carnivora > Felidae > Acinonyx > Acinonyx jubatus. The sequence continues at coordinate 53,393,855 of NC_069384.1, forward strand.
AGTGTTTCCTCCTAATTTATTCTCCAGAAAAGCTGATAAAATTTGCATTTGTTCTTAAATAGTTTATAAAAGCCACTGGTAAATATCTTTATTCAAGAATATTCAAATCTTTATATCTTCTTGCATAAGTTTTCAACATTCTATTTTTCTAAGACTTTGTTAATTTCACCTAAATTTTCAAATTTATTGGTATGAGACTGAATAATAAAAATCCATAGAAATGTTACCTTTCATTTCCAGTGTGGGTATTTCTGCATTTTCTCTCTCTCTCTCTTTTTTTCTTGATCAGTCTCACAAGAAGATTTTCAATTTTATTATTCTTACAAAAGTATCATTTTGGTTTTGTTGCTCTATCTCATTAAAAAAAATCTACCATTGATTTCTTTATGATTTCTACCTTTCTTCTTTCTTTAGGATTCATTTGCTGTTTTTTCTAACTTCTTAAGACAGGTGCTTTCATTCCCTGACTTTAATCTTTCTTCTCTTCTAATATATATATATTTACAACTAAAAATTTCTCTTTCAGCATGGCTTTGGCTACATACCATGAGCTTGACAGATAGTGTATTTACTAACATCTTAAAATGTTTTCTAATTTCTGGGGTGCCTGGCTTGCTCAGTTGGAAGAGCATCTGACTCTTGATCTCAGGATTGTGAGTTTGAGCTCCACACTGAGTGTAGAGATTACTTCAATAGATAAAACAAAACCAAAACAATAAAAATGTTTTCTGGTTGCCATTGTAATTTCTTCTTTGATTCAGAGATCATTTAGAGAAATGTTTGTTTTCCAAACATTTGGGTGACTTTCTACTTGTCTTATTATTATTAACATTTACCTTAATTCCACTGTGGTCAATGAGCATACTCTATTTTAAATACTTTGGATCCCTTGAAATGTGTTATGACATGCTTTCTGGCCTAACACATATTGAATTTTAGTGAATTTTCTCTGATCACAGAGAATCAAGCTAAAAATATGATCATTCAGTGTTACTGTGTCTCTTTCTTATCTTTTTTGAACAATTGACTATTTTACACATTCTTTACTGTTTGTTTCTGTTTTTTGGTTTTTTTTTTTACTGGGGGGAAGGGGTTACCCTGAGAGATTAAAACATAGATTCTTGATTTATCAAAGTCTTACATAATGTAGTAGTTTTGCTTCTTCCAAGATAATGCAGAAACCTTAGGATACATGACCTCAGTTTATCACTGTTCAGATTTATACGACTTTGTTATCATGTGTTTTAACTCTATATATTTTAAATTCCAAAGATGATGATGATGATGTTGACATTATTATTATTATTATTATTATTATTATTATTATTTTAACAGTAAATATTTCTTCAGGTTTACCCACACACTTTTGGTGTTCTTTTTTGGCATTTCCAATCATCTATCTGCAATCATTTCCCCCTTCTTACTGAAGGACATGCTTCAGGGTTTGTGTGTGTGTGTGTGTGTGTGTGTGTGTGTGTCTGTTTCTTTTTAGTGTGGATCTGCTAATGATGAATTCCCTCAGTTTTTGGATGTATGAAAAATGCTTTCATTTCACTTTCATTGGAAATAGAATCCTAGATTGACAGTTAATTTTCTTTCAGCACTTATTTCATGGTCCTCTAGCTTCACTTGCTTCTATTTAGCTCATTTAGTCTTTCTCCTTTTCTATACATGTATTTAAAACCAAAACTCTCTCCCAAAATGGATTTAGCTACATTCCATGAGTTTAGATGGTTAATCCTATTTTGATTCTTTTGGAGTTAATAATTTTTTTCTGGCTTATATATCATATCATATCATATCATATCATATCATATCATATATATATATCATATATATATGATTTTATATTTAACTAATCTTTAGACTCAAGGTGGGGCTTGAACTCACAACTCTGAGATCAAGGGTTGCATGCTCTTCTGACTGGGCCAGCCCAGTGTACCCTGGCTGCCTTTGAGTATTTCTGTCTTTGTAGTTCAGTAGTTTTACTATGCTATGCCTGTGTGTGATTTTGCTTTTATTTACCCTGTTTGGGTTTCATAAAGCACTGTGAATCCATGGCTTGAAGTCTTGAATCATTCTGGAAAATTATAAGTTCATCATGACTTCAAATACACTTCTGCTTTATTTTCTTTCTCCTCTTCTCCAGGAATTCTAATTATCCATATGTTAGATGTTTCTCAGACTGTCCCCTAAGTTTCTCATGCCATTTTATCTATTTTCTATGTTAAAAAAGAGTATCTTCTTTGAACTATTCTGATTCATTTATCCTTTCTTCTGCTGTATTTAATTTAATTTAGTCATACTCATTATTGCATTCTCTACTTCACAGGGTTTTTCTTTTTTTGGTTGCTTGTTTAGTTCTAGAGTTTCCATTTGGTTCTCTGTTAAAATTATCTTGAACATAGTCAGCATAGTAACTTTAAAATCTGTGTCTGATACCTCCATTTTCTGGATCCCCCATGGGCCTACTCTTTTTTGTTGTTGTTGTTATTGTTTCTCTTAAATTGTAATCCTATTATCTTACATACTTATGAATTCTTTTTATTAGTCATTTACTTGAGTGCCTGATATTTTACATAAAAATTTCTAGAATTAAATTTAGGTCTATATTATCCTCCTGGGGAAAGATTTTATATTGCTTTTGGCAAGTGGTGAAGGTCCCTGATGGTCTGCGGTCACCTCAATGCAGTTCTAAAAATTGAGATTATTTCAAGCTCGGTCTCAGTCTCTGCCAGGGCTTGCTTCATTCCTGGTTCACTACTGTTCCTAGGGTGTAGCTGCTTTGCTATAAGAAAGAAGTAAAGAAAGTAAGAAAGAAAAAGTAACACAATGTACAGGGTCCCAACTGAAAAATGAGGATTCTACCACTCCTCACCTTTCTTAACAGACCCTGCTCTCCAATGTTTTGGGAAAACACAGGGGCCTAAATTGAATACACTATCATCCAGAGAAGAATTAAATTTGTTTCTTCTGAGACGTAGCTGGTGCTCCTGACTTGAGAACGCTCCAGTCCAGTCAAAGATCTCCAGCTTAATCTGGGGGTCTGGATGCCAGCAACTCATCCCTACTGCATACCTAAGACTCTGTTTCATTATCTTAGCTCCGGCATTGACATTACAACCAGGAGAACCCTGCTCTTTCACAAATGCTTATCCATTGCTCTAATTTTATATCTTAATTGTTTGTGTTTTCTTCCTCGTGTGTTCGTGTGTTTGGGGTTCTTGGAGATTTTTCTTTCTCTCTGTAAGCTCAGTGATGTTAAGGAAATCTTTCTAATGCAGGATTTATGCAGAATTTTCTTATATGGTGGAAGGCTCAAAAGCAAAAATTTCTGCCTTCTTTTTTACCAAGTTATCACTTTGTGAGTTTTTTTTTTTTTTTTTGAGGAAGTATTCTCAGAATACTTACCAGATAGAAGCCAGTTTAGGCTTAGAGCTCTTAAGGGGAAAAACTAATAGTGAACAAAACACACACCTCTGCTAATAACAAATATATGTTTTTGAAAGACTTTATAACATAAATAAAATAATTAAGTCTCCTCTTCTTTCTTATGTTTTACTTGCTTTATAGATGACTAATAAAGCTTAGATGAGTCAATTATATAAAAACTTAGTCTCACAGGGGATCAGTAGGTAATCAAGACAGTCATTTATTTAAACCTCAAATTCTGACTTTGAAAGAAGGATTCACACAATGGTAGTCATCCCAATTGTCTTATTTATACGCACTAGAACTGTCTATACACCTCACTGGCTGACTCAACACAAATGGGAGTTTTCAGTAGGTGTTGAGCGAATGTGAAAGAGGAGAACTAGACTCAAGTCTAGAGAACAAATTACAGCTTTTTTAAAGTCACAATGAACCATTTTTGTTTCTTCTTTTTTTAAATGTGTATTTATTTTTGAAAGAGAGAGAGAGAGACAGAGTACGAGCAGGGGGAGGGGGGCAGAGAGAGAGGGAGGCACAGAACCTGAAGCAGGCTTTAGGCTCTGAGCTGACAGCACAGAGCCTGATGCAGGGCTTAAACTCACCAACCCTGAGATCAAGACCTGAGCTGAAGTCGCTTAACCGACTGAGCCACCCAGGTACCCTGCCATTTTTGTTTCTTTTATGATTAAAATATATCTGGAGAGTTGGAGCATGCATGAGGAAAAGTGAAAAGTATTCCAATCTCTGGCAGCATGAGTAGTCCAAAATGGCCTACTTCTGCCTAATCACTCATATTTTAACCATAAAAGTAGTACCACTGTGTCCAAAGTTGTGGGGAAAAGGTGGCATAGGGGAATGGTAAAACTATAGACTCAGATCAGACTGACCTTTAGGCTTAAATCCCTGTTCAATCAGTTGCAATTTCACTTTGGGTGAGTTTCTCAACTTCCCTAGAGTTCTAGGATTTCAGTAAAATAATGTTAGCACTCACTTCATAAGATTGCTATGAGGTGTTCAGATATAACAACGAGTTCCTAAAATATAGCAAAGATTCAGGAGGTTTATTAAGTTATTTCTTACTTGCTATGTGTTTCTTGTCTAGGAAGAATGATAGTGTTCTGAGGGACAGTCCTCCAGTCAAGCTCCAAAACAGATCTCACGGCTTATGAGGGAACATGAAAAAAACATAAGCTGGTGTTCAATCCATGCTTTGTCTAAAGTGAGTAAATCCTAAATAGCCAACACAAATAAGGAGAAACAAATGGGATGTTTAAGAATCTTTGGTACAGTCATCTATGATATTTTTAGTAATACAATAGAAGAATTGTTTTAATTAAAATGCAGAATCCTAAATCTGACAATGTTAAACTTGAAAGAATTATTGGTACTGTTGGAGGAAGTAATGAATTTTACAAAGAGAAAAAGAGAAGAATGGCTATTTTAAAAGGCAATTAAATGCTTGGGAGTTGGAAAACAGAGACAATTCTAAAAGTACGCTTCAAGAAATTTATATTAAAATAGTTAATATCCAAAATAGCAGAAGGTTTAAGTATGCATATATTATAAGAAAAGATACAAAGCAGCAATTCAGGTATCTAGCCAGCTAACATATCTTACTGCACTTAAAAGAACCAGTTACCTCTTAATTCATTGGGAAGTTATTTATTTCTAATATTTAATATATTTTAAAACTTTTTAAAGTAATGTTTAATAAGCATTTACTGAGCATTGAACTACTATTGTGCTGGCTTGGCTAGTGAAACACAGAAGAGTAGGATGTGGCTTTTGCCTTCAAGTAAAGCCATATGTTACAGTATGATTTTAATTGTACAAATTTGACTGATCATAGTGTCATGCACGACATAGTGCATTTCAAGTATATAAAGACTGAGAAAGAAGAGACATCTGAAAACATCAAAGGAAAAGATCTATGCCGTATTGTTATTCAAAAGTTGAGAGGAAAGATCCTTCTATATTCTTTCCAATTCACCCTAGCAAAAATAATAGATTACATGTATTGATTTATGCTTATTATAAGGGAAAGGTATGATGTCAAACTTTTCAAATATCTTATTGAATGCCCATAACAACCCTACAAGCTGGTCACTCTTTTTATTCTATTTTCTAGATAAGCAGTTGAGATTGACTTGAGTCACAGATAGCAAGTGGCAGAGCTAAATCTTGAACTTAGGGAGTCTACCCAGGAAAAAGCACTTCACCACTTGCTATATACTGCTTAATAAGCATCCAAGCAAACAGCACATTCTGTCCAGAAGGGACTCCATCTCAGATAACCCATTCCAGTGAACCCGGCACGCTCTGGAGAGTTCTGTACATTCTTACTTCATTCTCTGGTGCTGCAACATAAGTCCATTGACTTTATTTAGACACTGTCTCAACATTATGCTAAGTGAAATAAGTCACACACAGAAAGACAAATATTGTATGGTTTCACTTATATGTGGAATCTAAAAACACCAACCTCATAGAAACAGAGTAAAATCGTAATTGCCAGGGGCAGAGGGGTGGGAGACGTGGGGGGCAGATGTTGGACAAAGGGTACCAACTTTCAGTTACAAGATGAATATGTTCCAGGAATCTAAGGTACAGAACGGTGACTATAGTTAATACTACTGCATCGTATACTCGAAAGTTACTATTAGGGTATAGCTTTAACGTTCTCACCATAACGAAAACAAAAGAGTAATTAAGTGAGGTGAAGGATGTCTTAACCAACCTTACTGTGGTAAACATTTCACAATTTATATGTGTATCAAATCATCATATTGTATACCTAAACTCACACAATGTTATACGTCAATCATATTTTAATAAAGCTGGGAAAAAAAGTGAAAATAAATGAAAATTTTAAATTGCTTCAAAAAACCTCTAGGCCCCTTTAGTTCAAGAACTGTTTTATCTTATGATCTGTCTTAACATATAATTCTAGGGGCACCTGGGTGGCTCAGTCCATTAAGCGTCCGACTTCAGCTCAGGTCACAATCTCACAGTCTGTGAGTTCGAGCCCTGCATTGAGCTCTCTGTTGTCAGCACAGAGCCTGCTTCAGATCCTTGGTCCCCCTCCCTTTCTGCCCCTCCTCTGATCATTCTCTCTTTCTCTCTCTCTGAAAATAAATAAATAAAATTTAAAAATACATAATTCCAATATGCAACAAATTCCATTCAACTCTAACAATTCTAACAACATGCTAAGCACTGGGAATACACCAGTGATTCTGTGAAGTATCTAAAGCCCTCATTATTACTATGATGCAGCAGCCCCCTTATCCTCGAGGGCTATGTTCTAGGACCTCTGAAACTGCAGATAATACTGAACCTTCTGTCTACTATGTTTTTGCCTACACACACACACCTATGATAAAGCTGAATTTATAAATCAGTCATAGTAAGAAATTACAAATAATTACTAATAATAAAATAGAACAATTATAATAATACACTGTAATAAAAGTTACATTACTGTGGTCTCTCTCTCAAAATATCTTATTATACCGTACTCACACTTGTGATGAGGTGAGATGATAAAATGCCTACGTGATGAGATAAAGTAAGGTGCATGATGTAGGTGCTGTGACATAGCGACAGGCTATTATTGAGCTTCTGACTATATGTCAAAAGGAGAATTATTTGCTACTGGACTGTGGTTGGCCAAGAGTAACTGAAACTGCAGAAAGCAAAACCGCAGATAAGGGGGAACTACTGTAAAAAGTTTTAGACATAAAAAAAAATACATATAGAGTTCCAACTATGTACATGGCATTGATTTAGATTCTGTAACACGTACAAGAAGTTTAGGGCATAGTTCCGGTTCTCAACAAGTTAATAGTTGAGCTGCAGAGAAAGATACACAAATTCATGAAAAGGTAAATAATTTAAGAGTTCTATTATACACGAGAGAATAAAGCAAAGCTTACTGCAGGGTCTTATGTGATGACTACTTTGTTAGGATATTATGGAGAATATATGTTCTGTAGAATAAAAAAAAGCAACCCTGAAGATTTTAGATTATATATATTCAAGAAGGTTTCTTTAATGCATGGTTTCTCATAGGCTTTGTTATGGTAATGTTCCTTGTGAATTCCCAAGAGTTCCATAATTTGCACTGTTTGTTTGGAAAAGGAATACTCGTTTCATGAGATTTCATTGCTTCTGTGTAAAGAAAAGCTGTCTTCTGTGGAAAACCTTTTAAAGAACTGATAGGGTTTTATTAAATATGTAACATGCATGCTGCAATCTCCATATATATACGCCAGGTCCACGGACTGCATTGTTCATGGTTGCCCTTCCCAAGATGCGGGACATGGTGTCACAAATTCTCAACAAAGTACTCCAGCCAGCCACTCCCAAATGATTAAGTATATGTGCTGAAGCATTTTTGTCACCCTTAGAATTAGCGCAGTTGAAGGAGGAAGAAACCACTGTAATCTGGGATAAACCAGCTTCAAGGAGGAAATAAATATTAAACTGAGTTTTCAAACATGCCTAAGACATTTTTTCATTAATTGTAAAACCTTATTGTTTTTTCTTTTTTAATTAGATGAAATTATTTGCTTACTCAGTCTTTCCTTTAGCATTCTGGGGAAAGGAAGGTTAAGGGACAGAAATGGAAAAAGACACACTGCCAACTATAATTAGGCTGAAAAGAGTTGCTAAAAATAGCCATTCATACATCTAAGAACTCGTGAGCTCTACTAATAAGTACCATTGGTCTGACCCAACTCCCTTTAGGCAGGTCTCCCAGCATTTGGGTACTAGTAGGATGGTATTAATGGTTACATCTCAAATTTCTCTGCCTCTTCTCACCTGTATAGGAGACAGAAATCGATCCCATGAAAAGCCAGCCCCTGCCCAACTACTTCTAGAGGTTCTGGAAGAACATCTCTAAGGTTTTCACAATCTTCTCATGGTTTCCAGGCTGCGACCCATGTTGCCACTGTCACACACTGACAAGGAAAGTCAGTGAGAGTGTTGATGCTGATGTCAATAATGCTGTTCCTTAGTGCTCCTCAAACTGCAAACACGCGGCATGCCTACAGGGCATGGCCTCCCCATAATTCTCTCTGAGCTGAAGTCCCTCTGTGCTTCAAGAAGTAGGAAGAATGTCCTCCTCCTTACCGTATGTCAAGGGTTGCTTTAGAACCAACACAGAGCTGTCTCTCTGCTTTGGGCCCATGTTTTCCTGAGTCACTTATAAAAATACTGTTTGGAGCGACTTTTTGGGAGACGATTCTATATGGGTCTCTTACATTTGTGCACATGTTAGAAGTACATATACTGGTTGTCTTTGTTCTGGATTATGTTTTAAAGGATATCTGCATAGCCAAAAGCCTTGGAAGACAGAGTGTCTGCCTCTGGAGCTAGGGACAGATTTGCTGGGGCAAAAGTCAGGCAGGCTGTCTGCCTATTATAATCTTTTATGAAAGATTTAGATTCCCCAAGCTTGAGGTTCTTCTCCTGTAACATACCCCACTGGATGTGCAGACATCAACCAGCCCTATTTATATCACCCTGTGGGAACAGGCAAACATCCTATCTACTGTGCCATGAGTAATAAAGTCCTTTGTCTCTGACACAGGAGCCTCATGTCTTCTGTCAGCATTCATGACAGTGTGCCAGGCTAACCTGTCAGCTTGCAAGCAGAGCAAAATCTTAGACTCTACACAGCTGTAGTCACACCTCTCACTCCAGGATTCAGACATGAGTCCTTGGACAAGAACTGCTATCTGGGACAGACAGTGTGTTGTCCAGAGTAGCTCTCAGATCTCCCATCAAGAAAGAATCTATGTTTCACCCACAAGGAGTGTAGCTCGTGGATATTCTCCAGCTATAACTTGCTCAAGAGCACCTCAGTTTTCAAGATTTCACCTCATGCTCTTCCTGGGCAAAAGTCCAAAGAGACTGGGGAGAACTAGGACGAAGACACTTCTGCTCAGTAAAGGACTCGGTCTCACGAACAGTCTTTGCTCCAGAGCTCCCCAGTTGGGCTGGCCAAGACTTTGTCAGATCAGTAGGCTTTCCATAACCAACGCAATTCCCCTTGCTTTGATCCTTCACAGATGTTTCCCCAAAAGCCTGTACTCCCAACCCCTTATCTCAGTGTCTGCTTTCCAGTAAACCCAACTGATATGCCTGTGTCCAGTCACAGACACTGAAACAAAACATTCGTCTGCCTCCAAGTATGTTTTGTTTGAGGAGACAAATTATGCTCGGAGACTAATTTTGTCTTTCCTGACAATTTATTTAACACAGGTTTTGCTATGGGAATTTTACAAGCCAGTAGCATAGAGGATAATGTCTCTTAAGAAAATAATAAAGAAATAACATGCTCCAGATCATTGATAGATTAATCACTCAATAGTTCCAGGCAAGGGAAGATGAAAGGAAGGAAGTCCAAATTTAGTTGAGATGCACCTTTGTATAAGTTGGTGAGAGAGTGAGTGAGAGAGAGTGTGTGTGTGTTTAGCCAACTGAGAGCTAAAGTCCAGCTGCCAGTGGAAAAGTAAAAGTCCCTTGTTGCTAGAGTTCGTTGCTAGGGAATGAGTGCACTGGTGTTGACAGGCTGGCAGATTTTTTTTTTTCTGCGGGGCTACTGTTTGGATTTCACCATTGCATGGTTGTCTTTACCATGGCAGGAGCTAATTGCCCCAAGGTCTTTGGAGAGCTATTTAGATCAGCAAAATGTCACCTTGCCCAGACAGAACATTCTCTGAGAGCCCTCATGAAGTCTCAGTATTTATAGTCAAAATGTCCCTTTGCCAGAGTTATTTCTTTATATGTTTTTTATCAAGAAGCCCCCAGTGGGACCCCTCAGCAGCTGAGCTACTGACTTCTGAGAACAGACAAGATGATGGCATCCTCACATATTGTACTTCATTCTTATATCAAAACAACTCCCCCCCTTTTGTCTTTGTCATAAACAAGTAGATGAAAACGAACTTCACTTAAGTGGATTTGAAATCATATCAAACCAATACACAAAAAGAATACCCCGTATGAAAGAATTCATACATGTTAACATCTCATATGCATGCGCAGGTTCACACAACATGCCCAGACAAGTTAAGTCCCAGTTTAGGTTCTAGTTGGAACTTCCACTGAATGAAAAATGTTCAATATAGCCTTGTGTTATTAAAATGGTTATTTTAGGATATATTAGGTTCACGAAATGCTCAGTTAAGTTTAAGGATTAACATATATGATACACTGAGGTAAAACTAGAAAGCTAGTCTTAAATTTGGGTATTTATAGTAAATTAATATTTACTGTCTACTTCAATAAATCTAAGATGCCATTAATTGTAATGGTGCAATAATGTTATTAAGTATCATTACAAAAAGAAAAGCATCACCATTTAATCTATAACACAATGCTAAGATGCCATCTATTATAAGGCAAATTCCAATTTTAATGATATTAAAATGTGAAAAAATGTGCATCTTTGACCCAATCAAATGCAGTGACCTTGGATTTGCTGGTCTTAGATTATTTGTATGTTTCTAGTACCTGAAGGAAGAATCTCCAACTCCTTAATTATTTTATATGGCATAGGATCATTCTCAATTAAATAAGTAAGCATTTAATTTAATCAGTTAATAACCACATCATGAATAACAATCAAGTGATTTATTTTAAAAACTTTAAGCTTAATAAGTATATAAAAGTGGGTTTATATTATTAATGTGTTATATAATAGAATATTGAACATTTAATACAACAGGGGCTTTTTTTAAATTCAGAAATCTGAAAGTTAATTAAATACTCCTCCTGACACTTAAGGTATACTTTTTCTAATATTGGAATTGGAGTGGAATTAAGACATCAGTTATTCTAGTCCCTTCATTTTTCTGAAGATCACCACGAAGCCCAGGAAGTGAGGTGTGTTTCCTTTACAGAAATAAGGTTAAGGGTTAATGACAGCCCAGAAGTGGAGCCTTCTGCTGATGAGATCCCTACCCCTTACCACGGCAGACTGCAGGCAGTCAGACTTGCATTGGACAAGCCCTCCTAAGGCCTCTCAAAGAAAACAAGATCTCCCTCCCTTAGCACAAAGACAATGTGGTCTCTTTGTTGCCATCAATAATGAGGAAGGGAACAAATCCAGTAGGCCCAGACCTTAAAACGTGAGAAAGAATTCCTTCCTCTTATTTTTTTTTAAATCATGACCCTACTAGGAGATTACTGTGATCTACCAGTTGAGGGGGGTGGGGATGAGATGGGACTGTTCAAGATGGTGAATCTGTCGATCTACTTTATACAGCAGCCTTCCTTCTTCCACAGCACATCACGAGGAAGAACCAATCCGACGGAGCCATTGCAAAGCAGGAGACATAACAAGAGTCAGGGTTCGAACTTCAATCCCTACCCTCTACTTCCAAAACCTATGGTTCATGAGCACTTTTAGAAAGGAAGTTTGGCCATTCCATAGGAACAGCAAAGAAACTAAAAGAAATTTGGTGACGTTTGTTTCACCTTCCGGACAGAGAGGAAAGAAAATTTTGAGGCTATCTTGAAACATTTCCCTCTCTCTCCCTTTGTACCTCAAACTCAGTTTAGACTAGTCTGGCAGCATGAGCCACCTTCCAGCCCCCCAGCCTCTGCCCTCTGTCCTGGGGTCAGTTGATTTCACAGGAGGAGATGCCAACAAGAGAACAAACTAGCAGCAGACTTCTGGCTTTCCCTCTTTCTTAAAGCAACATTAACAATTTTAAAAGGAAATTTCAGGGGCACCCGGGGGGCTCAGGCAGTTAAGCGTCAGACTTCTGCTCAGGTCATGATCTCACAGTTCATGGGTTCTAGCCCTGAGTAAGGCTCGGTGCTGACAGTGCAAGCCTGCTTGGGATTCTCTCTCTCTCACTCTCTTTCTCTGCCCCTCCCCCTGCCTGCACTTTCTCTCTCAAAATAAATAAGCTTTAAAAAAATAAAAATGAAAAGAGAAATTTAGAGGATAGAAAGGGAAAAGATGAGATCACCCGTAACAGACTGACTTTTTTTTCCTTCTTTTTAAATAGCTCTGTCTTGAACAGCAAAATGCTGGGTTACTGAGTTCACTGATTCATAAAGAATACCCTTTCTATGACACAGCGCCTGGCACACCACAGGTGATTATTAAACATTTATCGAATGCTTATGATGGGCCAGGTACTCAATTGTTTCTCATACATATTTTCTCATTTAATGTATTCCCCTCAACAACTCTGTGAAGTACTACCATTGCTATATCAGAAATAAAGAAACAGGGGGCATAGAAAACTTCATGAAACTGTTTGAAACACCTACACCTGACAATTTCAGGTTACTCTTCACAAAGCTCTATTAAAAAATTGGGTCAATATGTTTTTTCTCGGGTTTGCAATGAAAGGAAGAAACAAACAAACAAAAATGTCCAGTCATATCTAAATTACAAATCCTGTACCTAAAATCAAAATTTCAAATGCATAGACTTCTCATCAAATACAATCCATTCTAAATAGGCTTTACCCTGGGCTTCTCCAAAAACAGTAAGCTCAGTAATGTCATCCAAATTTGTAATGACTAAAAATGAGCCTATTTCATTGGGTGTATGAGAAGGTGAATAAATTATGCTGTTTTTCCTCTCCCAATTTCCACAATTGAAATAGGCAGGAGAGCACAGCAAATAAGACATAAAAATATTACTCTTATGATGGATGTGGCATAAATGTGTGGCAAACATAGTCTTCCTAAAAGCCAGTATCAGAATTGGATTGATTCTCGGGGCTTCTGCCCCACCCCCACTCCCTGATATGGGTGGGGAGGGGCAAAGGGGAGCAGAATCTGCCATGGTTGGGCTCCTCCGCTCATGGCACGGAGAACAGAATGAAGAGCTCTCAGCAAGCAGGCAAACCCCAAAGACAAAGGAAAAGAGGATGTTGATGAGCAAAGCCTCCTCTGAGGGGATGGCAAGAAGACAGGAGTAACATGCTGATTATTTGATTATTGCCCCTCCTGGTGGAACCATGAAGTCTGAGAAAGGAGGTATCAACACACACACACACACACACACACACACACACACGATACATGCTATGTGACTGGGCTGTGATATGGTCCAAGCTCTTCATTTGGAACGTGTTGTGCTTCAGGCACTTCACTGTGTGATCATTTTATTCATAACAATCAGTAGGAATGAAAAGTGAAATGACAGAGTCCTGCCGTGGGTAAAGTCGACGTTTTAAGAGGGGAACACTTGTCACTTGCATTAGATGTATAAGACAGACAAATATATGCATAGATATGCAAAATTAGGTAGACAGAAAAAAGAAAATGCTCACCAGTAGCTTGGGATTTAGTGAACTAATAGCTAATGGTTAAATTACATCTGGGAACAAAGGAAAGCCACAAGCTGACTCACTCGCTGCAGCAATGACTCTGCAGGTGGGGAGCCCACACGTTCAGGTAGGAAGAGGAGGGAGGAGGCCAGAAAATCGGCGGGGGTGAGGATGAAGCAGCTTCATTGTTTGACATTAACCCCTTCTTTTAAAATGGTACCGAAAGAGGAGAGGGGAGAAGTCAAAATTGAAAATGACTTAGTTGTCCCACAAAGGCTTTCCTTCTCTCCTCCCGCTGTGGGGAATTAAGCGCAGTCGCAGTCCTCAGGTGAGGACTGCAAACCGGAGCGGGCACCATGAGCCATCGCTGTGGGGGCCGTGGTTGTAGGAGTCCGATTCTGCAGTTTGGAATCCCCACTCCCCAGGGCTAGTCGTAAGGCCTATCAGAATTTCATCATGAAATACTGGATAGATCACTTCTGTTGTTTCTTAGTTCCTGACCTATCAAATTAAGTATTTAAATTTGCAGTTTTGGCCTCCCAGTAACTCCTAAAGTACTTGCAATGCTCCTCACAGATCACTAGAGATACCTGGACCGGCAGCTAGGCAGCTAATGTTTGCCCCTGTCACTTTGCATCAAAAGCAAAGTGGAACTCCAGCCCTGGGTTGATGCCACTGCTTTGACTGAAGCTCTTCACTTGAAATGAGGTGCAAAGCACTGTATCTATATAGATATATTTATATTTATAGAAAGCTTATACATATACGCAATATATATACATACACACTGTGTGTGTGTGTGTGTGTGTGTGTGTGTGTGTGTGGCACAAGGAAGAACAAAGTACATACAGCCCCTCACGTCATGGTGCATACAGGACCCTTCTTACTTTCATCTATCCAGATCTCACTCATTCTTCTTTTTTTCCTTTTTCTTTTTTCTTTCTTTCTTTTTTATTTTTTTTAATGTTTATTTTTGACAAAGAGAGAGGCAGCATGAGCATGGCAGGGGCAGAGAGAGAGGGAGACACAGAATCCAAAGCAGGCTCCAGGCTCCAAGCTGTCAGCACAGAGCCCGATGCAGGGCTTGAACCCGCAAACCGAGAGATCGTGACCTGAGCCGAAGTCAGACATTCAACCAACTGAGCCACCCAGGCGCCCCTTTATTTTTTAAATTTAAATCCAAGTTAGTTAACATATAGTGTAATATTGGTTTCAGGAGTAGAATTTAGTGATTCATCACTTATATACATCACCCAGCGTTCATCCGAACAAGTGCCCTCCTTAATGCCCATCACCCATTTAGTCGATCCGCCCACCACCCAACACCCCTCCAGCAACCCTCAGTTTGTTATCTGTATTTAAGATTCTCTTTATGGTTTGTCTCCCTCTCTGTTTTTATCTTATTTTTGCTTCCCTTTCCCTATGTTCATCTGTTTTGTTTCTTAAATTCCACACATGAGCAGATCTCACTCATTTTTTTTAACATTTATTTATTATTGAGAGACAGAGAGAGCTAGAGCATGAGCATGGGAGGCGTAGAGAGAGGGGGAGACACAGAATCTGAAGCAAGCTCCAGACTCCGAGCTGTCAGCACAGAGCCTGATGTGGGGCTCGAGCTCACAAACTGTGAGATCATGACTCGAGCCAAAGTCAGACGCTTAACCGACTGAGCCACCAAGATCTCACTCATTCTTAAAAGTCCTCACTGGAACCATCCCCAAGCCACTGAATTGCACACATCTCTCCTTCCTTTGATCTCCAAATAATCAACTGTCTTTACTCTCTACACTCCACCTATTCCAAGTTCTTGAACCAAACCATCTAAAGGACCCAGGCCTCTCAGAAGCAAAACATCCATAAATAAATACTGGAACCTGAATGATCCTTCTTCTTGACTGTCAGTATTTCACCTGGTATAATTAACCTATAATTTATAGTGTCCATAAGTGCCTTCAGAGAGGAGAGAGATCTATGAATCACCAAAAATTATATGCAAAATTGTGTGTGTGTGCTGTTTCTGGAAGAAGCATGAAAAGCTTTCATGGAATTCCCAAAGGGATACTGAAGCCAAAAAAGTTAAGCTCCTCTGTTTTGCTAGGTGTTAAGCAATTATGTCACCTTTTCAGTCTTACAATGAGCCTGGGCATCCGTTTTACTTCAGCTCTAATTTCTAATAACAAAAACATGTCATTTCCAGAAATATGTATTTTTTTCTTTTTAAGTGCTATTAAAAAATTTAAATGTTAAGTCCAATGGAGGTTATGATAAAGATTTTTACCTATTGTAATATGTAAATTGTCCAAGGGCTTATGCCAGCTTGCTATCATTTTACACTAGACCATGAAGGAGAAACTTATGCACCTAACTAGAATTAGTGGTAATTAATTCTTACTGGTTACAATGAGAATCATAACCAGTAGCCTAAAAATGACGCTGAAAATTATTGAAATATGTGTCTAACAGAACTGCCTTGTCACTCTCCATTTCTGTCATTTGATACCTAACATTGCATTAAGACCACCAGGAAAACACTTCAAATTTCCAGAAAAAGATGGACCAAAAAAGTCAAATTCTCAATCTTACAGCTAAACATTCCTAAATATCTTTTATGCTCTAGTTGGCTTTTGGTGTAACAGAATCAGCTGCAGCAGCTGTACACATTTGGGGAGGGGGCTTCAATAAATATTTAAAACAATGAGTAAGTATTTGACCTCTTTGATCACAGCTGTAAAAACCTAGGTAGAGAAGAAGAGGGGAAAAAAAACCTCCGTTTTTTTATTGTCTTTTGAGCATTTTCTATTTTGTGTGTAATCAGAATGTGTAGGGAGAAATAATATATTTGGAAAGTTAAATAAGATTGTTGTAATCCCAATCCTTCCAGGAGAAAAGATGCATACAGTTTTAAAAAGAGAGGAAATGGGGCCCCTGGGTGGCTCAGTCTGTTAAGCTAAACATCTGATTCTTGATTTCGGCTAGGTCATGATCTCACAGTTCGCGAGTTCAAAGCCCCTCATCGGGCTCTGTGCTGATGGCTCAGAACCTGGAGCCTGCTTCAGGGGAGACTCTGTGTCTCCCTCTCTTTCTGTTCCTCCTCCACTTGTGCTCTCTCTCTGTCTCTCTCTCTTTAAAAAATAAATAAATATTTTTAAAAAAAATTAAAGAGAGAGGAAATGATTCTAAAATCAAACTTCCGAAGAAAAATACTGCAGAAACAGTGTATAATAATAGTAATAATAATAGTTCACAATTCTTAAATAAGAGGTGTTACATAAATTAAAAACTTGGATGTAACAAACACTTCCATGTAAATCCTTATGGCACTCCTTTCATATCAGCACATGACTGTTGCTGTTCTCCTTGCACAGATGAAATAGAATGAGAAGGAATATGCCCAAGATGGACAGAGAGCAGATGAAGGACAGAAGGAAAAGTAGAGCCAAGGGATAAATACACATTCACTTCACACAGAAATTTGGTGCAAATTCCCTCAGAAACATAAAATGCCATAATAATAGATGTCTTGCAAGGTGAAAACTATTAAGGAAAGCCAGTGAAAATTTTCACATTACAATCTTAAAAACTTTAAACTAAGAATGAAGATAGCCCCTTAGATTTTGTAGTCCAAAGTACTATAAAACATCATTACAGTAAAAAACCCAAACACTGAAACAGATCTTAAAATTAAGGCTAGACTAACATATTAACATACCCAAATATGACAATGCAGTGAAATACACAGCATTCATAATTAGAAATGGAGAAAGTAACCTTCTTCAGTTTTTACACTTTATGACCTCTGGATTTGTTTACATTTTAAAATCCTCATTTCCTGTGTGATCACTAGGTAGTCCATATTAATTTGCAGTGTTCCCTAAATGAAGTACAGTGCAATTCAGGAATAAGATAGCAGGTTAATCCTTAGCTGCCCTCACCACATCATGGGTTCCAAAAAGATCTGCTACATGACAGAAGTTCAGTGAAAGAGGTGTTTAAATAGACTAACCCACTGAACTTATGCACTAATTCCATTAAAGAAAGGAGGTGAATGGTTAAGCAAAAACATTCCTCTTTCATTTTCTCTTCCTTTTTCCGGCCATTTATTTTTATGGCTACATCAATTGTGCACATCAGGACTTATAAAGCACAGTAAAAAGAGTGTCAGTCATAAGCATACAGGGAGCAGAGGTTTAAAGGTAATATCGGAGAAGCGAAACCAAAAGGTGAAGTTGAGAATTACAGACTCAGTGCAACCTTATAGAATATATTATCAGGGAGAGCCAAGCATAACAGAAAGAACTGGAGGAAGATGACAGGGAGGAGAGATTGCATAAAATACTAATGTGCCCCCAGGGTTCTGGAACTAAATGGTGAAGGGTATGTCTAGATAAGCTAGAGAGAGTTCATTGTAAATTTGGAGTTCAGAGTATAAGATGACATGAATATAGAGATAAGTGCCTAAGTACCCAAGTCGATGACAAATGCATTTGTAGGCATTTTCACAGGAGCTTGGAGAATACACTGATTACCTGTGGTACCCCAGAGGCCTGAAAGAAATAATATGTAGTAGAGGGGGGAAGTATGCTGGGTACCTTAGTCACCTGTAGGATCAGTGTCATTAACAGCTGTCCTATTACCATCATTATGGGGCTCTCTCTCTTATTCATGCCATAGCGGTTTCCATGTTCATAATTATTTCCATCTATCTGATCTCAATTTACCTCTCCTGCCATTTAACTCCTTCAGGTCTTTGAGGAAGCAACTATTAAATCCCTGTCCCAAAATTGCTAAAGTGATCCTTCAGGAACTGAGAAAAGTTATCATAGGTCCCCTTTATGAGACAAGCAATGTGTTCTGTAGCCCCCAGTAGAAATAGGCTCGGGAGTGACCTAATGTACCTTGACAGTGTACCTTGACACGTACATTCACTCATTCACTGAATAAAGATCTACTGAGCACCAAACACATGTTAGGCTTTGTGACACTGAGGATACAGAGTTTAAAAAGTAAGTCTCTCTCCTCAAGAAGCTCATGGTCTGGGGGAGAGAGAGGCACACCAACAGTAACAATACAATATGTCAACTTCTGCTAGGTTGGGGACCCAGAACATGCCGGAGGGAGAGGGTAAGATGAAGGTAAGAGAGGTAAGATGACAGGGAGAATCAGAGTCGGCAAGACAAGGAAAGTATTCCCTGGATGTCCCCTAAAGGATGAGCAGAAGTTTGCCTGGGTGATAAATAGATGGAGGACATTCTAGAAAGAAACCACACAACTTCAGTTGTAATAAGAAAGTAAATTATTATTACCAAATATTATTTAAGGGAAATTATCATTCTATTATTTCTTCAGAGGTATTCATCTTATTCTTTTGGCAGCTAGTTTCCTACTCTAGCTTCTAGAGTATCATCGTGAACATTTACTGACACCACAGAGTGGAAGTGGCCCTCTTGCTCCAGGTTGTCCCACCAATGTCATTGAGCTTCCTTACTTCTTCAGCTGACAGTCTGGCATCGCTGCTTCAAGATTCTGCCTGCCTTATAAACACTATGTCTTTGCTTTCCTCTCCATCCCTGCCTTGCTTAAGTGCAATGGCTTTAATGCCAATTTCATTCTCTTCCATTCCCAATGGCTAGAAAGGAAAGAGAAGTAGAATAAGAAGATGACTTCACTTTGGGGTCCTTCGTAACAACTTGTGTAGCGCCAGATTTGAGCTCTCTAATGAACCCATTCTTATCCTCTTGGGTCAGCCACTCTGTTCACATTTGAAAGACCTTCTTGGTTTCTGTTCCATCAATCTGTCATCTTACTTGGCACATGACAGGTGATATGCAGGTGGAAAGGCTCAAATTCCTATAAGCTTGGCCCTCAAATTTTGTGGGGAAAGTATTTTATTTATATATTTTTTTATTATCACCATCTCTAAAGGTACATGAATAAGGGTATGTGACTATAGGTGAAACATAAAGGTTACAAATCATGTCTAATTGTTGGCAGAAAGCTAGAATTCTACCCCATTTTTCCTACTTAAGAAAGCATATTAAAAACATGTCAATTAAGGTAATTTTATATTATATTTATATTATATAGACTCAGATAATCTTGACTCTACCATAATTAATTTATAGCTTCCTTATTCAAAAACACCAGAATTTTAAATATTAATAATACCATCTATTATTAGAGTCATCTCTCCAATCCAATGCCTGACATTGGTTATCCAATGCCTGACACTGTAGCTGGTTGTCTGAGCTATACTAGGGGACAGAATGCTGGTTTGTCTGGTCTAGTTTGCTGCATTCTGGTATCCTTCTAATCCACATGCTTTGTCTGCATGGTATACTTAATGGTGAATAGCACATGCTTGGTCATACAGATGGTGGAGTGGCCTCTTGATTTAATGAGCGAATGAAAGGTAGAGTAAGAGATTGAGAGAGAGAGCAGAGCCAAAGCTTAAAACTCTTAACCATTTCCTACTGTCATTTGAAAAAAGAAGAGTGAAAAGGAGGTGGTTAGAGAGGGGGAGGAAAAGGATTTACAAATATTGAGCACTTTAATTCTCAAAACCAGTCTATGAAATAAGTGCTGTTACTATCCCATTGCGTATGCTTGTGACAGGCTGGTAACTTAACTAAGAGTACAGGTCTAGTAAATAGGACAGACTTGACCTCTAACCTTTCTGGTCCCAAATACCACTCCAGCAAAAGCCTGTCCCCTGGATGACATTTTTCCTTTGTAGGTGTCCACTACTTGGCTCCAGTCTACCAGACTTATTTTATTCCTAAATGTCTCCATATCTCTGGAAGGAACCCAGAGAAAAGGAGTCAGCTCATTTCCCATTTTCATTCACTTTCTGACTGCTCTCACAACTTCACCCAAATCAATAGGCTTATGTCCTCTCCACTATAGCTTTTCACTGCTCAGTAAGACCCAATTGGCTGGAGGCTCCTTTCATTAACATTAATAAGTAAGTAATTAGAACCTCAAATAGATTTCTGTTTGTATCAAATCTACGAATTTTTTTATAAAAATAATCAGTAGGTATAATAAATATTTTTGGTTGAAAATTTTAGTCTATTGTTCTTTATTATAATTGTTAGACTATTATTACAATAAGTCAAGAAAAACCTGTAAATGTTCATTTTTTACTTACTTAAATTAGAGATAGTTCAATTTCTGGGGCACCTGGGTGGCTCAGTCAGGTGAGTGTCTGCCTTTGGCCCAGGTCACGATCCTGCGTTTCGTGGTTTGGGCCCCACGTGGGGCTCTGTGCTGACCAGCTCAGAGACTGAAGCCTGCTTCAGATTCTGTGTCTCCCTCTCTCTCTGCCCCTCCCCCACTCTGTCTCTCCAAAATAAACATTAAAAAAAATTTTAAAGAGATAGTTCAATTTCTAAAGCCTTTACAAATTTCTGCTTCAAGTAGCTTTGATAATACAATACCAACTAAATCTTTAGTGTTTTCATACTGCTAAACAAATAAAAATTTAATCAAAATGTCTTCTATAACTATAGTGCAATTTTTCTAAAAAAAGGAAATGTCCATCTCTTTCTGAGTTACAAATACATGTGTTTATCATGATTATGTGGTGGCAGAGGTTCTAGACTCTAGAACTAAAATGTAAGGATTTAAAATTTGATGTTACCCATTTTTTAACAGAAAGGAAAATTACTTGATTTCTCTGAACTTCAGTTAAATAAACTAATATATAAAACAGTGTCTGGTATGCACCCAATAAGACTTGGCTGTTATTAACCTAGAGGAAGTATTTGCTACAAGCAATCCTTCTGAATTTAATTGGGAATTATTGTAAAGTAACAATACGTAATCTACAAATTTCCTCCAAATGTAATGAAATTTTAATACTAAATTTAACAGTGAGGATGATATAACAGTATACTCTGGAGATATTTAATTAAACATTCTTTGTTTCAATCTTGAAGCTTTCTTTTAGTATTCTGAGCCCAGGTTTTTGGTTGTTTTTTTTTTTTCTTTCCAGTCTCAAATATTTTCATTGGCCTTTTGAAAACTTCATAGGCACTAAGGAAGGAAGGTGTCTGTAGAGCTTGATGGATAGAATAGCCTTGGCCAAGGTAAATAGGACAGCTTTGAATCCTACCTTTTTGGACTCCAAATACCATTTCTGTGACAGTCTGCTTCCAGGAGAACATTTTTCCTCAGCAAGAGTTTGGAAAGGTTTCTAGAAGTTTTAGTAAGGTTACTAAACAGGGATTCAAAGATAAGATGTAAAGCAATATCCCAGATACCACATGATGGCCAAAATTCCTAAATTACTTTTGCCTGAATTCAGAGTTTACAACAAAATCTAGGTCAAAGCTGGACTTGGAATTAGGCATAGATAGGAGAAAGAGGGATTTATTAAGAGGGTTAGAACTGAGACTGATCCAAGAAGGAATATCCTCTTTAGTAGAGTGGGACTGTACCATAAGGAAAATGGTTGTCACGTCATTTTAATTCCAGAACATTATTCCTATGTGATCAAAGAATAAAATGAAGTTTTTACCTCAATATATAAAATAGACAAAATATTTACTCTTTCAAAAGGTTTGGATTTCAAGAACCATTATTTAGAAAATCTATAAAGAGTAGTGTATAATGTTATTTTAAAATTCTAAGGAGTTCTCAAAGTGAGCCATACATAGGACCGACCATGCAAAAATATTTCGAAAGTAATATTAAAACACTTTTGCCTTTTTCATTGTGTTGACATTTGCATTTTGCAAATCACATTGCAAAAGCAATGGTGTGTAAAACTGTCAATGCCTTAGCACAAACCAAAGCAGCAGTCCTAAACTGTGCCAGTAGTGACTGTATTTTTTACCTCCACTCAATCAAAGAATACAAGAAAAAGTCCATGTAACTCTAGAAGGTCCTTGATGAAGCAGTAAAAAATTTAATTTTATTAAATCTCAACCCTTCAGTATATTTTTTTAGTATCATGTGTGATGGTGTGATGTAATGGGAAGTACACATAAAGCACTTCTGCTGCTTACCAATGTATAATAGCTGTCTCCAGGGGTGCCTGGGTAGGGCAGGTGGTGAAGTATCTGACTCATGATCTTTGCTTAGATCATACTCTCACAGTTCATGAGTTCAAGACCCACATCAGGCTCTTCGCTGATGGTGTGGTGCCTGCTTTGGATTCTGTTTCTCCTTTTCTCTTTCTCTCCCCCACTTGTGCTAGCTCTCTCTCTCTCTCTCTCTCTCTCAAAATCAAAAATAAACTTAAAAAAATAGTTGTCTCCAAGAAAAGTACTGATTTGAGTTACAAACTGAACTAGCTGTTTTTGTTTGTTTTTTTCATGGAATATCATTTTTACTTGAAAGAAAACCTGACAGCAAACTATAGTATTCATATTTGGGTATTTGGCAAGCATTTTTGCAAAAAAAAAAAAAAAAAGGCAGGGGAAGATGTAGGGAGCCTATGACTTCAGGAAAAACAATCAATAAGTTTATAAATTTCAAGCTTTTCAAGCTAGTATTAGAATTTTGGAAAGTCTCAACTGCCACTATGAGCTTGGCCTCTTCCCAATACTTAAAGACGTTGCTGGTGATATTGGTGATAATATTAATGAATATGATGTTTTGATATTATATAACAAAATTAGTTACCATTTGGAAGATCTGCATAATTCAGTAAGTCATTATTTTCCAAATAACAATGCATAACAATGTACACATACATTCACAATGGAAGACAGGCCAATGAATTTTAATGTACCAGTATTGCCATACACATGGCAACTAACTTCTAAACAACTATCATTTATCAAATTTTGGCAGAGTAGCAACGAATAAAATCTTCAATTATTTGAAAAGGCTATTAAAATACTTTCTCTTTGGGGCACCTGGGTGGCTTAGTCGGTTAAGCATCCGACTTCAGCTCAGGTCATGATCTCATGGTCACTGAGTTCTAACCCCACATCGGGCTCTGTGCTGACAGCTAGAAGCATGGAGCCTGCTTCGGATTCTGTGTCTCCCTCTCTCTCTGCTCCTTCCCCGCTCGCTCTCGGTCTCTCAAAAATGAATAAATCTTTAAAAAAAATACTTTCTCTTTTCTACTTACATATCTCTGTGAGGACATATTTTCTTCATATCCTTCAACCAAAACAACATATCACAGCAGAAATAATGCAGAAGCAGTTATGAGAATCTAGGTGTCTTCCATTAACCATTTTAAATTTAATCTTCCATTAAATTTAAAACATTTGCAAATATGTAAACAATGACATCCACTTCTTTTCTTTTGGAAAATATAATTATTTTTCATTAAAATGTGTCATTTGTTTTAAGATTTAATGAGTTTAACTGCTTTTTTATTTTAATAAGTTGACATCTTAAGTCTTCCTTAGTTTTAATTTCTAAGATGGAATATCATTTGACATAAGCTACATAAAAAAAGGCATTCCTCAATTCTTGCAAGTGAAAAGTGTCCTGTGACCAAAACTTTTGAGAATCACTGCCCTATGGTTAAATGTATTCTAAGCCAGTAACCATTGTGACATCAGCACCAGGTCAATGATTACCAAATGAAAGATTCCATGCAGTTGACCATTACTTCACAGAGCTCTCCAGTTGGATAGCCCCATAAGAAGCTAACAACCTAAGAGTGCCTACTATTGCCCCTGCTGTTCTCCATAGGGCTTTCTATGATGTTACGAGGAAACAAATAGTACAACAAATAGTTGGACATCCAACAAATAGTAAGAAAAAGGCCATTTCATTCTGATACTGCTTCTTTTGACTGTGGTCAGGTTTCCTACTCTGGTTTTATTATTAAAGATGTACAAACTTTAAACCAAAAGGGTAAAAGCTGCTGCTGGGCAGATGTGGACTTCAAATCTCTCCAAGATCCAACAAGCTCTTAAAAATGTTTACCATAAATGTAAGAACAACCCAGATTCAACTAGACATCCAACTATGACTTCCTATGGTTGTGACCAAGATGACATGAGTACTGATGAAGAAATGAATCTTATAGTAATGCTCCAAGATATTAAAACTGCCCAAATTGAACTCCTCAGTCAAATGACTGACATTCTCAGTGTGGTATCCAAAATGCAGGAAAATACTGACTTTTATCAGAAGCAGATGGAGATACTGGAAACCAGAATGAATGTTAATGAAGACAAACAATGTACAGTAACTAAAGATATCTTCTCTACGAAGAAACACATTGATGCTTTAAAGAAGAAGGTAACAGAACTGGAAAGCCAGAATTGTTGCTCCAGCATACATTGTTTAGAAGTTCTGGAAGGAGAACTTCTGGGTAAAGAGATCGTAGAACAACTTCACAAACTCACAACCAGAAACTTTGAAGAACACATTGGCTTCTACACATGACAGAATCTCTTCAGCAGAACCAGAAAAAGTGCCCAGTTGTCCTGAGCCCACTGATCATTTTGAGAAGAAAACAATTTCCTCCAAAACTAAAACTCCGAACAAAAGTAACGACCAAAATGCATTAAGAAGCCTTAGAAAACCAAAGTCAAATATTTATATTTATCCAGACTTTAGTACATGGATCAAGCTAACTTTTGTCCATGAAGGAAAGTGGAGATTTTTCCTCAAAGCTACCAAGTTACAGGAATTCATCCAGGGGCTTCTTTCTAAGCCAACCATCCCTCCTGAGGAACCACAACTCATAACCCAGAGATATTGTCCCTTCACTGGGCCTCTTGCGAGTTTGATGGCATTCTGTCTCTCTGTTTTCAACTACGTTTATTGTCTTTTTGGTTTCTCAAAAGAGGAAGTAACTCGACTATAGAGTCATTTTCTGCTTTGTTTGGCACAAAATAAATGTAACTTGGTTGTTCCAAGCATTGACACATCTTTGCAGTGGTTGTGAACTCCTTGGCAGTTTGTTCACTGTAGGCTTACGGCCTATGAAGTTTTTATGTGTCTTAGGCAAGATATATCATCCCATTGGACAATTGTGATGCATTTTCTATCAGTGTTCTTGTTTTCTCACAGGCAAGTCATGAGGACTCACCCAGTGCCTGTGTTATAGATCATTGGAAGGAAAGAATAAAGAAGTCAAGGGAATAAAGAGCACATTTGGTAGTCCCCACATCAGTTTTCTATATCCTCTTGTCTTAGTGGCCTTTGTAGATAAGATCTGTAATACCAGAGACAGACTCCACTAACAAAATTTTAAACAGCATGCAATGGAAAAGATAGCCACTAACAAAGCTACTAAAGTTAGAATTATAAAAATAAAGGGCACTGAAAGAACAAGTTACTGCCAGGAAAATATTCATTGCAAAAATGATATTTTTTTTTCTTTCAACTTCCGCTTTATCTCCATCAAACAAAGAGGGATGCTACTGGGTATTTTTTACATTTTCATGAAGTGAGACAAATACCATGTCTTGTAGGTTTGATACAGAGGAAAAGGGAACCACTAAAGAGGCATGTGTGAACCAAGTAAAATCTCAACACTATGCTACACAAATTCTTATATGACAACGTCTTTTTTTTTATGAGTCATATACTACATATCCAGGGTGGGCTTCATTTTTAGATACAATAGGTTATTGCGATCCTGATGTAATTTTTCTAAATATCATGCAGAATAGCTGCAAAAAAGTGTTTCCCTCACCACTTAACTCAGTAAATGAAATCTGCTGTCAATAGAGAGTCCTGTGCTGTTACACTACAAATATTCTTGGTAAGTGTGCTACTTTAAATTATTCTCAGCTAAGAACTTGAAAGGAGGGTTCTGGCAGTTAAGAACAACCCAGTTTCAAATGAGGAAAAAGAAGCTAAGGTTGGGTATAGAGGAAACTAAGGGAGAAGGAGGATAAGAAGACAGTACTGTCTGGTGCCTGCCTGGTAGTAATTATACATTATAACTTCTTTCACTTCCCAATGCATTTTATTTGATCTTTCTTTACTAATTTATAATAAGATGTATATACAAAATAACTTTTAAAATCTGTCAATGTGGGGCGCCTGGGTGGCTCCGTCGGTTAAGCATCCGACTTTGGCTCAGGTCATGATCTCATGGTTCTTGAGTTCAAGTCCCGCATCGGGCTCTGTGCTGACAGCTTCAAGCCAGCTTGGGACTCTTTCTCCCCCTCTTTCTGCCACTTCTCTGCTCATGCGTGCTCTCTCTCTCTCTCTCTTTCAAAATAAATAAACTTAAAAAAAATAAAATATGTCAATGTGCGACAGGTGCAGCATGGATGATAGTCCTATACCTACTCAGAGTAAGACTGTATATGAAGTAGTTTGTTTTAAATGGGATAGCTGAGATAATATGGTAAAGTATCACTCTGGCAAGGGCACTAGAAATCTGTATGTATTTCTTCACCATCAGAGATACAAGAACAACCAGAGTTCTAGTTCGGCACGTTGTGTGTGACCCTCACATCGTAGAGTACAAGGCAAGATAGGCTGTGACAAAGATAAATGACATAACAACTTGCTTCTGGGAGAGTAAAAAGTGACTCAGCTGGTGTTTGCCTGGGTCATCTGGGCTTCTGTATTAATGCACGCATTCACTCTCTTCCCTTACATGCTCCCTAGCACTTGCTTAATGGTTCTAGAGAGGCAAAGAATTAGGGAAACAACAGAGGGCTGGGAACTGGAAGAGCTTACCTCTGAACAAATTCTACACCTACAACCTCTGTTATTTCATCTCAGCTAGCCTTGTTTTGTCATGTGTTAAAAGAAAATATTAATTTAGTAAATAAGTCTTCAGTGTTTGCTAATGGCAAGGGATCATGGAGGATAAAAGAAAAAGGAGACATTCCCTGTACTATAGACACATCACATCAAATGGGACAAACAAAATGCACAACTAATGTACAATAGATGGTGATGGAAAAAAGCAAAAGTGCTCCTGGTATTAGAGAGGAAAGAGGGTCGATGAGCCTTATAGTAAGGAGCTTCGGTGAGGAGGAGATGGTGAGGGCAGCATGCCAGGAAGAGTGCAGGAGTGGGGCCAGTCGGGAACATGGGAAATAAAAGCTACCAGGCATTTTATAAATGTAAAGCACTGATAGCCTATTTCAACCTCTTTATGGATCTCATTTTTCTCTTCAGGGATTCTTTACCATATTCATTTTAACCTTCTGGGTTTTGTTTTTTGTTTTTGTTTTTGTTTTTGTTTTTGTTTTTTTACCTACAGAAGAATGTTAGAGGAGCAGAAAGTGAGAGCAATACTACATGATTTTCTCATGTTCTCAGATTTTCCCCGGAGATGATGACCATTTGACCTGTTGATTCACATAACTTCCCAGTAAGGACAGGGAAAATTCTACTTTTGAGTCACTTATTTATTATCATCACCTACATGAGATCTCACATGACTCATTAAAATTATAACTCAACTTGGAACTACATGTGAGCAAAGTTTTCCCCAGTGCTTGCTTGCTTTCAAATTAACCTGCTTCTCAGCCAACTCACCTCCATCTCACTTGACTCAGAGGAAGTGATGTCTTTCTTGCCCATATTTCCCTTCCGGTGGTTTGCAGGGTCTCTATGATTAGCCCTCTTCATCCCTCCGTCTTAACCACCCCCTACCAGTCCTTTGTACTCAACTTACAAAAATATGTGCTGTGTTCCCTTGTGTTCCCCTCCTGTCTGGCTGATCTCTTTGAAGAAAAGACCCAACCTCCCTGTCCTTAACCACTACCCTCCCATTCTCTCCACAGCTCATATGATCATGTCTTCCACAACAGTCCTCTCTCTTCTGGTCCTCTCCCCATCACTCTGGCAGATCCCTCTACCACTACCACTACTGAGTAGTGGTATGAAAAGTGAAAGTATGATGATTCACTTTAATGGTGTTCAAATCAAAGGATTCCTAATCCAGCCTCTCTGGAGACCTACTGAGCTTTCATTTCAAGTGACTTGTCTTCATCACTTGGGTGTCTATGACAGTCACAAACTCCTTACTCTTAAAATTAGCCTTAATAACACTTCTGATTCAAACTCATGTCTCTGCCAGAATCATAGCACACGTTATCCATATCCCCAAACTGGGAATTACTCTCATCTTTTCCTCCTTCATTTGATGTATTAATCATCAAATATCTTCCTGTTTATCTTCCAACTCTTCATGGAATCCATCCTCTGTCTCTGTCCCCTGGTTCAGGCTTTAATTTTACCTCATTATAAATGAAAAGTGTTCCTGCTTGGTTACTACAGCCTCCAGAATGTCCATAATCCAATTTTAAAAGTGTGATTTTTTTTTAATGTTTATTTTTGAAGGAGAGACAGACAGAGTGTGAGTGGGGGAGGGGCAGAGAGAGAGGGAGACACAGAATCTGAAGCAGGCTCCAGGCTCCAAGCTGTCAGCACAGAGCCCAACGTGGGGCTCGAAGTCACAAACCATGAGATCATGACCTGAGCCAAAGTTGGACGATTAACCGACTGAGCAACCCAGGTGCCCCAAAAGGGTGATTTTTTTTAACAGTTCTAGAACCTTTCCATTGCCCTTCATATCAAGATAAATAAAATCCAAAGTTCTTAGCAGAGCATAAACATCCCTTTCCATCCTGCATTTTTACGTTAGGAAAGTACTATTCCATAGTGGTAAAGTGCAATGGCTTTAGTATCAGACTGACCTGATTCAAGAGCTGGCCTGCCATTTACTAGCTTAAGCTAAAGTTTATATTCCCCAAACCCTAGTGTTCTTATTCCCAAAATAAGAATAACAGTCATTCAGGGCGCCTGTGTGGCTCAGTCAGTTAAGCAACTGACTTCAGCTCAGGTCATTATCTCATGGTTTGCAAGTTCGAGCCCCACGTCGGGCTCTGTGCTGACAGCTCAGAGCCTGGAACCTACTTCGGATTCTCCCTCTCTCTCTGTCCCTTCCCCGTGCCTGCTCTGTGTGTGTCTCTCTCTCAAAAATAAACATTAAAAAAAATAAAAAAAAAACAGAATAACAGTCGTGGATTGTTGCCAGGAATAATGCAGATTGTTATGTGAAGTTCTCATCAATCTAACTGACGTAGAGTAAGTGTGAAATTAATTGTATTATTATTACTTCTTCATCCCCATTTTCCCATGATAACTTTACATGCAAACCACTATCCAGCCACACTAAATGTCTTGCAGACCTTTTCATATCTTATATCTTTGTAGTTGTTGCTCCTGCTGCCGTGGATGCCCTTCTTTTATCTGGCTAATAAAAAATAATTTGTCACTTGAGTCTCAATTAAAATATTTTTTTTCTCTAAGATACCTTCTCTGATCCTTACCCTGTACCTCAGACTCTTGAGGCAGAATTGGAGACTTCCTCAACAACCCCCACCCGTGTTGCTGTTGGTTTTGTATCAACAGAGACAGAGAGATAGGAAAACAGAGAATAGTATTTATTTTCACCACATTGTCATTTTGTGTTCACATGTCTGCCTCCCTCACAAAACTTGAGCTGTTTATGATAGAGATAGAAACTTAGCTGTTCAGTGAAGAAGGAGGAGGAGGAGAAGAAGAAGAAGAAGAAGAAGAAGAAGAAGAAGAAGAAGAAAAGAAACTTACCTGTTTACCCTGAACACCAAAATCAGTTTTACTGCTAAGTTCTCAGTAAATGTTTTTGAATGAAAAAAAAAAAAAAGAAGACAGAGAAGAAAACACCATTTTTCTCTACCAAAAAAGTGGGTATAAATATAACTAGATGAATGTTTATAATGTATGCCAAACATGAAACCATTGTACATTCATCAAAATGCCTCAGATCATTGTTACTATTAAATTAGATACATCTAATAGGAAGGTAGCACTCAATAGTAAAAGCGTAAGGACATTCAAAGCAAAATAGATCTTAGAACAGTTGTTTCCTGAACATTTATTATGTAATAGGCACTGCGCTAGAAGCAGGTGTACAATGGTAAACTTCATTAACAGTGATTTTGGCAAATTCCTTAAGACCTGTGTTCTTCAGTTTTCTCAAATCTAAATTGAGAACAATTTATCTCTTAAGGCTGTTGTGTTAATTAAATGAGAGCATGTGTATAACCTCCTCAGAACAGTGTTTGACTCAGTGGATACTTAACAAATGGTAGTCATTTCCTTCCTTTGCTAGACTGGAAGTTAACAGGGGCCACGGACCCTGCCTCAAGGAGCTCACATTCAATACTTTTGTTAGTCATAAAAGAGTTTGGACAAATAATGAACCAAGTGATGGGCTAAATACAAAGGCTGAAAACCAAGCTTTGACTCCCACATCCAAAGATAGTGTGATAAGAATAAGACAGGGTGTGAAGCTCTCCTCCTGTCTGGGCATTCAACCAATATTCCATCATCTGTAACAGCCGTTCTCCAACCTTTAATTGCACACTATAAAAATAAGCATCAGAGAAAAGTATTTGAGGGAAAGGGAGAGACTCAGTTTAAGATAAATAACTTAGTTCAGTTTGGAATACTTGCTTGCGTGGACAGACACTAAGAGTATTTTGTTCATTCAAAAACAACATTCACCAACATTTACTGAAATCAGACTCAATGCCAGGAACTAGCTGAGCTAGACATAAAGAAATAGAGATGGAAAAGACACCAGTTCTATCCTGAAGAACATATTCTCCAGTGGTGTTCTCTCCAGCTGCCAATTATTTTGGCCTGTGGCTTAGATTTGGAGTAGAAAACATAATGGGCACAGAAAAAGGATGGCCATCCCAGTCCATGGGTGGGTTTGTCAAACCGGATGGTCGTAACTTTTTCTGCACTTGGTTATGTTTTAGCTCTAAGGAATCGGCACAAGCTTCTAGGAACAGCTCTCAAAGGGAC
Organism: Acinonyx jubatus; assembly: GCF_027475565.1. NCBI lineage: Eukaryota > Metazoa > Chordata > Mammalia > Carnivora > Felidae > Acinonyx > Acinonyx jubatus. Next base: position 53,425,345 of record NC_069384.1, read on the forward strand.
TCTTCCAATTTTTTCTTTAGTTAAGGATCCCCCCCATTTTTATTTTTTTTAATGTTTATTTATTTTTGAGAGAGAGAGAGAGTGCAAACTGGGGAGGGGCAGAGAGAGAGAGGGAGACACAGAATCTGAAGCAGGCTCCAGGCTCTGAGCTGTCAGTACAGAGCTTGATGCTGGGCCCAAAATCACGAACTGTGAGATCATGACCTGAGCTGAAGTAGGTCACTCAACCTACTGATCCACCCAGGCACCTCCCCCGTTCCTACTTTTAGATACTCCCCCTCTTCTCAACTCTTATTGAGGACAGGAAAAGAGATGCATGAAAATGCACCCAGGTGATAGCCTGATTCTGATGATATATTCTTTCCACCAGTCTCTTCAGAAAGGATGTTCCCATGAGACAGTGTCCTGATGGAAGGTGGCACACATTTTTTGGATATCCCAAAATCAAAATGTGGCAACCACTCTCAGTTATAGTGACCCTCAGTCAACTTACATTTGCCACTTATAAGGATAATAATTGTTTGATGTACAGTTTGTAATTGGATCACAGCCATCAGTGACGTGGTTCTTTGTTGTTATAGCAATATTAACAAAATTATTCCTATGGCACTCTAATTAGAGGAGCACCATAGGTAACCCAGCTGGCATGTTCAATATGCCATCTAAGAGGTATAATCAGAAGACAAATCAGGGATGACTTAATGAAGTTTCTGGTCAGAGGCTGGTCTAAAGACAGTAAGTTATTGAAGGAGACAAAGAAGAACTGATGACTGGTGAGTTCAAGCAGACTATTAGAGGACAACAAAGAGTGATAGAATTTGCTAGATTCAATCTTGTGGCAGCCGATAACAATCAAAGTTTCCTTCCTTCTAAGCAGTAAGATCCTAAAGTCATAAAAGGTTAGCTGTTGGAGCTCTAATGTATAGAATTGTTGAATCAAATTGTGGAATTGAAACTAATATAACATTGTATGTTAATTATACTTGAATTAAAAAAAACATATTAGCTATGAAAAGAAACCTAAAGATTACCTAACTCAGTGATATTCAAGTGGGGGTAGCCCCAAGGGGCTTTTTAAAATCTCCTGGTAGAGGGGCACCTGGGTAGTTCAGTTAGCTGAGCATCCGACTCCTGATTTCGGCCCAGGTCATGATCCCAGGGTTGTGGGATCAGGCCCCACATTGGGCTCTGCACTGACAGTGTGGAGCCTGCTTGGGATTCTCTCTCTCCCTCTCTCTCTGCCCCTCCCCCACTCATGAGTGCTGTCTCAAAATAAATTAATAAAAATATATAAATTCTATCTCCCTCTCTGCCCCTCTCCCCCACTCACACCCTTTCTCTAAAATAATAATAATAATAATAATAATAATAATAATAATAATAAGTAAAATCTCCTGGTAGATTTTTGCCAATTATTCCCTCCCAGGATCATACATCCATGGTTTAGGGGACATAAACTTATCCCTAACCCATTTAAGAATCTTAACTATAAGGTGCAGCATAATGTAGGGACCAAGAACAAACATCTAGATATTAGACAGGCCTGAATTAATGAGGGCTATGTCACGCACTAGGTGTGTGACTTTGCTAAGTTTCTTAAATTCTGCAAGCAAAATTTCCTTTCTCTAAATTGGGGATAATAATAGAATATACTGCAAAATTATGTGCAGAGGATAAAATGAGGAAAAGCACTTAGCTCAGCATCTGAGATATACTAAGCACTCAATAAATGTCCCATATAACTTGTGATGGTTAATTTTATGCCAGCGTGATTGGGCCAAGAGATGCCCAAATAACTGGTAAAACATTATTGCTGGGTGTGTCTGTGAGGATGTTTCCAGAATATATTAGCATTTGAATCAGAAGACTGAGTGAAGAGGCTCGCCCTCTCCAATTCAGTGGGCATCCAGTCTGCTGGGGCCTGAACAGAACAAAAAGATGGAGGAAGAGTGAATTTACTCTCTTGAGCAAGGGCATCCAGCCAGACATTAGCATTCCTAGTTTTTGGGCCTTTGGATTTAGACCAGGACTTAGGCGCTGTTCTTAGGCCTTCAGACTCAGACTGGGACTCATGCCACTGGCTCCCTCGGTTCTCAAGGCTTTAGGTTTGGACTAAAACTACACCTCCAGCTTTCCTGGACCTCCAGCTTGAAGATAGCAGATCATGGGACTTCTCAGCCTCCATGATTGCATGAGTTAATTCCTCATAATCTCTTTCTATATATCTATATCTATCCTGTTGGTTCCGTTTCTCTGCAGAACCCTGACTAATATGTAACTATGAATGGGTAGCTAGCCAGTAGTTGAGGAAGAAAAAGACTGTGGACCAGAAAGTTAGTTCAACTCACTGAGGAGGAACCTGAAATCCAAAAGCATAAGTGAGTTCCTCAAAGTTACCCAGCTTATTGCCAGTCTGGACCAGATACCAGGGCTCCAAACACTGAGCCTGGTACTCTTTAGGCCAATTGAATTATTATTGGATTCTGATAACTGAATGAATAGCAAGATGTAGCAGGAAATGCATTGGCCTAGTGGTCAAAGACCCCTTTAACTGAGTCTCTCACCATCTGTGTGGGATTCCTAATGTTTCTTAAAGTAGGGCAATGCATTGATCAAGGATAAGAAATCTGCCATTATGGCTATACAACCAAAATCCATGTTCCGCTATCTCTGAAACTTTGACCTTTCTCACCAAAGTTTGCCATGTTGGTCTTCTGTTATCTGAGCATTTCATCAGGGACCAGGTACAAATATTATATGGTAATATGTGCATATATATACACATATATACATACTTATGTGTGTGTGTATATATATATATATATATATACATAGTCTCAAATTTATATCAAGTATACATATATATCTATATCAAATATATATGTATAGATAAACCTTTGGATTAGTTTCTTTGCCTATTGTCAGTGATACTGTTCTGGTTCTTATAATTATAGCTAAAAAAATAGTTGTAACAATATTAAGCAAGTGCCTGTGCTCACTGAAACACTCACATACACAAATTCTTCTAGGAGAAGCCTTAGATGGTACTTCTAAATGCTAAAGTATTTTAAAAAGATGAGGAGTTGTGGGATGCCTAGATGGCTCCATTGGTTTAATGTCCAATTCTTGGTTTCGGCTCAGGTCATATCTCACAGTTTTGCGAGTTCGAGTCCCACATGGGGCTCTGCACTGGCAGCATGGAGCCTGCTTGGGATTCTCTCTCTCCCTGTCTCTCTGTCCCTCCCCCACTTGTGCTCTATCTCTCTCAAAATAAACAAATAAAAACTTAAAAAATTTTTGAAGACCTGTGAATACTGTTTAAGTAGCTTATATGTTAAAGTTTGTTATATGTTAGAGTTTAATAGGAAACCTGTATTAATACATTTAACATAAAACCTAGTGAATCACTCTTAGCTTGTCTTCCTTCTCACCATCTTCTTTAGAACCATGGGAGTGCTCTCTTTCCATATCTCTCCTTTTGTATTTTTGATAAAGTGTTACTTTTTCCACCCATGGGTTTCTCCCTCCTTTTTGCCTCTGTCTCTCAACATCTATGTCTCTCCCTCTTTTTACATCCATCTCAGTCTTTCTCAGGGTGATGTGGCAGTCCATGTTGTCACACATAGATTCACTTGCCAACCAAAGTCATATGGACTTACTGGTCTTTCCTCTTTTCTCCTACTCGATTTCAGTCAATGAACCTTCTTGTTGACTTCTCTCTATTCCTCCCAAATCCCCATCTAGGCATCTCTGGCATATTAATCAGGGTTCCTCAGCAACAGAGTCAATGAAATTTATTTATTTATTCTAATATTTAATATTTATAGAATATAAATATATAGTATATAATATAAATTATATGTACAATTAAATATGTTTATATATTTATATTATATAGAGCACTTATATATGTATTACATGTATATATATTACATATATTATAAATATATAAATATTTTACATGTATTACATATAAATATAAATTATATTGTATGTAAATATATAATTGTATATAGTATATGATATATAATAAAATATTAAGAGTATATAAATACATATAAAGAGATTTATCATATGGTATTGGCTCACATGATAACAGAAGCTGAGAAATCCCACAATCTGCTGTCTACAAACTAGAGACCCAAGGAAGTCAATGATGTACTGTGAAAGCCTGAGAGCCAGAGAGCCAATGGAACAGACAGCAGTAAAACCATGAAGGCTGAGAACCAGGAATACCAAGGGCAGGAGAAGATTGATGTCCCAGCTCACTTCAGTCAGGAAGAGAGTGAATTCAAGTTTCCTCCACCTTTGTATTAATCTGGGCCCTCATTACCTTAGGTGATGCTCATTCACATGGAGAAGGCCATCTGCTTTACTTAGTTCAATTCAAATGTTTATATCTTTGGGACATACCCTCCCAGACACACCCAGGAAGAATTTAACCATCTGAGCATTCTGTGGCTCAGTCAAGCTGACAATAAAGCTAATGACCACACCTGATTTCCTGCTCCAATGTCCCCTCAACGTCTGCTGCTGCATCCATTCTCCAGACTTCCCGCATCAGGTCCCGATCATGCCAGCAACCTTCTTTCACCTGTCCTTTTTGTGTGGCTGCTTAAATGTCCATATCTGATCCTGGACTGTAGCTCCACTCTGATTAATTCTGTAGGGTAGGTCCCTAAACACTTTTCCAAATACTCACTACTTCCTCTATTTTTGGTTAATCTCCCTAAGTTACTCTCCTCACGTATCTTTCTTTTTTTACTCCAACCTTCATTTTTCCCCCCACAGAACTAATCATAATATAGAATAGAATTTTAGTATAGAATTTATTGTGTATAATAAAGACAATTGAATGTTCCTTAGTCTGAATTTCAAATATAGGTGAGTGGAATAAGTTATAATTTAGCTAGGAAAATAATATTAACTGTAGTTTGGGTTTTTTTTTTTTTTTACTTATTATTTTTCTATTTTCTTTTATTTGAGAAAAGAACTCGCTACGCTGAGAAAATATATGAAAAGGGGTCTAAATCTAATTTTCTTCTCTTTATTTGCTCTAATAGTCTGGTCACTTTATAGCTTCCAACAAATTAATTTTTTTAATTTCTAAGGAGGGGTAGAAGGTATTTTGTTTGCCTTTTCTGGGCAGGGGGTCTGGTTCACTATAAATGGCTTTTAGAATAAGCCTGTTTTGCAGAAACACTGATCATAATTCTGTCTTCTGCAACAATGAAAAATAAAGTCAAGAATGACATGGACGAAACAATTAAACAAAATTTTCTAAACTTCAGAAATTACTGAATTTGAGACGAGATAGCTCACATAGTTCCTCCTTTTCTCTTTTAAAAAATTCATACATTTTGAACTTTCACAATCATAAAATATATTCCAATATATTTATATTTATGAAAATATTAAATAACTGAACAGCTTAACGAAGACAGAGAAAACTGGACAGATTCAATTCACTATGACTCATCTAAACAGACCAAAGAGCTAGGCCTTCTCAGATTCATTTCTCTTTCACTTTATTAAAACAAGCCAGCTCATAAATAAATGGAATTTTTAATAAGGAGTGAAATTTCGCCAGCCAACTCTTCTAGTCTCTTGTTAATTCGATGTGTAGTGTATCTGGTAAAGCCAGAAAGACACGTGTGGACATGTTGGGGCTGGACTACAGTAGCTCCCTCTCCCCAGCGTGTTCTTCTGCAGTCTCCACAGTGGGTAAGAACCCCAGTTTAGCAAAGCCCTGAATCAAATCTCCACCCCAAACTCCTCAGTTCTGAGTGTTTGTTTAAATAGTCCCCTTCCCAGGACATACATGGAAAAAGAAAATGAAGAATATATGCCCTCCTCCCAGTCTGTGAAAATTCACCATTTTTACCTGTCCATTCAAATAAATCCCAAATGGAGCAAGGCAGCAGCAGATTCCTACTACTATCATCTTGGGTTTATCTCATCATGATTATAAATGATCTGTTTATTCATAAATTAATTTAACAATCACTGAGTGCCTATATACTGGGCACCATGTTAAGTACTTGGTAGTATGCTGGTGGCTAAACAGATATGATATTATCCTGAAGCTTCCAGGAAATGGTTTAGAAGCCCCCCCACCCAGAGGTTTTCTATTCCAGATGATTCCTCTTCTCACTTTTGCAGATATCAACCTGCTTTCAGTCTCTTTGGAGCCATTGCTATGTGATGACTCTTGCCTCCTGCTTTGGCCCTGGCCATGGCCTGTCACTGCTACCAACACAGGCTGCAGCACTTTCACTTGTCCTTGAGAGTTACCATCTCCTCCTGGGGTGCCTTCTTGGCTTCCCATTGTTCCCAAGAGGAACAATGGTGATTGGGATACCCAAAAGCCATGTCCTAATTTCTTCCACCATGATGCCTCCAACTACATTTCTGTATCTCTATATACAAATATATGCTTTTTCCGCTTCCTTTTATTCCCTGGCCCCAGATTAAGCAGAGATCTGCTGGAGGGGATTCTGGGGAAGCTTTCTTCCTTGATAAAAAGAGACACATGCAACTGGTAAGCACTTCCACATTTCTCCTTCTTCCTACTTTAAAAGCAGAAATAATGACTAGAACTTCAGCACTTAAATTATGAACATGAGTCTCCAGATTCTCTTCATGATTATGAACAGAGAATCACGGAGATGCTGGCCCTGGCATTGTTTAGCCACTAAAAAAAAAACAAAAAAAAACACCAGCAAACTGTACCTCACGACTTCTTATTGTATGAGAAATAAACCCCTATTGTTGAAGGGGTTGAATTTTTTTGTTACTCACAGCTGCAGTTCTTACTGACATATTGCCATTCCTCTATCCCAGCCAAAATTGCCTCTGCATTTTTGGGGCTTAGTGAATCTTTCTGTTCCTGTGCTGTCCACAAACAGGAGTGAAAAACTCCCCCCAAAGTGTTATCAATCCTGGTAAAGTCTACAAGCACATCAGGACTCTCACGATTATTTGGTGCCCGTCAACTTTTATTTTGGTTGTTTGTCTGGGGTTGTGAAACCGGGTGTGAGAAGTGCAGCCTGCAGCATGTGTATGCACTCAGATCTCCATGCCAGTGGAATGACAGGGATGCCAACTCATTTCAAACAAGGTTTTGACACCTTATCTCTCAAACATTCCCCTGGTAGGAAGGCACCCACAAATGCCCTCCTCCATCCTAATCTCCAAATAATATGGATACTAATTTTAAGCTCTGGAAGTATATATGTCAATGACCTCAGATCACTAAGATTGTTCCTTCTAGAGAATTTTGGTCATATTACATTCTAGAAGAGAGTCATATTTAAATATTCTAAACTTCACACTCATCATCTCTTTCTTTCCTCCTGTTACTGTTAATAAGTAGCATTTTCTTTCATAGAAAATCTCTTGATCTGTGCAGTAAATCCCATGTCCTCCCACTTTCTCAGGAACTTCCCCCGTCCCCCTCTGGATTATATCCATGGCTTCTTACCTAACTTCAAACTTTCCTTCTTTACTGGACCTCTTTCATAATCATTTAAACCTGCCATTGTCTCTCCTATTCTAAATTTTACTAGGCTACACATCCCCAACTAAAATTGTATCTATTCTACCAGTTACAAGATATATAGTTATAGCTTCAGTTTCTACTTCCTCCGGCTATTGACTTCTCAATCTGCCTTCTGTTCTTATCACCCAAATCCTAGCATTAAGTCACCACTGACCTGCGTGTTGCTACACCAATGAAAACGTTCATATCTATCCTATTTAAACCCCCTGTTTCTATTGTTCCCTCTAGCAACTGTCTCTCCTTGCCTTCCATCCTTCCATGAACCTACACTTGACTCACTTTTCTTCTGACTATTGTCAGGCTGCTGTGCTGACTTTTCCTCCTCTACTCAACGTTTTTGTGTAGACCTTCCTCAAGGCTCAGCCTTGGGTCCTTTTCAATTCTCTGTCAAAGTGATCTCATCTACTCCTGTATTGTCAAACCCCATCTATAAACTGTGGTTTCAAAATCATGTCTCCAGTCCACACTGCTCTTCTGAGTTACAGACTCATACATCCAAATGTTTAGAATATCTCCATTCGGGATACTTGAATATATTATAAGAATCTCAAATACAACATTCCCCAATTAAAGTTATTATCTGTAACCACCTTGCCCCAGACAATGTTTCTCCTCTAGTGTTCCCGGTCATGGTGAATGGTACCAACGTCTTCCCAGGTGCTCCAGCCAGAGCCTGTGAGCCATCCTTTACACATCCTTCATCTTCACAGATTCAATTCCACCACCACTCCTCCTCTAACCCATTTTGCCCTGTCCCAACCCCAGTTTTCATATGACAATGAGAACAATCATTTAAAATGTAATTCTGATCAAATCATTTATCTACTAAAATCATTTCATGGCACCCCAATACTGAGTATTAAATCGAAAAATCTCTTTGTATTTCTTGAACAAACAAGTTCTTTTTGCCTCAAGACATTATATGTGCCTCTGCCAGAAATTCTGTTTCCTCCAGACCATGCACAGCTAGCTATTACTCTCTCAGGTATGAGTTTAATTACTATTTTCTAAAGGAACTCTCTCCTGATTAAGTGAAAAACAGTGTCAGAGTCTCTATTTACTTTCATACCGTCTTGTGATTTTCAAAAGTAGGACTTGTATAAAGAGTACATGTATCATGATGAGCACTGGGTAATGTACACAATTGTTGAATCACTATATTTTACACCTGAAACTAATATAACACTATAGGTTAACTATACTGGAATTAAAATTTAAAAAACTAAAAGAAAATAAAGTCAAGAGCTCCTCTACATTAACGAATCAAATTTGGTAAATCAAAAACATCAACAAACATACATTTTTACAGATATGTAGAAGCTACCAGATGAAAGAAAAAAATAGGACTTGTAATTAAATCTTACTTGTGTGATTATCTAGTAAGGAGACACTAACTAAATAAGTTAAGCTCCATGAGGGTAGAGACTGGATATAATTTGTTCACTAATGCTTTCTCAATGTCAAGCAGAGGGGAATAGGAATACTGGATGCTTAATAAGATTTGTTGGATACAGGGGGCCTGGGTGGTTCAGTCATTAAGCATCTGACTTCAGCTCAGGTCATGATCTCATGGGTCATGAGTTGACCCCTGCATCGGGCTCTGAGCTCACAGTGTGGAACTTGCTTGGGATTCTCTGTCTCTGTCTCTCTCTCTCTCCCTCAAAATAAATAAACTTGGGAAAAAAAAAGATTTGGGGCACCTGGGCGGCTCAGTTGGTTAAGCGTCCAACTTCGGCTCAGGTCATGATCTCATGGTTGGTGAGTTCAAGCCCCGCATCAGGCTCTGTGCTGACAGCTCAGAACCTAGAGTCTGCTTCGGATTCTGTGTCTCCCTCTCTCTGCCCTTCCCCCACTTGTTTGAGAGAGAGAGAGAGAGAGAGAGAGAGAGAGTTAGTTGTGTGTGTGTGTGCGCGCACACACTCTCTCACTCTCAAAAATAAGCAAACATTTAAAAAAAAAAAGAGTTGTTGGGGGCACCTGGGTGGCTCAGTCAGTTAAGCGTCAGACTTTGGTGCAGGTCATGATCTCACAGTTCGTAGGTTCGAGCTCCGTGTGGGGCTCTGTGCTGACAGCTTAGGGCCTAGAGCCTACTTCAAATTCTGTGTCTCCCTCTCTCTCTGCCCCTCCCCTGCTCGTGCTCTGTCTCTCTATCTCTCAAAAGTAAATAAACATTAAAAACTTTTTTTAAAGATTTGTTGGATACATAAACTAAGTTTTATGTAGTTCTGGCTTTAAGACCTATATTGACATCCTGTTCTATTCACAGACATAAATGATTTTAATTATGACTAAATACTTATGCTTTAACTATGACAAGTGTTTAATTATGATAATTATTTAATTGGACATATTTGTACATCCAGAAGTATGCAATTATAAAAAAAGGATATATTTATGCAAACTAAAAGAAGTTCTGGATTTTTCTAGGAAGTTTATTTTAGGGATTAGATTTTATTGTTCTTGAAGACTACTGGCCAGACAATCATCATGTATTTTTAAAAAGAGTCTTTAAAAAGTAAGAAAAAAATCAACTAACTCAGTAAAACTGGTATATTGCCCATCAAGTTTCAAAATATACTAGAATGACATTTTCTCGAGACATTTTCTAAGTTGAATGAAATTTTAATTCCAAACCTAGAGCTGTGAGATTAAGTAAGAAAAGAAACTGACGAGTAACACTCTAAAAATTTTCTCTAGCAACATTCTAATACAAGGACTTAAAGGCCAGTCTGTGTCCCTGAGGTCCATTGATTAATACGTGTAGAAGTAGAATAATTAACATGGAATGAGAGACTACAGGAGCGAACCCTTGCCAGTGAGGGAAAAGACCGTTGAGGATTTGAATTCTGAGAAAGTCCAAATCCTCAAGGGCTCTGATCTATTAACATCAGCATATTGTGGCAGACAGAAGTGAAAGAAGTAATTGAGGCAGTTTTCTCAACCTTGGCACTATTGACATTCTGCACTGGGTCATTCTTTGTTGCAGGGGACTGTCCTGTGTAGTGGAGGATATTTAGCAGCATGCTTGGTCCCTACCCAATGGATACCAATAGTACTCCCCATCACCAACAGTTACACTCAAAAATGCTCTTAGACATTGCCAAATGTCCCCTGGAGAGGCAAGATTGCCCCTGACTGAGAACTACTGAATTAGATAAAATCAAAGGGGTTGGGTAATTGAAAAAAAGTACAAATGGACACAAGTTTTCTATCATTCACCCGCATATTGATTCATACATTCATTCATTCCTTGGACAAGACACATGAATACTGGATACTGCATCCCAGAAAGGACTAGAGCACAGTTTCTGTTAAGAACTGAAAGTCTACTAAAAGACAAAGAGGCCATTGTTTAGAATGTAGCGTGTATTTGCAGTTATGTGACATGTAGGTTTTAATGCATAAACAAAATTACCCAAGAAAGGTCCCAATCGTGCTTGAAATGCATACTACACATGGCTTTGGTAGATGTAGGAAATTAGCAGTCGGCATCCAATTCAGCTTTACAGAATGCCCTCCTGACCTGCAGTTGGAGAGCCCTGAATCTTTTGCTGCCAGGTTTCCAGCTGCAGAGTGGCTCAGTCCTTTAGTCCTTTACATGATACTGAATCCACAAGAGCCCACTTTCTGCTGCTTACTGCTCAGAGGCACAGTCCTGGAAACTTTGGGTTTTCCCCAGCAGTGTTCCAATGTCCATTTCAAGCTCAGAGGGGGTCAGAGGTAGGTGCAGTTGGGGAAAGTGTGGCTTCTGGACCCCAAATGGCAGCTATAACACTGTGTTCTTGAATTCAAAAGGTTGGTAGTAGACTCCTAATTCCACTTTCCTGCTCTGAGAGAGGCAGTAACTTTCCTGGCAGGCTAGGTAGCAGTACTATTCTGGAACTTTTCTGAAAGAATTCAGCCATAAGTCTCTGGCAATCTGATGAATATGTATGGGTCTGATTCCTTGAATTATAGTTCATCCTGCTTAAAATATCTAGAATGAATTCTGTTTTTTTTTTAATTGAGCCCTACAACTCTATACAACAAACTATAATAGCTCAGTGAATCTATCACACACAGTGTGATCACACACCCACAGTATGGAAACAGATCATAGATTCTTCAGTTAAGCACCAGATGAAGAATTTGGCTTCCATTTAGGGGCCATGTTGCATGAAAAATATGTTTGCTTTTGTTTGTGTGTTGTTGAATTGATACAAGTAAAAATATAAGATTGCACTGTAAATGCAGTGCCAGAGATAAGCGCAGGATGCAATATGGAAATGGTACACAGTCAGGAAGGTTTTCTAGAGAAGTGATATCTGAACTGAGTCGTAAAGTAAAAGTAAGAGTGTATGAGGGAGCTTGCATTTGATGGTAGGGAAAAGGACAAAGCAAGCCAACCAGAGGATGTTCAATAGATATGAAAAGTTGCGAAAGCATAGTATATTTACAGACCTGGAAATTGTTCAGGGTAGCTGGAATGTACAATGATAGGTAGGGAGTGATGAGAGATGCACCGAAAGCAAAGAAAAGATCGTGAAGTAGTGGGAGCAATACTACCCCACATTTTTTTACTCCGAGAGGACACTGATTCTAAGACACATCATCTATTTTATAAGAGCTCTGAAGGGAAAATGGACACCCTACACTAAATGTATTCATTTCTTTTAAAACCAACTAAAAATATCACTCATTTATCAATCTAAACTCTCTCTTTTCAATACCTAAATCAGAATTTGCATCTAAATCTTCTTGACATTTCCCTATAAGGGTCTAGAGGGTCTAGCTATCCTTCTAAATCACTTTCTGTCATTTTGTGGTTAGTTATATTTAGCCTTTCACCGGTGCCTGTGGTCTTGACTTTTTTTAAGATTGACAGTACATTTCAAGCCATATCAAATTATATTAAGATTTCTTCCTCTGCATTTCCTATTTGGTTAGACTCAGAGTTTTGTTTTTTTCCATTATTAAACTGCATAGTATTATAAGTCAAATAGCTTCTTTTAGAAGTTAGCCAGAAACTTTTAACAGGTCGATATTCCATAACCAAATAAAGGTCCTATGTGAAAACAAATTAACCACACTAACTTCTTCCTGCTTTGCAAAGCCTGTGATCTGTTGCAGGAGATTTGGCAAGTTTGGCACTCTGATTCCATCGCTTAGTGTACGATAGGCGATCTTCTATATACAGAATTTATTTTCATTTCACTGCTGCATCATAAAGATATCTTTTTGCAGACATCCTATGCAAAGAATTAGGGATACAAATCTAAGTTTAAATTCAACCACTTGTTATCAATGCAAAAAAAGAACTGGGGGCGCCTGGGTGGCTCAGTCAGTTAAGCGTCCGACTTCGGCTCAGGTCACGATCTCACGGTCTGCGAGTTCGAGCCCCGCGTTGGGCTCTGGGCTGATGGCTCAGAGCTTGGAGCCTGCTTCCGATTCTGTGTCTCCCTCTCTCTCTGTCCCTCCCCCATTCATGCTCTGTCTCTCTCTGTCTCAAAAATAAATAAACGTTAAAAAAAATTAAAAAAAAAAAGAACTGAACTGGAAGAACAATAGGATGAAGAGATTCCATGATGCATGGCTTTGTTCACACTAGCTCAAGAAATTACAACTGGCACAATTCTACAACTCTCTTCTCTACCTGGAAACTTGTAAGACATTTTGACAGAGTTTTCTTGTCTTCAGAAAAGGTAAAAGATAAGAAAAAAACTTCATATATATATATCAGGCATACTGGGCCTGGAACAAGTCCAGGTGGGTCCCTGGCATATAACAGGAAAACTTTTCCTTCATACCAGAAGATATGGGGTGTGAGTAATGTTAAGCAAAGAAGATGATTTGAGGTGAGAAGTGAGAGTTAAAAAAGGGGAAAAGAAAATAGAAGTTTCTGCTTTGGTAGAAGAGATAATTTTATCCAAAAAACAAAACAAAACAAAACAAAACTCAAAAACAAAACAAAAACCACAGGGCAGATGACTGACCATCATACTTGAGAGACACTCTGATGTACAAATAATATATGGTTCCCTTAATTTCTAAAACGTGCTTAATCTTCTTTTTGAATTGCCATCTTGCTAAATAGCTGTAGCATTTTAAAGTTGTTCATTTATAATATTTTGATTTTTCTGGTTTATACTATCTCTATTTATTTTAAGTGTACAATCTACCAGGATTTCATTTCCCTCTCCAACTGGTTTAAAAATCTTCTTTGCAGGGCACCTGGGTGGCTCAGCTGGCTAAGTGACTGGCTCTTGGTTTCAGCTCAGGTCATGATCTCATGGTTTGTGAGTTCAAGTACTGTGTCAGGCTCCATGCTGGCAGTGCAGAGCCTGCTTGAGATTCTCTTTCTCTCTGCCCCTACCTGGCTTGATCTCCCTCTCTCTCTCAATAAATAAACTTTAAAAGAAATAAATAGAATAAAAATCTTCTTTGGATGAATCAGTTTTATGTCTTGAAGATTTCTACCCTACCCTTCCCTTTAGGGATGAGAAGAATCCCTAAAGTGGTATCTAGAATACAGAATATGGGAAGGTGTGTGGCTAGTATAATTTCCAGCCAGCAGGGGCAGAAATGTCCTGACCCTTACTCTGCTCTCTGCCTCCACTCCACAGCAAGATCCTTTATCCACCACTTGAGCATGTGCCCTACTGACACTTGAAACTAATATTGGGACGTTGATGTAGCTCATGAGCTGATCTGTATGGTGGGAAGGGTTCAATATCTCTCCCTGGCTCACTCAGTCCCAGCTCTGCCCACTCTAGAGTTACAGATCACACACACACACACACACACACACACACACACACACACAGGTCTGGTTCTACACCCCCTGCAGCTCTTGTCTCAAGCCACTTCACCCCCTCCCTCATAGCAACACTCTCCTTCACACTGGCAAGCTCTCCAGCCAGTCTCTCAGGGAATTCAGGGTTCCCCCTCAAGGGGATGAGAAAATATCTAGATCCCAGCCATAGATTGGAAATTGAGAGTGACTTGGGAGAGTTAAATGTCGGCGTTGCTCTCCAACTTTGCTGAACTTTTGAGTGTATTTTGATGTTGTCAATCCCAGCATGGTGTAGGACACTCTATGAGGCATCTCCTTCCTGTGTTCCACATGTGAAAACAAGCAAAAGCCCTAGGTAGTTGGTGTTTCCTGCATTTTTTATTAAACTTTTTTTTTTAACTTTAGAGAGGGATATGAGCAAGGGAGAGGGGCAGAAGGGGTAAGAGAGAGAGTATATTAGGCAGGCTCCACACTCAGCAAGAAGTCCGACACGGGGCTCAATCCCATGACCCTGGGATCATGACCTGAGTTGAAATCAAGACGTGGGATCATGACCTGAGCTTAAATTAAGAGGTGGATGCTCAAAAATGACTGAGCTACGCAGGGTCCCCTGGATTTTTCTAACATGCTGCCTCTCTATTGTCCAGGCCAAAGCATGGAGAGAGATGATGGGGACTCATACCTGCCAGTTTCACTCTGCTTCTCCATCCTCCCTCCCTTCCTCCTTTTCACAATCTCTTGGACCCGGTAAGAGCTTTTCACATCCTCTGAGGTGATATCTAGAATATAGATTAGGGAAATGTGTGGCTCATGTAATATCTTTGTAGTAGTTAGGAGAACACTAGGTGTTGTAAAAAATATAATATATACCTTGAAATATTATGGCTTAACACAACAAAAAGTTTGTATTTCACCCATATTCTCACAGTTCATTGCATGTGTTCCTAGTCAGATGCCCTTCCATGTGGTCTTAAAGACGCAAAGTTTCTTCCATCATGTAGTTTCTGATCTTTTCTTGGCCCTTAAGGGATCCTGCATTTCAGGTTGTGGCAATGACACAAATCATTTCCATTTGTGTACCATTGGTCAGAACTCAGTAACACAGTTAAACCTGAATGCCAAGGATGCTGAGAACTATAAACTAGATGTGTGTCTGTGAAAAAAAGAAAATAATTCTGGGGGAACAAAATTCATGGTATAGGTCATAGGCAAAGAGAAATCTTTTTACACTATGGAAAAAAAACACTAAATTTTGAGTTCTCTAGACTCGGTTTTTTATATTCTGAAGGAATTTTTATAATCCTTTTCTAAAAGCCGGATCTTCTAATAGATCGTCTTGCTTAAAGTCTTATTTTGAATTTTAGAAGCTGAGAGTAAACCTTTTTCTTTGCATTTCTGATATACATGTAATCCACACAATAAGCATCCCTTGAAGCAAAGGGATATTTCCAAATACCCTGAATTGCAAAAGACTAAAGCATATTAATACTCTGGAAATAGTCCCTTTTACACAAAATTATTGTAGCACTGAATGCTGTTTCTGAGACTTCCAAAAGTGCCCAAGAAAGCTACAGAAATGACGCTATCCCTGAAGGAGGTCAGCAATCTAGTCTCATATACCACATAATAAATTAAGGCCCACAAGGAGACTGAAGTCCTCAGCTCCTAGGTTAGCTCAGTATTAATCAAATCTATTCTCCTTGTCTATCAACCTTTGGCCTCAGCAAGACCACCCTAACCTCCAACTTCAGAGTGGTCCTTGTAAGACTTGTTAAGATTTCAGATTTTATCCCAAAGGCTATGAGGGGAGTAACATAAATAGGTTTACATTTTTGAGAATTTTGGAGGATAGAGGCAGGAAGTTTATGGCAGTGATCCATAAAAGACAATGTGAGCATCAGAATTCTAAAAATGCAGAAGGAATTCAATTAGTAGGTCAATTGGATGTGAGGATGGGAAGACCACAAGCATGATTGCCATATTTCTAACCTAAAAATCTAGAAGAATGGTGTTGAAATTCTTTGAGACACAGGAGGAGAAAGTTGGGAGTGGGGAAATATAATGAGCTCAGTCATAGGTATTCTGAGTTTGAACTATCTGTGGTACATCAAAGAGATGTTCACCTTAAGCACCTCAATATATGGCTCTAGAGCTTAGAAATAAGTCTAGGTTAATCCAACACATTTGAGAATCTCTCTAATAATAAAGGTATCATGAAAGTGGATGGGTTTACCTTCCAAAAATTGTGTTAAAGGAAAAGAGAAGAGGAATGAAAGAAGATCTAAGAAACACCAACATGTAAAGAATCTGCAGGAAAAAAAAGGAGCAAATAAAGAGTAAAAAGAAACATCCAGAGAAGTAAGGGGATAGAGGGGGAAAAAAGAAGAAAAAAATGAAATTATCAAGGAAGTTATCTACTTTTCTTTTTATTTTTTTTTCTACTTTTCTTTTTAAAAAATTCAAAAAGCAAATAGGAGTATAGGCTTTACACTGTTCCCACTTGTGGGATGCTGGGGGCCTTGATGTAGTTCCATTCCATTCCATTCCCCTAACCTGATCTAAGTCTTCAAGGACCCACTTTTCTTCCATGGATGCTGAAAACTGGGGTAACAGGGGATTTATTTATACTGTGTAGTCGGACAGAGGATGGCTTTGAACAAAGTCTTGCACAAGGACAAGAAATAACACTACTGTTGGACAATCACCGCGCAATTCCTGGCTTGGACCAAGGGAAATTCTCATTAAGGTCGAAGGAGAAAGGCAACTGGCAGAGTCCGTGGATGACAAGGATACGGACTGAACACTCAGAAAGCCCTTAGACAC